>NC_045703.1:53767805-54393552 GCF_009834535.1 Camelus ferus | reverse complement strand
TCCATCATTTAAGAACAATTAAAATGTGGTTTCTACACATTCACTAGCAAGCATATTACTCAGGATAGTTTGAAAGTTAGGTTAAGCTGCTTAATATTATGCATGGCTTGTACGCAGAAACCTAATGCATAAATAACACACCATCTACTTGCCAGACCTCCTCTGGCTCTCAATCAGAGGACTTAAGTACAAATAGTTTTTAGACTGGCAGTTGTAGACTCACATGTTCATAAATTATTTCAATTGTGATAAGTCACTCGTATGTCTCAGTTTATATTCTTTGGAACAAAACTCTTGAAAGAGGAAGTAAGAGGCTTTTCATTTGTGCAAATGAAAATATCTTGAAGTCTCTGGAGCAAGGACAAGACCATTGAGTCTCAATGGCTGCTTTTCCTAAAAGGGAGAGACTGCTGTACACAGCATGCCTAATGGAAACCTTCCTTCCTCCCATGAGCCCCTGGCTCAAAATACAGTAGAGAAGCAAACGTAGACGTGTAAGAGGTTCATTCTTCAACTACTGGGAGGTCCACGTTAACAGAACACCAACGCTAAACTTGATTCAAATGTATGGGATTAAACTGTAATTAACGATGATCCTTGAGCTTTCTGTCTTAAGTAGGCTAAGTAAAAGAACAAGGCCTCGCATGAACCAGGTCAGAACTGGGAGAATTCTTTCTTTCTTAAGCATGTTATTGTCTTCAAGCTTAAACACTTGATATAAGAAAAAATTCCCTTCTAAACCTTCAGTCAGATATTCAAATATTCTTTTGTATCTGTGGGTGAAATTTCATTTAAAAAGAGGAAATGAGACTGCATTCGTGGAAACCAGCACTGAGATGGGACTTGCGAGCATCCAAAATAGTTACAAATATCAGCACACCTTTGATTGTTGATAAAGGTGACAAAGCAAATGGCCATTTCCAATCCTACTAGGTGGGGTGTGAGTGAGTGCTAGACTAGGGCTTATCCCTAGCTCTGCCTGTCCCTTGTCCTCTAATTTTCATATTCCACCCCTGAGCCCAATTTCTGATTGGTTGATTCAATTATATACTTTAAAAATCATAATCCCCCATGGCTACTGAGTTATGCTGCTCTTAGTACTGAAGTTTCAGTGATGGTGGAAACTCTCCCGTGAAAGAGACACAGTGAAAAGACAGATGGTGAATTTCACAAAAGCCTTCTTCACAAAACACATTCTTTGTATACATGCAGTTACCTAGGTAATGCCACGTTTACATCTGCTAGTCCGAGTTTTCACTGCGTACACATCTTCACGTTTGTGCACACGGATTCCTCTTTCTTATACCAAAGATATTAAAACTTTGTGCTGTGGCTGAAGGTGTCTGACATGATAATATTTTTATAAAAATTATCTGAATGAGAACTGCAATAACCCTTGACCTTATCAATAACCTGATGGACAGGAATGATTGATGTTTGTTCTCCATCAGCATGGGTCAGTTTTGATGAGGACTTGTCCATGGAAGCATTATCTGCAAGAAATGATACAAGAAATTAGGCTGCAAGATGAGCTGGTGACATGCCTCAGGGCCACCCATACTGGACGCTTTATTTTGCACATTAAAGAGGATCACAAAGGAAATGAAGTTCTGGGTCTCAACAGGTAGTAGGCAGCACTAAAATCTCATGTTTTTCATCTTCAAAGTGCATTCCTGCATATGAATGAATGTTAACGTGCCTTCTAGTAATTTGTGTTGGGGTTTGTTTTAAGAAATGTTCTTGTGAGTGGTATTTTTCAAAGAGCCAGTGAATAGAATGATCAGAAAATTGCTGCAAAAATATATGTGGCGAATGACTCAAACCAAGTAGTGACAGATTATGTAACAAGTGAATTGAAAGATGCTGAAATATTCATGGAAGAATTGATATGACGTCTAAGATATGTTTTCAAAATAACACAGGGAGGGAAAAATGGGTAGGTGGCTATGAATTGATAGGTACAAGGGGGTTCATTATCTTATCCTCTCTATTTTTTTTATATACGTGTGATATTCTTCATAATAAAAATTTTAGTAAAATATAATTTAAAGGATTTTGGAAAAGAACAGTGAATTAAAAAAAAAAGGCTATCTTGAACACATTTTCTCATTGTTTTTAGCTTGTGAAATGGCAATATAGAAAAAAAGCATCTTTTACTAATGATTTTTAAATTATAGAAATCAAACTTTTTTTTTAACAAAACTTATCTTTATTAGAAATACTTTAAGTATATGCTTTCATTAACTATGTTACAGTCTCATGATGTTACTTCTGGCAGCAATAATATCAGAGCAACTGATAGTAACAAAGTAATACTAGTAATAAAGGACTGCTAAATACATTTCTGTTCTGAATTTCTCAGTATCATATATTTTAACATTTTTATAGACCCAAATCTTTCTAAAACTGGCTCAGGTAGTACCCTGAGAATTGGCCTACGTACCTTATGGATATCTTGTAAGTATCTGCTTTGCTCTCTCTCCCAACACGTTTTAGAGAAAAACTGTATCTCAAAGTTAACCACAGAGATTTCACATCCATGGAGGAGTAAACATGACCTTCTGCAAAGTACCCAGTTCCCTATAGCTTTATCCTCTCTAGTCACTGCGGGAGAGGCAAAACCTTTGTCATGAAAAACTGCTTCTAGGAATCCTGGCTCCAAAATTGAAATGTTTATTCCAGGTGTTTTATGTTTTGAGTACGTTGGACCCAGTATGTGACATAACATTAAAAATCCATAAATAATTGGTAAAACTATCATCACTGTATCTATTTCCTTTGGAAACAACTCATTGTACAGCTTTTTTCTTGTGTTGGAGCAGATGCTAAATAAAACGAAGGCTAAAACAGAAAACGGTGTGTTCATCCCACTAAAGGAAGCAAGAGAGAATAGATGGTTTATGGGAAGAGTGGGCAGACTGACGCCTGGTGGAATGATCACGTCCCAGGATTGATAAGGAAAAGGCTCAGGGAGTCATTTTATAAGGGCCCCTCCCCCTTTAGCTCTCAGCAAGCTGATTGGTTCTGTGCTTTCCTTCAGTCCATATGTTCACTAGCCATTGGTTTTCTGTTGGGAATTTCTCTGTCAACTGAAATCTCAATAATGAACAATATGTACTTGCTATTTTTAGAAAACCACACATCTTCAAAGAAACATCATGCTTCATTAACAACTTTCAGGGGCATGTACTTTTTAGAGATTTTGACCAACTCCATTCCAAATATGTGACCCAATTTTTTGAGTCTTCACAGACTAATAAAGTAAAATTCTGAGCAAGGTCTGTATTTCAATATATATGCTGTTCCCATTCCTCTGGACAGCTACTATATTGTGGACAATATAGACTTTGATTATGGCTGCAAGTCTGAAAACCAGGGGCTAGGGAAATGAACTGTTATTTGACCTATGCTGAAATTTCAAGCAGATAAAAGTCCTCAAAAAGCAGGCTTGGAATTAACTTTTTTATGACTTCTATGAATGTACCATGACATATCTAGTCATTCATAAAAGCAGTGAAAAATTAAAGAAGTTCACTCCTTTCCATATCAAACCTCTCAAGTACTGCGTTTTTTTTCTTCACATTATTTTACCTGAGATGTGACCCACTAACTCCAGAGCATGGTACATTTCCTAGAAGGAGCAGCTTGCAGACACCCCCATGCAGAGAAGAGCGGCCACAGCACAGGACCATTTGAAATTTCAGAAATTCCAGCTCAATGCAGGAATGTCCTTGTGCTCGCTGAGAAGTATTGTAAAGAACAAGCAATTTTGCTGGTGCAGCAAGAGTCTTAAGTTTAACCCATGCAAATATTGTCCTATTAACCTTGCAAAAAATTCATGCATTTAAAAAAGCAGTAAAAGTTTACCTGAATGATCCACTTTTGTTGAAGCAATGCTCTTAGAAGACATTATCTACACCATAAACATATGAATTTCTAGATCAATTCCAAGAAATAAACCATCTAGATATCCATGATGCTACGTGGTGACTTCCTGCATACCCCGACCCAAGCACCCCAGCTGTCCCGCTGAGGCTATCTACGTCAGTTGACTGCAAACCAGAATTTATTCTCTCATGGAAATAACGTCATATAGCTGACTACATCCTTATATTAGTTGACAAGAATCCATTTAGCCAACCCTCTGTATCTGAGGTTCCTCTATATCTGCAGTTCTGTACCCATGGATTGAGCCAACTACGGATCGTGCAGTCTTCTTGTATTTACTACTGAAAAAACCTGCATATGAGTGGACCTGTGCGGTTCAAACCTGTGTTGTTCAAGGGTCAACTGCTAAAAGACATTTTGTGCCAGGGAACTACCAACTAGGTAGAAAAATCTGTCTCAGACTATATACCTGTTATCAATTTTTTTTTTTTTACACAGGTATTTCAAGCAGGGGTGCACAGACCTCTTAATTTTAGGCAAAACTGCAGGACTCAAAGGCTGCCCTTTCTTCTGGAACAGTCCAGAGCTTTTATTCAGTTTCCAAAAATGTCCCTGACTCCCAGACACTTTAAGAACTCTCCAAAGCTGCTCCAAGTTTCCAATCTTTCTTTAACTAATTTTGGAATTAAAAAACTCTCAACACATTCAAACTTTTTTCCACAGTGCTATCTTAAATCCCAGGCAGCGGCCATACCAGTGGTGCCAGCAGGGACGTGTGGGAGGAGTCAAATATACAGAAGGGTCATTTGAAATTCAAGCGTTTGCAATGAGAACATTTACAGACAATCACATACATCACTCTCTACCTGCAAAAAGCCAAATATGAATCTCTCTTTTTGGTGCCACTTGCCTCCACTTATGTTTATCAGCTAAACAAATTCAAAATTTTAAAGTTATTTCCATTATCCTCATTTCAGAATCATCTTTCATTAGGAAAGTGCTGGATGCTGAGTGTTGACAGCTGTTTGCTTGAGGTTTATTTAGTATTTAAAAGTAGCAATTCTGCTATTTTTGATTGAAATTATTAAAAATTATACCTTTTTGTACCACTAACTGGCTATCAAGTACTGTAAACTAGTCTTTACAGGCATATGTCATTTTATTGTACTTCATTTTGTTGCCTCTTTGCAGATACCACAGTTTTTGTAAATTGAAGATTTGTGGCAACCCTGTGTTGTGAGATGATGGTTAGCAGTTTTTTTTTAAGCAATAAAGTATCTTCTAAAATTAAGGTATGTACATTTTTACGTAATTATACCGCACACTTAATAGACTGTAGTGTAGTGTAAACATTACTTTTATATGCACAGGGAAACCAAAAAAATTTATCTGGCTCTCTTTATTCCAAATATTCACTTTATTATGGTGGTCTGAAAGCAAACTTGCAGTATCTCCGAGGTCTGCCTGCATTTGCGTATTGTCTTCAGGATTGTTCACATACATGCTCAGTGTCAGAAAGTGTGGTCGTTGTATATATCATGAAGATTCAGGTGATGAACAAAGACACGGTGTTTCTCACCATCCTGTATCACTTTCTAAATATGATGCTCTCTATTCTCTCATATTTAATTAGAGATTCAAAGATCAATTGCCAGTAATGCTTTCAATGGTTAAGGACTTGAGTATTCTTTTTCTTTTTTCTTATTGAAGTAATTGATATATGAGTGTATTAACTTTAGGTGTACAACATTATGATTTGATATTTGTATATATTTCAAAGGACTAAAATCTTATCTGTAATATACATCCTGGATGATGTTTCTTCCTGTTCCCATGCCAACTTGCAAAGTAACTTACAAACTATGTTGAAATAATCTGCAACTCAATTTCTGTATTTTTTAAATAAAAACACATAGCTTTTTAAACAAAATACCTTTTTTTTAAGGAAACCTAAGTTTTAAAGCAAACGAAGTTACAAAAATATTCAGAGTTAATGATATTATGGTCATATAGGTTCAATTGATTGTAAAATTTTAAAAAAGACAAAAAATTCATAACGGTGCTGGCTAAGGTCTTCAAACAGATTTTGATTTTCATAAATCTAAAATAAGCACCTAATGGGCACTGTGATCTTTTAATCTTCGTGACATGCCAATCCTCGCAATGAAAACAGGACAGGAACTGTACCAGAGAACATCTCTACCACGGCCAGAATGACTCACCAGTGTGGCTATTCCTTTTGAAGTAGGTGGTAGAGCTGGATTTAGATTTGGATGTAAGGTAGGTTGAGTTAGATCCGATGGAGCTTGACGACAAAGATTTTCCTAGATTATCAGAGCTTTTCTTGATGATATTGGTAGCTGTCTTACTCCAGTCTGAAAGAAATGACATCTCTCCATGAGCCTGCTTCAGGGGGAGTACACCCTGCCCTGAAGGATCATCACCATGTTATTTAAGTAGCTGATTTACAGCATTAGATGTTCTGATCTGCTGGCAGCGGCTCAGAGAAGACACTGGCACATACACAATAAAAACAGAAGTAACAGAGAGCTTTCTCACTTTGACCTTGTGTTTAAAATTTCACTTTAATATCTGAAGGGTGAGAAGTAACCAGTGATGGTTAAAAAAAAATTGGAAGTTTTCTTCAAGGATATTTTTAAATTGAGAAAAATCTCTTTGCCTAATAATGTAACTGAGGACTTCAAAAATGTGGAAAGGTGAGTATGGTACGGGGGATATCTCAGTTGTTAAATTAGACATAAAACCTTGGGCAACTCCACCTGTCTGGAGTTCATACTTCTCCTTTGCAAAATAGGAGGGTCGGGCCCAGCGTCCTCAGATCTCTTGCAGTCCTGATATTCCAAGTCTCCAGCTAAATAAGCATCTTCACATCCGCCACCTTTACAACTTTCTATCATTGGGACTGTGTTGCTCTGACAATGGGAGAGACCAAACGGGAAATGTTTCTGACTACTCTTAGATGTAAAAACCAATGACCAACATGCCCCTTTACCTGAGTTGTCTGCTAGCCGGAATCTACCACAGCAGAGATGCCGCCTCCACTGTTTCTGAACATTCTCCTTCATAGCGCAGTGGAAGATAAATATAAACAACCCTGGGATAAGGAAAAATATAAACACTTAAGCCAAAGGACACATTTTTAAAGGCAAATCTTACAAAACACATGGATTCACTTTAATTAAGTTCTTTTTTACATCCAAGTCACTAAAAAACAAAAATCCTAAGGAATCTTGAAGATGCTTTAATCCTTTAGAACAGAACACAGAGGCTCAGATAAAACTAGAACAATTGCATGGATCTAACTCTGCTTTTGTTCTGTTTAGTATTCATTATGACTTCACCTAAAGACGAAGCTGAAGTAGGCAATATTCAGCTTACGAGGCATTAAATATTTCCCTTACATTTGTTTTAAAATTATGTGAAAACATTTCACAAAATTTACAGAAAAGGGAAAACTGAAAACATCCATGAGCTTGTCATCTATTTCAGTTTGTGTGTTCTAAGCTCTTTTATGTAAGCAGATTATTGTATGTTTAGGCCATAGAAAAGTGGTATTTTTACAAATCAAAAATGGCCTCAAATCAGCAAAGTCGTGTGGCTCCACCTGGTCTGCTTTAGTTTCTCAACATTTTAATGTAGAAATACTCCTGTATTGTGAAGCCGTCTTCATATTTATAATCACTCCCTGCACCTATCAAAAACTAACTGTATCACTTTGCTCTTGGAGTCAACCCCTTTTAACTTCTCAGGGAATTTGCTCATCAATTTCTCCCTCTATTCATCTATACTTGATTATTCACGTTACTTATAAGCATATTCTAGTAACTCTCTTTTAAATAATTGAATAAAAATGTTCTCTTTTAACCCCCAATCTTATTCCAACTTCAACATCTTCATTCTCTTTCTCAATAAAACTTCTTGAAATGGCTAACTTTTGCTGTCTCGAAGTTTTCCCATTTCTTCTCTTCTCAACTCGCTCCAAGTAGGCTACTACCTACATGTACGAGGCCACCACAGCTGCTCTTGTAAGGTCAGGGGGATGCCCACGCTGCTACCTGACTTTTCATTCCTGTGTTACTAGACCTTCCAGCAGCAGTCAATACAGCTGACCATTCTCTCATTCTTGAAATACATTCTTGACGTCATTTTCTCCTAGGTTTCTTCTTAATTTGCTTCCTGGTCTCTGCAGCAGATCACTCGGCTTTACTTTTAAAGGTTGACATGTCTATGACTCAGTCCTGGATTTCTCTCTTCTCTATGGCTACACTCTCCCAATTCGCAGTCATGCCGTACAAATACCATACACTAACTTTTACATGTGTCCCCATTCCCTTCTCTCCCCAACACCACCAGGATTCCAACCCAGACTGCTTGCAGGACGTCTTCACTTGCCTGTATCTCCATTTCACAGCATCTCAAACCCTTGATGTTCTAAACAGAAGTGCTCTTCATCATTACTCTCAAACCAACTAACCAAACTCATTCCTGCCCAATAATTTGAAAACTCTTCCTTCACATCTTTCCGTAACAGGTTCCTACCTATCACTTAAGTCTCAGACCAACTTTTAACTCTTCTAAGAAGCCATCATTAACCATTTATTTGTATTTTAATTTTTATATTTTAGCCTCTACTCACATCCTTGCACATACTTATTTTTGTTATGGTACTTGATATTCTCGTATTCCTCATTTACTCATTTATTTCTTTGCTTGATTGTCTCTTGCTAGTAAACAATAAGCTCCAAGAGCACAGGGATGTTTGTCTACCTGGTGCTGTACATGCTATTCCCAGAGTGACGCCAGCAATTAAGCCGGAACTCCGTGTTTGCTGAATGAATGAACAGTAACGACGACGAATCACTCTTGTAGCTCTTGTGGCTGATTCTCTTCTGGGTTTGGCTTGTCTGGTCATCAGTGAGTGCCTGACACTTAGTAGGTGTTCTATAAAGTCCTAATGAAGTTACTGGTTGAAAATGGTTACATATGTTGACTCGCAGCGGAATGCCATTATGAAAACACTAAGTTTTGGTCATTGATTTCAAATGGACAACTAGCCTATTAAAAAAATCCTGGGAAATTCAAACACATTTATCTCTGAGAAGTACAAATAAGGCATTCAATGACCCAAGTGAAGTAATATTAGTAATCAATAATATTACCATTTTATTTATTACTATTACATCATATATATATTTATAAGTAAAATACTATCATTTATTATATTATTTTTAATAATACATTCTAGTTACCTAGTTATTTGTCTAAGATGATATTAGATAGGGTGGGCAAGTTCTCGTTTTAAAAGAAAGCCCTAATAAACATCAAACAAATTGCAATAATTCAGAAAATACACACACATACACACACAGCCCTCCAGAAGTTTCCTACACTGCAGACGGGGAGGGAAGCTGGGTTGGGGAGGAAAAGCAGGAGACAGGGTACCCTCTTGCAGCCTGGCCTAAGCTCCCCTGGGCATGACAAGCCTGGGGGCAGGGGAGAGGGGCTTTTTTCCACACTCATAACCCCTCAGAATCAGGACCTGCAGAAGGATCCACCTTCCCATGGACGAAGGGTAGACACGGGGTTTAGACCTCATCTTCACACTCTGCCTAGATCCAATTGGCTTTCAAAGCCTTCCTACACCTACAACCCCAATTCCCTACTCTGTCTGCTAATACAGAAAATCCCTTTAACAAGCACACATGCTCTGTAACACTGGTAGTGCGAATAACCAAAGAGTAACAAACAAAACGTGAGTTGGTTTACAGACCCTTTCAAGTTTTTAAGAGGCGGTGGCGGCTGCAGAGTAAAAAGAGCAGAGGACATGGAAGTTTGAGGTAAGGTCACCACAGGTTTTAGATGAAGGAAGCTGCGGTTTGAGAAGAGGGAGACTTCTGCCTCGGGTTTATATTCTATTTTTGTTAACTGGGGCAGAATTAGCAGAATTTCTTCTTGAAGGTATTTTTGTCCTGCAGCTGAAAATATAGCTAACCATGTGTTTTTAAACAACTGTTTAACAAAATCACGTAGCTAGAAAAGATTATAAACTCCAACTATGGACTTTCGTTCTCAGGCATTACTCCAGGCATTAATCCCTATAGAGCCTCCACTGAACAGATGATTTTCTTTCAGTTGAGGGCAGAAGGTAAAATCTGCTAGACGTTGCTTCGCTTAACACTCAGTTTTTATAAATGTCATACATATTGGAGGAAAAAACTTCAGAACATATGTCTGGTATTTTGAGGACACTGGAAGAGAACTAGTTCTTGGATTTCTTCTTCGACCTAGCTGGGAAGCTGAAAAGTGAATTATTTTGAGTATCTGATGCTGACCACAGTCACATAGGAGAGGTTAAAGGTAAGAAAAACTGACTTAGTAAAACAGTTTGTTAGCTTGTGCATGCTGCTCTAAATCATAATTACATAGCATTAGATGACAGTGTCTACTTTTAAGCAATCTGTAAATATACAGGCATTCAATAAGTTTAAGAGACACTGGTATATAAATTAGATTCAAAATCTGATACATCGCCTCTAAAATTATGTGATCGAAGTCATTTACATGCTCCATCTCCCACTATGAACTGTGATGTTACAGAACAAAAGTAGATAATAGGTATGAGAAATTAGTATTCTTTGGAGTAAATTTATTTTAAAATTTCAAGGTATTATGCAGATTCTTTAGCCGGAAGATATGTTTCCATTTTAAACCAGAATTGGATTCTCATGATAGGTTATTTTACTATTTGTAGTAACTAGCCCTTTTCACATCAATTTAAATCAGTCTGGCAATAAATATTATACCGAAAGTATTTTAGGACAACACATCCCTTTTAGGGTTCAGCTGTGGGAAAAGCGATAGGTACCCGCATCTGGGCAAGCACACACACGCACTAGGGGGAGAAATTCTGAATACTTCAGGAAGGCAGAGGAAAAAATGCAGCAGGAGAGCCAAGGGCACTTGGAGGCCAAAGAGAGAAAACAGAGGGCTGGTCCCGCTTCAGTTTTGAGGGTTTTGTTTTTTTTTTTTTCCATCTACTTACAGATCTTGGTGCCAGAAGCAGAACTTAAAATCACGAAACTTTAGAGTTCTATGCTGACACCCAAGGGAATCTGATTTTTTATCCCCATCTCTTCTCTCTTCTGTCAAATGTTTTCCCTTTGAGCATCTTTATGTCAAGCCAGGCACCTCAAAGAGGCTCTTCTTACCACCTGGAAAAATATGCTCTTCCAGTTTTCTGGAAAGGGCTTCAAGCTGCGACCAGAGACCAGGGTAATTGGCTTTTTTTTACTCCTCACAGAGCCTTGCAGCTTTATTTAACTGACCAGGGAGTATGGAACCCTGCCCATAACAGCTGGACACTAAAACGGCTGAAAGGACCAAGTTCAGAGCTAAAGTCTGAAAACAGGCTGGTGCTCATTTCATGACGGCCCTTTTTGGGTGAATTTTAGCCTGAAAAACCACCACTTGGGTGAATCTAAGCCAAAGTTCCTTAGCAATAGTTTCTTCAGCTTGATAACTGCTTTGATTCTTCATTTTACCCATATGAACCCAGACTGCAAGCTAGAACAAGAACAAAAAGTTCAGCTTCTTTAAATGAACAAATTCCTAACCACCAGTCCTCTACCTGCTTATCCCACCCTCCCCGCCTTCCTTTTATCTCCATTGTTCACTAACCAGAGGTATCTGCTCACTTTCAAAAATAATTTAGAGCAATACATGACTTTAAGATGTTTTAATTCTCAGTAAATTTTGCAATTTTCTCATTAAAAATAAATGGCCTTTCCAGCGGTCATGGAGGAAGGGTGTTTCGAGTACACGGGAAAGAGGGCCTGCCTGTGGGTCCCGGCAGGAAGGAGACGTCATGGGCTCCACCTGGCCGAGTCCCCCTGGAGAAGCACACCCCAGGCCAAGACTGGTTCAGAAAATATGGTGAAGGCACAGCTAAGAGGGTGCTTCGTGGAGTGAGAAACATTCTGAGGAATCTCATCAAGTAATAGATTGCATTTTTGGTATCAAGTCCTTTCAGCTACCTTGTAACACATCCATGTAGCACATTTGGAAAAAAAAAAAAAAAGCCTCCTTCTAAAATATTGGTGTTGTAGCCACTGTAGATGGTACAGGCTTGTGTTAAATTTTAATCTTTATAAGACTTATTTAACTATTCATTTAGGAAAAAAAAAAAGACATCCTTAGCCTCAGTATTTCGGGTAGGAATTTGGCTCCAACATAGAATTCACTCTCTTTGGTTGATTTTGGCAAAGATACGTGGCTTTCTGGGGCAGATGTAAAATAAGTAGCCAAAGGGATATTCTCAGATCTTTAGCCTGATTATCAAAAGGTTTTAAAAAATTACCCAGGAACAGTATTCCTTGGATATGAAAATGAATGCTATATAGTAAAATTCGGGGAAGCACATATTGTCATTCTTTTACTGTCTACAAACTCACTTTTAAGAAGTCTGATGAAGGAAAAAAACAGAACCAACACCTTAGTTTCTCATTTCCTGAGTTCTTTACCAACTAAAAGACACTGACACTTTGAGCAGGCTCCCCATCAATACATTCCTACAAACGATCCAAGTTGATTTTTCTTAGCCTGAATAATAAAGATCCAGAAACACAGTGAAGGGGAAGACTGCAGATACAGACAACTCCAGGAACATGAGATGGAATCAATCAAGAATTAATCAGACCTGTAGAGTGCATGCTTAGTATGCAAAAGGTCCTGGGTTCAATCCCCAGTACCTCCATTAAAAAAAAAAATGAATAAATAACCAAACAAATAAACAAACAAACAAACCTAATTACCTCCCCCTCCAAAAAAATGAATCAAACCAGGTGTTTGGGCAAAAAAGGATACATGCTCTGGATAACTGATCTTTGACCAAAATGATCTCGGTAACACCTGAGCTTCCCAGCAAGCCTGAGTCCACAACTTCCAACAGCTCACAGGTTCTGCTGTCACTCAGAGGCAGCCAGCTGGCTGCAGGGCTGGGGATCTCCAGGGTTTACGGTTCTCTTGGGGAACCTCTTGAATTCTCCTTTCATACCACAAGGTGCCCTTGAGAAAATTATTTCCTGTGGCACAAAACACTCTGCCAAAAGACGAGTAATTGATTTCCTTGCAGTGTGTAATGTCTTGGCCCATATGATGTCGTTTCAGATGTTATGGGTTTAGAGGTGGTTCCTCTCTTTACCTTGGCGCCGATTCACCGTGTGTGTTATCCATGTGACTATGGCCCAGCTTCACTGTCAGGAGGCTCCTAACTCATAAATCGATTTAATTTTCTTAGTTTACCAATAGGATTAATAATAGTAATAATAATAATTTCTGTAAATGATTTTTGCTGAGTAAGAGGGTAAATTCCCAGTTATTCATTAAATGTACATTTACTAACAGGTTTTCTTTTAAATGGACGTAGATATCCACTCTCTAGAAACTAGAAATAAAATTCTAGAAATAAAAAACTGAAAGGGCAGTAATTTGCTTTATGTTTTTGCTGAGGATTTGTCACCTAATAATGCGCTTTTCTATCCATATATACTATATTATAAATATTACATTGTCGAATTCAGACTGATCTTGGAAAGTCATTAACTCTTCTAAGCCTGTTTCTTCTCGATGAAATGGAGAGAATACCCTGTTTCTTGGGTACCTACTTTTCAGACTCGCTGCAAGAAGTCTGTGACATCAGATCACAGATGTTACGTGAAAGCGCTTTGTAAACCATAATGCACTATGCAAATATAAGTTGTTTCTGTTGCTCTGGGTATCTTGATGTCACCACACTAATTAATGGCAATCATGATCTCTGAGTAGACTCATAAAACCCTTCTGTGTTCACCAGGGCAACTTCTACTTGCAGAATCACATGCTGCATCGCATTATGCTGTCATACATACGTACAGAAGATGGGCTGATCATGCCTGAGACTATTAACCAATATTGTTGCATATGCACCGACAGAAAAGGAAAGTTAAGGATTAAGCTCTTGGTACGGGTTAGACTTTAGATCTTGGTGAACTTGTACAGAGAGTTAGACTTCCTTATGTACTGGAGAAGGCTAATCTAATTGATAGTGTGAAACACTTTGGTACAGTTAATGAAAAAATACACAATCTGAGATACTGTTCAGCACTTGTATGGCATGCATGTGCTGCATCTCAGAGCAACAAATCAACCCTCCACGTATATCAATATCACTGAGGGACACAGATGCCCAAGAGGACCTGACTCTGGCCAAGTTCTTCTCAACAACCAGAGAATTGCTTTGTACTTCTTTATGATAAATTACATTATATTTCTCGAAGTAGAAGCGAATGTTCTCAGGCATGTAAGTTATGGTGTATTTTTACCAAACATCTGTTCTTTTTTGAATAGCAATTTGTATACCATATAATTTTCTCAAGTTGTATTCTTTAGAAGAATTAAAATTTCTAATACAATGATTTGCCAGGTTCATCCTAGGAAAGCAGCAAAGATAGCAAACGGAGTTAGAAACATAATTGCACCGTTTTAAGAGAAGGTATATTTATCTTTTCATTTTAGAATAAAAAATTCAATGAAATGATTAATATATAACTTAATAAAATGAAGTAGGTAAGAAAAAAAGAACAAAACAATATACTGTGGAAAACAGGAAACTTGGTTTCAGCCTGGATCCAAGTGACTGCATTTGCTTATTCAAATTGGTAAATTTTAGTTAGAGCCACACAAATTATAGTAATTTTATGATATCCATTTAACATGACTTTTGACAATTAAATTATACAGTTATAAGTGCACATAAAAATAAAAATACATATAAAAATAAAAATACTTATTGAAAATAAACCAAAACACCTAAAACAAAAATACATGTATAAAATTTTAATGTATAAGCTATACAAATGTATGTGAGTACTGACATAATTATACATTTATATGTGGGTTTGTACACACACACACAGACATACATATTTCTAAGAATCCAGAGAAAGAAAATAGATTTTTAACATATTCAAACTGAATTTTTGAAATCATACACAACAGTGAAAAGAAATCTACTAGCAAAAGCCACTCCTCTGCCACATGCCCTGACATCACTGCAGACCTAGCTCAAACACACGCTGTCCTCATGGGTCCCACCTCTCTAACACTACAGAGTGACTGTGACCCTGCTGCTTTTTAGATGCTCAACGAACAAGCTAAACCTGAGATTAAAATTCATTTTGGCATAGTTTTAGGTTTCAGAATATTGCATTACATTCTAAATCTCTGGCCATTGCGAAGTTTCATAATAACAGGCTTCAATTAACTATAATATGGCATTAGCACGAAGACCTCTTACCATAATCACCGTAGAAAAATAGGAGTTTAATGACCAAACCAACAATGAGCATTCTGTAGTAGCATACTTCCTAAACTTCTCTCGACTGCTCATGTATCCATAGCTCTCCCATCCCTACCAGTCTAATGCACTGTACCATCCTGCTTTACCCGGACCTGTGCAATAGCCTCTTATCCACAGACACTGCTGAGCTATTCTAATCCACTCTCTGCATTATGTCCAGCCTCTGATCACATCCGATCGTATCATTCCATTGGCTTTTGAAGACTTCCAAATGCTCTTACAAAGATCAAGATGCAGGGCCTTCTGGTCTAGCCGCTGCCTCCTTTCTGTATCACACCCACTGCTCCGTCACTCTCCTTTTCTTTATTGGTTCTCAGGTTATATGATCTTTCTTTTCATTCCTTGAGTATATGCTTTAATCACCAACTACAGCACACTTTTTGCACATTAAGTGCCCTCGATCTGCAATAATTTCCCCCACTCCTCCCACCTTTCACCTAGTTAATTCCTGTTGATCCTTCAGATTTCAGCTTCGACATCATCTCTTCTGTCATGTGCTCTCAACACCACCATGTATATGCTTCCTATAGTGATGTATTTGATTAATATATTTTATTATTTATTATTTAAAATAATTCCTACTAGAATGTAAGCTCCGTGAGGCAAAGAGATCACGTCACTTTTTTTTTTTTTTTTTTTGCTGGAATAAAGAATATCAGAAAGAAAAGAAGTCAACACACTGTAGTTTGCCTAAGTTCAACCTGAGTTCATTAGACATTCACTGAATTGTCTCTAAATTTAAACTGTCTAAATTCCACATGCTTCTTTTAATAAAGAATATATTTTTAACAACAACCCAGCCTCTCATGGAAAGTTCCAAAAATGACGCAAATAAAAACCATTAAATGACGTTCCATAGTGTCCTGAGAAGTTTCTGTACAAGCCTGACCAGTGAGGAACTGTTGGTAGACTCATGTGCTCTGTATCAACTGTCTTTGCATTTAAATTTCCTTTTCAGGAGGTGTTTTTAATATCACTGGATGTGCAGAAATCTGTTCTGAATTTATACCATTTAAAATCAACCTTAAGAGTCAATGATTTATGAAGAACACTGACTTGATGATGGTTTACAACATTTTTCCCTCCTGAGAGGAGACCTATGCTGGGAAAAATAAAACATCCCGATTCTCATTAATGGAAACAGAGCTGAACAGACAACTGTAACTGCTGAAGGTTACTGAAACTGCCAGGAAATTCTAAAAGCAAAAACAAGGTTGGGCTGGCAGATTAATGTGCCTTTCATGTACAATCCTGAAACATAAAACCATGGAATTTTCTAATGTTAATGGACATCTTTGTCAATATTTGTCTGGGCACTTTTATGTTGTGTATTATAGAAAAGACTGAATAGAGGAAAACTCATTCCACAAAGCTGGATCCTAGTGAAGACGTATTCATATGCTACCTAGTCAGTTTCCAACTTCTGGAGGTGCTCTTGGGGCTTATTATTATTTTATTTACTAAACATAATGAGCCCACATATTTCCTCTGCTATGGGAGAATGAATCGAAATAAAATTTACTCAACTAATTAAAGCATATTTATGCCAGAGGAGTCTCAGACTGAATTTAGGCCATCCCCAAAGCCCCTCCCTTTCTTCATCCAGCAGTCATGTTATTCATTGAACAAATAATTGCTGAGCACCTACTAAGTGACAGATTTTTCTGCAGTTGCTCATGAGCTGGCGGGAAACCCAGCAGGATAAGCAGAGCAGATACGTAAGATGCAAAGCAGTAAACACTCTCCCGCAAGTAAACACAGGCTGTTCTTAGAACACATCTGTTGGGAGCACCTGCCTAAGCACCTCATCTGGTGAGAAGCACGAACCTGATTTCCACACCTCCCCTCCCAGCTCAGATTTGTTCAGCTTTAGTCAGCTCCTCCTTCCCCACGCACCTTCAAGTGCATGACCAGCAGCTTCAGGTAAGCCCATGGTGCTGCCCTGCTCTAAAAGGTCCCAAAGTTCTTTATCGCATTCCTGTTGGAGTGCAGGCCTTGTGGTGCTCTGAACATTAGGGAGTTTTATCAACAACACAAGGTATACATGTATCTCCAATACCTTATAGAATGTTACTGAATTTTCAAGAGAATACTTTATAATCACTTCAGCTAAAAGTTCAATCCACCCTAGAGTACACCAGGCATGTGTTACGGAGTCAGAAGCATGACAGTGAGCTCCTTGAAGGAAGCCTTGTATTTTTGAACGGAGCAAGCCATTTGTCAGACTGTTGAACTAATGCCATATCTCGTGAGAAAATACGCACTTCGGAACTAGATGGTTGGTATTTATTTTGAAATCCAAGGAGCCAAGGAATCAAAGTGAATTTCTCTGTCCCTGCACAGAGTCTAAAGATTCTCCTGGCTGAGAATGATACACCCACATGGTTCCATAAAGAGGACCAACACTCAGCAAAACTGTGAAGACAGTAAAAGTTACCTGTGTCTCCGTTTACAATTCCCACCAGGCTCCTCCCTGCCCATACTGACTCACGCAACAATATATCTTTATTGAGCACCTACTATCTTCCAGGCATGGTTCTAGGTGCTTGGTATATATCACTGAAAACAAGTAAGCAAACTGATGTTCCACCCCTTCCTCCATTCAAGATCTTTTTCACGAGTACCCACTATGCGCCTGGAACTGCGCTCAGCGCTTGGAATAGTGATGCAGAAACTTAGCACAGCGTCTGTCCGACAGTGGAGCTGTTTGCAAATATGGTAAAATTATAAAGGGAAAATGGTGCAGGTACCATTTATCTTACCTTGTAACGAATTGAAGATGGAGAAGAGGTACATGAAAGGGACATTCAAAGGTCCCCAGGCAAAGAAAGCAAAACCCCATGTCATGCCCAGTAGGAACGTCAGGCTGACCACGCTGCGCAGGTTCCTTAAAACCTCCTCGCGCAGAGTCCGGCTGCTCCTCTTGCCGTTCCTCCCGCAGATCTGCACCATCACCACGATGAACATGGCGACGTTCAGGAAAAACATGACTCCAAAATACCCGGCACAGGTCACATAAAACACGACTGGATCCTGAATCCAACAGCTTAAAGAAGAAGAGACGAGAAAGAAAAAGCTGCACCATGTCCCCCTTATCTAGGACTTCTCCTGGCTGACTTTGCGCTCCTGCAGATTTCACAGCAGGGCTTTTCTCAAATGCCTTTAAAAACTCACTTCATTTTCTTGGGCCCCGGCTTCTTCCTCAGTGTTTACATAGTTTTTATTTTCCTTTGTTTTGGATAGTTATCATCTTAATAAATAGTTACTTAAGTCAACAATCAAGAAAACAAGGTGGCTTCTTGAACTCTGACTTGGCATGAAGACACGCTTGGTTGGCTCACCCAAAGCCAGGTCTCACCCCCTTTCTCTTACATGCCTGCACTCCAGAGAATGGGAGATTTCTCAACCTCCTTTGTATTTCAGGGCTGGCCATGTGGACACTGTTCTACAAAATTATACAGAAGCAGAGTCCACTAAGAGATTTTTGAGAGCGCTATTCTTGATGGGCTGAACTGGCAAAGCCATTACTCCGTCTTTCTGCTTCAGACATGGAAGCGGGGTCTGCAGCTGTGCTCAGCACCTTCTACCCAGGAAACAAAGGCCAGGAAAGAGCTGTGGAATTGTGGGCCGTCACATTTTTGGTCATAAAATTAATGTCAGTTTTTGCCTTCTTCCAAGTTTCTTGTCATATGAGAAGACTAAATTCCTACTTATTTAAGACACACATAATTGCAGATTCTGTTACTGCAGAGAAAATAATTCCTATTAATATAATTCATCTAGTTGAGGCAAGACCTTATTGGAGAATTGTGATATCCTTATCCTGACACTTCTCGTGCACAATTAAAAAGCTTACATCAATCATAACATCCTTACGAGATAAGGAAGGGTACACTTGATATTCAAATGACATAGATCAGAAAATAGATGAAAGTAATTTTAAAGGGTACTTAAGAGTAAAATTAAAATATTGCAATCAGCAGATGCCTCAGTGTCTAATTAATACTAAGGAAGTTTTTAGCTACAAAAAAAAAAACAAACCAAAAAACACCCAGATGAATTACTTAATCTTAAAATTCTAATGTAAATGATCATCATTTTAGGTTGTCTTCCACAGTGGAACATAACTTCCACAAAGGCAAGAGCTATCTTGAACATCTTGGAATCCTATAACTTAACATGATTCCTGGCATATAGTAAATGCTCAATTAATGAAAATTGTTGATGACACAACAATTTACTAAATAGTACTTTAAAGTCCTGTAAGAGTTGACTGACATACTTTTTAAATTCCTTTATTTAGAACTTAAGTATTGACTTCTATGTTCAATATATCTTATTATAAAGGTCCCCAAAATGATACTGCTTGCCCCTGGAGCTAATCTTTCTTTCCATATGGAAGTCTCCCTAGAATCTGAAATTCCTAACCTGGATCCTTTATTTTCTACTCATCCTTGTGGGGTCTCCTGAGTGCTGCCTTGAAAACATAAAAGGGAAGGCCACGAGGGGATGGACTAGGATTGGATACTGACTGGATATAACAGTGCTCTCTGTCCACAAAACGTGCACAGAAGCGTGGCATCCCCGTCAGGAGTCAGCTCTTTATTCATCCAGCATTTCATTCAATCAACAAATATTTACTGAGTAGCCACTATGTGCTAGATAAAATGCAAGACAGCTAACTGCCAATGCTGAAACCATTTAGAAATCTTAGCCTCAATGACCTCACAGTCTGAAGGGAATTTTCCAAATTATTCAGGAATGAACTGATTTCTCCACTCTCTCCATTTCCACACAACACTCACACTGGCACTGAATCACACATGTCTGATACTGCTGTTTAACTCTCTGGAAGACGTGTGTGGTTTAAGGAGTGGGGAGTATGATGGGATGTCCTCCAATAGAACAGGTCTCCTAGAGGACAGCACCTCACACTTCTGCATTTCCCGAGACGAGAGAGCATGACGTTAATGGGGAGAAGCGGCTCAAACATTTCACGGCCTTCAACTGAATTCATCCGTGGTGGAGCAGAGACCCTGGCACAAGCAGGCGAATACACTTCAACCTTCCAAAATAAGCTCACTACGGCATGGAAACTTAGCCTCAACTTCAGGGAACAAAGGATATATACTCATCACAAATAAATCCCCCACCAAGTTTTTATTACTTACAATTCATCACCTTGCTCTTTTCCATAACTTTCTTTTCCATAGACTTCGTTTTGGTTTTTGATCGCTAGAACAATGGACACGACTAAGGCAGGCAGACCTGTTATGACAAGACCATGACAAAAATAACTTTTCTGAAGCGTCTGGAACCGCTTTAAAAGACTGATGATGGCAAGGGGGAAAAAAACGAAAGAAAATATCCATCGTAGAATTGAATTTCTTAGAACTGGCAACTTGGTTAAAAACAACAATAAAATCCCCTTTTTGGTGGGAAACATCCAACTGTAATTGGCAACAATCGAAACCTACTCTTAAATGAGACATTTAAATATTCTGTTTGCCTACTGGTAACCCCCAGAGTACCAGAACCTGATCTATACTGAATGCAGCACCAGACAGTGTAGTTTCACTAATGACACCTGCTAGCCTGCCAGAGTTCAGCCAGTAACAGCTTTATTTTGCCTATTTCTATATAAAGAAAACTCTATAGAAAAACATGGGGGGAACACAATGGGGGCAGAAAATCTTTACAATCTTCTCGTTTCTCTCAAGAGAATCGATACAGTATTTCCATGTATATTTCAGCGGGGAAACGCTAACACCACTCGAATTCCCTGAAGGTGCTTTCAGAGCCTCCTGCAATGGTGCTGAGCCCCTTGGAAACGTCTCGTTTCTATACTGCCATCTAAACAAGAGATTTGTGAGAAAGCTCTACAGTGCCTGGCCCGAAATGAAACCCACATACAGAAGGAGCCTAACGAGAAGACTGCGAACAGGCTAACACGGCCACGCGTATCTGGCTGAGGAATCACGTTAAGAAGCTCAAAGCAAGAATTCTGCTCATTGTTTGGTTGCCCACACGAAAATAACCTTCTCACTCAGATTTCCAAGACATGGGCATGTGTCTTAGGAGTATGCTGAGGAGTCTGAGCTGGCCCTTATGTTTTGAAATAGATGGAAATGCACCACTGTCTGCCAGCTGCTTCTTTGGGCTTGGGTGGGCTGGCTCTGCACACAGGAAATAAGTTTGTGGTGACTCAAGAGCTAGGGTTTTTTCCCCTTTACTCTTGACTTGAGTGAGGACTGCTGAACAGTTTTTAAAAACACTGTTCTGAGGAAGCCCCTTCTTTAGGCTATGCGTATCAAACCCACATCACTCACCAATTTGAAGTTTCACTTAGTAATGCTTATTCTTTCAAAATAGGATTTTCCTATGAGAACCTAGTGATTTCCATGACGGGGAAAAAAATATTAGGAGGCTTACCCCAGCCAATGATGCAAAATTTCAGTATGTATCGGCGAATGTAAGTGTTAAATACTTTAACCAGAGCGATGTACATGTGGATCGCTTCCAGCCCCATCCAGGTGAAGGTAGCCAGAAGGAAGAAATGCAGCAGGGCTGCAATGGCAGTGCAAAGTCCAGCCACGTGGAACGAGGTGACCCAGCCGTCCAGGAGGAAAAGGAGGTTCAGGAACAGCAGGGCTGTACTCAGGTTCATCAGGATTTTGGAGGGATAATCTCTCCGCAATTTTCTAAAGAAGGAAAAAAGAGAACAATATGAGACTAAAGTTGTAGATACATCCTTTAAGCACAGGCAGTGAATTCATATGTTACATGGCTCTGCAAAAAGCTAGGTAGTACCACCGTTATGACTCGGTTGCCACCAGAAAGAGGGCTAAAGACATATGAGTATTTGGCAAATTGTAAAGATTTTTTAAAAATACTCATTTTATTTCAAAACTGTTTCCGAAATTTCCATCTGGTTTCAACAGAATTTTTTTTAATCCAGGAAAAAATTCTAGACTTATTTATAAAACATGATATTTTTGTTAAAAAAATTTTCCCTAAAATTTGTTAGTTTCTTGATTTTTAATAAGATAAGGATTCTTTTTTTTTTTTTAAATTTCCTGCTTCAGGACCAATTTCACATTGTGAAGCAAATGTTTTCATCTTTTACCATGTAAAAAACATTTCATACAATTTTTATTTACTTAAATGCTAATAATCTCACAGGTTAAAAACATTCTCTCAGTGGAAATACAGTAACTATAAATTAGGATTCTACAGCTGGGAAATTCATGTTGCATGATATATCTTATGAGGAATATTAAAAATGAAACTTTGAACCACCCTACATGATTCACAAAGTAGATAAATATTTTTAAAAGCTGAGACAATTCTCTTTTTCACATTTTGGGATAGTTAGCACTAGATTTGGCAGATAGAAAAAATACTTACTCAAAAGCAACGTATGTCAGGAGAGTAGTTGCTGAAAAAATAGCAGATATTCCACAACCAATATAGGTGATGAAGGTGAGAACTTTGGTGTTTCTTGCATCCAACTGTGAGGCAGTTCCTTGGAGGTCCTACCAAAAACATGGGGACAGCTGAAAGACCTCTCGAGTCATAAGAATAGTGTTTGTTTTATGAGAAAGTTCATTGATGGTACTTGGAATTCCAGCTCCATCTTAGGGGCAACAACAACATAAGTCAATACGGGCAGACCTCGTTTTATTGTGCTTCACTTTATCTGCACTTTGCAGATACTGCGTTTTTTACAAATTGAAAGTCTATGGCAACTGTGAGTCAAGCCGTTGTTCCAACAGCATTTGCTCTCTTTGGGTCTCTGAGTCACATTTTGGTAATTCTCGCAGTATTTCAAGCTTTTTCATTATTATTATATTTGTTACGGTGATCTGTGATCAGTGACCTTTGGTGTTACTGCTATGACTCACTGAAACTCAGGATGGTAAGCATTTTTCAGCAATAAAATATTTTTAATGAAGGCATCTACATTGTTCTTTTAAAGGCATAATGCCATCGCACACTTAATAGACCACAGTACAGTGTAAACATAACTTCCATATGCACTGGGAAAGCAAAAACTTCATGTGACTCACTTTATCACTTTACTGTAGTGGTCTGGAACTGAACCCACAAAAATATCTCCGAGGTATGACTGTACTGAAATTTCCATTTATGGTACTTTTGTGGATCACTCCATGATCCACATGTTTTTTTTTACCCAAGCTCTTTGCACACCAGTTTGACTTGAAGAGCATAACCACGTCAACCCCCAACAGAAATTGGAGAGGAGGTCATTGCCTGTCATAATAGACGACCAGACCTTTTCCTAGCATTTGCAGGGCTGGGGACACACGTACAAATGGAGGTGACTGTGTTCCACATGGCCAAGCCCTCAGGTGGACTCTGAGCTCTTTGCCTGGAAGGGCGGGGCTCAGCCGGCAGACACCCAGAGGCTCTGAGAGGAATGCGGAGGCTCTTACTGTGGCCATTTCAAATCTTGGTATGTACTGGATGGGGTGGTCTTCCTTTTCTTTTTTTTTTTTTTTTTCATAAATGAGAAGTCACTAAGAGTTTGAGGGTCATAGTTTTTTGGTACCTATGATCCTGAAAAGGCACCGCTTAAAAATGTCAATGGTGGTTGTTAGTGGAAAGATTCTAGCATGTGATTATGAAGCCTTAGTTTTAATTTCACTGTGCAGAGGGAGGCAGCTTGCAAAGTCCAGGCTTGGTAGGAAAATCTTTCTTTTCTTCCTTAAATGGGAACTCATAAATCTTGAGTTAAGACCAACCACTCAGTCCTACTTGGAGAAGACAGGCATCACCATATGCAGATGTTTGAAAATGGAGCCTTCTTGGAGAAGGAACATATTCCAAAAGGAATATCTGGTTTAAACTTTTACAACTTAAATTATGAAAACAATTGTTTTATAAGTTTTTCATTCTATAATGTTAATTTTTTTTAATTTTCACCAAAATGTCAGTAAAATTTGCTATTTACAAAAATGCCTCCAGTAACTGGTGACTGTATGAGCAAACATGTGTGTGAAGTTATGAAATGGGACTCAATTCCGGGTTTGGCTGATGCAGTAAGGAACAGTTAACAACACCTCTGTGACATCAAGAAATGCACAATGTGATCAAATGCAGCAGATGCGGGGATTCAGGGTCAGAGGGGCCCTTTCCTGTCCTCCTCTCCTAGGAATCACTCAAAACATCAGGAGGACATGGGACTCCCACGGCACATGGGATGGGGTTTGAGTCAGTGTCACTTGATTCACAGGTAGGTTACTGCAACCAGCATTTTGGTTACTCCAGGATTTGATGAGACCAGACAAATATCTTGAGAACCTTCAAAGGACTTGTCATCGCCTCTTGAAAAACCTATATCTCCCATCTAGATGAGGCAGCAGACTTGCAAATCACAATTAAAGCCACAATTTAAAATGTAAATAAAATAAAATAAAACTTTTTACAGTTACACATTTATACACAATTCTCATGCTGTTTAATACTTTTAGCAAATGAAGAATATGAAAATATTTGTTCCTCTAAACCAGCCAACATGGGAATGTACCAATGTTAAAAATACGAAAATCAGTTTTACTACAAAGAAATGTAGTAAAGGACATGAAATTCTTCATCTGAGGATTAGAAGGTATAACTATGAATCTAGGGTACATTGTTTAATTTCTCATATGGTGAGTGTGGCAAGGGACAAGGTAGACACTGGGAATCGCTTATTCAAGTGAATAAAGAGTTTGTACATCAAGAAAGATTCTTAACAACGTCTTTGCGGTCCGGAAAAGCTGAAAGGATCTGGGCACATCGCCAGAAAAGATAAACTCTGGAGTTTCTCTTCCAGAAGTTTATAATCCTATAAAAGCAGCCACAGTGGAAAATGGAAAGATAGCACTAAAAAGTGCATACATCCATATACATGTAAAACTAATTATTTATTCAAACGACAATAGAAAAAAATACTATAAAATTACAAATTAACAATAAAATTTAAACAATATTTGAAGAAATTCACTATTCAAAGTAATGAGAAGCCAAACTTTGGTTACATATAAATCATCTCTGAACACTGTGTTACTGTGTTCTATTATCTTAAGATTAGACTTACAGCATACACAATCATGCTCAAACACACAAACAGCTGAAATAATTCAATGAATTAAGCTAAAGCTTACATACTTAAATGAGTAACCATGCAAAGTAAACATTTTATGAAAGAAGGATGCTGTCACTTTCCAAAAAAAAAAGAGAATATGGAAGAAAACAGGTTCTTTTTTAAAAATTATTCAAGGAAAACATGTTATCTTTTAATTGTTCATTTTCATGGTCTGGCAGTAAATGAATATATTAATATTTGAGCAAAGTTAAAAAGTTATTTTCTATGATTGTCATTTCTTTAAATGACTTGGTCGTATCCCCCAAGGCATTTATGCACGGGATTGTCAGGACAATTACAACTTGCAGGGTTGCCATGTGACACCGGCCATTTACATAGGCCAGGTAGATTCATGAGCCAATTACTACATCCCACAGCTCCTCTCTGCTTCCGCCCAGGCCCACAGGAAGCAGCTGTAAGATTTAAGGGATGGGATAAACATGACCTGATGTCTGTGATGCAAATTTGAAAAGCTTTATTGCCCCAGCCCACATGACTCCCATCTCCAATTAAAAAGCAAATGTGGTTTGATCCCTTTATGGAAACTACACCAAAACAGATCTGTTATGATCTAGAGGGTGTCCTTTGCACCAGAAACGTGTCTGCAAAAACACAAGCAGACATAAGGTAAAGGTGCAAGTCGCTGGGTGAATTCACACAGGTTGCTGGTTGTTGGGAGGCTCTTGAAAATTTGGTGGGCAGAAAAAACCTATTGATGCAATCTAATTTTTGATTAAAAAAACTTAACGAGACACAACCAGGGCCAAGGAAAAGAAGGCAGGAAGTAAGGAAGGGAAGAAGGATAATGAAGGCCCAGCAGTGAGAGAAACATCTCTCCCCCAGCCTGAAGACGCCACACACTGTCCTCACAGGCTGTGAGCTCCGGAGGGGAACAGCAGTCATTCTGGGTCACAACGAGATCACCTAGCACAGCACCCAGTACAAAGTCACATTCAAGCACACTGGGTGACAGCATATGATCACAAAGACGATTACTGATGAAACTTGTCACAGCTTCCTTCCATGCTAGTAAAACCCAACATTTTCTTCCTCTAACTTTTCTGTCCCTCCCTTCCTCTCTCTGTCTCCCTAACTCTCTGCTTCTCTCTTAATTCAAGGGTCTTATGGTGATTTTCTTGTATCTGGGATTATTTATCATTACTGTTAATGTCACAGGAAAAAAAAAGTACGGTTCTTTTCTATACTTATTTTGCATATTTTTAATATATGATCTCTGCTAATTAGGTTCTTCATTAAAACTCAAGATTCAGGGTACAGATGAAAATTATCAAGAAAAAAATTTTACAAACACATACCCTAAAAGGGCAGACTCGAAGAAATAGACCTTCCAAAATCACATCATTTCAAAATGAGTTTAGAAGTTCCTCCCTTACCATCAGAACTCCAAAGTGTGTGAGGTGGTTACACAGGCAGACCGTCTCGCTTGCGTCCGAATCTCTGTGTGCGACACATCCTGACGTGTTCCAAAATCCAGAACCTTCTGTAGAAAGAAGTCAATAAACAGTGTGATAACAAGAGCAGGTCAGTTCCTTCTCTATAATGGATGATCTCTTCTTTGGGGAAATATGCCTCAATAGCTTCTGCCTTGCAGTTTATCTGTAACATGGATACTACTTTGAAAGCTGCCATTACTTAGAATAATTTCAATTCCCGGAGTCACGGAGTGTTAGTGCCAGATGGGTAGTTAGAGATTACCTAGGCAGTGGTTTTCAACTACGTTCTACTGAAAAGCCTCAGGGGGTCTGCAAAAATTTGATTTTTACATTTTAACATATTTTAACAGTGCAACATATGTTTTACTTATTTAATGTAAATATTTTAACATATTTATAAAAATACATTTGTTTAATATATTTAATATAAATATATATTTAACATACATAAATGTATTAATGTTCAATTTATTTATTTATTATAGTTTAAAATTAACTTCCATAAAAAGAATATCCCTTTTCCAATACGTTACACACTACGTTACACACTAATCTCTGGAGATTGACACCTTTTCCCGCCGCGCGAGAACAGCCTCCTTGAAAGATGCTGTAATGGACACAGCAGTCATGCACAGTGACAGCTGATCACAAATGCCTTTAACACAGCTTATCTGACTTTTATGTTACATTATGGAATGTGAGCAACTCATATAGAAAGACTATTTAAAGACTACAAGGTGACATCATTTTTAACTATGTAGCTAGTAAACCAGGATCTTCTCAAAACTGAAACTGGAAACCAAACAACAGCAAAAATCTTTCCAGCTAGATAAGGAGTATCAAAAAAAAAAGAGGTTTGGGACACCTTCAGACTACATTTCTGAGGAGCAGCCGGCACTGGCATTGGTTTGATTCGGCCACTGCAATCCCTCTGCGGAACCCCAAGGAAGCTGAGCATTAGGGGCAGAGGTGGGACGTTTCCCCACTTGCTATTCCCTTCGAAGACACCTCCACACCAAACCCCTTCATTATGCCTTTCCCTCTTGACTGTCAAATGTCATTTTGGGGGCAGTTCATTTCTTTCAAGGACCATGTAACCATTATAACCATTCCTATAGTTACAGTCCTCTAACGTGATTCCTCCATAATCTGTGTCTGGAAGCTGGATTTTAAAATGCATGCCCTGTGACATCAAATAATCTCCTCAGAAGTGTCCTAGAAGAACGTGACTGACATTCATCTAAAAGTGGCAGTAAAAATACATGCTGTTTTTAAATAAATAACTGAAATCAGAGATGGTTTGTTTAAAAAAAAGGTCAAGTCTGACTATTTCTTCCTGTAATGAGTAAAAAGTTACAGGAACTAGCTACCTAAATTTGCAGCTCAGTTGCCATCACACTTACCTTGTGACTCACTCTGATTTGGGATAGAATTAAAGGAAATGCGGGTGTCTAACGATGTTTAAAATTCAGTTGTTATTAAGACAGCCAGTATTTTAAAACTTACCGTTTTTGTTCAGATCCCAGAAGGCACAGATGGGATGAGGCACTGCCTATATTAATGTAAGAATAAACATGTGAATTGTGTTTAAAATAAATGAAAAATCGTATGATTTGAATATGAGAAAAGAGTAAAAATGCTAAAGTTTTCACAAAGAAACAGAGCATCATCGTTCAGGGCAATACGACCTAAGAACGGGAGGCAGTTTTGGGGGGTCTGCTCTCACAGACCTCAGGTGGAAGCAACTACAGCCTCAGAGGAATCAGGGTACTCACTCACCCGCAGGTTACTGTGTCTCACCGTGAGACGCCTTTCTCAGCATTTAGCAAAGCTCTTCATGCTAAAACTTCACTTCATCTACAAAAGTCTCCTTATGCCCAAAAGAACTGAAAGTGGAGACTCCAACAGGTATCTGCACAACCATGCTCACAGCAGCATTATTCACAACAGCCAAAAGATGGAAGCGGCCAAAGTGTCCGTCAATGAATGAATAGATAAACAAAGTGTGTGAGTGTGTGTGTGTGTGTGTGTGTGTGTGTGTGTATGTGTATGTGTGTGTATGCAACAGACTACTGTCCAGACTTTAATAAGAAGGAAATTCCAACACGCTATAATGTGGATGCACCTTGAAAATATCACGTTAAGTGAAATAAGCCAGTTACTAAAGGACAAATACTGTATATGACTCCACTTATACGAGGTATCCAGAGTAGTCAAATTCATGGAGGCGGGGAGCAGAATGGTGATTTCCAGGGGCTGGGGGAGGGGGAGTCATTGTTTCATGGGACATAAGTTCAGTTGGGGAGTATGAAGCCGTCCTGGAGATGGAAGTCGTGATGGTTGCAGAATAATATGAAAGGACTTAATGCCGCAGAATTATACACTTAAAAATGGTTAAAATAGTAAATTTTATGTTACGTATATTTTGCCACAATAAAAAAAATGCTTTATGGATGAAGGAGCTGAAACAAAGGAGGCCAAAGGGTAGAACAAGGAGGTCTCAGAGGGCCGTGTGACAAAGCAGAGCTAATTCTTAGACGATTTCAGTTCCAAACCTTGGTCCTTATCAGCCAGCTCACTTCCCGCCCGCCTTCCTGCCTTCCTAATGGTAGAGTCATGCCTGGGACCCTCCATAAAGCAGGGGAAAACTGTGGCTGGGCCACCTAAGACAATAAGAACCCTCACGCAATTTTATCAAATAAACAGATGATAGCAAGGCGATGAAGTAAAAAAAAGGAACATTTGCCAGGATTTTAGACCGCTGCTAACCTCTCAAAAAATAAGTCAGCTCTCTCCTGTTGCTCCCTTTTCCCCTCTGCTTCAGTAATCTTTGACTTTAAAACAGCAACCAATGGCGCAATCGTGCAATGCATCTACGTCTAAGTTATTTCAAGGAATGTATGTCGTTTCTTAAAAATAGTGGCTCTTTCCTTCACTCTTACTCTCCTTCAGATGACTGAGTCCTAGCTAAGACTGACTCCTCCCACCCAACACTGCCCCACCGCCACCATTTGCTGTGACATTAGACCACCCAACTAGCTGGTCCCCCCTTGGGGAAAACTGCCCCCCCCCCAAAGTACCAGTTATTTCTAATCATGTAAAAAAAAAAGTCCCCACAATTCTCTGAAATAGTCTGCCTCTGTTCCATGGCTATTAGTAGCTTTTTCTTACCTGAGTTCTTGTATGTTTGATTCTAATTCGAACAGGATCCTTCAGATCCTGGAGAGTGATGTTCCCAATACTGCATGCCATCACATAACTCACTAAGGTGCCTTTCTTATTTTCCACATCCTTTTAAAGAAAAAAAAATGTGTATTCATCAGAAGTACACACTTTTATTTTGTTTTGATACTCCAAAGTAAGCAAACTGCCAGCACTTTTTAATACTTAAGATCTTCAGTTACAGAACATCCTGTTTATAAGATCAAATTTCTAGCTCTCTTGAAAGAGCTGTGTTATTTCCCTTATTACATTAAATACATTGAGGGAACACTATGAACCAATGCTGTGAGGCGATGTTCATAAAACTCCTTTCTTAATTGCCGTGGCTGATGCCCGCCAGTTAACATCTGAAACAATGTAAACCCACAAATCATATCCACTCATAAAAAGCTGTGAAACAATTAGATCATTTCCCTATTGTAAAAAAATTGATGAAGTGGTTTTCCTTTAGAGAAGTACCAAGGAAATATGGTGTGAAAAAGAAAAATTCAGCTTTCACGTCTGTAATAACAGTCTGAAGTGTTTACTAACTTAAACCTAAATGCTATTTTCCTGGATTAAAGCCCTGCCAGAACTCCCACCACCTCGGACTGTGCACTTGCCGGCATCTGTAGCTTCCACTTCAGAGATAAGGTTGCAGGAAGTCAAATCAGTGAATCTGTGTTGCAAAGAGATTGGGACCAACAGACCATCCCTCCTGCGAGAGCATCACTACTTTCTCTTTCCCTTCGTGTTTCCTGTTGAACCTCCTAAATCTCTCTATCACTGTTTATAAAAGTTGTCTTGGAGTAACTTATGTGGTTTCTTAAATGCTACATGGTTCTCAGCATTCAGAAAAAAGCTTTTTATAACTTTTGCGCGGTCTCTCTCAATAAAGTGGCTATGGCTGGGGGATACCCAGTCTTTCCCTTAGAAACACTCATATTTTGTTCCCTGTGTGAGGGGAATACCATTAGAACCCTTAAATTATTTTCACTCTGCTATAAATTTACTTTAAAAACCAAATATATGTTTCCTAAGAATTGATTGGGAGATGCCACAAAAAGAAATGATCACATGGAAAAGATGAGCCTCAAAAGGAAACAGCGACAGATTCTTCCAACGCTAAGACCCCTCCCCACCCCTCCCGCTGGGCTCAGCCTCTCCCCTCAGTGGACCCCGCACCGTTCACACTGTCGTACACTTACTGCATTTTTCATATTATTTTTAACTGTGACATTGTTATAAAGCTCAGAATTGTTAACAAATGCAGTTTTATGTGTTCAAAGCTATTATATCCTTCAGAGTAACTGCATGCAATTACATCCCTAATCTACCCCCAAATTTTATATAGCTTGTTCCTAAAGCATTTGCTGATAAAACTTTTAATTTTTTGAGTTAATTACTGTAAATGATTTCATGGTATTCCTTTTACTTCCCCGTGGTCTCCTTTGCCACTCCTCTAACAAGACATATAGCACGGGTCTATTAAAGACGTTACTACTGGCTTTGAAACTTGCTGTTTTCTCTTACACAGACTGAGTGTCTGGTACACTCAGGTATCTTCAGTTTAACTGATAACTTTTATTGAAAAAGCTAAGTGAAACTGCTCTAAACAAGTTATACTTTCAAAGGCAACCAGAGGTCACCAGTGTTTGTTGGCAGTGGCCTTTCTAGCATCTAGAAATGATGCCAATAAAAATGACAGTATGCACTCAGCACAATGACACCCTAACCCAGGGATGTGGAAAGGCCAGAGGTCATTTGAAATACTAATGGGAAAACTGATTAAAGCCAAGAATGCTGCTTACTATGTAAACAGTGCTCCCTGATGAATTAAAAAAAAAAAAAACTTTCCTTTGGTACACAATTTCTTTAACCCTGAATATCTAAATTGCTGCTGATAAAATACTTAACAAAAGAAATAATAAATAATAACCTCTCGACAAATTCCATCTCTAATTCTATCATTCAAGTCTTAATGTAATATGATTTATTTAAAAAACTTAAATGAGCATGCCCTATTAATAAGCATATAATTATCTGAAATAAAAGTTATGTTGAAATTTTCATTTTTGAAAATACAGTAGATTAATTTTTCTATACCTCTTGAAATGTTTTCAAGAAATCTGAAGTAGTATCTTTACTTTTGAGCAAGGAAACTCAACTTGGGATTGAAAAATAGTAAGTTAATGAACACTTACCTGGAAAAGTCCAGTTTTATTGAAGAAAGTGAATTGTGCTCTTTTAACTAATACAGAATCTTCTTGACTTAAGTTCTCAAGTAAGTTTGGTGGCAAAATTACAGAAGCCAATGGGTCCATTTGTTCACTCTCAAAAGCCATCTGTCACATACACACAGAGATTGGTCAAGTAAGCACATTTAAACTGCAATGATAACTTCACTGCACAGAACAGCTACAAGCTTCAAGTCGGCCAGGACCTTTCACCTCCACCGAAGTCACTGCTCTTGAGGCTGAATCCCGTACAGACCAAGGCCTGGATCTCTTTCAAGTTTTGCAAATATGGCAAACTGAGAAATCTATAAATTAGTTAACATTGTCAAATACACAAGTTAGATTTACACTTACAAGATTTTGAGCTTTTCTCAAAAAATGTTGTGAAAAAATAACTACCAAAAAAAAAAAAGACTGGCATTAATTTGATTGCTGAGAATGAATATTTCTGCAGAGAGGAAGCAGCTGAAGTTTTATGAACATTCTTGAGTATCATTTTTCCTGAACCCACAGATGAGGCCGAAGAAAGTTTCCTTGCAATGGACTTGGAATGAGACTGAGGCTGACCGTGTTTTTACTCTTACAGTGTGAAACAAAATTAACCAAAAGAGCCTCTGGTCCAAAGCAGAAAAAAAGTACTTCCTTATATACAGATTTTTAAATATTTTATCTTGGCTTATCTCCACAGTTAAGGAGCATAATATACCACTAATATGTACTCCCATGTCAAGCATGTTTCAATCCTTCCATTTGCCCACATGGCTAATACTTTCTAGCACATAGTAGGAACTTAAAAATTATTTGCTCAAGTGTTACTTGGGCAGGTCAAAGAGCTTCTCCATCAATCTGGCCCCAGCTTTCATGTGCAGCCTCACCATCGTCTGCCATTCCTGGCTTTCTACATTTTCTCAAAGTGCAATCCTCAGACCAGCAGTATCGGCAATATCTGGGACTTCGTTAAAGGTGAAAATTATGGAGATCCACTTAGGACCTCCTAATCGGAATCTCTGGGGATGGGACCCAGCCATGCATTTTTGGTAAGTCCTTCAGGGCATTATAATGTAGTTTGGGAATCACCAGTAAAGATGGGTTTCTTCCCATCTTTGGGTCCTTAATAAAGGTCTTTCTTCCGATTGAACTAATCCCCACACCCCACTCTCAATAGGGTGGCACTCACTCATGGCTTAATGCCTAGTGCCACTCTCACCTCTGGTAGAAGGTAAGCTGAAGTATACCTCCTCTCTGTGTCTACATTCCTCATGCTTACTGTTAACCTTAGCCAACTTCCCAACTTGCCTGCCACCCCTCAAACCAAGATCTCCTTGAAGCAGTAACTAGTAGGAGATCAGAGATTTTTATTTATCTAATTAATTAAAGAAACCACTGCCTCATTACCTGGAAATATGATTCATTATTGCTTGGAAGACCAATGCTAAAATTTGAAACTTCATTGGTCCCTGGGGACAAGGATGATACTCCAAGAGCCAAATTCCGCGTCGTGATATTCACATGTGATGTGCTATTTAGGTCTATCTTGAAGGCCAATTCATCAATTGTTTTTAAAGCTCTAAAGAGATGATAAATAATACCACTGTTAAATAACAGATTCTAGGTACCTGCACACATGTGATTTGCTGCAGGACAAAATACAAACCAAATAAAATTGTCTTTAAGTCTTCCAGTCTTAACATGAATACCCACAGAATTACCCCAAACCCCAATAATATCAGTTAAAACACAGAACCATAGAGTTAAATGCATCCTTAAGAAAAAAATATCTGCTTTAAGGAAAATCAACAATTAAATCATCCTAAACAAATGCTGTTTTTCATCTATTTTAGCCTCTTTTTCCTCAAATGAAAAATACCCTTCTTACTTCATAACTGAGTGAGAATCAAAGGAAATAATATGATAAAAGTATTTTTTTGAACTGTAAGACCCTGTAGAAAAAATTTGTAATTCTTATGTACATAAGGTAAGTTAGAGAATACATTTTAACAAATACAAAATTTTAATGTAAGAAACTTGACTGAAAAACAAAGAAACTTCGCTGAAAGGAAGGAAATAGAAAGAAAAACTTAAAAATCCCAATACTAACATGTTAAATGAAACAATTGGATACAAACTGATTTGCATAAAAGTAGGTAGATTTCACCTGTCCCTGGCACTTTCATTTCAGAAACAGAATAGTCACAGAGCCGTGGCAATTCTGTGTCACAGTCCACAGGATACTGGCCTACATAGACCGAGTTATGCCTAAAAGATGTGGGTTCAACATTTGCTAAGTCTCTCCTTTGCAAGCAAAAAGAAGTGGCATAAATTTATATATATGTAATAGTTTGTTTATCTTTTGAATTAATACCAGTTGACACTTTCCAGATGAAAAATGAAATACCAATTATGTCTTTCTGGGACTATTTATATTATCTGGTCCTACAAACAATCCTAATCAATTTGTAAATTATTTTCTTAAAAAAAAAAAAAGAGTTTGAAATTCACTTTGTGAATGATCTTGGGAAATGTCAGTGGATCCTCTAGGGATTTAAATTATGAAAACTGGGCACCAAGCAGTCAGATCTGTGAGAAATTATATAACAACACATGTATTCAATAAGTTTTACTCTCCAGAAAGAGAAGAAAAAAAAAAACTTACTCAGAAGAAGACTCAAGCAAGTCACTGTCTGGACTGGTTAAGATATTAGAAAATATATTCATTAAAGTTGAGCCAAGCGTGATATCAATGTTTTCTTCTTTATTTACAATCCTTTTGACCTGTTCTACGATGCTGGTAATATTGGCTGAGCTTAAGGTCTGCCCATCACCAGTTAAGTTTAAAATCTGATTGGCAACTTCATTTGCTTCCCCTAAAAAATGGCAGAAGAAAAAACACACAGTTTTACCGGTGTATTTTGAGCATTTACAGGAACCCAAAACATAGTATGACACTTCACTTCACTTTAAAGCAGCAAACCAGGTTTCCTGTGTGTACCACTTACCGCAATTTTCACAGGACAACAGTATTTCTTTATACAAAGAAACTAACTTCTCTCTTTCATAAGACAAACTGCGCTTGTAAGTAACTCAGGTAAATAACTTGGAAAGACCAATATTCCCATATAGTTCTAAGAGCAATGCCCCCAGAATCACTAAATGAGAGATTAAAAAATACAAAACTATAAAATACCGGTACAAATCTCAACTTATATACTATCTTCTCCAAATTTCTTACTATTTTTAATCTATTATAGAATGAATGGAACAGAAAAGTCAGAATGAGGAAAAAGAGTATTTTCTACCTTTAGTAAGTGAAACAATCACTTGATTAGCTTTTAACATGACAATGGTATCACAGAGCAGGAGGCTGTGTCTGAAGATGAAAACCGTGAAGCCTGAGGTCATCTCATTTTGCCTTTGAGAACTGAAGAAAAATCTCTCACTTACTTGAGCAGTTGGAGACATCCGGAGGCCCCCAGTAGGCAACAGATGTGTTAGCAGGGTCCTGATAACTATGAAACAGAAAAAAAGGTATTTTAAATATTTGGCATAAATGGCATTACAGCTGACAAAATTAGTTTAACAATAAGTTTTAGAATTTGCCCTGGTGTCTAGATAAGTTTCACTTGAAAATAAAACTATAATGCATTGAAATAAAACTCATATTAAAAATTCTTATTGGAAAAAAAATCAGACACATGTATCAGGGAAACAAAATGTTAGCAAGAGCCCCTATCCTAACCTGGGCTGCATCAGGTTCCTAAGGTTAAAAGCATATTTAGGGGGGGTAGGAAGGGACAGACTGGGATTTCAAAATTTGTAGATACTGACAGGCATATATAGAATAGACAAACAAGATGATACTGTATAGCACAGGGAAATATATTCAAGATCTTGTGGTAGCTGACAGCAAAAAAAAAAAATGTGACAATGAATATATGTATGTTCATGTATAACTGAAAAATTGTGCTCTACACTGGAATTTGAAACAACATTGTAAAATGACTATAACTCAATAAAAAATGTTAAAAAAAAAAAAGCCTATTTGGTAATGTGAATCAGGTTCCGCTAAAAGAACTTTCCAGATAAAATCTCCCTTTGGATTTCACATATCTGTATAAGGCAGATTATAACCTGCCTTATACAGATGAGGAAATAGATAAGTCAAGGAATCTTCCAAGGCCTCACACTAGGAACAGGTAGGGCCGCACTCCAAACCCAATCAGCAAGGCTCTAAAGCCCCTCCTTCCACTCCACCACGTGTCAGTCACAGCAGTCAGGGCACAGCATTTCCACCTGCACAGTTTGAGTTTCTGAAATTCCCGGTAAGAAAACGCCAATGGAAGGTGGGGTGGAGGGTGAAGACCTGGACGTGACCTGCTATTCAGTGAAGCCTCTGCGGTCAAACCTGTCTCTGAGGTTTCGTTAACCATCCAGAGAAAATTGACCCCCTGACAGTCTCCACTAGCAGACTGCCCTAACCCGGTTCCTGCCTTTTTCTCTCTTCGCTGCCTCTTTCCGCCTCCAACAATAACCCCTCCACAGAGAGTTAAAAAGGCTCAGAATTTCAGATGCACGTTCCAAGGCTGTGAGCTGGCTCGGCTCGGCTCACCGATACACAAGGTGCTTTGCTCTAGGAAGGAGCCACCCTCTGGGTTCCAAATTTTACCATCTTTTTTCGGAGAGAGCTAAAATAGCATGTTGCTTGGAGAGAAAAAAAGGGTTTTTCTTGGTAACCTACCTGCCTCATCTGTACCCCCTCATGGTGTATATGATTTGGCACACACAGAGACTCCCACTCTTCTTTCTAATTACTATACACCACACAGGAACTATGGTGCAGCACGTGTAACCCTGGGAAAGTAGTTGGAGTTTGCTGGTCGGAGTCAATGTAAATCAACTATATTTCAATAAAAGGTTAAAAAAAAAAAAGAGTCAATGGAAGTATTACCATGTTCGTGAAGCAAAGAAGCCCGGCTTCCCTGGACAGGGAGTGTTGTATACAGAAGGCTGGATGACTGGCCATTTATAGCCTTTGGGGTCCTCATCAGCAAGACATATACCTGTGTGAAGATGAAACCCAGTGTGAGAAACAGCCATCTATTTTTTGAAATGAGAGGTGCAAGATGAGAGCAAAACAATGATGTTGGTAATTAGATTATTTATTTCATATAATACAAAACTACTAGTTTTTTATGTTCAGAATTTGTAAAAATTTAGAAGTTAGAAAAAATAAACATTAAGTACATTTCATATTCAAAATTACACCTTACAGAACTATCAAATAAAAAAACACACCTATGTGAGTATAAACAGGAAACATACAGTATCATTCTAATGTAAGTCATTAGCAGATAAAATTAGTAAAATAGGGGTTTATTCAAAAAATAAACACTGCATAAAATAAAAAGCCTTGAAAAATTAAAAATGTAATTTAATATTTTTCAAAGGGGAAGTCCATAAAATAGTGCCTCAGTAGTATTGTCATTACGTTGCCAGCATATTTTATAGAAAAATTTTCCAGCTGCTCCAAAAGTGTCTTCTGCCTGAAAGTTTGCTGAGGGGATGGGGAAAAGGCACCAGCGGGCCAGAGCCACACGGCTTACACACGCACGCGTTCATCTTCAAATCATCCCATTTGTCATTTGAAAATTCTCTGGGCAAGTGTCATGACATAAATGACTCTGATTTTGCATTTTAAAAATATCAAAATAAAAATACTCTTACCAACAGCAACAACAAACTCTTGTATTTCAGTTCTGGAAAATAGCGAATTACACTAAGACTACTGGGAACCAGTACTGTAGTCACCAACTGAACATTTAAATGACTTTCCCTTCAACATTCTGAGCTTTAAATTGTCAGGGCTTGGCCTTTTCTTCCTCAATTGGCATAAACTTTTCTTCATAGACCCACTTGCAGAGAAACAATAGAGTGTAGAATTTAAATTAAGTGGTATAAATCACAGGGCTCAGTATGCAGAGAGCGCTGTGCTGAGAGTCTTCAGCCTCTGAGGACAGAGATAAGGCTGGTCCACGTGGGGATTCTCTGTCATATACAAACACCCTTCATCAAGACACTTCTTTGTGGAGACCCCGATGTGTGAAAGGGCAGCGTTTGTACTCTGCTCATCCCCAAGGAGCTCTGTTTATTAAGTTAGCAAGCATTTTCCTACAGAGGCTCAGAAAATGTTATCGTTAATGATAATGATGATTTGCATTCTTTACCCTCTGAATTCTTTGTGTAGCCACTCCTCAGTGTCCTGGAGGGACTGGTTCCAGGAACACAACCCCTACACACACACACACACACACACACACACACACACAAACACACAGGGGATACCAAAATCCCAGGAAGCTCACGTCCCTTGTAGAAAATGGTGCAGAATTTACAATAACCTATGCACATCCTCTTGTATACTTTACGTCATCTCTAGATTACTTATCATGCCAAATACAATGTAAATAGCTATGAACATAATGTAAATGCTAGGTAAATAGTTGACCAGGCATAGCAAATTCAAGTTCTGCTTTCTGGAACTTTCTGAATTTTTCCCCCAAGTATTTTCCATCCAAGGTTGGTTGAATCTACAGAGCAGAACCTGTGGAAATGGGGGGAGGAAGGCAACTGTAATTGTACGTTGATGCATTAGAGATGGGTAGTTCCTCACAGAACCAACGATGCCTGCTCCTTTATTACACAGTGATTCTGGTTTCAGTCACAATCACGCCTGTAGAGGGTGAGGAATACCTGCTGCCCCCACTTCAACCTTCTGCCTGTGTATAGAGGGGGAAGTGTCAAAGTCTTCTTTTCTTGTGATCTCTACTAACGTACCTAATCAATGGTCGTCATAACATTAGAACAGTAACTTTACTTTTAGTTATCCGTATTTTTGATCATTTACCTTTCTCAAATATTCCCTTCTAGCCTCATTCATTTATTTGTTCAGGTATTTAAGTGCTGGGGAATGCGCTAGTAGTTGGGAGGAGGTGGGGAGGGAAGGTGCTGGAGAAAACTAAGACATGTTCTCAAACCGGAGGAAATCCCTGTTTAAAGAAAGTATATGTAAGAACACAAACAAGCCCAGTCAAATTCAATGGCCTTGTAATGTGTACGGTGCTCTAGGGATGTGGAAACAGCACAAAGTGGAGGCTCAAAGGCAGTGATATCTATCTGTACATGATGACGTCAGTAAAGGCTCCACAGAAGAGGTGACTTGGGGCTGTCCTTAATACTACGGAGGTGATAATCGGTGGACAGTGAGAGGAGAGAAGAGCAGCTGGGCAAAGACACAGGGAGGAGGCAAAAAAGAGCACGGCATGTCTGAGGAAGGGCTGGCAGTACCACACCTGTGGCTGGGGCTCACGACGTGAACTGTGTCTAAGTGAGAACTGAATCTAGGTCCCAGATTACTCCCAGATTTCTGGGCCATTCTTGCAAAGATGGTGGTATCATTAACAGACGTAGAGGACCTAAGAGAGGAGGATGTTTTATAACAAGAAATTGCCTTTTGTAAGATTTACCTCATTAGAGTTCCCACATACACATATACATACCAACTCTTTTTGTTCCTAAAGTGAAGTCAATTCTGGTCAAGGTTATCTTGGCATTTTTTGCTCATATTCCTAGTATTTTCATAATACGTCCTAAAATACAGTATAAACTTTCGTCTGCCTCTTTCATCCCCTTGGATTCATAGGTATCAAGTTGATACATTTATGCTAACTGTGTCACCCACGTGTTACAATGTCACCAATAGGATGAACTTCATCAACAGAAAAAAATTGCTTTAAATAAGCAAACACAAAGGAAGAGTACTTTTGTTGTTGTTTCAATTACACCCGAATATGCAGTCATGTAAAATACATACTACAAAAAGTCAAAGGCACTTACCCAGCTGCCTCACACTCACTGTCTGTAGCCTCAAACCCTCATCCAGAGACTCATTATTCCTTAAGAGCTTCTGCTGAATGGTTCTTCCTTCTAAACTGGGATTGTCGGTAGCATTGTAAACCAGAAGGGCCCAAATCACCAACCTAGGAAATCAATTCAGATAGAATTGTTGTTGGCGTTGTTGACTGGTTGGTTGCATTTTTGGTGGAAAGAACAGAACATTTGGATATCATGGTAGGAGGATGACCACAAAGTGTTGAGACTGAGGAAATATGCCAGAGCACTCAGATTTCTGCCGCTGCACAAATTATAATGTAAAAGAATCCCAATATGAATAGATTTTATGGGATATTGTGTGTATTATCAATACCACCCCACTTCTTTTGAAAAATACTTTAATACTTTATTGCATACATGCAAGAAAGGGTCATATTTGTGGTTAATTCTACATTATTTCTTTATAGCCAAAAATAAAGTTTTTAAAGAAAAATTAGAATTTCAACTAATCTGATAAAACATTTAACTTTTGAGATTACTGAGTGTTACTGTTTACAAATATATTACAATTTCTCCAGAATGTGATAAATGATTTCCTATCTCCATGAAGCATTTACTAGTACTTTGGGTGATTGGCCAGCATATTACTGAAGAAGTTTATAGACTGTCTGAGCTTGCACATCTTTAAAAAGAAATTATCTCTATGAGAAGCAGAGACATATCCTAAAAAGCTCCATCAAAACTTTGTTTCTACAATTGGAAGTAATGTAACTTTCTGTTCTGTAGTCAAGAGCAGAAATCAAAAGATGCCAAAGTCAAAATGGTAGTGTTTCTCAAATAACTATTAAGTCCTCAGTGGAGAGGTAGTGGTATATTTTATTTATGAAATACTGTGGGTATCAATATAAAAGAAATAGAGTATTAACATATTTGTGGTGCTTAAAAAAAGAGTAAGTGAAATATTTACTATTCAGGGTTAGGTGAAATTTTTAAATGGTCCTGTTTTTTAAATATCTGTGCTGATCTCAAGAACAACGTACCCTACAATTTTAATAATTCACTCTGAAAAGCTATTTATCTCTAAAATGATTTACTGCTTAATGTTCGTATGTAAGCCATATTTCAGGATGTGACAAGCATAGATGGCAATATAATGGTGAACTGTGATATCTTAATTTTTTAAATGGCCTATAATAATAGTATCTCTTGATTAAATTATTGTTGGAAGCTAAGCTTCGCCACTCTAGTAACTGAGAACTTATGGTTGGGAACGTGATCTTTCACTCCCCTTGAATACTGAGAACACAGTACAACGTACTGTGGATGGTACTGAGTACTCAGATTCAGCAATTCAAGAATGACCAGGCGTTTTCACAGTTCTTATCTGTGTTGTTTTCCTCTCCCATCCTGGAAACCGAAACTATTTTACGGTTCTGCAAAACCCAGTTCTATCTGTTGTTACCATCAATCACTCTTTATTTGAATAAACCATCTCTGGGCTTTGGTTTCCTGTCTGTCTGGGCGATAGAGCATGATAGCATTCTCTAAAGCCAGGTCTGCGGTAAGCGTTACAATCCGATTGAGAGAAAGGTTGGGGAAAAGAGTGTAAGACTAGTGGACTATGGTTTTGAGAAAAGCTGTGAGAGACTATAAAGGTCCATCAGGAAGCATAAGGACAACAGGGAGCAGAAAGAGGTGGAGGTAGAGACAATAAGAACAAATGTTAACCACTGCCAGGAGTTCAGACCCAAGGAAAACCAAATGCGTAGATTTCCTCATAGACACTAAGTTCATTCTACCCAACAGTTTCACAGACAGGAAACTGAGAGTCCATGAATTTACACGTCCCTCAAACAAGAGTTTCTAAGGTGCTGATATACACTCGTGATGACTGATTTCAGTCCTGCCAGGGAGTAGAAGAACCACAGTAAGTGAGACCATAGCTGGGAGCAAGAGGTCAGAAATCCTGGCTTCTCACCTGGGCTGGCTGATCTTGGGCAATTCACTGGGTCTTACTTTTGTCCCTGGTTGAAAGGGCAGGAGGTTACCTGCCTCACCTATGTCAGGGGGGTGACTCAGAAAGGGAAGTGAATGAGCCAGTGAACGTGAAAGTGCCTGCAATCATGAGTGCTGTGCAAATGTTAGGAGGTGCTGTGATGAAGAGTCTAATGATGATGATGATGCTTCCAGGGGCATTGGTTTAATATATTTTATATTTCCAAGAAATATGTTATTTGATTCTTACAAAATTACATTATTAGAATCTGAGTCTGAGCCCTCTGAAGAGGGTACACTACTGGAGATACCCTGAAATGGGGCTTCCCAAATTGCTAGACAAAGTGTCCAACAAACAAACCCAGATTATTGCCGGATCCATTATTCAAGGCTCAACGTGGTCTAGCAGTAAAGATTGGAGAAGACATTATTTGAAAAAATAGAGGAGAACAGTCCTGTTACCATCAAGAGTACAGTGTTAAAATATAACAAAAACATTCCTGTTCTTCAACTCATAAAGGAAAAGGAACAATTCCAGAAAATAAAAACAATTTTCCCTAATCAGATGGCCCAATCCAGTCTGTTGAATATATACAGAAACGATAAACTTCAAATATAACCTTAAAAACGTGTTTTTCTAATGCTGAATAGAAAAAGAAAAAAATAAGAAGAAAACTCTCTGGTCAGCTCTCATATGAAATTTTATTATTATCTTCTCATAGCAAGAATATATGACCTGGAAAGAATTATATTCCTTTATCATGGTTGTAAATATATAACTCAATTCACTCAACTGAAACTGAGTAAGACATGTAAACTTTCGCTTTTCAATTTTTTTTTATTCTATGGAGATGCAATATACCTGAACACAACTAAATTTATTTCATCTAGGAGTTTACATTGTTTTTTACTACATAGCACCCTGAACTTTAGCCTTTATATGCCAACTGATGACATATGGTGAACATACCCATTAAATTACCTGCCTGCTTAAGTCACAACTTTGATACAAATTTTAAAATGAAGACTTCAGAAAACTAGCTGACTGCTTTGAATGCTCATATTTCAGAACCTATTATCCATATTACTAGACATATTGTACATAACTACCTCACTTAAAATAAAACATTATTTTTTTGACATTCTCTTTGAAACTTCAAATAAGAGATAATTGGTTACTACAAAGAAACTGGAATTACTAAGATAATAAATGTTCTACTTCTGAATTATTTTTATCAGATGTACACTTCTACTCAGTCTGCTACATTACAGTTTTAACTACAAGAAAAAAAGACCATGCACTAGGGCTAAAGAAATAATTTAAACGTGTTATTGGATTGAAATGTTCCTCTCCAATCTCACTGATTTCATTTCTTTACAGACAGTCAAAACAGAGAGCAAGAGAAAGGATGTGACATTTTCTGGGAGACTTCGTGGGCGTTACCTCTGATCATTCACGATGCTTCTCCTCACTTTAATCTTGTCCTCTCCCGTGCTCAGGTGAAAACTATAAACACAAATACACATATTCATTATCAACTTCCTCTGCCACAGGGTCAACAACAAAATTTGAGGAGGTGAGAGAAAGAGGAAGAAAGGACGCTCTGGGTCAGTATTTGCAGGTGTGTTCTGAGGTTCTAGTTCTTTCATATCCCTGAGACAAAATGGCTCTACGGCCAGATACAGCTGGGCAACCACGTGCCTTCACTTTCTTTTCAAGATTCACAACACCTAGCAGCACACAAAAGAACCTGAGAGGTTCTGCTGTACAGACGCCTGCTTCAGTGTGTCTAATAATGCAGCTTCTGAACTGATTTGACCGCTTGATCCCTTTTTCCATGTTATTACATCTCTTGAGTTCACAGACTATATGTTCAGGGTTCATCAACTACACTTTAGAAACACATTCAAGTAAAAATTGTAAAAACAAGGTAAAGAGGAAGACAGGTGGATGACACTATCTGCTAGAGAGTTAGCGGAATATTTAAATAGAAAAGAGAGATAATTTGAAAAGCTAGGTTATAATCAGACTGTAGATGACTTATCTTGTAGAAGAACAGTCTCCAAACTGGGGTGCATGCAATTCAGGGGGTGCTCTAGATGATCCCAACTAACAGAACTTCTATTTATATTTAATTATCCTCTTAATTTATGATACATTATAACATACAACATATTGGTTATAGAATATACACATATACACACATGTGTGTATATATATAATTTACTTAAAACCACAAGTATATTTTGGGAGTACAAGCTAAATTAAAAAAAAATGAATGGGATCTATAATCAAAAATTTTTTTAAACTACTGAAAAATTTTGTGCAAGAAATTACATAACAAAGAGTTGTTTTAGAAAGATTACGAACACGGTGTGTGTACATCTGTACTTGTGTGTACGTGTGTGTGGGTATAACCATCAGGAGAGGGAGAAGAGTATTAAATTAGACACTATTCTTTATTTCTCAAATAATCCATTCTATCATTTACCTGATGTTAACCACATAAACCGTGTAGTTCCAATTCTGGAAGGTTGAATTGAGCTGAAAATACAATGGAAAAGGGTGTTTGAGTAACACTTAAAAAAAAAATTGAATCCAGCTTCTTCTCTCCCATAAACTGTTATTGGAATAAGACCCTGGGAAAATTCCAAAGAGCTAGAGGAGTAAAAGAAAGGTACAGATAACAGTTGCTGGATTGCTTTATGCCAAGAACTTAACAAATGTTTTCTCTTTCATTCTTACAACAACTAACGAGATAGGTATTATCCGCAATGTCCCTGCACCCATTGCGTGAAGAATCTGAGCTTCACAGTGATGAAATAGCTTGGCCCAGGCTGCAGCTGAGAAGTAGCAGATCCCAGATGGGAACCCAAGTCCATCTGGAAACACGATACTTTCCTCTCTAGCCCATGTTATTACTTTGCCTGTAATGGGCCTTCAAATTAGCCATAACGCTAAGAAATTAGTTGTAAAAGGTGCATAGAAAAGATCAGCACAATACACACCTTCCATATTCTTGGAATATTATGCACTGAAGTGTAATAACACATGTTTCTCTAGTAATTATCATCCCATAAGAATATTAGTAGTAAGAAAAATTATAAATTAACAAAATAGAACTTAAAAAAACAAACAAAAGTAAGTTCAACATTATGGGGAACTGTGTTATTTATAATTATTATGTGATCACTTGACAATCCTTATGGGTCTCAGCTCCAGACTTTTTTAATGAAGCAATGAATTCCCTTCAATGTAAATAAAAACTTTCCACAGTGCATTGTACAATACAATCAAAAAACATGATTTCTTTATTGACACGAAATTCTCTTATTTATATAATCACCTCCAACGAGTTTTTTAGGTCTTGTTTCATACACACATTTAGCTTTCTTTGTATGTATTTTTAAAATTAAATGCAAATTCTAAGAAATTCTGGCAAGAAGCATTAAATTATTTTTAAATTATAAATAGTAATAATATGAATCAGGGACACCACTTACATTTCTCTGTTATCAAACATGTGCTTTGGTATCTTACAGCTTAAGGGAAAGGTGTCCATTAAAGTTTAGCTTCAGATGAGAATGATGTTATGTTGAAAACCATGCATAAAATAAATATAAATGTAGAATTATACCTTGCTCAAAGCACAGACTCTCTAGTGAATGCTAATTTACAGAATTAATAACATTAGAAGTAGTTCATTTGAGAATGAAAATAAAGAATTTTATCTTTTGAAGATATTCTGACTTTAAAAATGTAGAAAGAACAATGCTGGGCAAAAACTGGGATGCAAGATTATACTCATTCAGTAAATCCCTCTTTCAATTTAGAAATTAAATGCATCTCCTAGTGTTTGAACTGATTACTGAAGTTAATGTGTTATTCCAATAGTAGCATTTTTCTTTGGTTTCTATTAGAGAATTTTACTCCCCCCACCCCCAACTCTGTAACAGCTCTATTAATTACATACTTTTGCTTCCTGTGGTCAACTTGTTGTAAAAGGTATTGTCTTTAAAAATAAGACTATGTCTTCCCATCATTATTCAAATATGTATTTTAAAGTATTGTCACCACTACTTCTCAGTGCATGGCTCAACTTTCTTTTGTCACCATACCAAGGACATTTTTTCTTACTTCAGAATGTATATCCAAATGACTTTTTTCACAAAAATTGCCTGAACTGTAATAACACTATATATAAAAGATAGCACAATGTCCCACAACATGCTATAAAATAATAGAAAGAATAGAAACCTATGGAAAATTCCATTTTTGATAGTGTTATAAAGAGAAGAAGAAAATGAAAAAAATTCCTTAAATTGTATTTGTAAGAAATTTAAGAAAATAAAATGCTAAGTCTGTTTTTAAAATTGGGTATTACCAAAATTTTCACCAAAAGAATACTGGTTAAATAAATTATAACCTAAACATCCAACAATAGAAAACTTGTTAAATAAATGACTAGAGAGCTACATAATAGAACACTGTGCACTGGGTTAAAAAAAAAAGATAAGTAAGAAAAAAAAAAACCAAAAAAAAGATAAGGGAGATCACTTTGCACTGATGTTGCAAATCTGGAAATAACAAAAATAAGTACAGTGTAGAATGGTGTGTAAAATATACTACTTTTAATGTAAAAATGAAAAAAATAATAATGTACAGTCTTATTTTATTGTATATGCACAAACAAATTCTTGAAAAACTAACAGTGACTTCCAAGCAGATAGATGGGTCTCCAGAGAGATGGGTGTCAGGGATGGGTGGAAAATATTCATGATACATCTTTTTGTACTTTTTGGGTTTTGAATCAAGCACTCAATTAAATTTTAAAAAATGAAATATATTTTTAGGGGGAGGGTATAGCTCAGTGGTAGAGTACATGCCTAGCATGCATGGGGTCCTGGGTTCAATCCCCAGTAACTCCATTAAAAAATAAACAAATAAACCTAATTACCCCTTCCACCCCCCACAAAAAGAGTGTATTAAAAAAGAAAGAAAGAAATATATTTTTTAAAACAGTGCTGAAAATGTATGGATATAGCAATAAAGATCCTTCCCAAAATACTATTCCATTTGTGTGACACTTTTACTACTTGACATAATAGTCCATTTGGCTCAATTTCTTGTCCTTTATTCCATGAACCTCTCCTTCTGTGAAAAGTACAATATCTCACTTATATATCTATTTTTATACTTATAATGAACACTATCTACATTTCAGTACGATCTGTGGATTCCATTAGACAGTAGAGTCTTTTCCAGATTTCCAGAGATTAAAGGTTTAAAGCCAAAGAAGAAATTTTACAGTTCACTTACCCACTCTGCCACCTTGCTCTGTACTTTTACCTCAGGGTGACGAAGGATGTTTTGAATCACTATGGAAATCCTATAAACGATTCCATCTGTCCATTGGAAATAGGATTTAGTCCATTAATTGTATTTTACAGTCATGCACTTAACTTACATTTACAGTGACATAATTTTATACAATTTTAAAGTAACACCTTCTACATAGGTACAAAAAATTTCTAAGATATTTTAGCTTCATTCTCATTGACCATTGCAACTTTTTAGAAATATTTACCATTGAGTTCACTCTTACAGATAATCCATGGCTCCTAAATTATCACCTGCATGTTTCTTCGTATTTTTTAGTTCTATAGATTTCGATCTACTGTCCAAAAAGTGGTGATTTATTTCATGTACAATTTTATTTCTTGTAGCAAAAGATTATCCTTTTTTCATACATTGTGAAGAATGATAGTTTGGGATGTGAAAACCTGGGTAAGGTGATGGGCAGAACTTAATTTGGAAAAAACCAGGCATCACATATTTATGGCCCAGGCCCCTTGCTCTCTTTCCTCCTTCCCCTCCTCACTAAAACATTTACTTCTACTAAGTTATTGGGTTGGATTTCACCAGATATTTAAATAAAATTCCATAAATGTAGTCATTTGTATGAAAGTAAAGGGGGAGAAAAGAAAGAATATATTTTCAGGTGGAATTTTAACTGGACTCCCTTGCTTTTAAGAGAAAACCCCATGTCAGAAAGAGGTTCTGTTTTTTGGAGGGGAGAGGGCACAACCTTTAAAGTAGTCTGCCGTAGAAATACACACATACATATTTTAAATGAAAATCAAACTGACCAGCCAGCGTTTGCTAAATCTCTCTAGCTGTGTTTCAGGACACCTCAGTAAAAGTAGCTAATGAGAAAAAGACTCTTAAAGTATGGTAGGTTATAGAGAGAAGAGAAAAAAAATTGATTCTGCATTATTGTCAGTCATCTTTCTTCATGCTTAAGTTTGGTCTTAAATAAAATATGCATAGAAAATGTAGAAATATGTAACTAAATAACAATGGGGAATGGATTTAATGAAGATTTGGGGCAGGTAGTAGATTAAAGTACAAAAGTATGCCTCTGGGAACTCCCAAATCTACCAAAATGCAAATTCCAGTCACACTCCTAAAGGAATGTTTTTCCACTATAAGGGTCAGAAACTCATGCTAAAAAATAGAAAAAAAAATCACCACTCCCACATGTAATTATAAGTATAAAAGGTTGGTACAAATTCAAGGATATTTAGTTTAATTTATGCACACTATGTTATTCCAGCCTCTAAAACTCTTCATGTATTTTAATGATTTTGATTTTATGTTCCTTTAAAAATATTCTGAATGAAAAACAATTACAGGAATATAATTAAATAATAATTCAAATCAAAAAAAAAAAAAAAAAGAGAGAAAGCTTTTTCCACTGTAAATCTCATCATATCAAACATAGATCTCATCCTATCAAGTCACAGACATTCTGAATGACTGAGAGTTAATTCAAGTTGCAGAAGTCCAAGATTCTAGACTGACATCAGGATCTGAGGGCTATTCCCTGAAAGTTCGCAGGTGCCGGTCAAGTAACTGACAAGCTACCACTAGGTGGAGACCTAAAGCATGTGCTGTGTTAAAAGTAGTATTCGTTCCCTCTCAGGAGAATACTGCAAAATACTAAAAATCAGTATTTTTAATCACTCACACTTCTGAAATTTTATGGATGCATTCAAACATTTAAGTTAGGTTTTTGAGAACAACAGTAAGGACTAACAAAGTTACCTCCTTACTTGGATTACTTGTGCTGACCTCAGAGAAGTTTCATATTCAGCAGCACCACTGTGATGCCTTAAGAGTGGAAAATAGGATTTGGAATGGAAATGTTAACTAGTCTAAGAGCATTTCTTGGGAATGTAATGGAAAAGGCACAAAGGTTATTTGTAGGAATACCTAGATTATTCCCATATACTAAAATATCTGTTCATGAAAAGTAGATTAAAAGACAAACATTTTCTTAGTACACAATCGGAGGTATTAGATAAAACTCCAATTTGAAAAACAACAAAGAGAACTTTACACAAGGAAACAGGGACATTTCACAAAAGCCAGGAAGGCAAAATTTTATTGATATGCTGAAAAAAATCTATCTGACTGGCAAACAAACACCAGCACATCATTACTGATGAACTCAGTAAGTCTCTTTGATAGTCCAGAGTTTTAAAGGACTGGATAAGGTAGATAACAGATTTGATGGCTGCGTCTATCTTTCTTACACTGAACAAAACAGGGTTCTCTAATATACCAGATCGTAGGCCTGAGAATGGTTACCACATCAGTTTCCCAAGGAATAAGAAAAGTATATTTGAAATTGTTGACAGTATGTGAATGATCTTAGATATTCTAGGACATGACATTAAATCCCATTTATTCACAAGGTAAACAAGTAATTCTCTTTTCAATTATTTCAAATTTGAGTGCACCAAAGGAAAAAATCTTAATTATAGCGTGTTTCTAATCCTTTGTTACCCTCCCTTTTAAAAAAGATAATGTAGGCTTCAGGTGCAGAGATGTGGGAAGGTAACAGGATATAGAGAGAATTCAATAGCATTGTTTTCATTATATTTATTTTCACTTTTCACTTTTATTTTCAAATAAGTAGTACTGGTTTCATTTTACACCGGTGGTGTTAATATTCCCATATAAACATAAATGTTTATGTAAAAAATGAGTCAATTTAGGGAAAAAAAACTATTAAATAAATAGCAGAGGTGGTTCAAGGATGTGGCAAAATTGTTCAGATGGCAGATAAATTTGAGTACATAATTTTAAAAACATTTCTACTACATGATGACTTGCAAATATTTTAAAAATATTTTTAAGAGGAGAACTACATTTTTATCAAAGCTTATCTGAGGTTTTTTTTTTTTCCTTTTAAGTGGTCATGTCAGACCATTTTAACTGATTCTAACATTTGCTTGCTTTGTTGAAACTCCAGTGAAGGTTCTGACGCAGAGAGAGATGGACTAAACAAGGCTCTCTTCAAGAATGTCAGAAATGACATGATTGAGTGGACACAGCTCCACTCCACCAAGTCAAGGGCTCTGAGGCATCACATAAACGTTCTTGGGCAGCAGAGGATGTGCCAGTCCTGGAGGGAGAATGCCACAGAGGCTCTTTGTATGTTCATACAAAGAGTGAAATACTTAGTTAGAATTATAATATTCCCATCTACTGGCTGGAGTCCATGTGAAATATGCACTGGAAATTTCAGCTGCTTTTGCCTTCTCGGAGGTTGCTGGAATTTTTGCTCCATCATAAATCTCCTTGGTGTAAGTACCAGAATAACCATAAACACTTTCCTGAATCGATGTCTTTATAACCCTAATGAAATTTATATCTACGTTTCATGTAAAATATTCCATACTTTCAATTTAAATGTCCTTACAGAGGAAGTTGATGTAACCCCTAAAGCCAAAAGGAAAAATGAGCTATGTGGGTTTCTTTTCTCTGGGTTTTGGTCCCTGGTGATACATTACAGATGTCTTGGCCTTGCAAGTTAAATGATTGGGGTTGAGAAAATTCCTTTGTTTCTAATACCCCATATTTGAGAGTATGGTGTGGTCACCTGATTGGAATTTCTCTTTTTTAGACAAAACTGAAGTCACTTACTCTGAATTACCAAAAGACTATGTACGTAGTCAATGTAAGTAGCAGATTAAATAATAACTCAATTCACCTGGCATTTTCCCTGTTCAATTCTGATCTTATGTACCTGCTATATTTGCAAATTATAAATAATATAAATAGAAGTGTACATATAGAGAAAACATAAGCGGTGCTGGCAGTTACTTGAAGTTCTGTCAGTCAAACTGATTTATGATTTAGTTGATATACGGTCCCATTCTAACCATTATTCTTCAACAAATAAAAACAGAAAGCAAAGTATTAGCATATAAAAATAATTTAAATGTCACAATTGTTTGAACACAAAGTTGGCTTTAGTGAGAAGTTAAATTACTAAAATTATTTAGTTTTTTGAGATGATCAAATTCTTTAAAAACTAGCTGCTTTTGGAGCATAAGCTGACCGGATGCCCTGGACATTCTTCTTCTCAGATCTCTAGGATAATGCAAATTAATTCCTTTCAATTAACGCCTTTCTCTTAAAGCTTTCTTTGAAAGAAATTTTAGCTAAAAGTGAAGAAGAGTGATTCTGGAGATATACTCATCCCCTTGGTCATTAGAATGGGGCACTCAAGGCAGTCAAGTGGTATTTATTTTATTAATCTTGCAAATGTACAAATGCACCAATTGATTTTAACAACAGAAACTTTGCTGGAACATTAGATATTTCCACCCTCAGAACACAATTTTTCATCAAGTCAGACGTACTACAAATATAAAAGGCAATGATTTCTTACCATTCCTTTGTTTATCGGTTCTATTAGTAACAGGCATGTTAGTGGTGACAGTGGGTGGTGTGGCACTAGGAGAGCTTACAGTAGCTGGTAATAAAGATGAGAAAGATATGACTTTGCAAGGAGCACATGAAAGTTAATATGGATGAGCAATCTATAATTAATGCATGAAAATACTTAGAGGAGGAATAGAAACCATTTCTTGCCACTAAACACAACAGATCCCAAGGTTATAATGCATACAATGAAGCAATGCTTTCTAAGCACATTAAGAATCTTCCCATGGCCTTTGGTGCCATATTGCATAAGAGTCTGGCCCTGGCACAAAGGAAACAGAGAAAGAACACTTAGGTTCTAGACCTAGGTCTGCCATTAATAGGCTGATAACCACACAGCGAGTGACTAAAGCCTTCTAAAACTCAGTCTCCTACATCGTAAAAAGAAAAGTTAGAGAAGGAATTCTGTACAGCACCTATCAGCTTGAGATAATATAAACTAAGTCAGTCTTTCTGACACACTGAGATTAGCAAAATAAAATGTATTTCTCCTTGAGAAGACAAAGGTAAAGAAGAACAAAAGAGAATGGAATGTACAGATAAAGTCAATCATTTAAAGATCCCAAGACTTTTACTAAGCACTGATGAATAAAATGACTTTCATAAGGGCAAGCCTCACAGGAGGGACTTTTCAAAGCACCATGTCATAGCTATGCTTCTGATACTGCTAATCTCTCAAAAATTAAGCCCTTATGTAATGCTTTGATGCTGTCTTTCTAAGGGGATTCTGGAGGAACAGTATAAGTAGTAAAATAACTATACATGTAATTTTTCTTTAGTTTATCTTAGGAGTACCTTTGTGTAAGATGTGCATTTCTATGTACAATAACCATTTGCTACATATCTCTCTGTTAGGAAAAAAAAAACTACCTACATTTAAAACATTTCAGTGCTTATGAAAAGAATTATCTTCCAAAGGCTCTTTAGAAAATATTGAATTCCTTGATTCAAAATGTGTTATTCTTAACTGAAATAATTTTCCATTTCAAAGTAATATATAACACTTAGGAATAGGGATTCTTTTTGAAGTCTTATGTTTTTAAACCATGAGCAGTTATATTTATTTAATGTAAAATACATCAATGATTATGAAGATGCCTTTTGGTCATTTAGGACATAGGGGGGAAAAAAGCTGGGTGTCTAATCCTTTGACCCAAAGAATCAGTCCTACTGATATCTCAGATTAAAAGAAAAAAATAAAGTAAAAATTTTAAAAAATCTTCACACCTTGAACTAAGTAAAATTAAGGCTTTTTCTATTTCATATAACTGTTTTAAAAACTACCCTGAGTTCATGAGAATAAACTACTTAAGAATGTTATTTTCATAGGGTATTCATCAATAATAATATCAAGAAATAGTGTCTCCGAAAAGAAACAAAGATAATGAGTTACCCGCCCTCTCCCCGCCTACTCTGCTCCCACACTGGAACTGCAGATGAGAGCTTAGGATTCTATTCATTTAGTCTAACTTCTAACCCCTGTCACTTACAGTCTATGATCTTCTTAAAAAGAGATCCAGCTTTACAAAAGGCCATGGTCATGATTCTTAATGTGGCATACAGAACATGGTACTTCAAAAAGAAGTTTTTAATAGAATAAATGGATGAAAATGGGTCATGGGTAATTAGAAGCAGCAATGATAAATTAAAGCAAACTATATTATTACTTCAAATTTATGAGACTTTATGGATTACTTAGCATGCAACTACTCAGTCTGTAATATATAATTAGAATATTGACCACAGTCTACTCATTATGCACTATGAAAATTAATAAAATTACATTCATATTAGCTTAGTACAACTATTTTTATCTTAATATTTAAGTTACATTGCACATCATAAATTGCTTCATGGTCTTGTCTTAAACTTAACTGAATAGTCAACTTAATTTTTCCCCTTGTTTTTTTAGACATGAATACTTTTTCAAAATATTATATGGCTATATTTATACTGGACCTTCCCAATATTCTTGAGACGAAATGGAGGGAAAAAGTGAAATCAACACTTGCTAATAGCATATAATCATTCACATTTTAAAAACTCAGTGCTTTATGGAAATGTGGTCATCCAGTGTGTGAATGCATTCTGTCTCCACACTGCACCCACACAACTAAAGCACATCCAGAAATTCTTCTGCTTTGCTGGTTTCTAGCTTCTCAAGTGAAAATTAAGACAAAATTCAAAACGACAACTACATTATCCAAAACAGTAAGAAGGAAACAGACTCCAGAGGACGATGTGAACTCCCTACCTTGGCAGAGGGTCCCCAAGTCTGCGCAGTTGGCTAGTTCTGCTGCCGGGAGCGGGATCAGGTAGGAACCTTAACCAACACAGAGGGATTATACACATTTGACTTATGATTTAATGATACTATCCAGAAAAAAGAATCATGAGTCATTTGGCTGGTGTAACGGGAGCAGCCCTAGAAGAGTCCACCAGTAATAACTCCAACACCAAGAAAGTCTCTTAAGACCTTTGGGTCTTAATTTCCACAAGTGTAAAATCATGCTGTTGTAATTTCCCTCAAAATCTTTTAACTCAATTTAGTGGCCCCATCCACATAGGAAAGGAAAAGAAGTGCTATGGCCCCTTGAAACTTCAGAGCCTTTTCACATAACAAATTATAAGGCTTTGGTGAAAATTCATACAGATGAAATAACCAAAACATCAAAAGTAAATTTCCAAAGTGAGTTTGGATATTACTAATGCTCATAAGATGCATGTTTTCGGTTTGTAGGCACTAGCTACATGCTCACTGCCATTCCAGAAATATGCTTCTGTGACTTCAAGTTGGTCTCTGTTTCTTTTTATTTCAAGCTCTAGTTTTGAGCTGATTTTCTTGTAGGTGTAGTAGATTCTCTCTGCGGCACTCAGTCTCTCTCTGGCCATTAACAGACTTTTACCAACAGGCTGAGGCTGAGAAAGATGGGTTAAACTTTTCACAAAGTATATGGTACTATGAACAAAGAAGAATAAATACAAATATATATATATACATATATGTACACACAAACACACGCACATATATATTTAATTTTTAAAGAACATTCCTATAATATTGACTACATTCTAATGTTTAAACAATTTCCAAATTTTCCTATGGGAAGAGTATGTGAAGGCCAAGCAGGTACAAGAGCCAACAAAAGATATCCAATTAGGTTAATCATGTGCATAAGCAGAAAGCATCCCAACAGTTTAGCAGCATCTCAGGAATCACGGTTTCTTCATTCTTGACAGCAGCAGGCACCTGGCCTAAGGAAGGAGTCACGTTATCTCAGGAAGACCCAACCCTCCAGCCTCGAGAAGGTCTGTGACGTTAACTGGTGAGAAGCTCTCATCACTGATCTTTATGTGTTCATTCAATAAACATTCACTCACTGTTTACAGAGTGTGAGGCAGTGGCTAGAATAATGCTTTAAGACAATGTCTCTGAGCTCAGAGAGGCATGAATGAGAGATGGCTTCACAGTTCTGAGTAATATAGGTACTCAGTGGGCCAAAGGAGGATGAGACCAGCAGCTTGGCAAGAAGGAGAAATCGGAAACCCATCACAAAGACGAGCTGGGAATACGGCAGGTCACTATACTGATCAGGGGAGAAGAGACTAGAGACGGTTATTCCTAGAAGACAGAATTACTGAAACAGATACCAAGAGGTCAGTGAAACAGTCTGAACCTAGGAGGCACAGCATTACTGGAGTAGGTCATTTGTAGAAACTGGTAGGAATGACCAGATAGGTGGGTAATGGACAGACCGTGGGGGGCCTTGTAGAATGTAACACTATAAGTACTGGGACTTTGGGTCTTCCTTCACATGGAATATCCCACACATATAGTAGGTGGGTCCTCAAACTTTACTGACTAAATTACTGAATGCATTATGAATGGTTGCGAACATTTCAAACTCTTTCTTAAAGGAAATGGGGGAAAATGAAAGGAAACTTGGTAAGAAAACTAAGTTTAACTTTGAAAACAATCACTTCTGAGGCTCCATCACTAACTAAGAGAGAGGAGTTACAGAAAGTAAGAATAAGAATAATAATTCAGGTTTGATATCATGAGTACAGTTAGGATGGACAGAAAGAGATGGATACAAGACATCTGAACATGGAATATATAGGATTTATTTAGTGACTAACTGGAGAATAGAGAAAGAAAGGGATGGAGAGAATAAATTTTTCTGGTTTCCAACTTAAGAAATTGGTACCTAATCATCTCATAAAAGGAGGTAGTAAATACTGGAAGGAAAGCAAACTTAGGTGGGGTGGGCTAAACAGTAAGTCCAGATATAGGAACTGACATAGTGTGACATCTGGTGCATGGACAGGTGTGCATGTTTTTGTAAGAGGTCTAGACAGGAAGTACTCCACAGAAGCTACAGATGTGTAGATTTGATGGAACCATAGACATTGCTATATTTAAGTATCAGATTTTTTTTTAAACATTGTAGATTTGAGAAGGTAAAAATAGCTCTTGTAGAAGATGGTTTTGTAGAACCCAAGTGGACAAAGTTTCATGGAGAGCATGGCCATATCAAGTATACCAGAAAGGTCCAGAATGATAAAGATGCTTTAGTTTGCATTGCAGTTTCTGTAACAGCTCTACAGAAATTTGCTTCAGGAGCATGGGAATGATCAACTCTAGATTTCCAGTGTTTGAGAAGTGACTGCAAAAAGAGGAAGCTTGGCTACGAAAGGAAGTAGAGATGGGAGTGGGGGGCTAGTGATTGAAAACTCAGACAAGTGTACTCTGGAGAAAGAACACTGAGGAGGCAGACGTTGAAGGCAGTCTACACTTTAATCTTGAATGTTTTCTGCCCATCATTCCTTCCCATCACACTTAACTTATGCCCCCTTCTTGCATGAGCTTACTTTTCCTGTAGGTACTTACAGTTTAGTAAGGAACTTCTGAAAACTAAAAAGCCTTTAGAACTCAAAATGACTGAGGAAATCTCAGCCACTAAAACATGCAAGAGAGGAGAGGCTTGGACAGAGTTCCTGTGCTTCTCAAATTACACACAATGTTGACAGCAAAGGTTCCTTGGGCCACTTCTGGCCCTGATACAGTATCTCTGGGAGATAAGGCGACAGCACTGTGGGAAAGAAGTTGTTAGGCTAACTACATTGCCAGTGCAGTACGGTAAAGAGCCTAGTTGTAGAAACAAGGAAAGAAAATCAGCAGAGTTAGGATTTAGAATAGGATATTTAACAATTTTCTTTAACATTTCATCAGTTTCACTGTACGGTAGCAAGTCTAAATTTCATTATGTGACATCCTTGTCATGGAAAACTGTAACATTTACTTCTCAATCTTTAAATTATCAATTGATCTTTTTTGGGTACTTTTAGTTTAGCAAACTGATATTGCTTTATAAATGCTCTATAAACACTATTTTATGATGATTCAATATAGCAATAGAAATTAAATGTGAAGACTGTTTTAGTGAAATGGTGTAAATACAAGTGACAAAATTTAATTAGAAGGAAATTATACTGATGAGGTCTTGTATTACAAATACACCAAATGATGTAAACAGATACATAAAATATTTTAAATGTGCACAAACTTTTTATTTGTACCCAGTTCCATTTTCAGCATATCTGCATAGAAAAGTCGCTCTCCCAACCAATTTTTCTAGATAGATAGATTACAAACCAGGAGATTGTTAAGGATGAAGGAACAATTCTTTCTCCTGGATAATGATATGTTTATCATCAAGGAATTGTTTTCAGAATGTGACCTATGTATATTTACTGGTTTTTGCGCATAACACAAAGGGTTCAAAGGTATTTATTTAATATTAACTATAAAATTTAAAGCCAAATTTCCTTGAAAAAAAGGTAATCACTGAAAATGGGCAGTTGATGAAAGGTTATAAAGCTGTTAATCTTTTTTCTCTACCTTTTGTTCCTCCAAAATCTTGCTCCTAAAAGGTGTCACTATTTATACAAGTTGTAGTAAAGAAAAAGATTGACATGCAGCCAATAACTCCTCTCATTCTACTTCATGACAATTCAAATAATAGTCAACAGCACTAAACCCTCATGTGAGCTGCACTAATGGGACAAAAATAATAAATTATTTCAATTCCTTCTTTTCAGTTGTTACTAAATTAAATTTAAATTGTTTTTCACAAATATATCTAAAACAATTTTTGGAAGCAATTTAAGCTCAAAAAGAGTTTGGGCATCTTCAAAGAATGAAGTCCCTTATAAAGATAAAGTGATTTTATCTTTTTAATTTAAAAAAAAAATCAGTCATCTAAAAATGCTACACTCAATCACTTGTTAGGAATGAACAGGAGGAGCCAATAGTGAATCAGAGTTTTATGGCTATAAAGGACAGAACTGTAATTATTGAAAATGAAAGGGCTGGAATACAAAAGTTGATGAAACCTTGGTAATTAAGTGTAAAATTTCAGAGATGAAAACAAAAGTCAGTACAAATCCAAAAATTTCTAGAAAATAATGTCAAAGTTGGGTACTTGTGAACTACGCCTTATCTCCAAATACACAGTGGTTAATAAATGGAATTGATTAATAAATGCTTGTTAAATAAGTGTAATTTGTTTGAACTTAGACTATTCATTGAGTTATATGGTACCACTCCTCAGGAAAGAGCAGTCATCAGTAAAATAAATAAAACTGGTGTAGAAGGCACTGTCTGTTCTTTGTAAAAACTGATGGACAATAGCCAGTATCTAAACTTGAATCATAATGCAGGCAAATACTCACACTTATAATTAAAAGGTCCATTAGGGAAACTGTCTATTCACGGAGGTTATAAAACTCAGTATGTTTAATAAACTGTCCTAAGAAAAAGAAGGATGATATAAAATGAAAAAGAATTGCTAGTAAATAAAATATTTCTTTCTGAAAAGGACTGACAAGATTAACTATGTTTAAAAAAAAAGATGAAAATTTCTTAATTAGGTATATTCCTTAACTACGCTGAGGACATTATAGGAAAACAAAAATGTCCAATTATAAAATTATTAAAACATCGGTTCATAATATATGGATTTTATTAAGGGTAGGATATTTAATATTTGAAACAAATGATAGGATGCTTTAAAGTTAAGTGCAGTCAGTTCTGTTCTACTATCTTATTTTCATATTAAATTTATTCAGCAGTAAGCCTCTGGAAAATCTATTCATTTTCTGTCACAAGTTGATTCTGGAATGAAAGTTCATATTTAACAGATATTGTCAGGCCAATGGAATGTGAGGCATGAAGTTCTATTTTCCCATTGGCTACTGTACTGATCATTAGTTTGGGGAAATACCACTACCATAAACAGCAAGTCCCAGTGTTCCAGAAAAAAAGAAAGGTTAAAATGTTAACAGAGCCTACTTTTTTTCATTTATTAAAGTTTTGCTTAGCTAACAAGCTTAGATACCATCTGTGTTACAGGTATTTCCTGTCAGTTAATAAGTGACTTGGATTCTTCAACTCCCAAAGCTGATGATTAAGCAGCAGGAAACTCCCTCTCCCGTTATTACTCCTGAAACGCAGTCCAGGATATCTGATGTTCGGAACGGGGGTGTTTGGCGTCACTGTGGGATGTCGAGAAGGTCACTGTGAAAGTTAAAGGAACTCCAACACTGACTCTGTCAGCTTGCGCTACTCCTTTGAAATCATTTTGAAAATGTACCGATGGCTAAGCGCCACCAGCACATATCCGATGCTTTCCAGTAATCACAAGGCTTGGGAAAGGAGTCTTAAAGATGGTGTTAAAAAAAAAAATGAGGATTCCCAGATAGAAACCCTGGGTCAGGGACAGGAGACGTACATTTTAGCTCAGCAACTGCCTTGGCCACTAATCTTTTCTGAGCTTTGGTTTCCTGCCCTGTATAAAGTGAAGGGAGTGGCCCAAATTGGGATTCCCAAACCCAAGAGCCTACCCGGCCAGAAGTCAATCTGAGGCGGGTGGGGGGAGAGTGTGGAGTGTGAGTGTCAAGAGTTTGTTGTTTACCAGAGAACCCAAAAATTTTTATGTGAAATCTAATTTTTAAATTTTTTAAACTTTTTTTTTCTTTATTTTTTAATGGAGGTGCTGGGGATTGAACCCAGGATCTCGTGCATGCTAAGCATGCTCTCTACCGCTGAGCTATCCCCTCCCCCACCAGAATCTAATTTTTTAATGTTGGAAATAAACCACCATTTAAAAGCACTAAGTGGAACAAAGGTAAAGAAATAAAAACAAATAAATGTTGCCACCACCTCCCATGCCTGAGGGCTAAAGTGGCCCACGTGTGACTGGTCTGTTATCTCTGACCCAGGAGGCCTAGCAGCGCTTTTCCAGTATTGTCCAAAGTGTGTGCTTCAGAAAACTAGACCCTTTGATTCTTTGGGCTTGTTTCAGGGGTTGGCAGATTTGCTCTCAAAGGGCCAGACAGTAAGTACTTTAGGAGGGTGGGCCATGCCGTCTCTCACAGTCAGTCAGCTCTGCCGCTGTAGCACAGAGGCAGCCACAGACAATACAGAACCTCACGGGCATGGCTGTGTCCCAATAAAACTTAATTTACCAAAAAAATCCTAGTTTGCCAACCCCTGATCTAGAGGATTTCTTAAAAGAAGTTTAGGAATTCTTGTGTACAATAGTCCTCACATTTCACTAGTTAAGGTATCGAAGCATTTCAGGAAAGAAATCTTATTAATTTTGTTTAAAACAAATACCATGCTAACACCTGGGGAAGCCAGTGTTCTGGGAGAGCACTGCTGGCAAGAGAAGACAGCCCCTGGACCTTTGTGCTGTTCATCTGGGCAGGAATTGGCTTCCCTACCCCAACACTGCCTCTCATGTTCTAGTCCTGCTTATGCTGAAAGACAGTCTAAGAGAGAGCACGATTCTAAAACTGAACTTTCTGGCTTCAATTTCTGGCTTGACCATTTACTAGTTAAATGACCTTGGATAAGTTACTTAATCTCTTTGTCCCTCAATTACTCATCTGCAAAATGGGGTTAATAACAAAACTTACATCATGAGATCTATGTTGGAAGTTACTACGTGGAAAGTGATTAAAACAGTACCTAGCACATAACATGTATCCAATTTTAGTATAATTTAAGTATTTAGCAATTATTAATATACTTAGCCAAATTCTTTCTTCTTTTCTTTTGGTTGTCATAGCCTTCAAACACTGACGCATAGAAAGGTTAACATTAAATAGTCTACATTATGACTTTTTAATAATGGCCAAGGATATAATGAAAAAAGGCCCCTAAAGATAATTACCCTGAATGTAGGAAGTGCACCACTGCCCTCCCCTTGCTGTTCCCCATCCCACACCAAACACACACCTGATTTTCTCAGTTTCCTCACTGAGTAAAAGACCTCTTAGGAGTCCCTAAGCAGAGCTATAATCTCAAAATGAGAGGATGCTGGGAACAACATAAACTCTTACAAAGTTCCTAAGTCTCCTTCTGGAACGAGGTTGTGGTTTACCCTCTTTCCAACAATCCACAAGGAAATACTTCTCAAATGACCTCACATAACAGCCTCCCACCCTCTGCAGGAGCACCATGGCCCACACGGAGCGGGAGGTGATGAGCTCCCCAGACAGAAGGGCAAACACAGGTCAAGGAAACAGGGCAGGTGGCGTCAGGTCTTCACAATGGGAACTACTTTTTGAAAGTATTAGGATGAAGTTCTGGTAGAATTCCTTCTAAAGTCACATATAAACGACTTTTGAATATTAGGCCTCTTCTTTCTCTCCTTTATCGAGAGTTATCTCTGTGACTAAATATATATATATATATATATATATATATAATCAACACCTTAGATTTAGTCATATGACAGTCAAATTGATAATGAAACTTCTACTTTTGATGCAGTCCTACAGGAAAATAAGGACTTCCAGAATTGACTTACGTGCATAGAGAATATTTGATAGGGGTCTATTTTAATAATTTTTGTAACATGGCATTATTTTCCTAAATATTTTGCAGTTAGCTACTGCAAATAATATCACATTTAAAGTCTCTCAAAAAGCAACCAAGGAGAGAAGAGTATTTGAAACAAACAACAAATGCTCATTTTCAAACAAATGGAAAACATCCAAAGATAAAATTCAAAATTCCTGATTATCAAGATTTTCCATAAAATGGACACTCCTGATATTTAATATTGGCTAAGTAAATATCATCCTTTAAGGTTGTGGTTGTTTAAGTAATGGAATGGAAATTTCACCCCAGGATGACAAAGATCAGCTTTTTACTGTGTCATCTTTATGACTAAAAACAGTGACTTACTCATTTCTTTTGTTTCAGTCTTGGGGTAACACTTCTATTCTAGATACAAGAATTATAACTGGTGATTGTTAGGAGTAAACTGTGTGATATTTTATGACACAGGAAAAACTTAAAAATGGTAGGACCAAAAGCTGTGGTTGAATGTGTATGGCTTGTAATCACATACGTATCTGTGTGTCTGTATAATTTCTTGCTGACAAACATACTCATAAAACAATTAAAAAAAAAAAGTGACTATGCCACAGACTTACCACAGCTTAGGTTGTTTTCAGCTTTCAGAGCTGCAGTTGGGATGTTCCAAAAGTCATTCTGCCAGTCCACCACGTTCCCTTTCACACTACAGCTGAGGTTGGAGAGGACTTTGGAATTCATGGTAAAATTCCAAAGTCGAAAGTTATAAATGTCCCCTTTTAGAGAGGCAATTTCATTTTGATTGGAGCCCAGCAACAATTTCCCATTCCCAGGAATAACTTTACTAATGGTTGAATCACATGGAATGGCTTCATAGTTTCTTTTGAAATTGACACCAACGGAGCCCAAAGAATTATTCCAAACAATGCAGAGCTGCTCAAAGCTTTCGGTAAAAATGTCTTCCTTATCTTTTACAGGTAACACACTATTCAGCAAGCATTCTGAGCCATAGATAGATAGAAAGTAACCACTCTTGGCCTTTCCAAAACTGAGCAATTGTGTGAAGGATGCATCTGAGTAGGAGAAAGCTGTCCATTCGTTGTCTTCCTTGCCAATTTTGGTTGCTTCAAAGCAGAGTGTGAAAGCTCTGAGCTCTGGAATAGAGACACTTTTTGCAACAGATACCTGGTAAGCATCTAGTGTCTGGGGTAAAATGACCTTTTGATTCCTTAAGGACACGGCAACTAGGACAAAACACAGCAACAGATAAAATGTGTTAACTTCAGACATGGACTAATAAGATGCAAAAAGTCTGATACACAACCACTCTCTACACATTGGCTTTTTACCCACCCTTTGCCCCATCAGTCCCCTCTTTTTCTGGCCACCACTCTCTCATCACTTACCCAGAACCTTACCCCAGTGATGACAACAATAAGAAACCCCACTTGTTTAAACTCTAACCACATTTGGCTGTCACACCTAAACCTTTGAGTGATAGCTGCCTAGGTTACAAGATGTTTTTCTTTTTTTAAATCCCTCAATTGGAAAAAAAAAACAATTAAGCAAATGACTGGTCTCAGCAAAGTTCTGTTTATACATTAAGATTTTCAAAATTATGTTTCCTTTCAAATAATAACTAAACATAATAGCTAATAATTCTATTTTTCGTTAACAATCACCTTTCACTCCTCCCAAACATTCCTCTGCTACCCTCTCCCTTCAGACACCCCAAGATCCTGCTTGTCTCCCCCGTCACCACGCTAATTTTAGGACAAAGGCAAAGACAATTCCATTGAGGAGAGGGAGTCCAGTGAAAGAACAAACAAAAATGGCACTTTAAGCTGTATTTCCTTCCCATCTGGGCATGTGAGCTCGTTTCCAAGGGACAGTAAGGAGCAGTGGTTACAGGGCAGACACTGGGCCTCCCAGGACCAACGCTTCCACATGGTGCCCGGTGACCCTGGGCATGGCACTCGACATTAGTCCCCTTGTCTACAAAATGAAAGAGAAAGGTACCTACTGTATAGGGGGTCAGTAAAGAATTAAATAAGTTAACATCGGCAAGCACTAGAGCGTACCCGTGCCATACAACAGATAGCTCCGACTGGTTGCTAACATAGATTGCTACTGACTGTGCATGCGGGAAAGTCAAAATAAAAGTGCATTAGCCCAGTCCTTCTGCGACATACGTGAAGTTATTGAGTAACACGATGGATTTACCGTGTGCTTACACAGCAGGTATCATGAAACATTATGCACTGACTTGAGAGAGAAAAAGTTCTCAAAAATACTGTTTAATACTGGCTTCATATGAATGCTAGTTTGAATATATTTTAATATACACCAAGAATAGGTCTGTGGTAAAAACATATTTTAATATAAACATTCCAGTTGAAAAATCCATGATGGAACTTAATAGAACTGTGGTTTTTCAGTCTACTTCTTAAATATAAAGCAGTTTATAGGCCTACTTACCCAAAGGGATACGTACACACTATGAACTCAGTATTTTATATGCATTGTTAAAATTTTAAAAAGCTCGAAGGAAATAACGTCCATCAACATTTTATTAGTGGTTATTATGGCTGGCTGGTAGATGTATAAGTAATTCTAATTTGCTTCTTTTCATTTTAAAATTTCCTACAATATTTTATAACCCTAAAATATTATTTGAAAAATTAAAGCAGGTGTGTTTCAATTAACCACACATATATCTAATGTTAATCACAAACAGTAAGCAACTCTGCCACCAGAAACACAATTTGTAATAATAAGGGTCAGTCATTTCCATAGTGGTCCCACTCTTTTTCACTTCTTTTTTTTTCATACGTAGTACCTTCTTAAGAAGCTCAGGAGGGGAGAAAAAAAAAGTATAACTAAATCTCATAATCTTGAAGCTTGAGTTTTTCTTAAGCAAAGACAGGTTTTAGAGAGAATGAGATTCTTTTAATGTTATGATACGCCAGAACCCAGGAAATATATCTGATAAAAATACTACTTCCTTTCTTCCATTAGCCATTTTCAAGGGACTTTTGTCAGGCTATGTTGTTTAATAGCTTCACTTATGTATAGCTCTTTTTAAATTTTAGTTTATAAGTTTATTCCTATATCTGTCCTCAGCATAGTTTCTTAAAAGGGCAACGTCGTAAAAGCCTAAAATAATATGATTTCTAAATAAGAATGTTTTCAATGTTCGGTGGACAGATGTTAGAATTACAGATTTTAAGTACTAGTTGTGGGATATCCACATGACCTTTCAAATAGCCTTTATATGTTCTGCATATAAACAATATAAAAGAATTCAGATTTTGGATCTGGGAACTGTATTTTGCTAATGAGAACGCTCAGAGAATATTAACAGATTCTTGCCCTTAAATTCTAACCCTAATCATTGACATGCACATAAAAGAGCATAACCATCTTCTGCCCCTGGTGTTTACCGTGGAACATGCTAAATGAAAGCAGAAGGCTGGCGCCGCCTTTGGTTCACATACCTCTGATGTAGCTGGCATTGAAACCTTTCTTCTGGATGCTAAAGTCACTTGAAAAGGACACATGCATCTCATTCGCACTTGAGTTAAATGATAGGCCTTTGGCAGTTGCTCCACAAAATTTAGTCTGGCTCTCTCCATTATCAAGGGATAATGAGTCATAAATGCAGTTGGGAGCTTCTTCAATGTCGAAGTCATTGAACGTTATCTGGATGATATAGCCCACGGGGGCTCGGAGCGTCCACATGCAAGACTGGCTGTTCGGGTAGTCGTTAGGGTAGCACGGAGATGTGAAGGTCCCTGAAGGGCTGGAGAGGACAACCCTGCAGCTGGCACATCCCCACACTGTTGGCCAGAGAAGAGAGAGACAGAGACAAGGGCTAGGATCAGAGGCATGCACTTAACCGCGAACACCACACACTGGGGACCGTCAAGCAGTAAACATTTTAAAATACCAAAACATAATCATCAACATGAAAATGAAAATGAAACCATCTCAAGGAGAAAAAGAAAAACCAACATAGCAACAGAAAGTAAAAGAGAAATACAAAATTTTAGAGCAATGATTTCTGAACTTGGGGGTGGTTCATATACACTGAGAATCTGATAAAAGTTAGGAGAACTCTCTCTAGTAAAATGTAGCAGGGCCACTACACTTGCATATAATTTCAGAGGGCCCATAGGCTTTAGGAGGCGACAATGGAGTTCACAAAGGTTCAGTAACCTGGATTAAGGATCTCTACTCTAGAGACTAACTGTAACTGGGGCAGAGGGGGATTACAGGACCACAAAGTCAGAACTCAATATTACAAACCATGGGAGAGAAACACTTCGGAAATAAATGTTTAAAGGGAAAGGTAACTACCAATATAAACAAATCAATGGGTTATCTTCTGGAAGATTGCATTTTTTTCTAAAATTCAAATAAATAGCATCACCTTGCATGTGTGAACTATTTACAGTTTTGAAAAATGCTTTCACTTTTTATACCTGTTTACTAGAGTTGGTAATTATATACTTGTGTCATTATCTCATTTATTCATTCATTTAGTGAACATCGCTACAAGCCAGGCACTATGCTAAATATTATATACCAACGAGCAGGAAAGACAGAGTTCCTGAATGGATCTTACACTTCAGTTTTGGACCCAAAGATAAACAAATAATAATACAATATAATGACAAGAGGTAGGAAGAAAAGTAAAGCAATCAATTATTTCTCAATTATTACTTATCCAGGACCTGGTCACCAGCCGGAACCAGAAACCAAGGTCTTACTGTCTTTCTATCTAGAGATGCTTTTGCAGCTAATATTCATGTTGCTTTTAAAAATTTGTATAAATGGAAGAAGAAATCTCATTTATCCAACATTCTGGATAAATAAACTGTCATAAAACTGACACACTTTCAAGCACCAAAGGACTTCTACCATGTTAATGGAAATCACTCTCAATTTACAGGGTTCCCGAAGTTGTACTGAGTTGAGTGGAATGAATATGCAACACCTGTTCTTGAAAATGGTAGTTGTTACAGACATCGCTTACTCTTCTATGATGCAGGATCCGTTCAAGGACTTACTAGATACATTATGCTGCTCGATTTGGGTTCTTCTTGTTTCCTTTCCCTGTGGCTACCTTGTGTCATGCACCGGTTTGCCTTGCCAGCTCTGCTCCCCAACCACTTTTCCTAACTTGCCCTCCCTCTGCCCTTCCTCCCTAAGTCTCCAACTTCTTGTACAGGGCTGAGGGTAGACAGGGAAAACAATCTATGATCATCAAGTGTTAGCCAGATGCCTTTTCTTATCCATCCCTGGGGCACCATGTTCTTCTCCTTGCAACACGACTCAGAGCAGCTGTATTACTTCCATTTGTGAGACTCTCTGCTCGTTGTCTGGTCCTCCCACCCTCCTCTAAGCTCAGCAGGCAGGCGGTAAGTACTGTCAGCCACTGTCTTGCTCCTCAAGACCGCACAGCATCCCTGGCACATGGCAGACCTTCAATAAAATTTGTTAAATTTGTGAACAAATAAATGAGTAATTTAAATGAATGAAAACACATCTAAATTAAAGAACGACTAAGTACAGTACACGAAATGAACTCAAACGAAGTCTAAGTCTAAAAAAACGATAGAGTGATAAGGTCTGAATATCTCTTTGGGTGGGGTTTTGGGGCTCTTTCTTTCAATTATTTCACTCCCAGCACAGGATTCAGATGACTGGGCCTCTCTGCCACGTTTGGCTTCTGTTACTGTACCTTGGGCTCAGGAGAGAGAAGTAGATTCTAGTCCGAGTAGATTAATGATAATGTATCCAGTTAGAGACACTGGAGATTATAAAAGAAAAAAAGAAAGGGAAATAAGATACAATCTCTGTGTCGTTCCAGCATGCATGGAGGCAGCATCATTTTCCCAAAATGAGACGCCATCCCCTAAATTCAAGACCCAAGTAATGTTCATGATTTCCTTTATCATGATATGTTATTTTCACCGTATTCTTCCCTAGAGCTCAGGAAACACAAAAGAACAATTCGATCTGCCTGACCACACTGATTTGCAAACAAGGACAAGTAAATTTCTCTGCACCTCAGTTTCATCACTTTACACTGGCGGTAACAAAAGCACCCATCACCCACATTTACTGGGAGGACTAGATGGAGTCATCTTAGAAAGTCTTGGGAGCTGACTGGTCGCATAGCACTGCTTAAGTGCTGGCTATGATTAATCATTACTATAACACAAAAATCTGTGCATCAACAATTTAAGAGACAAAAAGTAGCACCTCACCTTAATAGAATCTTTTTCCCTTAGGCACTCATTGAGATAGAAAAGAGAAAGAGAAGTCACCCATAACATTCATTTACAAAGCATTTAAAGCATTTTTCCACATGATTCTCAGCTGCAGTAGCTGAACAGCATTTAGAGATAAAGCTTCTAGGTAGAGATTATCTTAATTGGATGAAATGTCAACTCAGCTAGGCACCGTAGCATCCTGTTCATTAAATTTATAGATCACTTCCACAGTAAAGGGCTTTCACATATATTATCTCACTTGGCATCCTAACGACCGTGGGAATCAGTGCTGCCTCCACCTTCAGATGAAATAAATAAGGCTATTTATTATAGATTATATAACTTGCCCAAAGTTAGACACCTAATTGATAGCAGGACCAAGGTTCAAATTAGCTCTTTTGAATGTAAGTCTAGTGTTTTTCTAGTGGAAAAAAAAAAAGTTGCCAAGATTAATCAAAAGACTCAGCAAAGTGGTGAGCTCAAGTCCTGCTTTAAGAGACAAATGGTTTTTAATGGGCAGTTTCTTAAGCATAGTTATCACCCTAAAATTAATATATTTTAAGAAACTAATTTTGAAATATGTTAGTGAAGAATGTTAGAGAGTCTAAAATACAGTGTTTTGGATTTGTCCATTTGGAGCAATCAAATATCACTGCTAACTGATTTCTACCCAGTGAGCCAGTTTACTAAGAAATTAATTTGCTCTATTGTAAAGATGGGGCTGGAGCTACTTAAAAAGATGGCTACTGGAGTAGTCACTGAACAAGGCCTTGATAGAACCAGAGTTAATACATCTTCCAAAAGCTCCCCAACTCAAAACATCTGCTTCAAGTTCATCTCAAATATGGTAACACATTCACACCCACAATTTATCAAAGCCAGGTTTTCAGGTAATCAAACAAACAAGTCAAATCCACCCTTGATTCTTGCCTATGCTCGCAAATGTTTAGCAACACTCATGCATTTTTTCACAATACTTCACTCTTCAAAGAAACTCAAATCTAAAATGGAAAACCTCCTGGTCATGCTAAAGGCTATCTAAATTTATAAGGAATATTTAGATAGAGATTTAATAACCATTATCTCACGGGCTTATTTTTTCTTATCAGAGACCTGGATTCCTCATCCACCCCTGCTGCAAGCACTTCTCTATGAATCAAAAACTATGTTCTTTAAAATCTAAGACAGGAGTATCAGATCCTGAGAAATACATCAAAAGAGATTCAATTTTAGCTGCTTTCAGCACAGATCTATAGACAAAATAATTGTTTTTTCTGTACTGTATTAAGTGGTGAACAAAATAAATGCACTTAAATTAAATCTTGGCTTGTTTTTCTTTATTTTAACGTGTGTAAAACTGTTGCTAATGATTTGTTAGAAAACCTGGCTGGTGGAAAAATATCTCCAGAAAATTTCACCTAAGTTGCCTGCTTAGTTTGCATTTATTGGAGGTCACTGTTTGAAGTATCTGTGTGAGTCTATTAAATTCTAATGAATGAGTTGCTTTAAAAAGTTTAAAATATTTAGTAGCCTTGGTCATTTCTGAAGATTAAGCCTGAGGACCAGCAACTGAGAGCCCTAGGTTCAGCCTAATGCCTAAATCATTACAAAGCCAGGACAGCCACGCACCATTTCTCCAGATCAAGTGAACGCTGCCAGATACAGCATCAGTGAAATGTGAAATATAAATAATACTTTAGATGCTGGCATGTGTTAAATGACTGATAATATACAGAACTGAATGACTTCATCAAAGTAAGTATTTAAATTTAAGTGATTTCAGGCCTCTATGCATATTTTTTCAGGATGGCAAGGAATCTGCAGGCAATCTGGCTGTGACATCTGCGTTTCTGTTAATGTGACAGACTTGGCAAGCATCCCCACTCTCCCTCACCCCTCCTCTTCAAGCTCAGCTCTCAAAGACAGCATTTCCACGCAGGGGAGCAGTGCTCTTACACCAAGGTTACATTGGTCATTCCATTCCCCCACAAGACCTCTCAGCAGCCAAGCAAGGATATCAGTTTGCTCCCAAACTCCTCCTAAAACACTGGTTTCCCCAGAGTTAACCAGAAAATTGTTTGATTTCCCTCTGTGATGTTTCAACCTCAAAATGTTCTTTGGAAGCACCACGAATAAGAAGGTACCTCAAAGACTAAACGCGTGAGTTCGAAAGGGTACCACTCTACTTGACTCAGTTCAATTAAGTCTGACCTGGCTACAAAACTAAGAACAACTTGAACTGAAGGTTCCTTGATGAGGCACCATTAAACGTGACCTTTTTTGAATCTCCAAAGAGATTTATGCCCACCACACCCTTGCACACACATTTCTGTCTTCGGTAATATTGTTAAGGTTTAAACTTCGAATCCTGTCTTTCCATAACGACCTTGGCATGAGAACATTCCATATGTAACTGCAAAAGGTAATAATACTTTTGGAAGCTCCAAACAAGTGAATTGCTATAAATCCTTCTAGAGTCAGCTTATTATATAGATACATATCCCTTGCAAGAGGATTAAACACATAAGCACATGTGCATGCGTGTGCACACCCACCCACACACATTTTCATGGGAAACTATTCTCTCTTAAGCAATGGTTGAGTCTTTCTCCAGCAGTTAAAAAAAAAACAACCTAAGGGCAATGCATCATCTGAAACAACCTAAGGCTGCCTGGTCTACCACTAACCTTACCTTCTGGTTAATACATTCAATCTCTTATCCCTTCTTTCTTGCACTGCAAACCCCTAACTGTATTAATCTAGCCATGGACCTTCTTGCTCTCTAATGCACAGACTTCTGAACATCGTTGAAAAGAATTCACAAAATCACGCAGATTATTTATACTGAAGAGGCTTCCAATTTGATCTCACTCACCCTCTGCAACGTTTGATGCCTCTGAACACTCCCTGACTCTGAGTCTCTCCTCTCACAGTTCCTACCATCTCCCTGTTCTCCTCCTGCCCTTCTCTCTGCCCTCCAAGCATGCCTCGGCTCTAGTGGCCTGTACAACCCTTGTGTTCAAAGTAGGGTCCTCAGAACAGCGGCATTAGCATCAGTGGGGAGCTTGTCAGACAAGCAGAATCACGCAGACCTACTAAACAAAATCTGTAGTTTAACAAGACTTCTTGGGTGATTCACAAACATTAAAATCTGAAACGTGTTCCTTTAAGTAACAGCCTACTACAGAAGCTATTTCCAGTCTCCACACCTGTACCTTCTCCCAAGAAGATCTGACCCTCTGCCCCATTTGTGCCATTACCCCGGGGGGGACCCCTGGACCTGCAGGAACCAAATCATGGGCTTGTCCACTCAGTCTGACTCTCTCTCTGAGAATCTGAAGTCGGGACATAGATCATTTATTCAGAGAATGCCAAACAACAGAATGACCAAAGTTACATAAACTCAAAGGTAGCAGCTTCCTTGGACAGTTGGAAACAAGGCACTGATGGGCATTCAGTGCAAAAGAGAGAGAGAGAGAAAATGCAGCGAACAGAGGGATAAGAGGAAACCGGACCTTTGAAAACCACAGAGACTTGGATGCCAGACACTCCATGCCTAGTAATCAGCAGGAGGAGCTCTTCTTTGTGGCTTGTCCTTGGATTGATTCTAAGACAAGAACTCTTGCACCTACTGTGCCACTTATGGGTGATGCAGCTTTAGTGATTTCTGAGCCTTACAACCAGCTCTGCCCCAAGCCAGTATTTATGGGGCTCCCCTCCCCCCACACTCCTTCTCTCTGGGTGACCTCATCTAAACACAGACCTCCATTATACTCAAGTGCTGACAACACACGTGCTCTACTGAGCACCACACCCACACCCGTGAATGTCCACTCAACATCCCCACTTGGATATCCCATAGATCCCTCAATCCAAATGCCACTCCTCAAATAAGTTGTTTTTAGCCACATTATAAGTGTTAGTTGTATGAAAATCATCCAAGCTAGGACTCCGAATCTCTTTTTCTTCTTCCACACACTTCAAATAGTTTGTCAAGGGCTATGGCATTATTTTACTCAAGGTTATTTCACTTATCCCTTTCTCCTACTCTTGTGGCCACTTAGTTTAAGGTTCTCATCTTTTCTCTCTTGCACAGAAAGCTCAGTAAGTAGCCTTTTTGCCAATGGTCGTGTCGCCTCCAATTCATGCTCCACATCACTACAAGAAAGAGCTATGAAAATGTAAATGCAACTATAAAAATGTTTTCTCTACCTGAAACTCTTCTCTGGGACCCAACAAGACACGCTTCTTCAAATGACACAGGTGGCACTCCCTATGCGTCCTGTTCACCCTTTCTAACTCACCTCTCACCATCCCCCTATATCCATCCACTCAGTAAATACTTACTAGGCATCTACATGCCTGGCACTGTGCCAGTGCTGGGAATACAGTTGTGGGCAAATATAATCCTGACTTTACAGAACATATAGATTATTACAAATACAGATAAAAAAGCAGATAGTGATAATACAGTGTGAAAACTGCTCTGATGGTGCAGGTAGATGAGTACTATTGCCTAGATTTAGATATCTTAGAAACACAGCCATCTCTAACAGATACAGCCATGGAGACCTGAATGTGTATATAGCAGATAAGTGGACCAAGTGAAGAAGGAAGGCAGAGGTAGAAAAGAAAAGAGAGTTCTGAGCAGCAGGACCAGCAGGTTGCAAAGACTTGCGGATGAGAGACAGCATGGATTGTTCCAGTAACCAAAGAGTTTAGTTTGGCTGAAGCAGAGTGTGCAAAGCGGGGAGAAACATGAGATAGAGATGGCACAGTAGGCGGAGATTAGATTCTGCAGGATTTTGTGAGCCATGCTAAAGAAAAATTTAAAATATACTAAGTGCAATAGGGAAAATAAAAAGGTCTTAATTATGGGAAAGTAACATAATCAGATTTGTCTTTAGCACAGATGTTTTTTAAAACCTCAATCTTGTACACATAAACAGCACAAAATTACCAGGGAGCAAAGACCCTTGTAAGAATCACTGTAGCCTAACCCAAAGCACTTGATGGATGACAAAAAGAGAGACAACAGACAGCAACCCCCCAGCAGCTTGTCTGTGGAAAGTGCATGGCAGTCACAGTGGAAGGGAAGATTAATTCTACAAAGATTCAGTGAAGCAAAGCCTAACTTTGATGGGTAAGATACAAAGGCAGCAAAGTGACTCACCTACTATTTATCGAAGATATGTCTTACTTTGGTGTTTTATTATCCCTAAGAAAACCAACCAAACAAAACAAACAAACAAACAAACAAAAAACTCTGAGGGAACTATGAAAAAAAAAAAAATCCTAATGCTCATTTCACTTGAGAATGTCACAGAAAACCTTTCCATATGGATTATCTGGGCAGCGCTGCAGGGCAAAACTGGTTTATGTTAGCATTCACCAGAAAAATATTGCTAAATATTACCAACATAAGTGGAGAATGTCTTGGCCTAATAAAAGCTAATTATAGTTCTAATACCCATGAAGGCAATGATGTCATTACTTGCTAAACAGTGCACGACTAACTTCTTGAGTCCGTGAATGCAGCTAATGAGATACCCATGTAAAGCACAAGGACTGTACATGGCTCATGGTAAGATGCTCAGATAATATTTGTTTTCAGTGTTGTTGTGACAGTGGTTGTTACTTCATAGCAGAGCATGTGAGTCATATTTCAGTTTGTTCATTCATTCATTCAATTTTCTGGGTCCCTACTTCCATTCTTTTTCAGGTTTCTTTTAGCCATCTTTATGTACGGCTACCTGAAGGTGGTCAGAGGCAAAGTAGGAGTAAAAGGTTATTGTTTCCAGCTTATTCTAGGTTATGTGGGTGCAGGTGAGGAACCTGAAATTAACAGCTAGAACAAGCTTTGGTTTCACAAACTTGCCGTCCCAGTAAGGGGAGAATATCGTGGGAAGAAGATGGCAGTAGCTGGGTACGTGTGCATCTTAGGTCATATTTTCCAAATGAGCCTTTAATTTGAGGGCATAAGAAAAAAAAAACACCCACACAGGTTTGTACACATAAATGGAAGTAGTTTAAATAGTCAAGGTTTGGAGCAAAGCAAATTATAGATCCAACTGGCATAATTTTGCCCCTTTATGGAATACTTTTGAATGTAAACATCTTAGTAATAAGAAAGGGTTGGTAAAAATTACACAATATAGATTTTTTCAAATAAACAAAAATGTTTTTTCAGTAAAACTTTCCATTTTACACATAAATAGGTTGTTTAAATATGCTAACTGCCTTAAGTTAATCTATCACTGGAATTAATTACTTTTCAAAATATTTATACAGTGTTAACTTTGCACATAGATCTCAAGTATAATATATTAGAGGAGTGTGTGAGAGAGAGTGAGAAATAGATTACCTCATTTTTTTCAGTACATTCTAAAATTGAACTTTAAAAGGATTTCTTCTAGTCCAGCTCCTCTCTAGCTAAATCACAAGATCTAGTTGATAAAAAATATTTTGTTATCATTGTAGAAAAAAATTATGTGGCAAGAACAATATGCGTACGAAGCTGAACTAGAAGCTCCCCCCAGATTCCTTCCAGATCTAACATTATAGCTTTCAAGATATTCTCTTTAAAATTTGAATACAAGCCACATAAACCCATAAAACACCATTGTGTTTTCACAGTATGGGGAGATGCAGAGAAATAAAAGGAACAACAACTGTAGTGACGGCTAGCGTTTAGTGAGTGATTACTCTGTACCAGATGAGAGGAGAACACTGCCTTCCTCTTGAAGTCATCTATGGTATGGGACCATCCGAGTCACACTGCAAGTGCATCACAGTGGGTTCTGCTCTTGGCTGGTGACAAGCCACTGAGGGCCTTGGTTTCCACATCCGAAAGAAATGTCTCTTCCGGTTCTAAAACCCAAGTTATAGACTCAGGTTCTCATACACAGCACAGAGCTTTGACTGCTCCCGCTACTAGAAGGAAGCGTCCAGGAGAGTCATGAAGACACCAGATGCTTCTCCAAGGAAAGGCATATGCCAATGTATGGTTCAAGAGATTATGAGGCAAGAGGGGTCTTTTTGAGGGTTCATGAGTCTCAGCTCACTTGTGTTACTTGCCCACTTTGAAGCCATAAATCAGCCAATGCAGGTTGAATTCAAGTATAGCTAATGGTCGGCAAACATCCTGGTTTCTGGGATATATTCCGACTGTTCAAGAAATTTCCACATCTTGCTAACAGTACTTATTGTGCTATTTTGAATATTGCTGGCCTAGAATTACAGAGCAAGCTGTGACAGATTGTGAAGATTTAGAGTGTGGCTACATCAGGGAAAAAAAAAATCACCTCCTTTCTACTTAATATAGCTGCTTTCATGTGTTCTTGATGCCTACCAGCTAACTTTACAAAAGAAAAAAATCCTCTAGGACTTTTGCGAAGTTAATACACCTATTGAGCAAAGAGGCTGACTCTTGGTTTGCCACACCACTGCCAAAATGTTTATCTAATTTCAAATTGCCCTGGGCCAGGGAGGAGGTGCTAACTTTGAACAGCCCCCAGGAGGTTAGGTACTCCAGGCAACTCAGTCAGCTTCTCCACATTTAACTGCTTCACCTCTGCCCCCAGAGAGCCTCCACGTCAATGACAAGCCTGCAGCAAAAACACACCAAGAAGTTCATGAAGTTCACCAAGCTGCATAATTATAAGTTTCCAGGACAGCATAAAAATCTACTTGCTTACTGTCGTCTTTCAGCCAGCTTTATTTTTAAACTCCAGAAAAATGGGAGAGTGACTCGTTATAGGTGGGTGAAAAAGGTCACACCTGAAGGCAAGCCAGAGAGGAGGCCAAACCACCCAAAGTGGGTGGGCTGGGTGGTCTACCGAGCAAACAGGGCAGCGTGTTTCCAACGGGAGGCACAGACCTAAGAACAGAAGCTCATCAGTGCCTGAGAGGGCTGAGCTGGGGCAAACCTCCCTGCCCTGCAGAGCGGAGGAGGACGCGGGCTGCAGACAACTGCTCCACTCACTACCGGGGGAGCTGAGCCATCATTTGAAATTTCCATAAAATTGCTTCCACGCTCTCAATTACCATTTAGCTCTGCCATGTTGTTTGGGGGAGAAAGAAATCACTTTAACAGGCAGATTCCTTTCACAATCTCACTTAGAACATCAGAAGGGAAGTTTGGTAGGGTGTTATCTAAGGAAGTTATTTTGAAATAATAAGTGTAAATACTATTTAGTTCAGTAGAAGTTATGATACAGAGTTTAGTCACCCTCACTCCATCAAAATAACACTGATGAATAGGCAGACTGAGCCCTAGGAATTAGTGAAATCACATGCAGGAGGTGCATCTTGCAGAAAAACTGAAAGAAATTGCAAACAATGGCAACTTGGAATTCCAATATCAATACAAAGCTTTAGATATACGTATATCATTTTCCCAGGGAAGGGTACATGATGGGAAGGCTATGTGCCATTTTGGCAACAAATCGCAATCCAAAAAAGATGAAAAACTTTAGGTTTTAAATTCTTTATAAATGAATTAAATGCATTTAAATTGGAGATACTTGGGTAAATCTTTTTCTGAAAATTATTTGCTAAAATAATCTGAGAAAAATCTCAATTCAAGGAACTCAAAATGATTTTCTTCCCCAACATCATCAGCTAACTTTCCATTTTGGGGAAGAACAAGACACTAACTATTTTTCTGAAGGACCACCCAGCCAATGTGGTATGGTTCTAAGCAGAACTGCTAGCCTCACTATGCAAAATGGGCCAAAAAACAAAGTTTAACTGAAATTTTAATAAAAGCCAATATTCATTTGTAAAGCAACATTAATCGTCTGAGCATTTGTGATTCTGCCTGGAGAGAATATTTTTTAAAATTATCAAAAATATTTTTTCTCCAATACATCATTTTTATGGATATTATTATGATGTTTTATAATTTCTTTCTATAAAACTAGAAGTTATGATTCAAAAGTGAACAATGTAGATGAAGTTCCTGGGTCACTGTCTGTCTCATAACAAACACTGTCAATAAGAAATATATGTATCACACTGAACTTAAAATGCAGGCCAAAGCTCTTGGCTAAGCCATAAAAGAGTAATGTTCTAAGTGACTGTATGAAAAACTTAAGGTACAGCGAACAGCGCAGGGTCACATCTGGTCATTAACAACTCAAACACAGAAAAGCCCTTTTTTACAGAAGAACATGAGAAAAGCATAACTTAAAGGAGAGCCAAGCTTGTCATTTCTGTTGACTATATTTAAACATTTGCTCACAGGAGAGAGCTGAAAATTAAACACCTATAGTTCACATAAGGTCTTTTGGATACAAATTTAAGTTTCCATCTGAACAAGCGTTGGAGTTGCTCCTGTGCCAACATCTATCTGCACAGCTGTTCTCAGTACGCAAACCCTCCATATACTTGACTGGAAATAGCACATTGCCTGGCTGGAACTTTCTGCACAGCGTTTCAGTGAAAGACACCACTGTCCTCTACAGCACAGTGCTCAACAATTCGATTTGGGCTGCTGAAGCAAGAGACAAAGGCACCACTATATCCTGCTTCGTTCTATCAATCTGCTTCATGATGTCATTTTTAGGTACAGCCTTTCAATTCACAGTTTGATTTTTTAACAGGGCTTCTAGTGATGGAGAAACTATGTAAAAAAATGTACATCTACCTCCTAGGGTGCAGTCTTTTCAAAAGTGCAAAAAATAAGGGCTTTAGTTAGAAATTTTCATGCTAGAGTTAACTTTGCTATCAAAACCATAAATAAAGGCAAATTTTAATGTTAATGAAAATGTAATGAAGAAAGTACACCCAATTATACCCCAATTGGTACAACAACCAAGTAATAATGTAAATGTGGTGATCTGTTTGCTATTGTTAGTAGGCTGAAAAAAAGAAATGAAAAAAGAAGAAAAGATCATGCCAACGCTCAGTTGATTTGAACCCAGATTTTAAGGGAAGGCTAAAGGGAACATTCTGCACTAAGAACATTTGATATAATCGCATATATAATGAGATTAAATCATCTCAAGATGAGTGGCATCTTGTTGGATATAATTGGAACAGCATTATGCCAGATTAAACTATCACATTTTCCTCTCGAACGCCTTTGATAACTGGCGCTAAGGAATATAGAGAAGTAAAATAAAATGGATTTTGGACATAGCCTGGATGGGAGCCCTTTGCTGTCTGCTTCCTCTTTGATTCTCTGGGTTATATCCAATAAAAATGGAAGTAGAGGAAAAAAATTAATGGGTATCTCTAAGATGACCCACTTATCTTGAGTTCATACTGTGACATTGTTTAATGCCAGCACACGAAGTTACAGATTTCCTTCATCCCACAGAGAAAGGCTTGGGTTTTTTTATTTGTTTGGAGGTTTTTTGGTTTGGCGTGGAGGGTGGGGGGGGGGGTGTCTGAAAATCTTGTGGTACACTCTCTGAAATTTAAGACTATTTTCCTTGGTAGTCTTCATCTAATATTATTTGCTTGCTTTGTCAGGTTTTTTTATTGGTTAAATATCACAAATTCATAAGATGAGCCAGGGTGATAAAAAAGAAGTAAGGAATAAAAAAGGACAAAGCACTCCATGCTCGTACATAATGTGTGTGCCTTCTGGGTGCATATAAAATATAGATGCAATTTCCACAAGGTCAGGCAGTATGGCTACTTGATTCACTTCTAAATCTCAAGTGTCCACTGTAAGCCATGGCAAAGATTCACCATTCAAGTACCCAGAAACTGAGAAAAGAAGACACACACACACACACACACACACAAGAGCCCGTACTTCAAAATACATACATTAACATATGCACTTTTACATATATTTTAAATATATGTATTGCAAGTTAATTTAAAAAAAATAATCAGGAATCTTACATGACAAACATCAAATTGTTCTTTCCTGGTCATGATAAAATTTAAACTAGAATTCCATTCCAAGCTGTGATTGTATTTGATTTCATTTAACATGTTTGCTTCACTCTATAATCAATCTATACTCAGCACGTACTCGTATAAAGCACTTGTTGTAAGTATCAAAGAGGAAAATGATTTACTTAGGGGAAAATATGAAGTCATAGCAGAGGGGCCATAAACTTCCCAAAGTAGGAGTGTGTCACTGTACTGAAGGCCAGTTGTTGACTTTATAGATTTTTTTCATTTTCAACCACCTGGATCTCTATTATCAATAACATTCAGGAGGATATTACTGCCTGTGGAAATCTAGATCACCCACCTCATGCCCCTCCGTCATTTTGCAGATGTGGAAGCTAAGGCCCAGAGGTAACAACTGACTTGTCCAAGAGAACGCCATGAATTAAAATCAAAATGAGAATTGTTTCTGTTTCCCAACTGTAGTAAAAGCAAATATTCTCTAATATGTGTATGACTGTGCTATATTTAAACAGAAAATAAATTTTAGAGTGCCTAAGATATCTCAAGTCATGTACAATTCTCATTCCATATGTAAGTTAAATTCTCATAACAACCTTGCAAAGCATAGTAATATCACTATTTTATTGATCAGAAAACTGAGATTTCTGTATATCATTTTAATGCATTACTTTGCTTATATAATCTATTCTGCACATTTCTAAAAGTCAGGGATCACATCTAACTTCATTCAGTAAATATCACATGCTAAATCTATTTCCAGTGGTGGCAGTATGGGTGGCCACAGTATTAACACTGACAATTAACACAATCTTCAAATTTTCTCCAGAATCGAAGGATGTTAAGGAGTCTTGGAGTTTAGATAGTCCACTCCACCATCTTTCTCACTGTAAGAAGAGGCAACATGAAAAGAACACGAGCCTTGGAGTCAGGGAGAGGTGCCATTTGTGTGGGTCTTGGGCAAGTTATTCAGCCTCTTTAAAACTCTGTGTCTTCTTAGGAAAGGGACGGCACCACCTCCTCTTTGGGGTTACTGCATGAAATAGTGAAATCCTATGTAAAGCGCCTTCCAGGATGGCTGACACAGCGTAGTCGTCCGATTGCTGCTGACATCACAAATGCTGCAGAGCCCAGGCCAGATCCCCCTTCAGGACTCTACTCATGCTCTCGGCTGCTGAGACATTAGCCACTGACAGCTCGCAGCTGAGTCTCCCTTCAGGAGACTGCCATCACCCAAAGAGAGACACCTCACCTAGAGTCACGCTCGCCTCCCAGAGTAGCCACGATCCAGGGACTGAGGCAGCCCCCCGCCCCAATCTGGGAACTCTGAAGGGCACCACAGCACCAGAGCGGCCTGCAGTGTTGGCTGAGGCTGTTTCTATGACTGTGCTGAAGCCCATCTTCTCCCTCTGCCGTGTTACACCTCCTACCTCCCATCTCCATCTGCGCCTCGGGAGGAACTCAACCTCCAACATCTGGTCACCTCACTGTCTTATGACTGCCTGAAACAGTGGGCACTGAAGGTGCTCACTGAAACTGCAGTGATACAGTAGAAGAACACTGGTGAGAATTACAAGATAGTCATAACCTAGGAATGTTGGGTCACTTTAATATCTCAACTGTAATAGTTTAAAATGCAGTGGTATTATAACTCTGACATAACTGTTTAGGTTCCCTCATTTTAGTTCCCTCTTCAGGACCTGGTATTTCTACTGGGCCTAGAATAAAATTACTTGTACTGAAAAAACATCACTAGTTATATTTTCATCAAGTCCCAATCAATTCACAGACCTAATATGACTAATTTAAAGACCCTGGTGTTTTTCTTAACAGATTTGGGAAGCAGAACTTCCCAGATCAACCTAACCAAGTGTCGATTCATTAAATTACTCATTGTGGCATACTAATCAACGTATATTGCTGATAAATGAAACTTCCCATATTACTATTAAGATTTAAAGTAGTTTTTAGGAAACTAGTTCCTTTTCTATGATGTCTACATCTCTCAAAGGAAAACTTTATTTTCAACTATCACTTTGCTCATGATTCATGCAATTTTTTGAAGCAAAGAGAAGTTATTTAGTCACTGAAGTGTACTTTGTACTCATGCTGAAGTAGCAGATGCTTTCAAACGATGTCAGGAATGAACAGAGGATAAAATCAGAAAATGGTATTTTCCATTATCCAATTTTTACCAATCCAAAGATACACATTGTTCCCACTGGAAAAATGAAATATCTCATGCCTATATATAAATGTGCCTCTTCCTTTTGATCTTTTAACATCTGATGCAGAGTCCAATCGTAAGACAGCTCAGTTGATCAAAGATGGGTTTTCATATTCCCTTTGATGAATCCTCTGGGGGGCTTAACAAACACCATTTAAAAAATACACTGTGCTAGAACATAAACCTATCACTTGTGTTTGTTTTTTACTGAATTTCTGGTAAGCGCATAGTGTGATGGTTCTCAAAACCTTAATTCCACCACTCCACTACCCTGTAGCTAATGGGTTCAGAAAAATCCAACCACAAAAACAGAATCACAGTAGTTCTCTGTAAGGAGGTACCTGAAACCTCATTGATTACAACACTTAAAATGTTCCCTGTGAAGGTCAAATTCAAAACATATTTATGAAAAATAAACCTTTATGTTTAGATTTTCAATCTGTTGGCCAGAAAAAACATGGTAGTTTGGTCCAGAATATAAAAAAAACTAACATAGGAATCCAGGAGAATATTTAGCTACCTTGTTCAAATAAAAACTCTTGTCAGTACTTGGAAGTTACGATGAAAGTTCCCCAGGAATTCAGAAATCAGATTGTTCTTTAAAGCATTAAATTTTAACTCTTTTGCACTAATACCAACAGTCATCTCAGAAAGAGAACATTTCTAAGAAGAGTTAAGACTTGACTGTCATCAGAATGAATGTGGAAATACACAATAAGTATGGTAAAAGGAAACTCTAAGAAGAACTCAGTGGTAGCACCTATCTATGTACTGTATTGCGCCAGCAAGAAAATCCTAGAAAATGGCCCAGAGTCCTTGTGCCACTAAGATCAAGCCTGTCATGAAATGGATACACAGGCTCACCTGGATTGTAAAAGCTGGACTCATCACACTATTTTAATTCATACTCAGGTCTTACATAGGTGTAGCATCTCCACTTCTGGCTCCTCTGATAGATACTACTCATTACACATCAATAAACTGGCTCATTAAAATTTGATTTCTCAAGTGAAGTGATAGCCCCATGATAGCAATATAAACAGGTATAATATTAAAAATACTTAACAACCCATAATAATTAGGACTCAGTCAGAGGAGATGCTGGCAGGAAGGTGGCCATGAAAAACAGCTGAATATCATCAGTTCTGACTCAGCTTTCTGTACCTCCATTTACTTGTAAGTAAACTATCAGTTAACCTGTTTTAATATTTTCCTTCCCTCTTACACTGCGAGGTTTATGAGCACAGGGACTTATTTACCACTGTATCTCCAAAACCTAATATAATTCCTGGCCCTGGTCCTGAAAACAAACGAATGAATGAACAAACAAACAGACAAGTATTAGCTTGGATGAATCTACCATTAAGTAGATGGACCCACTTTTACAGTGGGTTCAAAATCAAGCTTCTGAGCCTCCAAATCTGAGGGTTAATCCAATTCACCAAGGCAAGGAATAGCCTTCAGTGAGGTCACTTGGAAAACAGTTTTAGCAGCCTTCCTGCAAACAGCCCACTATCTTGACGCAGCCCTTCAGAAACCTTGGGAATGTTCTCCCACAGAACCTACAGTCAGATTACCAACCTAAGAAACAGGAGGGGGAGAGCATAACTCAGTGGTAGAGTGCGTGCTTAGCATGCACAAGGTCCTGGGTTCAATCCCCAGTACCTCTGATAAAATAAACAAATAAATAAAATAAAGCAACCTAAGAAAACAATTTTACATCCTTTGTCTTCTCAACACAAATCTAAAACATAACAACAACCAACAAATTTAATCGATTACGATAATAAGCCAATTTTGCCGCAAAGTCTGGTTAGTAAGTTACAAGTTTGATTACTGAAACAGTCATTTTTATCATGTAATAATGAAACTTCCCTTTTCAGTTTATTATGTTTTAGCCCCAGACTATTAGCCATGCTGCCAGTGGGAAAAATGCATTTTAGTTGATGGAATTATTTGGTCATAAATTTATACGACACATAAACAAACCATCTTAAAGGGTATATTCAGAACATTCTAGACGGAGCAGTGCTAATATTTATGATATTGTTTCCTTCCCTTTTGCGTGTCAGAAACACTCACTAAAAACTCATGCATTTAACTGACATGTAAACCAGAAAGACTATTTTGAATTCAAATACAGTTCATCATTATATGAAAAGATTTCTAACCAAAAAAGCAAGAGGTTTAATATAGAGTTTTGTATTTATAAACAAAACTTTAGTTCAGTATTTTCACTATGTATACCATCTTTATATGTATCAGCCAATAAGTGTAAGTAGAACAGCCTTCATTATGACTGCCAAAGATACCAGAAATATTTTTTCAAGTTACGTGTATTTTCCCCTAGTCTAGTTCCTAACTGAAAACTAAAGAAAGATTAGAGGCAATTGCATTTTTATGTCAAAGACTCTCAACGCATCAACAAACCTGTAGCATCTATTTCTTTCTCCTTTGCCACTCTGTAGGGAATTTTTCAGCCATGCAAAGCTTTTAACTGCAAAATGAATTATTTCTCAAGTCCCCTTTGACTTTTATAATCAATAGTATTTTACAGTCTGACTATTGAACGACTCATATTTCTGATCTTTGTTGGGGCTGGTTTGACTCTCAATTCTCCTAACCTCCAATTCTATCTTTCTGCCTTGTTCTAGACTCAGGTACCTGGAATTATTTGCAGTGGGAGTGACATTCTTTAATTTTCTAAAATCCCCATCATCTAAGGAGATTTTTTCAAATATCCTTATAGTCATCAATCTATTTTACTGCAAAGACAACTTGATAACTGCAACCCTAGACTCATACTGAATATCATGCACAATGTTATATATGTTAAAAGTAGTGTCTGTGTTTGTGTCCTCAATGTATCCTTTCCATTAACTCTTATCTACCAATTATTGCCTAAAGTAGGATAGAAACAGAAGCTTTTTATTTACAGTTTTAAGGCATCCAGCTATTTTAACTAAAGTTTCTGGAGGAAGCAGTACCTCGTAACACATCACACAGGATCAACTGTCTAAAGAGAACATCATTTAACTAGTTAATTGTGAAAGTTACTAGACTCTCTAATCTCAGAAATTTCCTTCCCGTGAGAATCCTTTAAATATTGTTGCACATTATTTTCTTTAAAATATGTCCATAACTAAATGCCAAGTTAATTTTGCATGCAACCAAAGGATAATTCATGTCATACTTCTTTCTTTTAAGATTGGGTATTTTGCAGGTACTGTAGACATGACCTAGGACAGCTCTGTGTGATGTGCTAAAACTCACATGAAGTATTTCAAATATCCTTTTACTACAAAGTTATAGTATAAAGAAAAACTTTAATACTGATCACCACATTGTTAGATTGTTTCTTCTCAAGTATGTATTTTTTTTTACTTGAGCTCACATAATATTTTTCTTATCACTAATACTTTGGAAACCAAACAATGACACCATCTAGAAAAGGCTTTTTTTCCCCACACTTCACAGAGTAATAAATCCCAAAAAATAAATCATGTATTAGCATACAAGCTAGATCTTTCTGACATCCCTAGGAATGCCCTTCCAAGTCTTCCAACCAAAAAAAAAAAAAAAAAAAAAAATCCAGTAGGAACCATGACTATTGTTCAACGAGATGTCTTTCATACACTTGATTTAGTATTTAGATAAACTTTAGAAACAGGAATTCAGTGCTGTAAATTTTAAGTATTAGTGAAGTGCACCATATAAAAAGCGACGGGGTATTATAAATCTTAATGTTTCAGTCCAGGAGAATGTAAATTAAGAACTTCCCCTCTTTGAATTTTGTTTTCTTTCATCAGATAATTCACACAAAAAGTCCTGGCTCTTTGCACCTTATTAAAATAAGTGAGTGAACTGCAAATTTTCACGTCTCTGGATGTGGTTAATCCAAAAGTTACAGATGATTAAACATCATGATGCTTGAAAATTGAAAGTATTTTCCCAAACCAAGTGACTCTTGCTCTCTTCTTCAATAGTAATTAAAATATTAAAACTACTCCCATATTGTTCAAATTTTAAAATCCATAATTTAATAACTATACTTTGTAGATTTTTAATAAACTAAAATTCTATAAAAGTGTTCATCTCTAAAAACTTTATCTTTTTATCTTTCAAAGAATAATTTCACTAAATGAGATTGGGGAAAATCGTAATTTAGAATAAACAGTAGGTAAAGATTTTATTCAAACACCCTGATGTCCCTTCTCATTTTTATTAAAATGATAAATATAATTTATTTTTCTGAATGTTATTAAAAGTAGAATTTAGGATTTATTTGCTTAAAGATGGTTCACTATCTCTGGCTATTGAAATTTTTAAAAGATACTATGTTATTTTCTTCCAAGTACTGTCTTTATTCCAACAACCAAGTAAGTCCTAATTAAGTTCTTCGTGACTGTGAAGAATACACAGGTACTTAACCAGGTATCATTAAAATTATTAAATAAAAATATTAGGGGGAGGGTATATATAGCTCAGTGAAAGAGTGAGTGCTTAGCATGCATGAGGTCCTGGGTTCAATCTCCAGTACCACCGTTAAAGTAAATAAATAAATAAACCTAATTACCTTCCCCCTCCGAAAAAATAGGAAAAGTAGATTAATTCTATGCAATTGTCAAAAACACATATCTCATTTTGCAGAAAATGCAAAGAATACATTTATAAACAAGTATTTATATTTTCACCCAGTTTAAAGAATATATTCATGTGCTTCTGGGGGCATGATGGGGTACATGCAGAAGTAACATGAGTAAATCAGAAGTCAGAACTTCACCTGTATTTCAGCACAAATTTCACTTATCAAATTGCATATTTTAAATAAATAAAATTGGATCTTTTCCATTATTTTTCCTCTTCTAAATAGCTAAATATATATTTACTGTGGGAAGATGGTAATTCATGCCAGATAAGTATGAATGAAACTAATTTCATTCATTTTTCTGTGTGATCCGCTTTCTTAAAGAATTTTGATAATTTTTTTAAATTACTTACAAAGTTACTAAACTTTCAAAAAATACTCGAAGAAAAATGAAGAAAATACTACCATCAGGTTTGTGGCTTACTAATTTTGATCTTGGTAAAAAACAACTGAAACAGTTAATTATGAAAACTTCTTTATGCTTAATTTAGATGGTAACACTTTAATAAGAATGCACAAAAAATTAGGAGTTTTATAATAAATATTTTCATGTTAATGATAGGTATCTTTTCTTCTAAAATTCTTTTTAAAAGAATATATTGTGTGCTATGGATCAATAAAAATAGTTCATGTTTTCCTTGATTATTCAGAATATTATGATTTTTCATCTTGAATAATGATCACTGTACTATAGTGTAAATATGGACTGGGAAAGCATTGTAGAAATGGATCTCCTCTGGAATTTGATTTTTGGAATAAACTCCTGAGATAAACTTAGTTTCCTAATGCATTTCCTTTCAACAGTTTTCTCTTGCCTCTGAAGACTTTTCCCCCCACTCAGTTATACTTTGCCTCTCCACCACTCGCTCCATTTCTCCAAACCTCCCTCTGTCTGCTGGCCTTGCACTCCACTCTCTCCCCTCTGTGCACACAGGTCCTTATGGCACCAGGCCCTTATAACCAGTTGAGTTGCCAAACGCTGGAGCCATGAGCCTCTTAAGAGGTGAACTGCACCAAAAAAGGTTTTCTAGATTAACCGTGAATGGCAAGCCTTCCGGGCATGGGATCCGACTCAGATTCCACTTTTGACATTCATTTCAAATTAGTCAAGTTCCAGTGATCAAGTTTTTTTAAAATTTGGTACTCATTGGTTAAATGCTCCTAGAACTACGGAACTCTAATTGGAATACAATGAGAGAGCGTACAGTCCACTGCTTCATTTTATCATTTAAAGGAGAGGAGGAAGGGGGAGAGGAGGAAGGCAGTTGGGGAGGGCACAAATGTTCAAGGCTGCAGAGTTACTCAGTAGCGTAACTGCAGTTAGAATCTTGCTCTCCATTCATATTTCCAAGCAAGCAATAAGCCAAGATCTTGATTCTCCATTTAAAAATGTACTGAGTTCTTATAATATGCTAGGCAACCCAATGAGGCAGTGGCTATTTATAACCCTACTGAATAGTTAATAAAACCAAGGCTTAAAGAGAAATGAGTAATTGCTAAGTCACAAAGCTTGCAAGCGGTGCAATGAGGATTCAAACTCAAGGAGTCTGCTCCAGGACCTCCCCGTCACCCAAGGAGCATCATTATTAATTACCTTCAAATACGGAAGTCAGGTCAAGGCTGTCATTTCCCATTCTGAAGGACTCTTTCATTCTCAAAATTCACTAACAAGAAGCTGATTCTTTTATTCACATTCGTTTTCATTTTTTTAAGACATCTTTCCACAGTGACTTCCTAATCCAATTTCAACCCCAGCATTTTATGAGACTATTATTTTCTGTAAATATTTAAAATGTTACACCTAAGTCATCTTGCAATGCCTTAAAGTCCAAGACGACCAGAGAAAATGAGGTAGGGGGACAGTACTCTGTGGGTCTAATTTCTTAATTTACTAGGAGAGTATCCACAGAGACTTCATGGTAATAGAAACATACACTATATAGACTTCGGATAAATGTTCCAAGCTTTCAAAAGTTACCCACTTGCAACTCAGCAACTTCATTGATTAAGGGCTAAAGAATTCTCTGATTCTACTTGGAATGAGTGAGGGGACAAGAAGTTTCTCTCTCTGGAAAATTCTGTGACTCAAAGGGCCAACGATTGAGAAAGAGTGGAAATCTCATAATCTCCTCATTTTATTCTTAAAGAGTAAGGATGTAGTCTTTTGAATTTTTTCTTAGCACATCCAAGATTTTGTTTCCCATGATGTACGTATGAGCATTTATAATGATACACTCTGTAATTTTATTTACCTGGAAGAGCACTTCTAAATCCTTACAAGTGACCTCACTATCTTTATAACCTCCTACAGTGAGTTGAACGCACACACTGGGAAACGAATAAGCACAGGGTTATTCATTAACAGGGAGACTTGTGCTCAGTAGATAATCAATGCATATTTGGGAATATACAAATTGCCACAGACAGACATTTACTCTTGGGACACATCTGTATCCCATGTTGTTTTCCTTGCAAAGTAACTTGCAGCGGGTGATAGCATGTAAGCATAACAACACTCATTAACCTAACTCCCACTTCTAATGTTCCTCTTTCCACAGATGTGTAGTTACTTACAGGAAAGACAGCCTGGTTCCATTGCACCTATAAGCTTCTGTTAATATGCAATATTCATAATAACAAGACGTTAACTTTATTAAGCAAGAGTGGCTTGGCACTGCCTAACTCTGCATCTAAATATTTGTCTGTAGACCAGCAGCCAGAATTTCCAATGCCAGCCACACCTGCAGAACACATGTGTAAACAACAGTGCAACACAGAAGGGAATGCTTACCCTATTATGTTGAAAAGTAATAACACAAGAATAAAAGCCAAAAAAAAAATCACCTGGTTTCTAAAATTTCAGTGCTGTAAAACAGTCTAGAAACAATAATCTGGCATTAAATATAGAGGGCTGTAATGAAAAGATTAAGTAGGCAATTTCATAGTGGTTTTTATTCTGCACTTCTAGTAAAATACATAATAATTTTTAAAGTCAAAACATCCCAGGAGCATGGATAGTCTCGAAGAAGGCCTGCTTGTGACTGCCATGCGTGATGACAGAGCACTGCACAAACCTAGCTCTTGCTAATGCAGAAGGATTATGTTTTTTAACATCATACGACAACATCAGTAACCGTGGAGAACGACAAATCTGGGTAGTCCAGCAAAGTAGAAATAGGGGGAAAGAAACAGTCAAACTTTGTCTCGTACTCATTCCTGGCACTGCACAGGGAAAGGAGGGTTTCTAATTTTAGTGTGGTTTCTAGAAAGCTCTGAGATCAGCCCTGCTATAACTATGTCTGATAGTCCCTGTGTCAAATTCTTAGTTTCAGTACCTCACGCCAATTTTTACTGTCTGCTGGCCTCTAGCTTCTTTGAAGGCATTCACGTTGTTATGCTACTGACGCCAAAGGGCAGCCTACAGTACAGAAGGGATTCTCTGTCTGGCTGGTCCTTGCATAAGCTCCAGTGGCCTGTTAACATCCAGAATGTGACTGCAAAGGCTTGCGCACAGCTAGCATCAGATGCGCAACAGGGCCCCCGACTCAAAAATGTGAAGAACACTATTAACAAATGCAAGTGTGTAAATTAATAGCTGAAGTTTGTAGAGTAGCTGGCTAAGACATACTACAAATTAATAACTTCTGAATGTGAAGATTTAAGATTTATACATTAGAGAGTTGGTACAATGTCAGTTACATCCAGTGAGATGTGGATTCTGTTTGTGTCAAGGAGGGTGGGGGGAGGTTGACAAATTTCTGGAACAATTAGTTAGCCATTGAGAGAAAAGTCCATTTTTACATTTGGGTTGCTTCCAAGTTTGTGTGTGTGGGTGAGTAGGTGGATGGATGGATAGATGATAGGTGATGTTTAAATCAGAAAAAATAATTTAAATGATTCAATTATACATCTGATGAAACTAAGAATTATACTTAACTTCTTTAAGATTATTTATAGGTATAAATCTAGTGATGTTAACTCTATTATAACTATTTATGAAATGGTAATTACCTTGAGAACTCTTCATATTAAAATATAGAATAAAATTAATTTAGATATTTTAAAGTTTTATGGCCCAGATGAATCTGATGATACATCAATGCAAAGCTTTTACTTATAAAACATCAAGTATTTGTTTTAAATTTTTTTTATTTATAGAATGTAATAAATACTCTAATTTAGAGCCTTCATTAAGAATTAAATTACTGAACTACAACCCCCAAAATTAGATTTTCTCAACATATTTTAAGAAACAACATTAATATTATTAAAATTCGAGATTTATCTCTTTAATTTCAATAAAGTATCAAAGATACAGGGCATAAAAAATTCACTGTCAGAATGCTTGTTAATTTTCAACAAAAGAAGTATATTTAAATTCAGTGTCAGACATGTAGATACAATGATCAGATAGGAACTATTCACTAATAATATTCATTTCACATATGTCCACAGAGGTCCCTATGGAGATGCACTAGAAAGCTGCAGAACGCCTCCTCCTTCAGGTAGCAGCTACCTACTGGCACACAGGAGGGCGGAGGCAAGCTGAGCATGCCCTTACGGGTATGCAAATTACCAGTCAGTTAAGTCCTTCCAGGAATAAAGTCAGCCTGGAGCTCCCTCACCGGGAGGAACAATCAGAAGAAATGAGATGTTTCTCCCTAACGTGCGCTGCTGCCATTTTTCTGGTTTGTTTTGGCTTCTCTGCTTGAGTCATACTGCAGCATTCACTGAAAAGGTTCGTATAAGATTAACACAGAACCACAATCTATTTAGTTTTAATTATAAATTCCAAAAGACAAAGTGCAAAATTCTTAAACTCTGCCATATGAATACTTCCAAAAGATGGAAATTTTGTTCACCCTAAGAGCTGCAGGTTTTTTTTTTTCAGTAACACACAGTCCCAAATTCACAAAGAATACAAGATCAGATGAAATTCTTGAAGACACATATATTATAATAAAATGCCAGCATATTATCTTAAAGAATGCTCAGAGCAAGAAAATTTGCAGATGAAAACTGGATAGAAGGGTCTCTGAAATTTATTCAAAAAGAGAAAAAAATGTCCCTAGAGAAGCACCCTGTTGGGGAAGGACACTGCATGAGGGATGCAGCCCTGGGCGCCAGCCCGCCCAGCTGGCCCCGAACCTCTCTGTGCTTCAGCTCCGCCACTCACACACCGACACTGAAGTCCTGGGGTGGCCCCTACTTTGATATCTCCCTATTCTAAGAAGTTCAGCATGACACAGGGATGGAGAAAATCAGATCTGAAAACACACTGTCCTAGGGCCCTTTCTTGGCTAGCTCTCATGCCCATCTGAGCTGGGACAGTTACAAGATCTCTCACAAACTCAGTATGCTTATCTGTATAATAACAACAGTATTATCCCTCTAAAGAGGCTGTCATAAAAGATGATAATACATATGAACATATATATATAATTATATATAATGTCTAGCACAGTCCCTTAGAATATGCCTCAGTATGTATGTGGTAACTGTTCCACTTTTATTGGAATCAGTGCACCTGATTACCAGTAGTACATACTGTAGTTGGCTATGTGTAATGGGTGAACTACTGGAACCCAAAACTGAAGTTTTAGTGAAGGCAGTTTTTTTTAATCATTATCAGACAGCAAAACATAAAATAGCAAACCTTTAAGTACTCCCCAATTACACCTTATCTGCATGTGTAACTGTAACAGAGCAGGACCCTGTGGAGCCTTCCAGGGTCAAACCCCTCCCCCATATCCTCTGTATGAGGAGCTGTAGCTCCTCTCTGAAGTACCCAGGTAATAGTATCTCATGTATATTTTCTGAGTTTTTCAGATGCTTAAAACTACGACCAAAGGGAAGAAATGAACTACGTGATGATCAAGAGTGCATGGCCCCAAATCTTCTGGCGCCTAGAGGTTGATAGTGTTGACTGCCTGGTACCTCTACATCAACCAGAGAATTGTGCACAAGCTGATCACATACCCTGTGACCCCCGCCCCCTTACCTGGCCCTTAAAAATGCTTTGCTGAAACCACCCTTCAAGGAGTTTGGGGTTTTCTTGGGTGTGAGCCACCCATCCTCCTTGCTTGGCTCTGCAGTAAACCTTTCTCTGCTCCAAACTTATGTTTCAGTCTGTTTGGCCTCATGGTGCATCAGGCATAAGAACCTGCCTTCGGTCACATGAAACTATCTGTGAAGAGGGATCTGCACTTTCTGAACTATTTAGATGGAGGTCAGTCTTACAATGGAATCATCGCACGCATGACATTGTTTCAGAGATAACTGCTCCGTCCGTGCTGGTATGGTCTACTCTCCCAAGAAAGGAAAATGGGAGCAACACTGTCCTCCAACGGAGCTTGGTCCAAAACTGCAAATTTAGCCTGGCGTGAAGTCTTTCTCCAGAGAGGAGTCTGAGAGGGGGTGTGGGGAGGATGCTGTCCCCCTGGGCACAGAGAGGCATTGCTATCTCCCAAAACAGGAAGAAAAACAGATCATGAAAAGTGGCTCTGAGTAAGAAACAAAGCTTTGACTACTTTATAATTTGGCTGCTTTTTGTTCTCCCACATTTACAAAATCATACAGTCACCACAGTTCCCAAGCTCTGGAAGGGCGGTTAGAACCCTCCACGGAACCTCCAACTTGGGTATTTCTTTACTTCCCACCTTTACAGTCAGAGGGTTCCTGGCCACACTTTCCTGAAATTGTTTTCTTTCTCAGTCTCCAATAAATGCCATCTCTTGGATTTTCTCCTTATTCATTAAACATTCTTTTATTTCTACCTTCTCTGATTATTCTTCCTTCTCTTTCCATATATTTTGCTGTTCTCCAAAGCTTAGTTTCAAAGGTCTCTTTCTCTTCCCTTGATAGTCTCGTCTCACCTTTGGAATTTCACTGAATTTCATTTTCAGTTCCGTTCTCCACGTAAATAATTCCCAAATCCGTGTCGCCATTCCTGACCTCTGTCTCATTCACCAGTTCTGTGTTTGTGGCTGCCAGACGACAAGGGGACCTACTCTCACACGGATACCCTCTAAAACCTTTTCTCCCTCATGAGGTTCCCTTTTCAATGAAAGGAAACTCTGTCCTCCCAGGAGCTGAATTCCCCCTACTTCTGTTCTAGACATCAGCTTTTCTCACCTAGACTTTTTATCCCTCCCTTTCTCTTTTCTAAACCTTCCTTTCCGCAACTACCAAATTAATATTTATGAAACAAAGCTCCTATCAGGCCCACCTTTATTAAAAAAACAAAAAAACTTTCAAAAGAAATCAGGTGTCCACTGAAGGCCAAAATATGAACCTGAAATTCAAGTTCCTCCATTGCCTGACACTGTTTCTGACTGTTTTTCCTTAATACTGTCCTGCGGTGTTCGCCCTGTAGCTTACTATGTATGAGTCTTTTGCTTACTCTGTATGAGTTCTCTCCTCCAACAGACTAACACAATAATAGAGGCATCCTCGGAAATACTCGGTTCCAGACCACTGTAATAAAGTGAATATTGCAATAAAGCAAATCACAGGAATTCTTTGTTTCCCAGTGCATACAAAAGTCATGTTTACACTGCACTATAGTCTGTTATGTGTACAACAGCATCATGTCTAAAAAATAGTACATATCTTTATTTAAAAATCCTTTATTGCTTAAAAAATGCTAACCATCATCTGAGCCTTCAGCAAGTTGTAATCTTTTTGCAACAGTAACATCAAAGATCACGGATATCAGATCACCACAACAAATACTGTAATGATGAAAAAGTTTGAAATTTTGTGAAAATTACCAAAATGTGACACAGAGACATCAAGTGAGCAATGTCTGCAGAAATGGCGCTGATAAGGCTTGCTCAGTGCAAGGTTGCCACAGACCTTCAATTTGTAAGAAAAACACAGTATCTGTGAAGCACAGTAAAGTGAAGTACAATAAAACAAGGTGTGCCTGCACTAAGTGCAGCTGGTAAATTCTCTTCTAGATGTGTCTGTGTCCAATGTAAATCACCTTGATTCATTCTATTGAGATTTATGATCACTACCCTGGGCTTTATTAACATGACTTTCAAAAGAATCTCTTATTCTGGTTATTTTCCTCTAACATATTATTTTGAATCAATTTGATTCCTGTTTTTAAAGGACTGTCACAGCTCACCTTATTTCATAAGCCCAAGTCCCCCCGTGTATGTTAAAGGATATTTACGAAAAATGGTAAAACTTTTGAGTATGAAAGAGAAATAAGGTGTAACCAAAACAGTCACAGGATCACAGTCTTGGCACAGGACCTTCAGGTTCATCTGAGTCAAACTGTGACCCTCTGCTGGAACCCCTGATGGTACCCCTGCCAGACAATGTTCTGGCTGCTGCCTGATTCTGCAGTGGGAGGAAGCTCATTACTCTGGAGAAGAGGACATTCCATTGTTGGCAGCTCTCATTGTTAGAAAGTTCTTCCTTACTCCGGGCCAAGACATACTTCCTGATAACTTTTCCTCATTACTCCCAGCGCTAGTGCTACAAACACTTGGGCCTCTGTTATTTCTGGACAGTTAGGTAACAGGACTCCTGCAGCCTGTTAATATTTGCAAACCCACCTTACTGCTGTGTGAGGCGCAGGATAGTACAGTCCGGATCCCCTAGGTGTTAACTAACCAGGGTAATAGATGTCTACTCTATCTGGTGATGTGCAGTGGTTTTATCTTCCTTTATCACTTTCTTCCTTAAGCCAAACTTGCTGTTTTGATTCCCTGCTTCTTACATGAAATGTTATTCTCTCTAGCTTCCCCACTGGATTATTTCTTCCATCTTTGGCCTGGAAATTTTGTCTTTCCACTAATGACTGTGTTTCAAGCATTTCAAGTTGAGCGGCCATACTTTGGGCTCACCTTGGAAATATCCTGACGCTACCACAGGACAGACTGCCGCGCCCACTTGCGAGTTATTGGAAAGCCCACTTTCCTCCCCCAGTAAACAATCTGATATCATTAATTGTCAATAATTTATACCAGCTTTCCTTCAGCAAACACTACTAGTTTACCTATATATTGTCCCTTGGAAAAAATTAACAAAAATCCATTTGAATTAAGAGGAATGACAAAGTGGACAAGATTCAGGACTAGAAACAGACGGTCTGAATTAAGCCCCTCCCCACCTCTAAGTCCTAATGTGATGATGAGCAAATCAATTAACTTCCCTGCAACTCAATTTCCTCATCCCTAAATAATAATAAACTACAATGTACTGGAGACATCTATCATTGCTTCAGCCCCACTGCAGTGTGACATGGGTATTTTTAAGCCCATCCTCAAAAGATCTGAACATTAAGTACTGTTTCTGAGTCCCCAGAGCCTGACGCTTAAAGGTGAAGGTAAGTTAACAACCCCAGTTGGCCCAACTCCAACACCCACTCTTGCGTACATCACACACTGAAATGAGGAAGAAGAATTTGCTGATAATCAAGGTCTATCATATTTTATGGCTCTAATGACATATGCAAACACTTAGGGAATAGTAAAATAGCTTAGAAGGGATACAACCCTGAAAACCCAACAAGGACTATGCCTGGTGATGAATTAAAACAAATGAGTAATTACACAGTGTTCTTTTTCTAACCATCTGGGCCTTTCATTCTGTCCAAAGTTGCTTCCTGGGTGGGTTTAATCACTGAGACATTGATTACTTGACAAATCCAAGCAAGGAAGTAATTTAATGCTGTCTCAATCGAGTCTTGTATCACATATTCTTTCTGCTGTGAAATTCAAGGTAAATGACAGGATCATACTTTTCCAGGGTTATCACCATTTGGATGATGTCAGATTGTTCAAACACCTCTGAGTCAGTAGGTAAGTGCCAGGCTATTTTTATGCTCAGCAGACTTGCTCGTGTAGGTACTGGGATCGTAACCAGACAGCACACTGGCACTGCCATATGCTTAACCTTCCAGGCACCTGGACAGGCGCCCTTCCCTGGAAGGCTCAAGAACTCCTGTTGGCCTGTTCCTCTTGCCATAATCCTGCAGCCCAGATTATAGTTTTTCCCTTGTTTCTCTGGAGTGGGAGAGAGAGGACTTCAAGGACACCCTTACTTATTCACATAGAATAATTTACAGAGGATGAAGATCTAAATGAAATGCCTAAGATTATAATAAAAAAGGTGTATATAAAACTAAACATTATCTTGATCTCTCTTGCAAAAGCAATCATTTCTTCGCTTGGTAAATAATAATGTTTTACATCCACACAACACCCAAGCCTCACAGCAAGATTTATAAGGAAAGGAAATCATTTCCTCGAGAAACTGCCCTGGAATGAGGTGGCTCATTATCTACGCCAGCAGAATGTCAACTCTGCTTAACCCAGACTTCCTTCACAAATGAGGCAAAAAACATCCTGATTAAAAACATTCTAGTTTAGTGGAGAACAGAGAAAGGTCATCAAGCCAATATTTACATAATCCACTTGTATTGAAAATAAAAAAAAAAAAAACTTTCCATCTCCATGGAATGTCATCTAATACTTACATATGTTTAAATTTCTTTGTGAATTGAATTAGAAGGCATTATCACTAATATTCTAGAACATGCCACCGACTCTTCACTATGCTAGCAAGTACAGTCCCTCTGCTGCAAGAGTTCTGTATCCAAATCTTTTTCAGGGCAAGATGGGCACCTATTAAGTTAAGCATTACAGAGATAAGTAATCAACAAGGGGTAACTGACCCATGTGTTGATGTTAAATCTGTTATATCTACTTTAAGAAGAATTATGTGCCATAGCTGAATTTTATAAATTTTATGCTTTCTCTTTTTCTAAAACTCCAACAATATATATTTTAGATTTGACAGTATTTTATTCCAAAGTTCCTATAATCTACTTAATTTTCCCATGGTAAAGCTCTCATTTACACAAAGTATCTATATAGTTCTGAATTGTAAAAACGCAGTTAACCTTTTTGAGATAACAATATTGCTTCACATCTATTAAAAGATGGCCTAACACACTGGACAAAAAAATTAACATGAAAACACGTCCAATTCCATAAGCTGTGAATTAAGTTAATTAGTTAATAGGGGGAGGGGGAAGCAGGGACAAGTATTTTCCTACTTGGTCATAAGTACACTAAAAAAAAAGAGCAATTAAATAGAATAGAGCAGAGGGAAATAGTTTTCTTCCACTATTCTGTTCCACCAACCCTGCCGATATTCTTGCTTTAATATTTGTTTTAAATTTACCAATCTAGATCTATGGTCTGTGAATACAGTGCATTTCAGGACAATTTTCATCAATAAAAATAAAACGAAGTCAAGTTAACGATATTTCTAAAAAGTTTTCTTTTAGCATCCTTTCCAGAGGGTCATGTCATTGTTGGATTCCCACCGCATTTTCGTCATTCAGGGTGATGATTATACCGGCAAACAGAACAGAAGAATCTCTTTTCACTTCTGACCCTGCAAGATGAGATCACAGAAAGCCTCACACAAAGCCCAAGGGCTGCAGGACATGTTTCACTGGGCCTAAAAAGACACAGCCCTTTTCACTGTGGCTTTCTTTGAACTACACACTTTAAAGGAGGCATAAGTTTGGAGAGTCAGGGGCGGGGGCAGGGGAGGCAGTGAAGGAGAGAAGAAAAAGAAGAGGCAGCATATCTTCCCAGAACTAGAGGCCTTGGGATGGCAAGCGTTAAAACTTGGTGGAGAAACACTAAAAAATCCAGGACAATTGAAAAACGTAAGTTTGACAGATTTTTAAAAAAAGTTTTTTCCTGCTACATTCTATACTATATCCACATCACTCACAGGCGTTTCTGCCTTCAACTCCAAAGGAGACTCGTCCTCCTTGGGCCCCATCAGTGACTTCCAGGCAAAGGCAAGTTTTGCTTCTGTGCTCCTACAGACAAAACTGTTGATCAAGCCCAGTTATATAAACAAAGCTCAAAACACCCTTTTTGAAAACAATTTTCAAATGCATTTACGTGGGCGAGAATTCTATGCTTTAAACTGTGCTGTAGTTCCTCCGATATATAATCAATTGAACTTTGAGTTTTCAAGATAGAAAGAGGATGTTTTTATACTCTAGGAATAAAAATGGAAAGAGTAGGTTGTAAATTCCTCCTCCTCAAAACCCCAGATTAAAGACTATTAGGGAAAAAGGTACATAAACTGTTTTCAACTTTCAGCCCGCTGAATGCATTCAACACTACAAGGTTATAGTAAATCAAATCTGTCTCCTTCAGGAGCATATTTTGTTTCTTTTCCTGGGGTAGGGGGAAGGCAAGGTGTCAAACAGCATCTGTTTCTTGATTCCGAACAGAGTATAGAAAACTGAGTCCAAATATGGATCTGGAGACCTAGTATATGACCCTGAGGGTAAGGGGAAGCCCTTTTCTTTCATATGGTTTTCATGATTAATGAATGATATTACCATGCTTACTCCCACATTTTTCCGGCTTGCATAAGCCCCTCTGGCTTGAGAATACCATCAAGAAAAATATGTTTTCACCACTTAATTCTAACCTCCTCCCTACCTTGTTTTTCTGCTTGTAAAAAAAAAAAAATTGCAGTGGCAAATTAAAAAATTTCTCCCAGCAGAACATGGGTTTTATTTTTTTCCTTGCCAGAGTCTGTTAGAGACTAAAATAAAGGAGCCAACAGCTGCTGGCAATGGGCTGTGGTGAAGAGTGACGTTCAAGAGCAGCACGCACATACCTAACCTTCGCACAGCTGTCTTTCCCCTGCAATCTTCTTGTCTACCTTCTTCTCGTGACAGGTGGCAGACTGGTGGCAGATGCATGACTATTGCAAATTTACAGAAGGAACAAGAAAGCTTAAGGAGTGAGCTGAGAGTGCCTTAGCTATCTAAGTATTAAAGCAGCCACATTTAAATGAAAGAGCAACCTTTTGTGTAAGAAAACCCTTCCATCACCACCAGGTCCTACCACTTACCCTTCGTGCGCATCACAACAGCAATGACTCCGCGATGGGAGCTTTCTACAAATCACAACTATTCATTGAAGGAAGGAGGAAATGCTCGAAGATGTAGATTAAATTCCCTGTTAGAGTTTTCTTTTAGTAAGAATCATGAGAACTCTCATGGATTAATAAAAGTAGATGTTAAAGGCTGCAGGAGATGGCTGACGCCCAGAAGCTGGATGTTTCATAATCTTCACTTCCCTTTCAAAAGTGAAAATATTAGAGGAAAATGAGGAATATTACCTTGAAATGATTTTTTAGCATAAACATTCTCCTTATGCTTACTTTTAGTTAGTAAGAGTTTATTAAGATAAAAAAGCAAACAAAATTTATAAAGGAAAAAAAAATCTATCAATGAGCCATGCACATTATTGTGCTAACCCAGAAAAGGCTTGTAGTTACCCCAAAAGTTCATTTATAAGATCCTTGGTTGAAACAAAATATTACTTTCCAAAATAATATTTACTGGGTGCATAATTATGCCCTGTGCAAATTCCTGTGTTTAACAATTATAGCTATGCTTTCCAAGGGGTCAGGCTCTGCTAAGTAAGTTACATGGATTCCTTTACTGAATTGTCACAACAATCCTAGCAAGTAGGAATGAACATCACTTTTCATTTCAAAGAAGTAACTTTTCCCAAGGCCACACAACTGGTACATATGCAACAGTGCCTATTTTCCCATTCACAGTTTGTCTTTTAGCCCATGGACTGAACCCTTACACTCTCCAATCTCAGGTAGCCAATGCGGGCAGCACAGACATCAATAAGAACAGTGTTATAAATGCTGGATAAGCTCCTAGATATCCCAGGGGGAAAAAAATCAAACTGCACTAACTAGAATTTCAACTGCAGTGAGTAAGAGTTTAAAACATTGGTTTTTCTTCTCTTTTTTTCCTTAATATATTTTTACTGAAGCACAGTCAGTTTGCAATGTTGTGTCAGTTTCTGGTGTACAGCACAATACTTCAGTCATACAGGAACATATATATATTCATTTTCATATTCAAACGCTAGCTTGCCTGGCAGTCACCTGGAGAGCTTGTTTAAAGGCAGACTGCTGGACCTCATACCCAGAGGTTTTGAGTCAGTAGGCTAGAATGCGACCCAAGAATTTGCATCTCTACCAAATTCCCAGATGGCACTGATAATGTTGGTCCCAGGACCAGATCCCACTTTAAGAACCAGTGGTATAAAACATCACTCTGGCGATATGTTATACAACTGGACCACAAGAGAAGAATATTTTTCAGTACTATTATGGAATAAAAATCAGGCATAAAATGAATAAATAAAACCCTGACCCCTTGTTATGGAGATGAAGTGACTTTAATTTCATCAGAGAAGGATAAACACGTGAGGGTATGTGATTTCACAGCCTTTGCTTGGCTGGTACTTGTGGGCTTTGAGGCCTTACCTCTAACATAATGGGAAGAACCAGGACTAGGAGCCAGAAGAGCTATGTTCTGGTTCTTACTCTACATAAAAATTCTTAAATCCAATCTCCTCATCTGGAACCAGGAATAATAATTTCCTTGCTTTTTTCTTTAATATATCAAGGAACAATACACAAAGTAAAGTAGCATTACTGTGACTCTGATTACATTTGATTTAATCTCAAAATGTAGGACTTCTGTTTTCTTTAGAGAAGATTCACTTTTATCCCAGTTTACGATTGTTGATCATAATAATGAGTCATCCGTAGAGCATATTTTAATTCAAAAATTTCCTGAAGAGCTAGATGAGACAAGATGAAAGGGAACTCAGCGGGAAAGCTGGGGAAGAGTTTACCCTTTATAACAACAGCTGACTTCTAAACAACAAGATGAACAGAGGTTGGTTACACAGTCCTCTTGAGAAAGCACAGGAATAAATACAAGGAAAGGGGATGGGTAAGAAGTTACCACAGGCTCAGGTACAAGAGTTCTGGTGTTATGCAATTATCAAGAAAATGTAATATACATTTCCTAGAAACATCTAACAGTTTATTTTTAAATTGAATTGAGTAACAGGGTCAGCTTCAGAAACTTATTCTAGGTCTGCACTAATAAAATCTGTTTCTTACTAGCACTGAGTTTCACACTGTGTTCAGAAATCACATTTGCTAAAGTGAAAGGTGGACTTCAGTTGTTAATGTTTGAATTAGGGGATTTCTCCAGTTTATACAGAAAGTTGTAGTTATGATACTTCCAGTTCTTCCTAGTCCTCAAAGACTTGTTAAAAAAAAGAAAACAAAATTCCTCTTTTTCTCTTCCTGTCATTATTTTAGTTGAAGCTGTGGTTCATTTGCTTCATCCTTTATTTTGTGAGGCTTTAAAAATTAAAACAATTTTAGAAAAATAACTTCCCACTGAGGATTGCATTATATCTGAAAACAATTTAGTAAGTATAAATACCTAAACAAAGTATTAGAGCAGGATGGAATACTAGTCTTTCATAATCCGACCAAGATGAGAAATTATACTTTCACAATACCCGTGATCTGGTATTGAATCACTAAATAATGTAGTAAGAATTTTCTGGATACTATCAGTTTCTGGAAGAATGATCTATGTCAACTAATCTCAAAAAGATTCTTAAAGTGAAAAGATTTTTAAATAAAAAGCAAATGCATGCAAATATTAATCCCATAAGTACACAAAAAGGGTTCACAAACCTCCCAACACACACACACACACACATACACACACTTCTTCACCCTCATACAACTTGATTGTATGGCCCTTTCCGCAGATGCTTCTGTGATCACTTCAGCCATGAAGTCTCTGTCTCCACCTCATAACTGAATTTTGATAACAGATGATCTCAGTCTCATAGAATGAGTTTGTCCCTGCACCATTAATTTAAAAGAACAGTGAACAGTCAAGGGGTACATAAGAACAAAACAACTCTGTTCTGGACAAGGAGTCAGCATTCAGCATGACACTCATCTTGAACCACATTCAAGACAAAAAGAAAAAAAAAAAAGAAAAAAAGAAAGAAGAAGAAGCTGAGAGCCTAAAAAATATTGCATACTATAACTAATTAGGCCCAATGAGATATGCCAATTATCTTCCTAAAAGTCTAGTTAAGGTTTAACCCTTGTTTCTTTTTGTATGGGAGTTTTGAGAAGTCACAAATTTTGTAGCCGTGTCAGGAAAAGGAACCAAAACAACTGGGAATTGCTTATCAAGAATAACTTGGTAGGAAGAAGTACAGAGAAACAGACATTAGAGTCTTAATCTGTCTTGACGCATGCTGCTTTAAACCAGCCTGTCTTACTATTCTGGAAGCAATTTGTTTAAAATCAAGTAGAATTATTTAGAGGACTCACTTTGAAAAAATAAAGCTATCAGTCTGAACTCTCTTACTCCTATTTTAATACTTGCATACTACCTCCCTATTATCTATAATCATGCATACTTTGCAAACATGATGTACCTAATATTGAGTATTAATATTATTACTCTAAACCCTGTGTGTATTTCTACATTGGAATTGCAGTCATTTTGCCAAAATTCATAAAATTATTTTGTGTTAATGGAATTTTACGTGGTTCTTTTTTTCCTACCATGGATAGTATTAAATGAGCACCATCATGTGTGAAGCCTTTGCTTTTATTAAATTATTCTCTTTGGTAAATCTCCCAGTTCAATTAATTAATCAAAGATATAGCATTATCTTCCTGGATGAATCTAGCTAGACTAGTTTTAAAAATCAAACATCTATATTTAATTTTAGTATAATAAATCCTTTTAAAAAATCTACAAATAGTCATTTAAATGAGAAGCGTATCATATAAATTGATGTTTACAGCACTGATTACATCCTGTTTCTAAATAATTAATAATAGGCATATTTTAATTTAATTTAAAATAGGGCACAGAATAAATTTTGAAATATTTGGTTGTAAAAAGTCAAATATTCCAAATCCAAAATGTACTAATTCCTTATATTACAAAAAATAAGCTCCTAGTTGTTTATTTAGGTTTTAGAACTGTTTTCCCATGGAAATAACATTATAAAATTCAGTTAAAATCCCAGGCCAACTCATAACATAGCTAAGGCAAAATTAATAGCAGACCAGAATCCCAAACCGACTTAATACCCTGGAGCCTCAGTCCAAGGTTCTGCTAAGCTAATGAGCCTCAGGGGAAATGTAAAGCATATAAAGATGGCACTGGGTGGAAGTTCAGTGCCTCTCTCCCTCTTCTACTGAGAGAGGAGGAAGGCAGGTTACAGGAGAGGGATGTGCTGGGAGCATAAACCTACCGCAGGACAGCTCAGTCAAGAAAAGACAGGAAACGGGGGGGGTGAAGGGTATAGTTCAGTGTCAGAGTGCATGCCAACATGCACGAGGTTCTGGGTTCAATCCCCAGTACTTCTGTTAAAGATAAATAAAAACCTACTTACCCCTCACCCCCACCTTCCCCTCTCCAAAAAAAAAGAAAAAGAAAAAGAAAAGACAAGAAGAGACAAACTTCAGGATACTGAACTTTGACACATGTTGTTTTGTTAAGCCCAGAGTTCCAATGTTACCAGCTTCTTGGGAAGTTTTTCTCAAGTGTTTTGTAGTTTGAGGTATACATCAACAAAGCCAAAATGAATGAAATGCAGAATGAGCCACCAGGGTCTGAGGCATGATGAACAGCTTAAGTAAATCTGCTCTGGTATGACAACTGAAATGCACCATTGTATCTTGGTCCACTTTTCCACAATGTAACTTCTATGTCTTTCACATGGTACCTGTAGAGTGGATGGGTTAATTTCAAATGTCTCCCTTTAAATAATGTGCTGTAATTCATTCATAAGTGCAGTAGCTATACTCTCCTGGTTTTGTGCAGAGTACAAAAAAAAAAAAAAAAGAAGATGACATAGCCCCTAATCAATAAAAAAAGAACATATAAACATTAATTATCATAAAACACAATTTGGCAACAAAGCATTGAGTAAGTACAAATTACTGAATTCCAAAGGAGAAATGGAGAAAATCTGGAGATCCAGTAAACTTTCCTGCTCCATTTCTACCTTTAAAACACTATACAACAGGGGGTTACATGGCTATAAACATACATGAAAATTAAGGGGGAAAAAACCTACTCATCTTATCAGCCTCATTTTAAATACTCCCCAAATGAAGTAGCATTTAACACAGGTCTTGAGGTGGGGAAGCATTTCATTATGCAGCAAAGAAGAAAGGAGTTTTAGGTTGAGGAATTAGTGTAAAGAAAACTTAGAGGCAGGGAAGTATATGAAACGTCACAGAAATATGTGTTTTTCAATTTGTTTATTTCTTAGATTATGAGTAAGGAATCTTAGAAATAGCTTACAAAATATTGGTTGAGGGTATAGGGTGAAAGATCTTGAATGTTAATCCACAAAGGCAGTACTTAATTCAGCAACTCAACGCTCTTCAAGCTTCCTGAGCAAATTACACTTCAAGAAATGTTTATATGAAAGTGGTTTATTACTAGCTCGCAGAGGAAAACAGGCAACAGCACCAGTTTTTCTGTTAATTACAAAGGTTGAGGCAATAAGGGTCTGCATGAGGGTGAAGAGCATTAAAAAAAAAAAAACCAAAAAACAAAGAAATACAAGAGATGCTCCCAGATTTAGCAACGGATTCGATCTCAGAGAAGTGTTGCTAAGGAGGAGTCAAAGAGAACTTTGACATTTTGATTTTGGAGGGAAGAAAAATGATAGTAGTGACACACTGAGCCAGGAAAAAGCAGCTCAGATTGAAGAGTTTTGGTTGCAGCCCAGAGGCCCATGAGAAGCTCTCCTAACCAACTTGCACTTAATTGACTCCTTAAGTTACCCTACTCTCAAGACTTTCTCTGTAAAATACACTGAACAATGCTCACAGCACGCTGAACATTCAAAGCTAACAGTCCTGTGAATAGCTGCTCCCACTAGTTGAGTTGTGCTTATTCGAGTATGTTTGTTCCTGACTATTTTTTGCTAATTGTACTTCATATTCCAGTTATACAATTTACATGAGCCAGTAAAAAGTACAAAAGTAAAAGGATATAGGGGTCTATAAAAACTCAGTTGAATCATAAGGAAAGTCTTGTATAAAGGTAAAGAAAAATAGCTGTTCAATTAGAAATGGGTAAGATGACCTTTAATGACTGATGGTAAAACTCTTAAAATTGAGGATTCTGCATTACATTGCTTCATAAGCAATCTCTCTCCCTCCACTCTAAAGGAAACAAAATTAAAAATCACTGCACTGTATGTAAGTTATATCTCAAAAAAACTGGAAGAAAAAAATCATTGATGATGTGTTATGGGCATGATTTATTCGAGAGACAGCATGCTCCAATTAACACATCTATCCTCAAAGAAAAGGATTTAGCTCTATATCAAATTGGCAAATAAATGTAAGCTTCCTTTAAGTCCAAATAAAATGGGAGGGACCCCTGGCTCCAGCCACAATGAGGTAACAAGTACTGAACTTCCCCTCCCAGCAAGTGAGCAAAATATACAAAAAAAGTTTTTTCAGACATTGAATAACTGATAAAAAAAAACCCTCTGATCCTTGACTGAAAAGAAACACATGAAGTGTGAGCCCCAGGTTCCCGTCTGACAGCACTTTCCAAGCCATTACACAGGTAACTGGAACCCACACAGACAGCAGTGGCTTCACGAGATAGAAGATGCATAAAATCTCCCCTATTCTATAATCACACAGGCTTGGTTTCAAGGTACCACCAGCATCTCCATAATAGATGCAGATTTATTTAAAGAAAATAAAACGCCATCTTATTCAATGGCTACAACCAATGAAACTGCAACTATTAACTCAGGTCCTGCTTTTAGTAACACATCAGCTGAATCAGCTTAATTTTAAACTTGTATGGAACTCAGAAATGAGATCAGAGAAATGAGAAGTAAAAGTTGAGCTTCACCTTTTTGTAATACTTACTGAAGTTTAAAGTGACACCACCTTCCCCTTTCGGATTTACTGAATTATACTCAGTGCTTCCTCAAATTTTCCATCCAATAAGGACACATTCTCTCTTTCAGAAGATGCTTTTTGTATAATCTGTGCATCATCTAGGATCTTAATATTAACAGTGATGATTATTAGTCCCATTATTTTGTTTCCATCAATGGCCACATTCTCATTACACCATTTCTAGGCAAATAATGACCTTTATCCAGGGGTACAGTCATAGCAGGTGAAATGAGACAGTCCTGACTGATGCTTTCAACCCACTATTGACCCATGAAAACTTCTCAAGTCAGGAACCAGGGCAGAACAAATAACCCCTCAGAAACCACTCACCAGGTGCAGAGTCTACTCTAGGTTGGAATTTTCAAGTGTTTGATTGAAATTTACTTTCTGGTTCATGCTTTACATTTGATGAGCAACCAAATTTACAAAAGCATTTGTGGAGTTTTTCACAAATACCGCATGTTTGTGAAACGAGTACAAATCACTTAATAGTAAATGACAAAGAGCTTTGTTAAGATAAAACAAAATAAACAAAAAGAAAAACATGCTTATAACATTACAACTAATGAAGTTAGCGCTCCTGAACCACCCCTTTTTATCTTTCATTTTTATTAATGGTAACAAGCCAATAACATCAGGAAGTGTCCCTTGAGGTCTCAGTTAAAAAGCAGTATCTAGGGAGAGAGAGGGATAAATCAGGATTTGGGTATTAACAGATACCAACTACTATATATAAAATAGATAAGCAACAAAGTTCACTGTAGAGCACAGGGAACTATATTCAATAGCTTGTAATAACCTATAATGAAAAAGAATGTGAAAAAGAATATATATGTATAACTGAATCACTATGCTGTACACCAGAAACTAACACAACTTTGTAAATCAACTATACTTCAATTAAATTTTTTTAATTAAAAAAGAGGTAAAATCTAATATATATATGAAAAAAATAACTATTAGAAAAAAATTATACACTGGAGGAAAGAAGCTCTCAAGGAAAAGACCTGCCAGGTAAACATAATAAGTTGAATTTGTGAATGTATGTAGAGGCTAAGGAAGGATGAAATGGGAGCATACACTAGAGTTAGGTGAAGTTTACATCCTGGCAGAAATGTCTTCTCCTCCCCCCGCCCCAACACACACACACAAAGGAATATTCTTAAGTACTGAAAATATCTGAATAAGCAAAGTTAATTCATAAATCATAAATAGTAAAACTAAATATGTCTCTCCTGCTAGCCAAACAAACAAAACAAAAGCCAGTAAATCAACAAACAAGTTGTATTTTAGAAAGCCATTACTGAATTCTGGATATGGCTAGTAAAATCCTAATAGTCTGGGAGGCGCTAGAATTCTATTTATTATGTCCTAGAACTATTACTAGTATTTTTTTCCAATTAGCTGAATTTTTTTTGGAGGTGTAATTGACAGACTTTAAAATGCAGAAATTTTAAGTGTGCTGTTCAATCAGTTTTGTAACTACATTTCAACCAAAATCTGGAACATTACCTTCAACCCAGTTCATATAATAGTGTCTCCTGCCAATCTGTTGCTCCCTGGCACTCAATCCTACAGTGTAACCACTTCTAACCATCCTCTGCCTAATTCTGCCAGAAACAGAATGTAAAAAGTCAGACACAAAAGTTTCACCACCTGTATTAACTGTCTCCTCCCACTTAGGGTCTAGGAGGAATAGAGCTCCAGCACACACACTGAAAAGGTATTTCTGACTATAAAAGAACATGTTTGCAAAACTTTATTTCACAGTCAGCGTTTAACTCATGTCACTCACGGATCAAGTTACTTAGTGTCACTGATATCGAACCAATCTTTCCATTCTCATCATTAGTTCAGACGCATCAAAAAAGTCCCTGATGCCATGGTATGTGCAGGTCAGAATCATTAAACAAAATCCAACATAGGTTTAAATTTTTTTATACATTTTTCTGCAAAGTCACGTTTTTATCTCAGGCAATACAGGATTCACTCATATTTTTAACGTGAAGTAGCCCACAAGAGATTTTATTTCTGACAAGGGTTATTGTTAAAATTTAAAATACTCAGAAGATACTACGGTCTTACTTTTGAAACCATTCTAAGTTCCCCTGTAATAGCAGAGGAAAACAAAATTACACAAGTTCAATTTGATGATTAGATTTCAAAGCTAATATTTTGCTCCCATATGAATAACAAAACTAGTTTAGTTTCTATATTCCAACCTAAAAGCTAAAAGACCTGTAACCTATTTAAAATCCTAATGAACTGTTTTTCTCTCCAAAACAAGGATAAGTTGTGACCTACAGCACTATATTTTTATATCTTCCCTCAGATGGGAGTTTTAAGTGTAAATTAGCCAAAATTCCCAGCTCAAGGTCTTTTTAAATATAACAAAGATAAATGTAAAGCCAGGCACACACAGTAGACAGAGAATAAATACAAGTCTTTCAGCTTCACTTGAACCAACACTTTGAAATAAATATTCCAGTAACTGTCTTACAGAAAATATTAAGATATGACGAGAATATTGTAAAGTACTCAAACGGAACGAAACAGTAATGGGAAAGAGAACTTACTAGGCAAATCAGGATGTAAATCTGATTTAAATGAGCAGAAAAAAGAAGTAACATAAGCTTCTAGGAAGTCAGAGGCACCTAAAGAAATAATCTGAAGAATATGAAAAAAGTTATGTAAAGAGGTATATTCTAAAACTTGAACATAAATAAACTAGATAAATCATTCGTCATTTCGTTTTGTGACGCCAATTTCACCCCAAAACAGGCTTTCTAAGAAGAAAGTGTTTTCGAGTCCCCTTAATAACAAATATTACTGGAGTGAATATGTTCCATCTACTTGAAAAGAAATGTTTTTAATTAAAAAGAAAAACCTTTGGAGAAGTTCAGACTGACTCAGGAGATCTTGAGAGAACCATAATGTAACTGTTTACAGACACACACAAATTGATACTTGTCAATGCATCTCCAAAACAGATTAATCTATGTTTTACAGGTAAGGAAGTAATAAATCCAAAATGTAGACTACTCTTTCAAGACGTTAGGAAATGAAAGGAATGACAAATGCGAGTGAAAACTGGAAAGAACAAAAGAGTTAAAGGCATGTGGGAAATTTTTGTTTCGTAAAATTAAAAAACAAAAAAACAAAAAAACCTTGACTATGTTCGTGGGCTAAGCGGGGAAGGTATAAACCAAGACATGAAGCTCAAGATACAGGCAATGCCAGGGATAACTGTGGCAAAGATGGCCGGCGGGGGGGGGGGGGGGGGGGGCGAAAGAATTTTAAGAAAATAATAACTTTTTTCTATTCTCAATAAAAATAGATTTTTTTAAAGGAGTATAGATTTTAATGTGATGAGATTTAGTTTGGCACTAAAAAAAAATATTTCCATGAGAAGCTCAGTCCTTGGAGCAAGTGAAAATAAATAAACTATTCTTGTTATTTGTACTCATTTAGAAGGACCACTTTCTTCTTCCAGCACAAATAATTATTGTGAAGTTTTATGAAATCTCCTCTCTCACATAGCTGGTCTTCCACAATGATAGATTAACTTTCAAGCCTATGCCAAGCACAAGTTTCTTCTTTTAAATAACTGAAAATCTATGGCTAAACCCTAATTCTGCTTAGCAAAACTATATAAATGTTTCAATTTCTTCACTCATTCACTATTCAATTGAGACCCTACTGTCTGGCAGGCATTTGATGAGGCATTTCAAAGCTGGGGAGCTGTGAGACTACATAAATTAAAGACTGTGGACAATGAGAATCTTCAAGGGAACTTAATCAGGGCAGTGGCATGATTCCAAATGGTTTAACAGAAACACGGGACCCACGGAGATGATTTAGGAGTTCATACAATGCACCCGGTGGAGCTGAGAGCCTCAGAGACGGTCGTTATAAAGATGAAGAAGGCATTTCTAACCGAGATTCAGCAACCCTTGGTCACAACTAAGTATGAGTTTGAGCAAGAAAGAAAAGACATCAAGTGTGCCTGAAATTCCATTAATATCTCCAACTTTTCGATATGTCTATAAAGGCTGTCCACCAATGAGGAAAGTCTGGCTGCCATTTCTGAAGTAAAATGGTATGAGAGAGAAAAAGCATAAACTCCAGATTCCATAACCAAAAGACAGTTCTGCCGCTGAGTTACCAAAGTATGATCCCAGGAAGTTCTTACCCTCTGTTGCCTTCAGCACATCCTTCTGATGGCACAGATGTAGAAATGTCTGTCTCCCCCATGAGCTGGGACCCCTCATTCAGCTCTGGCAGCACAGTCCCTCGGGTGACATCCTCCCACTTAAGTGTCTAGGTACTTTCTTTACTCCCTTCTACAGAGACCTTTATTCTAGTGACAGGAAGCACTGATCCTTCCACAAAATCACTGTCAGTGTATTCGCGAGTTTGCCCTTGTCCCTTTTCTGCCCAGATCACTCTTGTTCATTTCCATACTCACTCTCCGTCTTCTTGCTTTCGGTTAGGATCAGAGATGATACTCAATGGGGACAAGCCACCCCGACAAATGCATCAGTTTTTACAGCCAGCCATCCAATCTGATTACAGGGAAAGCTATTCAAGTGGCCGATGACAAAGCCACACCATTTCATAAATTTTTGTTTCATTATCCCCGCTAGAAGATGCAGTTTAACATTACCTCCTCTGTGCAAACTTTTCTGAGAGCTCTTCTGTTACCCCTTGATAACACAGTCACAATTCTATTAGATCACATATCACAGTGCTTCCTATTTGCCTCAGGTCAGTCTCCCCATCAACACTAAAACTCCTTGAGACCAAGGATCGTGATTTAGCTCTTCATTGCCAGGACTTTGAAAAGAGCCTGATACATACCTGATACACACACACACACACACACACACACAAAACTCAAATATTTTATGTTATTATTATGACACAGTCCTCAGTTTTCAAATGCACTGAAAAGTAGCAATACTAACTATGTTCTCTGTAACTCCTTCAAGTACTATAATGCTCTCACAAGTGTTTAATTTACTTTAATAATACCAGGGAGGTGATAGGTTCTGATTAAGAACACCTAACTCTTAGATCTGCTAGACTCACTCTGCTAAAGAAAATCCAAAGTCACAGAATGGCAGCTTGGAAAGCAATTTGATTCATTCACCACCCATTTACTGAAAACGTCTTCTGTAACAGCACAATCATAGCATCACGTTTGTAAATAAGTGCCACCTTAAATATAAGAAATGGTTCCATAGTATAAAGTTACATGTCCGTTGTATCTAAATTTTTAAAAAAAGTAATGGTTGCAAATTCAGAGAGAACTTTCTTCTGAAATAGTGAACAAGGCATAAGTCTCTAATGTGTGTGTGTGTGAGACAGGTAAGCAAGTCAGATGACGAGAAGCAGTAAGAGTCCTACGCAAACACCAATGAAAGCATCAGGGCTTACCGAACTGGAAGGAGAAAGTCCTATGTCAAGTTCGCAAAGGCTCTGAGAGAAGAAACACAAACCTTGTTTGTTGATGTATCAGTACTGTAACAGAAATTTTGTGGCCATGAACTTACCACAGGTAAGAGATTATCAGGTTAGCCTTCTAGGGAGAGATGAGATAGAATTCTGAGTCCAAGTAAAATGTTAATATTGACATCTGACAATGCAGCCAGGAGAATGGATATCCACAGTCTGATTAGGAGAATTCGGGAAGAAGTAGGGGCCACATTCCGTGACGCCTTAACGTATATCTTTGGGAGTTCATTCTCTCTGAAAAACCCAATTCAGAGGCAAAATATCTTTAAAAGTCCAGCTTTCTAGCTGTTTCTCCCTTAGCACCACCACTGAGGACAATGAAACCACTATGACTGAAAAAGCATCATTCTCTGCCTTAACAGTCTCTTCAATAAAGCCAGTAATCTAGCAAAACTGTTACTTACCCTCAACAGAGGCCAGTATCAGCTGTATATGATACCATATTTCTGGGCATCTATTTCAGGCAAAAAATAAATAAAGGAAGGAACTGTGGATGTGTTTAAAAGCAATGATTAATACTCTATTCCCATTAAGAGTATTTGCTTTTTTTTAAGATCTGTATATTACTTGAAAAATACTTTTTAAAGTTTCAACCAGGTAAAAAAATCTTCTAAAAACATCCTTCTATTGTGTATTTGCAAAAATCAAAGCATTCTTAGAGCTTTGCCCAGTTCAATAATAGTGACTAGTATAATTTTATAATTAAAGAGATAAAAAAAGTTCTATTTTTAAATAGGTTGACACATCATCTCGGTTCCAGGGTGAATATTTTCTCTCTTTTCTTTACCTAAACTAGCAGCATCAAGCTTGGAGCAGAATGTATTAGACAGAGGCATCTTTTTTGACTCATAACAGCTGATTGATTGAAAAAATTATGATTTTTAAAAAGTGGATCATTTCGGGGGTGAGGGATATAGCTCAGTGGTACAGTGCATGCTTAGCGTGCACAAGATCCTAGGTTTAACCCCCAGTACCGCCACTAAAAAAAAAAAAAGGATCATTTTTAAACCACAAGTTTAAGACAAGGCTGGTTTAGGAATAATTGTAAACTAAACTGTAACTGTAACTAAACTGTAAACTAAAATATTTTGACATGAAATATTTTGACATGAAATCCAAACTATTTTCCTGACAAAGGAGCTCTCATCTAAGAAGATTAACTGGCTATAAATACTTCTAAAGATTTTTGGAAAAAATCATGATAATTATTAGTCTTAACCATAGAAATATGGTAGTAAATAGTTCCCACTGGACTACTTTACTCACGAGAGTTGGGTTTTGGGGTTTTTTGGGGTTTTTTATTTTAGGGGGATTTTTTGGTTATGGTTAAAAAAGTTCATCTGGACTGGTGATGCCACCACCCATGTGCTGGTAAATGACCTTGTTTTTCTTTTCAGGTGGTTAATCATCTTAGTTCAGTGAAGGAGAAAAATTGTTTATAATATTGCGACTTCACGCTCATTGTAGGATTAACATATTTTGTCATCTAATCTCCATACTTTCCTCCCCTGCTGCCCTACCCTGCAAAATATATTTACTCATTAAATCTAGAACAAGTTTGTTTTTTTTTTTTCTCTCTTTGGTTCTTTCCAATTTTGTTGTTTTCCACATTCTTTGCTTACTAAATACTATGATAGTGCAATCTTGGGAAGAATGGTGCTGATAAGCAAATATTCTACCTGCTGAAAAATAAAAGGAAAACTCCATAAAGAATTATTAATTTGAAAGTGGCAGGAAATTTTATACCTGCCAAAGCCTAGAGTTCCCCAGATTTATCTTGTCCAAGAAAAGTTACCGGCCCAATCTCTAATTAAGTATAAAAATTAACTGCTAAAATTGAAAGGAAATGCATACAGAAGAAACTTTTGAGCTAAAACTATTAAAAGTATGTGTACATCAAAAAACCACGCTCTATAACACACACACACACACACACACACACACACACACACACACACATTCTGTGATTAAACTGTAGGCTGTGGAGGTCTTCAAGGTTTTTAGTACAACTTTCTCTTCAATATTAAGATTCCTTCTTCATGTCCTGAGTTCCAGTTATGACAAATTCAAAGGACAGCTGGTTTTATCTTCTGGCAACCGATTACTAAGAGCCATTTGGTACTTGGAACATTCGCTGAGCATCAACTCAATGTTCCTAACGCTGCTCTGTGAGATACTAAGACTGAACCTGGTATCACTATCAAATGACCACTCTTCAAACATCTAAAGACCATTATCACATTCCTACTGACTTCACTATTCCACAGTAAATGCGCCATTTAAATCAATTTTTTTTAATTCAGCAAGATTTTTAGTCTTTAAAAAAAAACAAAAACAAAACAAATTGTGACACAAAAGCAACCCTGTGGTGACTGACTCGAAGGACACGAGCCCACAGCTGCAGCCCAGCCCCACAGAGGCTTCACACAGCACAGCGGAGACAGAGATGCTCTGAAACACTCCTTGGATTACCGGAGACTCATCACCAGCCTGATCCTCCTGGTCTACATACTCAGTTGACAAATTCTCTCTGAAGGATGACAACCGGGCCTGGAGACAAGTGTGATGACCAGTGAAGGGGGGGGACTATGCTAACATCCCCCTCTTCCTAACACTTAATTCCTAAGTGGTGTCAGTTTCACTGGAGGCCCCATCGCACTGCTTAGTCACTTGACATAGTCACTGTGGTGACAAGATGAGTCACCCCCATTCCACACTTATGTAACTGACTTTATAAACCCCATGTAGGATTTCATATTTACCTACATCAAATTCAGAGCACCTCAAAGGTATAGGAAGGAAATTATCTATAGGGAAGATGCATCAAAGAAACTTTTGCATACAACTTTCTAAGGCTTGCTTATTCAATCACATCGGCCCTTCTAATCTGCAGTGTAGAATGGGAAACGGCATTTTAGCTGAACGCTTCAGACAGTAATTTGGAGCACTTTGACCCTGACTGAAAAAAAACTCCACAAACATTTATCATCATATACGATAATTTTCTGTTAATCACTTCAGCATTATTCTGGCTCTTTCTTCACTTGGTAAGAACAGCTTGCACAAGTAGAATTTTATTTTTCACCTTTTAGATATAGGTATTTAGTAACTAGTGACACATTAATACTAAAATGGCTTAAAAAAAACCCAGCACATTTATAATAGGATTATTTTTCTATGCATTTGAAAACCTTTTGATCAAATATAAAATATGTATAAAAGATGTCTAACACTCCAATACAGATTGTAATGTAACTGATATTTCAGAATAATGGCTCATTCTATGATGAAAAGAAAATTAACATACAAACAAAGTACAAGATTCCTTTAGCCCAATCATCTGCCTTCCAGAGCCATGCTGTGCTCTGAGCTACAATTCAGGCCAGACTGTACTTTCAGAAACATTTCCCCTTTTAGCTGGTGGTGTATCGTAGATATCAGCATAACACTGAGCTTTGAAATAATCTGCTGATGTCATCAACCTGCAGGAGAGAAGGAAGGCTCCTCCCTCAGTGCTCATGACTAAGGCTATCTGTGTGGAAACAGGCTCCTGGTTGCTTAGGAATTCATTGGCTCTTGTCTGTGTGTTCCCCATTCTGAGTGAAGCCGTAACCTTCTGTCTGCCTGAGATATCATCATTCATCTTGAGAGTCAAGAGTGTCATGCTACATAAAAAGAGGTTCTTATTTAGAACACGTTTTAGAGATTCTTATCGAGTGAAGAAAGAACTGGAGTAACAGTTAAATGACTATCACAAAAGCTTCACATTCATACACGTCAACAGTGTCTCTGGCCACTTTTTTAATGTGGCTTTTTTTATCAGGATTTTTCGTTTTTCCACATTGCTAAAGTAATACATGCTCACTGTAACAAGGCAAATAATTCAGAGTTGTATATTTAATCGCACCTCCCCCTTCTCACTCCAACCCTGAAATAATCCATGTTATGCCCCTGAGATAATTCATTTGAAAACCTGGTTTTCCGTTAATACGTTTATACAGTCTTATGCAAACACATATATATTATGTGTATATATAATAATCCCAGTTTTGTAGTACAAGCTATTACAAATCTAAGATAACCTTATGTTGTTCTATAATTTGCTTTTTAACTTAACATTATTATGGACATCTTTCCAAGACAACATACACAGGCTGACTATATAGTTTTGAATGGCTGCATAGTACTTCATGGTATGAATATGAAGTAATTTATATAACAATTCCCCAGTTGATGAACAATCAGAGTCTTTACCAATTGTTTTCTGTAACAACATTATAATTAACAAATGGGTACATATTTCTCTCTATATTTATTGTGGTTTTTATTTCTATGGGATATGATGCCTACATGTGAGAGAGAAATGTCAAAGAAATCACATTCTTACTTTTTAAAAAATGTTGCCCAATTAATTTCCCAAAAGACAGAGCCAATTGTGTTACTGTGTCTTTTACCTAAAAACTTCAATAATACTGGATGTTATCAACCTTTCTAAATACTGTCGAGCTAGTGGGTAAAAAAAAAAATCACGTTTTTTAATTTGCACTTTTCTGTGACCAGTTTAAATTCAACTGTTATTTTGCTGTAGTTCTTATTAAAAGTTATAGCCATCATCTGTCAAGAGACAAGGTATTTGTTCTTTTCCTATACGACTTTCCAAATCCTGAAGGGCACAAACCTTGTATATTATTTGTCTTGTGAACAACTGTGAAACTACAAATGCTAACTTAGCTAGGTGACCTAAACATTGCAGTTCTGTTTTATGAGTCAAATTGTGGATATTATCAGAATTAAACTACAGGATAATAATTTTTACTCATCTGAACTAAGCGTGAATCTTAATACCCAAGAGATGTTGCCAACCCTCCAACCTAGCTATTGCAGTCAAATTAGCAAAACATTAACAGCCAAGAGAGCAACCAAAATCAATACAGATGATCACTAAAGGGTAAACTAAGAGTGACAATGGGGTTCCTTTGAACTGAAGGACAGGCAGGCTTATCTGAGATGTTAATAATTAAGACCTGAATATCAAAAAAGAACCAAGCACATGTACACTTGGGAGAAGAGGGTACTAAGAAAGCATGGTCGAGGAATAGAAAGGACAATGTGTCTAAAAAACAGTCATTGTAGGAGAGAGTAGCAGGATGGACTGTAATGCTTGAGAGAGAAGCAGATTTGGGGATAGGAAGCAGGAATCAAGAGTCTTGTTCACACATGTGCAGTCTGAGGACTATTCTATAGCCAAGTACAAATGAGGATAAGCAACCCAAGAGGTGACTCCAGGGTCCAGGAAAGGGCCAGGGCCAAAGAGAAGGATTCAGGAGACACTGGCATCAAGATGTCATTTAGAAGAGGGGAGGTACAGCTCAGTGTCAGAGCGCCTGTCTAGCATGCATGAGGTCCTGGGTTCAGTCCCCAGTACCTCTACCAAAAATAAATAAACCTAATTACCTCTCCCCCCCAAAAAAAACCCCCAAAAACAAACAAAAAAAGTTAACCAAGATGCCATTTAGAGCCATTGCATTTTGTAAGATCCCCTGGGGTTATCTAGAGAAGTGAAAAAAAGTCAAAAAGTGCCTATACAGAGATATAAATCACAGTCAAGCACCAAATGTTCTTCAAAAATACAGTGGTATCATGCTATGATTTAAAGACAGAACTGAAAATTAGATATATCTAAAGTTTCAATAGGCATTATTTTAACAAACACTATACTGAGTTACTCATCAGGCAAAAACTTTATATTAAAATGCCAATAATAGCCCCTAACATATTTTCGTGAGATATTCATGTGGGAGGTGGTGACATTTTAAGTAAGTCATGTTTAAGATACACAAATACAAAACACTTTGGCTTGATCAGTAAACACACGTAACTATCTGTTACAAAGCCTTAGGTGATGCACACACCATGCTGGGTAATAAAAGAAGTTTTTAAAAAAGATTTGTTATGCCAGACAGTAACTTAAAAACACATTTAAGGACTTTTATTCCCATGTCTGTGAGAAGGAGCACCTCCCTAAATTTTCCATCCCAGGTGCTTTTATTGCCTCACCCAGTTGCAGACCAGTTGACTCCATATAATTAGTCTAAAAACCTGTGTTTCACTTCATTTATTCAAATGATTAAAACAATGAATGAGCATATATCAATTAAAATGTTGACACCTAAAATAAAAAGTCCCAATTTAAGGTCTAAAGAAGCCTTGAAAATTTACAAATGCTATGACCCCACAGAAATGAAAGTAAACAGACCTCAACTAATTTTCATCTCATAATTTATCTGACATCATGTAATTGGCTCTTGGAGGATCACTTTTGAAAGTTAAGAAATAGGTCAACACCGTACATGATAAAAATCCAACTTGTACTTCATCTTCTGATCCCTTTACAAATTTGCTTCCTCTGTGTGGCAATGAAAGTAACAGGAAGAGTGACTTTATAATGAAATGGAAACAGATACACACACAGAGACACACACAAAATCACTCAAAGATCAGTTTTGTTTTGAAGCCATTAAACAAGTACCAGGGATTTTCCAAGTAAGTAGATGAAACTCTTAAAATGCTTGCTGGCTCGGAAAAAAGTATTTATATATTAAATGAAAGTTGAATGTCTTGATCCATGAATAAGCAATTTTAGCAAATAATCTATTCCCATGATTTGTTAAATGTATTATTATAATAATGTACAGATATGTTATAAATATGGAATGTATAAAATCTTGATTAAATCTCAAATAATCAGTATATAAGGCTTAGTAAGTAATGACTTAATTCTAAAGAAAATATAACAAACTGAATAAATACAGCAATATAAAAAATGAGTAAAACAAAATGGACTTACGAGAAATGCAGTTTGCTCAGTAACAAAACCAGATGACTTAAACATCATTCACATTCCTCAGGTTCTGATTGGCTCATTCATATAATCATTTGTTTACAGAGAATTTGGCTTCCAATAACAGCTAAAAAGAACTTGTTTCAAAGTTGGGATAAAAACTGTACTAATTTAAAAAATTAAATATTTTAATTCCCAAAATACTATAATTTAAAGTCACATTTTCGTATCATTTTAAGTCAAATAAATAAACTTCATGGTTTAAAAACTTAATTTCAAATTTCTGTCTCATACATGGCAACAAAATCAGGATAAATAAAAAACAGCAGTCTATACTTTCCATAAATCACTAAACGAAAACTTGAAAAGAGAGAAAATGTAGTGCTGTGTATTTATTCAGTTGTGGAAGAAACAGCTAGCACATTTTTAATGTCAGATATGTTGCTATCTCATCATTCAACCGGGGCTAGATAAATAAATAAAACTAAAAGAAATGCAGCAAAGATTAAAGAAATACATTCATTAGAAAGTAAAACAATGATCAAAGTAATAGAATTCACAGATAATTCAAGAGGAACTAGAGGCCGTAGATAGAAAAAGCCTGTAAGGACAGAAAAAGAAAAAAAAAAAATAACAACATAGAGGCACTCTTACAATGAAGGCAATGTAATCACTACTAAATTTGAGGTTTGAAACAAAGAGTCTTACTTACCTGAGGGAGGGACATACACAATACATAAAGCAAATAAGAACAAAAAAGAACTTGGCTTCCATTTCCAATGACTGCTCCACATTCGACTTGAGTGAAACATCCTGTCTTGGAAGAAAGCAACAATCAGGACACTTGACACTCAGTGAAGCCTTAGGACAATGTAAATTGCAGGTTTCCAACAGGGATGGGGAAAAATGAGTCTTTTCCAGTCTCGCTTCCAAATAAAAAGAGGGACTTTAAAAATGATAAAGTAACCATCTCCTTTAAGCTAATTGGGCAAAAGAAAAAAAGTCCATGCATTTCATTTGCCACTTGGTGGCACTTTCCTCATCAGAGAATATATAATAGATGATTTCTACGTGAAGATGGGGAAGTATTCGGATTACTCAAGAAAAAATCATTTACTGAAAAATAAACCAATTTCAGCTTCAACCTTCAGCATCAACAGTCACATGCCTATGTGAGGCAAGAGGATGTTTTTTGTCAACTTCTTCTATTCCCCATAAATTTAGGGAAATATTTTCATTGTATAACATCTCCTGCTTTACAAATGGAAATATTTAAAATAAAATTAAAGTGCCCAGATTTTCTTCTTTTCCCTAAAATTAAGTACTAAAGCACTAACATTCTAAAAAGATTAATTTCTTTGTATATAACAATAGATATCAATGTTTTTAAATGGCTCGTAAACACCAAGTAATATAGAAACTAATAAACGACATTAGATGGAGGGGTGGTGCTCTGAAAACTCTTAAACACTTCTCTGTACAATGGTCTCATCTTTCAACTGAAAATTATGCTTAGTGATTTGGACGGGAACATCCGTATTATCTTGGCTTAAGACAGTGGTCTGATACCTCTCATTGACTCAGCCCTATCAAAAGAGGCAAGCCAGGGAAGGCAGTCAGTCACCCAAAGGGACCATAAACAGACTGGTGAGCAGAGTCATGAGACAGGGAGACAGTTAAGTAGCAGTAAGGAATTTCCAGATCTTAAAATCCCCAAAGGGAGTTACTTTGGTTGTAAGTGGTAATTGGGAGTCATTATATTTCTAAAAAGAGGAGCAACTAATAAGACGCTTGAGGGTCACAGCAGTACCTTCTCTACCTGAAGGTTGCTCATCTGGAGTAAAATGTGAAATACTAAACAGAAACCAGAAAATGGTCAGAGAAATGCTTGAATAAGCAAAAACAGACATCAAACAGATTCCCGCACTGGCCTCAAGCCCGCATTCTCACTCTGTCTTGACTGTCAGAGACCACTTAAGCAGCAAAGAGACCACGCCCTAGAGTCAGACAGCCCTGGGTCCGCCGCTTATAAACTGCAACCCTGGGAAGTTTACTCGACCACCTTGTGCCTCCTAGTTTTCACCTGTAAAATAGGAACAGCAACAGAATCTAGTCCACAGAGTTGCTGGATGATTAAACCCAATTATGTCTTCTAAGAAATGTGCCCAGTAAATATTAGCTATTATTATTGTTACTATCCTCCTGAGCATTCTAATACAAGTGTGGTTACTCTGTCAACAGTGAAATCAAAAGAAAGGACTTAAACAGGAATGGACAATAGGATCAATGTTATAAACCAGCACCAATCTATTGACTCCGTGGCTCCTTCTGGGATCACCTCAGACCAGAAATGATATGGCCGTGAATACAGAAATGTCGACTAGTCTCTGATACTCATGCCATGTTTTATATTCACCAGACTAGAAGTTCCAACATCAAGCAGCTCCTCATGGAAATTCTACACAAGAAAAAGGTTAAGATCTGAAGAGTATTTTTTGTATGGAAGGTATGTTATCAAATACATCTATCCAAAATATCTGAAATTAAAAGCAGCGTTACTGCTTATGAGAAGGAAGACGTTATTGTGAGCTATGATAATGGACGTGAACTCTGGAACAACGCAGTTACATCCTGGTGCCTCTATTTACTGTGTGGTTTGAGGGGGAAGTACTTAAACTCTGAGACTGTTTTCTCTACTGCACACAGAATATCATCCACCCAAAAGAACTAGATGTTAACACTGCATGGAACTCAGTGAGGGCTTTTAAAAGGGTAGCCCGTAAACTTTTGTCACATGGAAAGTTCACTCATTTGGAAGAATGGGTCCTTTTCCAATTGATGCTGAATGGATGAGGTGTTTTCCATTCATGCGAGGGTAGGATGAGTGTGCTTCTGAAACAATGGCACAATTATATATTCAAAGAAGTGTAGAGCTGGAAGGACCAAAGATGAAGCCTAAGCTCCTCATTTCACAGCGGAGGGAACTGAGGCCCAGAGAAATAAAGGGGCAGAACAACGAAACTTGGCCACCAGCCTTACAGATTTTAACTGAAGGAAGTACCCGCCCAGGAGAACGCTTAGCTTCTTAATCTCTGTGGCACACGACAATCCTCCTTTACCAATATGTGACTAGTAACCCCCTCTTAAGTCCACCCACTCTCCAAACAATACTCAGGGAATTACGTTCTTTAGTTCGGCAACACTCGATACTGTTTATTTCACGTGCTCATGCAGCTTTCTTTTGCTATAAAAGGTTCTGATATTGAGGGATTCCATATTCACCCCTGAAGCTGTTTGACAAAAGCTGCAAATGACAACCAAGGGCTTAACACATTCCAGTGCTCAGGACTCCATCATACTGTACAGAAAAGGAACCCAGGACAGGACAAGCACTTGTAACCAACATAAACCATATGACACACCAACTTTCATCCACTTCACTGTTTACTGAAGAGCAGAAACAAATAAATTAAGAATAGAACAGAGGAAGGAAAGTACTGTGTGTCCTTCTCAGGGGATCACTTAGCAAAGACACATCCCTGGGATTTTAAACAACTTTCTCACAAGAATGGAAAATCCTGAACAGGGTTACTAAGGTTCTCAATAGGAACTATGAAAAACATAGTACAATTTTGTGTCACTTGGGTTGTGGCCTCAAAGTTCTTTTGAAGAGAACAAGGATATTTTTAAGTAAACGAGAGTCGTAGACATCTATAACCTGAAAAGAATTTAAAAGTTATGCCAAAAAACCTGTCATTTCACAGATGAAAAAAACTATGACGCTAAACCCCTGGCCCAAGATCACATAATCAGTGGTGGCAGAGCCAAAAGACCCCTGTGTCACCTGGCTTCCAACTCATTCATCCAAGCTACCTCTATTGCAAACCCACTCTCCTTTTCAATGTATACAGGCTAGATGATACCATATACTTGAATTCTGTGTCAGAAACCTTTAGAACTTAACCCTTTTATAGGAATTGTTTTAAATGTGGATATGACCCCTTGTAGACGTGATTTAATCCAAATGCATCACTGAAATCATCTAAAAAACCTACCATCTTCCATCTCTTTACTCCTACTAACTCTATTAAAAGTCAGAATTAAATTAGTGAAGAAATTTTGAAATTGGTAGAGACATTAACATGGTACTAATTCTATTAATACCAGCAATAATTAGAGTTAACTTCATTCTCCATATGCCAACTGTATTTCTATGGCAAATTTTTTCATAAAGGGGCATGAGAAGTGGCATGGAGAACACCTTAATTCTTTTAGAGTAAAAAGAAGGGTAATTTGGTTCATTCAAGCCTGCTTATAACTGTGTTTCGTCTTCTAGATAAAGATCATATTCCTGAACCTAAGGAATGACTAAAAAGAGAAAGCGCTCTTCTACTACTCAGTTTAAGTTCTTTTATTAAATTGGGTTCACCTCCACTTCAAAAAGGCAGGGCGGAAAGTTTTAATCTTCAAATCTGCACAAATCTTGACCCTTACTTGAGCTATTATGTGCTTAACTGGCTTGTACCATAAATGAAATTAAAAAGCAACCTTGAGAAATACACACACACACATATACACAGACAAGTACATGTAACACTGGGAAAATCTGAAAAAGAGAAGTGTATTGTATCACTGTCTGGCTGTGATCTTGTACTACAGTTTCGCAAAATGTCACCAGTGGGAGAAACTGGGTAAAGGGTAGGTGGGATGTTGCTGTATTATTTCAATTAAAAAAGCCCTGATGTATGTATCTTACCTTCAGATGGTTCAGAAAAAGAAGTGTGTGTGTGTGTGTGTGTGTGTGTGTGTGTGTGTGTAGAGATGATGGAAGGGAGTAGAGAGAAGGAAAATGATAAAACAAATGAGGTAAATATTTACAATAAGTGATTCTGTGTAAAGAGTATACAGCTGTTCTTTGTATTATTCTTGCAACTTTTTGTAGGTTTAAAATTATTTTAAATAAAGTTAAATACACACATACATATTTACACTGAAGGGTATCAGTGTTTATCTTATGACACTCATCACTACTGAGTATTATTGGTTTAATCATTGCCAGTCTGATAAAAGAAATAGTGTCTCATTTGGATTTCCTTTATTTGGATTGGCATGTTCAAGTCATTTGTATAATTTTCCATTATAAATATTTTTGAAGTGACTTGTGATTTTTTTAAACCAATTCTATACAAATTTCTTAAGCCTTGGTCATATTTGCTATGAATATTTTCAATACCATAATTTTGAAATTTTCCTTAAGGTATTCCAAATAATTCTATCCTGAGTAATACTCATAAAGGAAAGTAAGATGACACTCAGGTAGCACACTATAGTTTTACTGGCATTTTTAGTTACGACTGAAACGTCCTTTAAATGTTACTGCCCCGGTCACTCAGTGTGCTTCTTAATGCTGTTCAATGTAGATAATGTAATAATGTCATCCAATCAGAAATGAAATGGAAAGATGCAGTTTTTGCCCAAGCCTGCCACATACATTGAGCAAAGTCTTTTTCTATTTAGTCTAAAGTCTAAATAGTCTCAGGAAACTTTTGATCATCCCATCAGAAATGTAAACTCTGTAAGATATGGGCAGTTAGAAAAATGGTCAGATTTAAGGAAGCAGTGTCAGTTTATTTTTAATATATAAACTGATTCTCTTTCAGATCATTATTTCCAGAAATCAGAGTGACATATCCAGTTGGACAGTAAAACTACAAGCTTCTAATATTTCCCATAAGCCAAGAGACAATAGCCTCATTCACCATTCACACTGGAAAAGCACAATGTCATGTAATTTATATAAGCCATAAATGGAACAGTAGCTTCATGCAGCCTGAGACCGATTAATGCAAGTCTTACTAAATCTATTAAATTTCCTAGGGTATGAAAAATATGCAGTCACTACAACTCCAAAATATGTTTATAAATGTAACTCCAGAACTTGAGTGTAACAATATATATTCTTTATCTACAAAGAATAAGCAAAAAATATATTTAAATAGTTTATGTATTGAATCTATTAAAATTTAAATTTAAAAGACAATATGGTTATATTTCCTATTTTAACATTTTACAACAAGATAGTAGGAATATTTACCTTGGAAAAGTTGGTATTATTTCCATATATTCTAATGTATTAATATCAGAAAAGAATCAGATCATCTTAAACTATTCCATGTGAATTATAAAAAGCAAAATAGAAAAAAGAAAGTTATGATCTGGTAAAAAATGGAAAAACTTTTGGTCAAAATAGCTCTATATAGAAACTTCTATCAGGGTACCAAACTATATTTTATGTGATTGAATATTCATGCTTTTACTCTATAATGACATAAAAATTTTTTAATCATATAAAATTCAAATGGTCTATATAACTTAATTTCATTATCAGGAAATTTTTACATTACTTGTTGATCACTTTCACATCTTTTATTTTAAAACCTGGTATTCATATTTCTTTTATGCATTACATAGTTTTTGTTTTTTTCACCCCATAAGATCTAATTACCTAGGAAAGCTGAAAAGAAGCTAGACAAATACCTGCTGCTAAAAACCCTACTCTATTTTCAGGAAAAAGTGAAGTTTAAAACAAACCCACATTCATTCAATACGTGTTGCCTGTATATGAGAACACGTCTTATATGAGACTGTTGGCTATATCCCAAAATAAATTCTTTCTGGCTATACCTTGCTGATTCCACTGGCGTCAATGAAACTTTAAAACTCACAGGTGTGGAATTACTTCACATGCAGTTTAATAAAAATAAGTGGTTCCTCTCTAATTATACTGCTCACTACCAGTAACAGAGCTGCAAAGTGCGAGGCTTCTGGGCACTACCCTTTTACCTATTTCCAAAACGTGTGCTGGAGGGAGGGAAGCAGAGGGTGCAAGGAAAGGCAAGACCGGACTTGGGGGGCGTATCTTCTCCCAGGTATTAAACTGAAAGACGAAATTTCAGTGGAAATCAATAAGGATCCAGAAGTTGGGGGAGGGAAGGTGAATTTTAATTTCTAGAAACTCTTGTACATTTGTTAGTGGAATGGAGTAAAATGTCTGGCAGGGTGTCTGCCCAAGATTAAACAAAACCTCAGAGGGAAATTACATATTACAAGAAAAAGTAACTTATGAGTTGGCCACAAAAATAAGCTTGGCCCCTTTGAGAACAATCTTCCTTTTTCCATTCTGGAAGGCTAGACGGTGCTCTGCGGCCCTTCTGCGGGGTCGCCCTGAGGCACCTCGTCACTTAGATGGCAGTTCCATAGAAGCAAAACTTACTAGGTTTCTCTCACCGTTTCACTGCCCTATACCCGCTGCTTCTACGTCTATACAAGTCCCTATCACGTAAAGTGACATCTTCCTTAGTTACTTTTTAATCAACAAAGTACACCGAGAACCTTTTCTGCGCGCTTAAAAAAAAAAAAATCAAATAACCCAAAGATCCAAGAATAACTTCTACAGTCAAGGGTGACAATGTGTAAAGTCAACATTTTCTCGGCATACTAGTACCTTCCAAGCCCCCAGGTGCTGATCCAGGAGAGCGCCTTCTTGGCAGGGCCAGGCCCCTGGATGGAGCAGCCGCGCCTGTGACTCCTTGTTTAATCTGAATCGAAAATACGTTTTTCCCCATTCTTGAAGCCCTGCCCTTTTTTATTATGCTTTACGCCGCCCAAATGTGAGATGTACCTCTGGCTGGAAAAAAAAGTCAGCCGCACACACATGTCACAGTTCCGCCTGGCACCACCAGTTCACTCCTCGGTGCCTCGAGGGGGGCGAAGTGAAGACAAACCGGTTTATTCTGTCAACGCAGCTGAAGTCCTTACAAAATCAGTTCGTGGAGGGGGGTGGGGCGGGGGAGGGGGCGCAGGTAAAGGTGTGAAGGAATTCTGAGCTGAAGGGGGAGACTTACATGTCGGCATTACGGCGCTGACGTCCCCAGGGGCCGCACGATCATTCTCCAGCACCTTCCCCGGCTCTGCTGCTCCGAGTTCCCCAACGGAGCCCCCCTGGCGCCCGGGCCAAGCGCGGCGGCCAGACCTTCCTTCACGCTCTTTGTGGAGTGTTCATGGGGTTTCCCGGCGGCGGCTCCCCGCCCGGGCTCGGGGCGGCGCAAGGTGGAAGGCCGGCGCTGCGGAGTTCAAGTGCGGGTCCCGGAGGCCAGGGGGCGGGCGGGGCGGCAGGTTCCTCCTTTCAGAGAAGTTGGAGAAAAGTTAGGGCGAGATAGTTGAAGCGGTTGGCTCTGCCTCTGAGCTGGCGCTGCGTGCCTGGGGTCACCGGGTACTCCCAGGGGGCTGGGTGGCTGGTGGGGGGACGGAGGGCTCCGATTCCGCAGGTCCTCGCCCCCGCCGGCGCGCGGCGGCACGTGGTCCCTTCTTTGTGGCTCTCGGCTCCCTCCACCCCTACGCGGGCTCGGGCTGCTCCCGGGGCCGGTCCACTCCGCCCGCGCTTCCGGCGCCGAAGCTCGGCCGGAGCTGGGGGCTCAGGTGCCGCTGCCCCGGCGTCTGGCCGGGCCCCGCGCAACCCAGGGACGGCCCCTGGCTCGGCGCTCGGCGGCGGGGGCCGTCCCGCAGGCACAGCCGCCCCACCCAGGACTGCCGGCCCCGGGGCAGGAGGGAGAAGTCCCGGTGCGGTGCGGGGCGGAGAGGCGCGCCCCGGACCGGCAGCTCGGGGCAAGTTGCGGGGCCCGGAGTCGGTGGGAGATTGGCGCCCGGCCCCGCTCGCCGGCCAGGCGGGGGAGGGGCGGGGCAGACCCGGAGATCACCCGGGAGCCCAGTGCCCTGGACCCGCGAGACCCTCCTCGCGAGAAATGAGTGGCTCGGAAACCGGGCGGTCATGCGGACACCTCTTCCCATAGCTGCCAGCCCACCTGAGTAAGCGCCCCAGACCCCTCCGCCAAGTTCCCGGGCCACTACCTTGCTTTTCTTTTACTTTTCTGTCCCTTTCTTTTCTTGTCTTCTCTTTCCTTTTCTTTCATATCTCCCTCTCTCCCTCTCCTTTCTTTCGTTCTTTCCCTTCCTTTCTAATAATCAGAGCGAAGGGAGAGTCCGTCTGTCTTCAGAGCACACTGAGCCGCCCGATACCATCACCACATCTCCTGTGGGATCGAAGGAGTGAGAGTCCCTCAACACGCCCTTCTGCAAACAGGGCTGGAGACCAGCCTTAAGAGGAAGCTGACCAGGCAGCGGTCGCAGTATTCCTACGCCCAGCACAGAGCCCACCACAGAAATACACCCACTGCCTTCTCCCACTCATCTGTTGATGCCTGTAGTTCCATACTTTTGGCTTGGTGTTTTGTCTTCTGTTGAAATGCATCTAAATACCCCAGATAGTGGTAACACTCTAAAGGTTAGCCATTGCCCTTGATTTGGATTTTTCAGATCCCATCCGGAAAGAAGCGTTCGTGCTGTGGTAAGAAGTGGAAACAGCCTAAAAGATCTAACAGGGAGCTGGGAAGATGTCCACGTAACATTTTCATGAACACACATGACGTGAAATGCTGCGGGATTGGTTTGCAGATGCAAATCCAGATACTCAATGGGGAAAGTCCACCAGCCTAGACTCCAGTAATCCTATAAAGTAGCTGCCTAGCAAAGGGATCTGGTCACATCTCCTTGGAGATGAGAAGAGGAAAAATGGACTCATACTCAAAAAGTTCCCTTCTCCTTGGGTACCGCCAGAGTTAATCCATGAAAATGCTGGAGGCACACCTTCAAATGCCGGTGCTGTGTACACATCCAGAGCCAGAGCCGCCCAGCTTGAGCTGTGAGCATGCACACACACGCATCCATGCACAGGCCACACACGGAAGTGCCAAAAAAATGCATATAACATTGATTGGCAAGTGATAGAGAACTGTTGGGGTGGAAAGAAAAGAGGTAGAGCAAGACTTGAGCATAGATAGCTACAGGCACAAAGGAAGTTGGAACACTGCCACCAGATCCAGAGTCCTGAAAATCCAGGGTGTGTTCTTTATGTGACTTATCAGTATTTATTTTGATGAGTAAAGTGTGATTAATGGAGACATTGAATTGTAGCACTTACAGGAAACTGAAGTTCCAGTGGCCAGTCCTTTCATTTGACACATAGGGAAATGAGACCCAGAGATGTGAGATCTGCACAAACTAGCTAGAAGTGACCAGTGGCTTGGGCCCAGGTCTACAGATTCAAGTGACCAGAGGCTTGGACCCAAGTCTTACAATTCAAATCTGTCTCTATTACATGAGACTGTCTCAAGGGAACTTAAGTTCTACTTACAAAATATCATTAAAGCAAAAACAGTTATTATTTCGTTGGTCTCGGGTTCGGGGATCTGAACCTAGCTGATGAGTTACAAGACTGCACTGAAAGTGTTGGCTAAAGCTATGGTCTTATCTGAAAGCTTGACTGGGGAAGGATCTACTGCCAAACTCATACATGTAGTTGTTCCACTCATAGAATTGTAAAGCTCAGAGAAACCAGGAAACATAAGGGCAAAAAAATATAAATAACTGGATTTGTTGAGGTTCTCCAAAGAAATGGAAACAACAAGATGTGCATATGTATATAAAGAAATTTAAGAAATTGGCTTATATGACTATAATGTGCAAGTCTAAAATCTGCAGGGTAGGCCAGCAGGCTGGAGACTCAGAAAAGAGTTGCAGTCAAGTCCAAAGGCAATCTACTGGCAGAATTCTTTCTTGGAGGAGGTCTGTCTTTGTTTTATTAAGGACTTCAACTGTTTGGATGAGGCCCACCTACATTATGGAGAGTAATATGCTTTACCGAGAGTCCACTGATTTAAATTTTGTTTGTTTGTTTTGTTTGTTGTTGTTAGGTTTTAATGGAGGTACTGGGGATTGAACCCAGGATTACCACTAAGCTATACTCCCACCCCCCTAAATGTTGATCTCATCCCCAAAACACGTTTGCAGAGACATCTAGGATAAAGTTTGACCAAATATTTAAACACTTTGTCCCAGCCAAGTGGACACGTAAAATTAGCCATCACAGTAACAGAAACAAATATACATACATCTAAAGGATGGGAGTAGTGTACTTAATGTGTTATTATACATTAATGTTCATAAATTTAAGTACCAATATTTCTATACAATTACATGAATCATAGCTAAAGTATTTCAAGAGGCTACCAGTATCTGTCATTGGTCACTACATTCGTAAAAATCTCTGTATTTTGTCCTTAAACTAAGAATTTGTTCTTTTTCTTTGAAAGGGAAATGTCTTGTATAGAGGTGAGTCCATGGTCTTCTAATGCAACAACCTGGGTTTAAAACTTTATCAGCACTATGAACTCTGGCAGTTTCCTATGTAAACTATATGAGCCTGATTTGTACTAATACTTACAATATTTAACTCATAAGGCCGTCAGGCAGACTCAGTGAGCTAATCGTACTGAGTACCCAGCATATTTCCTGGAATTTGGTAAAATTGGTTGCCTCTGCCTGCCCCGTATATCATCCAAAAATGGAAAACACCAGGCCACATTCCTCTGCATACAGGAATCCTTGACAGCATTCCAGACAAAATGAATATTGAACCATCTGCTTGAATCCTTAGCATTGATGAACACTCAGCTATGAGAAACTTCCTCTTTCTGTTGATTGAATCAAATAGTCATGCCATCAACTTCCATTCAGAACAAGGACGTGCTCTCTTCCACAAAAAGCCTTTCAAATATCTGAAGACAGCTATCATCTCTCTTCTCAGCCTTCCCTTATTCAGTTTTCACAGCCCTCGTTACTTTAACCATTCAGTGCCTGACCCATGTGAGTCACCCTTCTGCACTGACACATGAGTCACTATCAGCCATTATTACCCTCTTGGTGATATACTCCAAGTGGATTCCACAACCTCACCCCTGATAACAGTGGGATCCTTACCCTTCCTCAACTAGACATTAATCTTATGTAAATATAATTAATAGTGACCTTTTGAACAACCACATAAAATATTTATAGTATTTTAATAATTATAAATAAAATATTATTTGAGATAGGAGTAGCTTTTATTACATTGATCCACTACTATATGCCAAGGAGGGTATGAATTTTATCCTAACAAATCAAGTTATTCAAGATATCTTAATTTAAAAATAATTCAACCCAATTTCTGTTTTAACTTCACATTTTGTCTTTTTTTCCTTAGCAATTGACTTTATTTATTTTTTTAATTGAAGTACAGTCAGTTGCAATGTGTCAATCTCTGGTGTACAGAACAATGTCCTAGTCATGCATATACATACATATATTCGTTTTCATATTCTTTCTAATTCTGTCTTAATCAACCTGATTCCTCCCCCTTCACCATGCTTGTTGCTTTCTTCAGCAGGGAGGGTAGGAGAAAAGTGGTCCTTAATTTATTTATCTGGGTCAGCAGGTTTTAAGCTGTCTGGTTATCAGTTCACACAGGTTGTCAATCTTGTCAGCGAGCTCTTCCAGGTTCATGGTTCTTTCTTGGCTCCCTGATGGGCCATCACTGTCCACCAGCCTAGTCCCTCCAGGGAGTCCTTCTCTCTCTCGGGCCTTGACTACTCTCTGGGTCTCTACTTGGGAGGCAGGGCGCAGGAAACCACTGAACTCCCTGCTCTCAGTGCCACCCCATTTCTCTTCCTCCCCTTCCAGCCTGAGTGAGGGGGAGATATAGCTCCTCTTTCTCTGCTGTCTTAGCATTTTATCTGTACCTCAGCAATCCTCAGTTCTCTTAGCTCTTAAGGTTATGAAAAACAAATGCCAACACCCTGAATGCTTTCTGTTTTCTCCTCTGCCCCATCATTTCCAGAAGCTACAAGCATATGCCAGCTAGAAGTTTGACTAGGGCGCAGGAGAAGGGGAAATAAATAGAGGGGAAAAAGGAAAACAAACAGTTAATCTCAAAAAACTATCATGCCTCCTCCATTCAGTTTTTTTCAAAAGATTATTCCTATTTAAAGACAGGAAGTTGAAGTTCAAAATAGCTAACCAACTTACCCAAGGTCATGCAACAAGCAAGTGGAGGCTGAGCCCACATCAAAGGCTGAGTAACCACTTTGCTCTCATGGTCTCTCTGCAGTGTTAGCCCAAGTCTATTCACAGGAGCCATCACCAAATCAGAAAGCCCATCCTGCCAAATGCAGTGATCTGAATCTATGGTCAGGGAGCTGAGTACCTCTTATTCTGTTGCATTCAACCTACTGTATCAGTTTGAAGAAATCATTTTGAAATTTGATTTCTTCATTAATCTTGTTAATAATCTTTCCTAAGTTTTCACTACATGCAAAGTTAATAATTTTCTTTCCTTAGTTGGAATATATAAATGTTTATGTTGACCAATGCAAAGCCCCTATGGAATTCCATGAGGGACCTGCTCCCTTGTGAGACTGCTCTTCTGATAATCAACACGGGAAGGCTCACATTTTGAACCAGTGGCTGATCTAGGTTGCTTTATTCTCATCCCATACACTCTCTCCAGCTGGAGCCCTGGTTTATCGCAGGAGAGTAAGTACATCAGGAAATTCACGTAACTTTTATACTCTCCCGATCTCCTAATCCAGATGTTCTCGTCATGAATCCTGAACATGAACTTGACTGTGTGACTTGTTCCTGATGTTGCTAGTTCTTAGAAATACCTCATTCTTTTCAAGGGCTGGGAAGCCATCTTTTGTGTTTTCCCTTCTTGACAATATCCAGGAGAAACAGCAAGATCACTAGTTTCTACTTCCCACAAATCCTCCTTTCCTATTAGAAAATCAGGACAAATTATGTACAATTTTAAAGCTGACATGGTGTACACTCTAAGCTTGATTCTTATAGGCTGGTGATAAATGTAGGTTGCTATGAACTTCATGTGCTGAAAGTTCTTTCATGTACTGGAAGCTCTGTAGTCATCCATGGATAATAAAAATATTAACATTGACAACAATCATCACCATTTTTAGTGCTTCCTCTCTACATGACACTTTATTAAGATAATTACATGTAGTATCTCCTTTAATCTTCATGCCAATCCTACAGATACAGAGAGTTGGCCTAAAAGAGTCTAGGCCACTAAGACTTAAACTCACTTTTTTCTGACGGTAATACTTCTACTCTTGATCAACCAATCCAGGTTTGATGATGTGGAACAGCTCCTTCAGCCAACCTGCAGGGGAAATATAGGATGAGTGACAGATAAGCTTTTGTTCCATAAGCCATTAAGATTTGGGGTTATTTGTTACTCAGGTAAAAATCTAGCTGATTCTGACTGATAAAATAACTGTTGGCTAAAGAATCAACAAGGCAATATACAGTCAAAGGTCAAAGATGTTTAAATATTTAAAAGGGGCCTATTTTACATGGGAAATCTTACCTTGCCATTTCAAAAGTATTAAGCAACAACTTATCATTATACTTGAAGTGTAATGATATTCATAAGTCTGGCCAAAAAGAGACAAGCATAAACAGGAAGTAAGAGTTTTTATCACGTACTGCTCTACTGAGTTGATTCTATGTAAGTATTCTGTGACCTGTGTTTTAAAAAAATCAAAGTAAATTAGCTTTCCAAGGAATTGGCAGAAGATGGAAGGTATGAGTGTATGTATGTGTCTGCATGTCTCTGTGTGTGCACACCCACAAGAGAGGGGAAAATCATATTCCTGATGGAAGAATGACAAAACTGAAGTAGAGGTAAACATTGTGAAACCAACACTTATATCTTTTATTGGTACAGAATTTAATATCTGGAAACGTTGCTACAATTGGAGAAAAAGTTGACTAATTTTAAAAGCTGATTAATTAAAAAGAATAAACACACTACTTAACACAAAGGGCATCATAGCATTTTATTTAGAACTATGCAGCCAACACACTTACAAAACTGAACAAACAACCAGCTTCCCTTTTAGATATATTGGAACTGTCAGAAACTCTCTCCGTGACCAAACTATAGACAGGCTTCTTCCAGCTTGACTAAGCCCCATCCTCAGGCATTCCTCAAAAGTCTTGTTTTAGCAAGAATCTCACTAAGTCAGTTTAGCCACAATCTCCACCCTCAATATCTCCTCAAATTCTTCATCCCCTCCCCCACCACACCCCCACCCCCATCCTCAGGAAAGAGCAAGTGAACTTTGTTCACTTTTTAGGAAGGAAAAAGTCGACTTAGATTTTTAAATCCATGTTTTCCCAGGCCAAATGATGACTAGTTTAAAATTTTGACCGTTTGAAAAAGTAGGCTTAACATCATACAAATTTATACAAATTATTTTTCAGTCAAAGATGTCTATTCACATGTAAACTTTTGAACGTACTTTGTCTACAAGTTTATGCGTGCTTAAGTTCCAACGAGATCATTGGTGATTCATCTGATATTTGCTCTGCCAAGTGGTATGAAATACTGCCAGGGTTTGGACTTTTTACTCTCTTTAATAGTGCTTTTAATCACACCTTCTCTCTGCTCCTCTTGGAGAAGCTACTTTTATTGTTAGTTAGAACTGTCTGGAGAGTCAGAATGATTGGAAACAAAAGCATAATCCCAGGACAAGAAATATGACTGATAAATAAGACGTGCCATTAGACTATAGAAGAGGAGTCTGATTTGTTTAAAATGATGCACATGGAATTTAACCTTGGAATAGAGGTCTCAGAGAGTAAGAAGTCAAGAGGTTATGGGCCCTGCAACCAGCAGCATAAGCAATGAACTTGGGGCCCCAGTAGAAAGCAGAGCATGGTGGGAAAATCACACAGTTGGGAATACAGAAGCAGGAATATAAACCCAGTCTCTACCACTCACTTATTTGGCAGCCTTGGCAAGAATTGGGCTCTCTGAGCCCGATTCCATGTCTGTATGTGGAAGTAAATGATGTTCAGCCTCATTAACTATTATTATGCTTAGAAATCATATTTGTAAAATGTCTGACAGCTTAAAGATGATAGGAGCTATTGTTATTAATAATCATTTCGAAGTGGAATCTGATTTTTCAATGGAAAAAAAAAATCCCCTCAGTGAAAAAGGCAAGATTTCCTAACAGAATAAATAGTTAATTTATACTGGACTTTGTGACTCTGTTTAGTGTCTGACTGCTCCCAGGCAGCCTTCCCTGAATTGGGGTGTAATAGATTTTGCCATCTCAAATGTCATGGTCTGGCTGACCTGCTATGGAGTAAAGACTCTGGAGGTGTGACATGATCAGTGAAGATTGTCTGGTATTTCTGTATTTACAGTGCAGATGTACAAACCAGGTAAACTGGGGGTTGAGCCCACCTGAACTGAAACCCTTAAAACAACAATAATTTTGTGAGCAATGCCATCATTAAAAACTACTTTTTCTGAGTTCTCTGTAAACGAGCCCTGCTGTGGGTTGACAAGAAAATTACAAGACTCTTGTTCTCATTTCTCTAAAGTTCCATTTGTGCATTTGCCATCTGCATTACATACAACTTTTTTATAATTTCTTATTTATTTTATTGAAACATTTCATAATGCTTTTCAAATTACAGCTAAAATGGTATGTTGAGCTATATCAACTTTTTAAATAATATACATTACATAAATTTACCATTTTAGCCATTTTTGAGAGTACAGTTCACTAGCATTAAGTACATTCACAATTGTCATCAACCATTACCACTCTCCGTCTCTAGAATTTTTCATCTTCTCAAACTGAAACTGTGTACCCATTAACAGTAACTCCCCACTCTTCCCGCCATCCAGCCTCTGGTAACCTGTATTCTACTTCTGTCTCTGTGAATTTGACTATTCTAGGTACCTTATATATTTTTTCCTTTGTGTCTAATTTATTTTACTTAGTATAACGTCTTCAAGATTCATCTATATTTTTGCATGTATCAGAATTTCATTTCTTTTTATAGTTGTGTTACCTTTTTTTAACTTCCAAAGGCATAATTTATTCATTAACTTTTTAAAATAGACTCTACTTTTTAGAGCAATTTTAGGTTCACAGCAAAATTGAGAGGAAGGTACAGAGATTACACTCCCTGTCCCCATAGATGCATAGTCTCCCCCTTTACCAACACCACCCCACCAGAATGGTACATTTGTTACAATTGATGAACCAACACTGACACATAATAATCACCCAAAGCCCATGGTTTACATTAGGGTTCACTCTCAATGGTGTACATTCCATGGGTTTGGACGAATGCATAATGACACGTATCCAACATTATGGTATCATGCAGAATATTTTTGCTGCCCTAAAACTCCTCCGTTCTCTGCCTTTTCATTTCTCCTTCCATCCCTCCCTCCCTACAACCCCTGGAAGGTACTGATTTTTTTTTTAACTGTCCCCACAGTTTTAACTCTTCCAGAATGTCATATAGTTCAAATCATACAGTATACAGCCTTTTTACATTGGCTTCTTTCACTTTGGAATATGCATTTAAGTTTCTTCCATGTCTTTGTGGCTTAATAGCTCATTTCTTTCTAGCACTGAATAATATTCCATTGCCTGGATATATCACAGTTTATTTATCCATTCATCTCCTGAAGGGCATCTCGGTTCATTCCAACTTTTAGAATTATAAATAAAGCTGCTGTAAAAATCCATGTGCAGGTTTTTACCTGGACATAAGTTTTCAACTCCTTTGGGTAAATACAAAAGGGCAGGATTCCTGAATTGTATGGTAAGAGTATGTTTGGTTTTGTAAGAAAATTGCCAAACTGTCTTTCAAAGTGGCTGTACTTTTTGCATTTTCACCAACCGTGAACAAGAGTTCTCATTTTCCCACACCCTGGCCAACATTTGGTGTTGTCGGTGTTCTGTATTTTGGCCATTCTAGTAAGTGTGTAGTGGTATCTCATTGTTATTTTAATTTGCAATTTCCTAATGACATGATACGGAGCATCTTCTCATATGCTTATCTGTCATCTGTGTATCTTCTTTGGTGAGGTGACTGTTGAGGTCTTTGGCTCATTTTTTAAATTGAGCTGTTTTCTTACTGTTGACTTTTAAGAGTTCTTTGTTTATTTTGGCTAACAGTCCTTTATCAGATGTGTCTTTTGCAAATATTTTCTTCCAGTCTATGGCTTGTCTTCTCATTTTCTTGACAGTGTCTTTTGCAGAGTAAAATTTTCTAATTTTAATGAAGTCTAGCTCATCAATTATTTACTTTCTACATTGTGCCTCTGGTGTTGTATCTAAAAGACCATCACCATATCCAAGGTCATGTATGTTCTATGTTTTCTTCTAGTTTAATGTGTTGTGTTTTACATCTAGGTCCGTGATCCATTTTGAGTTAATTTTTGTGAAGGCTGTGTTGTGTGTGTCTAGATTTTTTTTTTCATGTGGATATCCAGTTGTTCCAGCACCATTCATTGAAGGATATCTTTTTCCCATTGTATTGCCTTTGCTTCTTTGTCAAATTATCAGTTACTATATTTACACGGGTCTGTTTCTTGGCTCTCTATACTGTCTCTTTATCTATTTGTCTTTTCTTTAACAAATACCACACTGACCTGATTACTGTAGCTTTATAGGAAGTCTTGATGTCAACTAGTGTCAGTCTTCTGACTCTAACTTTTCCTTCAGTACTGTGTTGGGTAGTCTGAGTCTTCAGTCTCTCCATAAAAACTGCTGAATGATTTGTCAATATTCCAGTAAAATAATCTGCTGGGATTTTGATTGAGTGTTACATATATTTTTAGAAGTTTAATTCTTAGAGTTTGGAGGCTGTCCTGCTGGAATCGCACACAAGTTTAAAAAGTGGCCAGTGACTCCAGGGCTTTTGAAGTAGAGTGAAAGCAGGTGATCAGAAACAGGGCACCCTGTCAGAGGCCATACTGGCTTCCCAGATAGGTTTATGACCCTCGTATACACTAGTCTTAGCTCTGATAACAGATCAGAGAATTACGGATGTGGATAAAAATTTCACTATTTCAGAACTTAATTTATAGCATTGAAATTTTGCTCTATCTTTTTGGGGGAACCAAAAAGGAATTCAACCAGGATTAAAATAGAACAAATTCAGCTCACCTCTCTCACCTCTTTTCCATGTCTCATAGCCAGCATTAAATATTTGAACAAAAACAAAAACAAACAAAAAAATGATTGGAACGCTACCTGGTAAATGAGAGAAAGAGAGAAGTGTACTTCTGCTGAGTTAACAGCAAGCAAAAATCTTATTTCCAATAAAAGCTTTTGCTTTGTAGACTCTTTTAATATGCCACAGAATGAATAATTATGTTTAAAAAGTGGCAATAAAATTAAAGGAGACAAGAAGGAGGTGTCTGCTGTGAAAGCCAGAATTGAAAACTCCGTTTGAAGCTGTAAAGTATCATTAATCTTTGAGTGAAGCGAAAACAATCCTCCCTCTATTCTCACATAGACAGCTGCTAATAGTTAGGTAGTTTCAGGAAAAAAAATATTTTGACGTGGAAAATGCTAGTGCATTTAGGCATGGGTAACTATGTCTAGAATCCAAACTGATTCAACCAATAAAATATTTTTTTAAATGAATTTTATTAAAAAACATTTTTAATCAGTATATTCAACAGTATTACCCATAATGATTATTTTCTTAGTCATTTCTGTACCATATTAATACACTTATAATCAGTTTCTTCTCAGCCATTTAAAAAATGATGGTTGTTATCAAAGAAGTCATCATTCCTACCACAGATCAGTTTTGTTTGTTTGTTTTACTTTATCAGCATCCACAAAGGAGTATGTTAAATTTAATATAGTTCCTGTTTAAATGTGAAATGTCACTTTTGATCTATTAAGTATGCACTGTTAACTTATATATTTGTTTTCGTATGTGGCCATTGATTTAAGTGGAAATCTTTGCCAAAATTAGTAACAGTCATGGCTATGAGCCCATGATAATTTGTACAGTTTTCCTGAGTGAAGCTGAGTTGTAGATCGTGTTTTCCCAGCTCAGCTGGACTCAACAAACCTTTACTCTTATAATCAAAGCAAGTCCATTGGTGGTAGGTACTGACTCCAATGGCGCTCAAAAGATCTATTAATCTATTCCTGCTGGACATTGCTTGGTCTTCAGCCTTCTTCATCATACTAACCCAGAGTACACAGTATAAAGTCATATTCTAGAATGGCTAGATTTACTCTTCAAACATAGTGGAAATGGCCATTGTCTCATAAAGGAGACATTGCCCTTTTAGTGAATCATTACAAAAGCAAGCAAGATAATATAAAATTATTTTCTGCAATCCTTTGTTTTTAACTCTCAGAACTAGGTTAATGAAGAAATCAGGAATTTCTTTCATTTAAATATTAACAAATCAACATTTGCTGAGTTTCATGTGTATGAAATGCAATGAGGGGTATTATTTGATATTTCATAGAAAGTGGAGTGATAATCCGAGACTGAAAGACTAGTTTTTTTTACATGTTTGTTCATGTTTGCAACCAATATTCAAATACCTTAATTTGATTTTGAACAATGTAATAAAGTTTCCTTTTTTGGCTCTAACTGAAAGGGGTAATAAATATAAACCACTTACCGATTATGCAGCCTGGCACAGAGGAGGTATTCAATAAGTTGCAGTCATTATTATTGTTAATAAAAGTATTACATTTTCTTTTTGTAGTATTCTTTTGTCATCAAAACAGTTTCCAGTGCCTGTCATTAAAATAAAGAATTGATTACAATGTTTTCATAAATTTCTTATTCATTCTTTTTATGCATCTAAATTTCTTCCTAAAAAGTTAAACTTCTTTTCTTCAACTTATCCCTAAATTTCTGTCTAACATTGTAAGTAATTCATTAATATATTCATGCCATATTTTTTTCCTGTTTGGTCACATTTCACCTTGTCTATATTGTGAAACTTACAACTATCTACATTATATATTTTCCATACTGTTCATATGCCAAATAATGATATGCTAAAATTAGTATTTTGGCTTAAGCTGATGAACTATATATTACATGAATATAAATGTGAGTTATGAGCTCTGTAATTATATGTAAATATATATGGTGTGAATTTAATCTAAGTTTAAAGTATAAGAATATTTTTTGATTATTTGACTTTAAGATTGAATTGTTAATAAGAGTTCTAAAATTAACATTTTAGATATAATTTGTATTAGTCCTACAATATTATAGCTACGGAAGCACAGTATAAATGAAAGAGGCATTCTCTTTGGGGTGAAAATGAATATGGACCCTTGCCAAAGTTCCAGAGAAGCGAAGCTGAACAGAGCATGGCATGGTCCATGGGGACATTAAAGTGGGATTGTCTCATGCATCCAGTGACAATGCACCATAAATGCTATGTGTCATAACTGCTGTCTAAGAAAGTTTGAACATTTACCTTAATTTTGGTAAAATTGAAACTATAGCAATGCTTATTCCACATTTAGCAATGCCTATTCCACATATTGTGTGGCTTACATTAGATAATAGATGAAGTAATGCCTTAAAAATTGCAAAATCTCGAGTAAAAGTGTGTAATTATTCGAGTCTTTTACATGTGATTTTAATTGTTTTCAGAATACTGGTTTTAGAGCGTCAGGGGGAAAAAATCCAATAACTCCATCTTCAATGATGGTAGGAAACACAATATTATGATATTGAACCATAATAAATAAAAAGGATTTTCAATGTGATAGAATCCTGGCCACTATAAGAGAGAACTCAAAGACAAGACCTCAAGGAGAGCTGACAGAGGTCAGAGTTCTTCAAAGTGAGTAGAAACTTCCGAAGTCAAAACCAATGACCTATTGTTTGTTTGGGACTAGACTGGAGTAGACTGGATGATCTCTCAAGCACCATTGAATCCCAGTGGCATCATGTTCTGGAGAAGGAGGCAGGAAAATGAGAAAATATAAAAACTTGGCACCTTGGCAAGAAACACTCTATTGGTATGCCAGTGTGGTGGAGAAACTCCCAGTGCATAACAGCCCTCCAACTGTCCATTTTCATCAGGCAACATCAAGATGAATCACAAACACACACAGACACACACACACACACACACATACTTTTTGTTATGTGAATTTTTTCTCTTGAGCTATGGCAACTTCCAGATGCCAGCTAAAAACAAAATAAGACAAACAAATAAACAGAAAAAACCCCACAGCAGTTTAAAGCCAAAAAAAACTGAGCAGAGACATCAGTTACCATACACCACATGGAGACAGGTTTCATAATCGGAGTCCAGGCAAGTTCCAGGCTACTAGACAGAAAAACTGGCACTCCTCAAAAGAGCAAAGCATATTTCACAGTTGCTTCAGTGCCTAATTTTCAACCAAAATTTATTAGTTATGAAAAAAGTTATACAAAAATAAAAACCAGGGAACAGAGCTGTTGATAGACACTAATTTAAAGTGGGCCCAGAGGTTGAATTTAAGTTATGAACTTCAAAAGATTATTATAAGTATATTCAAATAGTGAAAGGACATGTATCAAATAATTAAAGAAAAATATATTAATGGGTAAAAATTTGGGGATAAGAATATAAAAATAGAAACTATTTCTTAAAAAAACTAAAAATTCTAGATCTAAAAAGTATAACAACCAAAATAAAAAAAATACTGGCAATAAGCTTAATTGTAGATTTTAGATAACACAAGAAAAAAAATTGTATACTTGAAGATAGGCCAATAAAAATTATCCCATCTGACAAATAAAAAAGAAGGAAAGGTTGAAGAAAATGAAAACATTCTATGACAATATCAAGTGGTGTAGCACACATGAAATTAGAGTTCCAGAAGGAAAAGACTGATGAAATGGGTAGTGAAAAACATTGAAAGATATAATGGCTTATACTTTTCTAAATTCATTGGAAAATATAAACTTAACAAATCTTAGAAGCTTTATGAAATCTTAGACAGAGAAAATCATACTCAGGCACTTCAGATTCAAACTAATGAGAGCCAAAAATAAATAGAAAGTTTGAAAACAGCAAGAGAAAAATGAAATATTACCTAGAGAGAGACAGTAATATGATTAACATTCAACCTTTCATCAGTAACAACGAAGGCTAGAAAATATTGGGATGATGTATTCAAATTGCTGAAAAAGATATTATTCATGGTAACTACAGTCAGAGAAATTATCTTCTGAAACTGAAGTTAAAGACATTTTTAGATTGAATTAATTGAGTGAAATTAATGCTAGCAGAACTGCACTATTTAAAATGCAATGGAAAGTCCTTTAGACTGAAGGAAAATTGCACCAGATGGTAATTCAGATATACCTAAAGGAATAAAGAGCACTGGAAAAGATAAACATATAAGTGTGTTACTATAAATACGTATATTTTTTCTTTTTTTGTTGGCTTTAAAAATATATATGCACATTTAAAGCCAAATTTATACTACTATATTGTGGGAATTATAATATATAGAGATGGAAACAATGCAAAGAAGATAGAGGTAAACAATTATAATGTCAAAATTTCCTATATTCAACTGGAAGTCATTAAATACTAATTAGGTAGAATTTGACAAGCTAAGGTTGCATGTTATAATTCCCAGAGTAACCCCCAGTGAAATAAATTGTGAGGACATGATGTTAAAAAGTCAATATAAGATTTATATTAATAAAATATTTATACTGTGAATTTTAAGTCTGCCATTTTGCTGTTATTTCATTTGTTTCACTTCACTTTGTTCCTCTACCTTGCCTTCCCAGCTTTCTTTCATGTTAAGCTGAAGATGCTATTTAAGGTGGGGGCTTCAGCCATTATAGTGAGTTATTCAGTTTTCCTTGATCTCTCCCATGTGTACACATTATTAAACTTTTGTTTGAGATTTCCTGTTAAGCTGTCTCAAGCCAACTTAATTCTTAAACCAGTCATAAGAACTGGGAGGGCAAAGGAAAATTTTTTCCTCCCCAACAATTTCAATACCCCTCTCTCAGTATCTGATGGAAAAAGAGGATGGAAAATCACAAAGAATGTGGAAGACTTCAACAACTATCAAAAAACACATTGACATGCATAGAAAACACCACACGGCAAAAACATGATACACAATTTTTTCAAGCAAACTTGTAGTATGTACCACAAACAATTCTCAATAAACTTGAAGGATTGGATGCATACAAGCATGTTCTCTACGTGGAGGAGGGGAATATCCCTCCCCAACTTCCCCTCCTAGTTCTTCTGACTGGTCAAACAATTAAAATGACAGAAGGCAGATTAACAGAAGGAAAATCAAGTTTATCAAGTACTTGGGAAATTCACATCAGCAGGAAGAATTCCAAAGACAACAAAGTGAGATGAGGTATATGTGACATTCTGGTCTAAGTAGAAGGAGGTAGGGATCTGAGATTTTGATACAGGAAAAACAAATGCGGGGTGAGAGGAAGGCCATGTCCCAGGTCTTGGTTGAGTCCCTGGGACGTGCTCTGCCGAGCATGGGTCCTTAACTTCATGCAGGAAAGAATTTAAGAGTGAGCCACAGTTGAGTCAAGATAGATTTATTTAGAGAGATACATACTACATAGAGTGTAGGCTGTTTCAGAAGGTGAGAGAAAGGCCACAAGGTGTGGGGGTTGGGTGCTCAGGTTAAAGTAAAAGTATATACACACTCCATAGAGTGCCGGCCATCTTGGAAGACGACGGGAGTGATAGAGCCCATGAGGCTCAGTGTTGACATTTTTTATGGGCTTGGTAGCTTCACATGCTAACAAGTGGGAGGACCATTCCAACTACCCTGGGGAAAGGGCTGGGATTCCCAGGAATTGGGCCACCACTTACTCTTTGACCTTTTATGATCAGCCTCGAAGTTGTCATGGTGCCTGTGTGAGTGTCATTACCATGTTAATATTACAATGAAGTTCAAGATCTACTAGAAGTCTCTGCGTCCCCTCCCTTCCCTGATTAGCAACTGTTTGAACCTACCCTTTGGAACTCAGGAAATGTTAAGGAGGCTGAATGAAGCCTATTTCCTACAAAAGAGAAATGGGGGACAGAAATGATTTGTACCAGGGATGACCCCATGGGGTCCTGCTCTGTTTCAATACCAAGAACCCAAATAATTTATAAGAAGATATGAAAAATATGACTAGAAAGGGTTTTCCTTGGATTGTACCTGGTGAAAACATTTGGTCAAAGAAAAAATATTCTCTATGAACCTCCCAGGTGTATAGAAAGTCATGGACACTTGATATTTGAATTATTGAGAAATCTGAATATTAAACTGGCTGCCATTGTCCTTGCCAAGTCATTATTAAATTCCTCCTTAAAATATCACATTGGTTGAGTGAGGGGATTATTCGGGTAAGTGCCCAGAATTCCACTAAAAATTGGTATACTGCCTCTGTACTTGAGGCTAATAAAAATGTGCCCTCTGAAACTTCCCTAAATATGGTTTCTCTGGGGTATCTTTGAGTGGCATCTTATTTTGTTTACAGGAAACTTTATTTTTGGGCCACCTGGACTTCATTCCAGCACTTGTTTCTCTGCAGGCATTTAAATGCCAATGCTTAGTGGTTAATTAATAAATCAAAAGGACACCTAATTTCCCTCCCTTGAGGTAAGAGTTTCTACCCGAAATGTTGGCTGAAACTTGGTTTTAAAATTTATTATGCACGAAAAACAAGGAACTGGTGGGTGGTCAGCATAATGAGGTGGTCACAATAGAAACTGGAACAAACTGAAAAACTCCTTGTGGAAAACATTAAGTGTACGTTTAAAAGTTAAAAACATGCAAACACTGTTGAGCAGTGAGCTTCTATAGCAGAAGTAAAGTTAATGTCACCTCAGAGAGAGTGTTTCAGGGGTTGAGTTTAAATGTAAACAACAACAAAAGGTGACAGAAGAAAGCATAAAATGTCATTCAGCTAAATTTATTTATCAGTGAAGTGAATGAATTACTGGTGAAAGTAGAATAATGTACTTGCTTTTAAAAATAAGAATGATGATCTTAGTATAGCATCATCCAAGTAGAGTTCTACTTGGATACAAAGATGTGAAACCCACGACCCCCTATTGATACAGGACAAATGGGACACGAGAGGATGGCCAGGTCCCAGGTCTTTGTCGAGTCCCTGGGACGTCCCATCATGTAAAGGTCCTTGGTTTCATGCAGGAAAGAATTCAAGAGCAAGCCATCATTGAGTAAAAGTAGATTTATTCAGAGAGGTACATACTCCATAGACAGAGTGCTGGCCCTCCCAGAAGGCCAGAGAGGCCACAAGGCATGGGGGTGTGTGTTTAGTTTAAAGTAAAAGTAGAAACACACTCCACAGATGGAATGCAGGCCTCCTCAAAAGGCAAGGGAAAGGCCAGCCTAGGAGCTACACGTACCACAGACAGAGTGCAGGCCACCTTCCTCAGAAGGGAGAGTGGTCACGAGGTGCAGGGTAAGCTTTTATGGGCTCCGTAATTTCATACCCTAGCAAGTGGGAGGATTATTTCAACTACTTAGGCAAAGGGGCTGGGATTGCTAGGAATTGGGCCACCGCCCACATTTTGACCTTTTCTGGTCAGCCTTTAAACTGTCATGACACCTGCGGGAGTACCATTTAGCAGCTATTGTATTACAATGAGTGTATATTGAAGCTCAGGTTCTACTGGGAGCTGAATCTTCCACCATCTCAGTGCTAATTGCTGTGTCATTCCTTTAATAATTGTGCTCTGCCCCCTTCCCTCCTGTCTCACTATTAACAGTTTTGTTTTGCTGTGATTGATTATCTTGTGTTCACTGATGAGTTAAAGTAAGGAGTCAGAGTTCTGACTCCTCTACTTTGAAGCTCCTAACTAAAACAAACGTACGTATGAATTATCCCAGAGGCACTGAAGATACAGCCTCTCATCAGAGATGCTGATGGTGCATTGGGAAGTTACATAAGGAGCTCACGGAGGCACCCAGGTTTCTGAGCAGGACCTAAGTGACAAGTAGTGACCAACTCTGTGACCACCATGCTCTCTGTTCCATGAACATTCTGAACTCAAATAGTTGGATACATATTCAAGCTTGATTTGCTTTAAAAAAAGAAAAAGAAAAAATCCTAGAACGATACTGAGTTCTCAGACTCCTCAAATAGAATTCTTCTCTTTCTTTCTTTCTTTCTTTCTTTCTTTCTTTCTTTCTTTCTTTCTTTCTTTCTTTCTTTCTTTCTTTTCTTTCTCTCTTTCTTTCTTTTCTCTCTTTCTTTCTTTTTTCTTTCTCTCTTTCTCTCCTTCTCTCTTTCTCTCCTTCTCTCCTTCTCTCTTTCTCTCTTTCTTTCTTTTCTTTCTTTCTCTCTTTCTCTCTTTCTCTCTTCCTTTCTGTGAAACTCAATGCTCAGTGACTGAGTTCCCATGAATGTACTTAGCACTTTGACCAGCTTCTGCAGAAAGCTGAAAAGAAGTGAAAGATGTGATTCACATCTGTGCTTTTACCTTTGCTCATCCTTCTGACCTAAAATCCCTTCCAGTTACCTGGTCCAGTTTTCCCCATTGTTTTCTGATGTGGAAGGGTATTATCAGGGGTTAACTTCTTCCCAGTCTCCTCTCCTTTATACTGGGCTGATTCCTATCTTCCAATTCCACCATAAATTTCATGAAGGTTGGAGCTGTCTTACTCTATCCTGAAGTCTGAAGTCACTGGCACTGTGTCCTGTGCATAGTAGGCACTTCCTAAATATTGGTTAAATTTTATTGCCTCATGGAGGAAACAAGTGCCAGACTCATAAAGCAATAGTCACAGTGACATTACAAAGTAAAGGACAAATAGGTAACAAAATAAGTGATAGCAGATGCAGGAGTTCTAAGGAAATCCATATGTAAGGCTGAGGAAAGCATCCTGGAGAAGACGGAAGATGAACTGGGGACAAAAGGAAGGTAGGAATGGGATCAGTGTAATAAAAGAGGAAGGACAGGTATGTTCATAGGTGGAGGCACTATCATTAAGAAGCAGCAGAAATAAGTAAGAATTATGAAGTGTACCTGTCAAAGCATGGCAAATTCTAAAAAGAACAGGAAAAAAATGATGGTACCTGCATTTTATGGAACATTTTAAAACAGGGAGAAGAAATAATCAATCTCGTCTGAGAGGTCTTTTGACTTTTTTCCAGTGCCTTAGAAAGTAAAGTATTTAGAATCAATGAATGCATCTAGACACTCCTAACTTACCCTTCTTGGACCTCTGCTGGAGCATGTAGCCCGTGTTATTGTATCGCTGCAGCTCCACCTTGGATGCACAACAGAATTGGGTAGTTCTTCCATGAGAAGGTGGTCCTTGACTGCAGGATCTATGACTCACTCATCCCTCAGTCTTTTGTACCAGTGGACACAGGGCACAGAGGCTCCTGCATACAGTTTTGTTACCTTGGATTATATAACCTTCACTTAGGATTTTAGAAACATATTTCTGAGAGAATTAAAGATTATTTAATTCAAGCTTTATTAAGAAAGAAACCAAAGGCTAGGATAAATACAGTGATTGGCTTAGGTGACCTAGAAAAGTAGAGACAAACTGAGACCAAAAGTCCAAGTATCTCAACTTTATATTCAAGTTTCCTCTTCCTTCTATCTCCCAACCACACTTCATCATCCAAGGGTTTACCTGCATTGGACTTTATATCGAGTGCTATCAGCTCTTTGTTCTTGAGCAAGGAGACTTGCAAGCCTGCCATAGGGAAGAGTCATTTCAGTTCTACTCAGCTACAGTGTAAACCCCTAAAGCTGGACCCACACCTTTCTCTTCTCCTTTTTTGTGGCCCCTAGTTGCCTGCTGGGAACACAAGGGCAGCCAATAAAATAGCTGTTCAGTGTGTTTGTTATGGGCTTTGTCCTGCCAACTAAAGACTTTGAGGACTGGCTATGACCATTAAATTCAACACGCATGACTCAGGAACCTTTTAAAGGAGACTCCTCTGGCTTTTCAGGCCTAAGAGTTGCAGGCAGACCTTTGATCTGTTTTCCTCCCACATCAAGCCGACTCTCTTCACATTTGGCAGCCACGTTCTCACTTACCCAAATCTCTGTATATCACATGGAAATACTGCTGTCTGGGTCTCAGTTCCCACCCAAGAATGGCATCTTTGGGGCTGAACTTTGCAATTGATATATTAAAAAATCTCTTAATAGGGGAAATTGCATACAAATCCATTCAAGCTTAGCAAAATACTTAGAAAACAAAGATGCAGCTGGTTAAAAATATCACCAAAAATACTTTTCTGATGAAGAATTGAGGAATTCCCATGCCTGGCATTTAGGAGGGAGCCATATTTTTTAGAAAAATATGCTTTTTAGAGATGTCTGACACACATTTGACCAACACATAAAGCTCAGAGCTTTTTTGTTTTGGTGGCCTTGCTGAAGAAGAAAAGGTAGAGGATGCTGTGGAGCTGACTGATTGAGAACTGGTAAATAAAGGAAAAGAATCAAGCATGTGTCCTGGTTTTCCTACAGAATCTATATCACTATGTGCCCACCTTATAGGTAAGGGAAGTTTCTCTTTGTAGATGTACCGCCCAAGTTGAAAAGCTTCATTGGAAAACCTTCTCTACTGTTTTTTTGTTTGTTTTGTTTGGGGGTGGGGAGGCAATCAAGTTTATTTATCTATTTATCTATTTAATGGATGTACTAGGGGTTGAACCCAGGACCTCGTGCATGCTATGCGCACACTCTACCACTCAGCTGTACTCTTCCCCCCACCCCACGACCTCCTCTAAAATAACTAATGGGTTAGATCATGACTTCCCTACACTGTGCTTCAAATGGGTTAAGAAAGTTTAGGAGATTGACTCCATCAGTCCTCTGGATTGCTGGAGCCCTGACACTCTGTATACTTACTGCAATGTACTGCCCATACAGTAGCATTTTCTATGTGTGCCTAGACAAGAAAAAGGCTGGGGAGCATGAGGTTGAATAAGAGCAGAGCCCTGTTTCCAGAGAGCACTAGAAAATGCCCAACTGTTATCAGGGCAGGGAGAGAAACACTAAAGGAGCGCTTCTAAATTCCTTGCCTGTGGTGGTTGTGAGCATAAAACGCACCACTCTGATCCTCTATGGGGAGCCTATGTGACTGACAGCTCCAGCTGCTGCTCCCCCACTGCATGCACCCCCCTATCCCGACCCTTTCCCCTCAAGGCCACTCTCCCCCTCCCAGCCAATGGCTGAGCACTCCATGGGGTGGAGAGCCAGCCATTCCTACTTGACTTGAGTCTCCTGTAATGAGTAACTTTGTCTCAAGGACTCTTTATTGACCTGGCAGAAACCTTCTCAGAACTGTGCTGTAGTCTAAGACTTTCTCCTCAGTCTTACTGCCTTCACCGTCTCCTTCACAGATGTCAGAACTGCGTTGCAGACTGAAGGTTCTCACGTCCTCTCCTGTTCCCTACTCTTTCACTGTCATAAGCAGTTTCCACTGTAATTCTCTTACACTCCTAATCCCATTGACCTCTTGAAGGTCTAAAATGAACACCCTCCCATTAGCATGTCAGTAAGGATCAGTACATCAGATATAGTAACTGTTTCCTTGGAAGATAGAAACAGTATGGCTTTGAGAGGTGGGATTAGAAAACAAGTAAATTTCTGGAGAAACTAAAGGAAGTCATCTTTCAATTGGTTCAGCAAAGAAATCTTCAACTATGGATCAAGAGAACAGAGCTTTAGGAGATATCTATTCCAGAAATCAAGAAGTAAGTTTGAAAACAAATAATTAGCCTCACATAATTAGACTCACAAGCTCCAGGGAGGGGTATTCTAGGTGAGTTCCTGGTGAGGGTGTGGGCTTCAGGTGGGGGACATACAGTCAGTCAATAATTAATTCAACAAATATGTGTCTAGTCTACACTAGGTCTTTTTAATATATGACTGAAAAGAAAAAAAATCAATATTCCTTCTCAGTGGAGTTGCAGTGTCGGGGTGGATACTAAAGATGAACTCACTACCTCTCAGTCTGGTGTGGGATCAGTCCTAAATTTTCCTTCTTTGACTTCGAGCAGTTGGGATCTTTATTCTCCATGGCACTGTTAATGCAAAATCGTAATGTTCTTCCTTATCTTATGGTATCTTTCTAACCTTATCTTATGGTATCTTTCTAACCCAGAGCTAACCTTGAATTAGTCTATCTATAACAATTTGTTTGCATATCTGCTTTCCCAACTAACCTTTGAACTTCATGAGGTCTCTCTCCTCTACCACAGTACAAAGTACATAGCAGGGATCCAATAAACAAATGTGTACTGAATAAAAGGCAAGACAGAACATTAAAAGACATAGGTTTCAGGGGCAACAGTCCTCAATGTGTGTTCCAAGAAATATTTATTGAGTAAGAGTCTGAATAAAATGGAAGATCACATAGTCATGTGTCGTATGACTTGAATAATAATTAATCAGATAAAATAAAGGCTCTGAGAAGTCCTGTAATAAAGCAACATTTAACTTTGCTTAATCTGTAATTTTGTAAAGTTTACCATACTAGTATTTAGCTAGAACTATAAATTTATTAAGAGGGAGTGAAGGTGGTCTTTTTTAGATATAGCAATTTTCAGGTATGAAAATTTTCAGATATTGATATCTTCAGCTTTTTCATGACAATCCTCTGACTGTTCTGTCACATTTTATTGATAATTTTTTTCTAAATTGAAAATTTTCTTTGTTAACTATTCTCCTTGACAGATGTGCTTCATGGAAGAAGAGGACAGTATTTGCAAGATCAAATACTCTCACACATTCTTCTTGTACATTCTTATATATGAAGACTGTCAATGAGAAGGGGTTTTCTCAGTCAACTGAACAGGAGAGAATACAGCTGTATCATTTAAAGTCATATGTGGAAGTGTTTTTATCTAGCATTTTATAGTGTTTCTTTTTTAAAAAAAAAATTATACTTCCATTAGTAGTCAAGAGGGAGGCTGATCTGGGTACCTCACACGCACACAAAATAGCTTGAGCACGAACATTTAACAACAGAATGATGTCTTTGAATGTACACATCTTTCCTGGTTCACGGTACAAAGTCTGATCAAAGTGAGCCCATGTCAAGACTATGGGCAAAAATGTGACTATAAATTGGTAAAGGAGAACAAAGACAATCACCCACCTTCAAAAACTCTAATATGTCTTTTCAATGACTATCTCATTTAATCCTTTTCTACATTAGAAATAAGGAAAGTAAGAGAGTGTATCTTAGTGTTTATTAGTAAGAATTAGAAACAAGATAAACCTGGATTCTGATATCAGTTTTACCATTTATTAGTTGTTGCTTAATTCCTCTAGTTGGTTATGTATATATTTAGTTGTAAGAATAAAATTTGCTACCTTATATTTTTGCTTCAACTATAGAGATTTTGTCAAATATATTTGGAGATGAAAATGTAAATGTAGATATGAACTATTTTATTAATATATGGCAATAGCTACTTCACTCATTTTTATTTATAGTCCTGAATGTTAAAAGAACAAGTTTTTTCCTCAGTATTTTCTATGGCAATGATCATAAACTTTTAATTACAGGCATGTTTTGGTAGATCAGTGTAATTTGTACTACAGTGTGGTATAATATAGAGCAGATGAATATTCTATTTAAGAAGAATAAATATGGAATACTTTTCATTCCAAAATCATGTTGAATTTCTTCAGTTGCCTGTAAAAGTGTCTAAAGATATCTGGCATTTTCTAATCTGATTTTGGACAGCAAGAATATTGCCCACCAACTATTTCCAGAAGTCTGCTCCAGATCGATGACCAACCTTTTATTTCACTAGCAATAAGTAAATTTTCAATTTTGAAAATGGTATAATTTTAATTTGAAACACAAGGAAGAGCACAGAAAATAATATAATATACATATACCCAACATGGGCATTAAACATGAATATTTTGCCAAATTTGATTCATTAAACTGAAATTTCCCTCACCCCCATACCTTTTCCCAGCGCACTTGCCTCAGGTAAGCACTATCTTAAATTTGGGAGTTTTATGCCTATGTTTGGTTTTTTTTTGTTTTGTTTTGGGTTTGGGCTTTTTTTTTTTTTTTTTTTTTTTTTTTGCCTATGTTTGTTTTTATACAGGTAGCGCATTTTTATGTCTCCACGAGCAGTATGTACTATTGTTTTTCATATTTCAAAACATTGACTAAGTGGTGGCTTGCCAAACATACTCTTTTGCAACTTGATCTGTTTCTCAACTTTATATTTTTTAGTTTCTCCATGTTGATCTCTGTAGATGTTGTTTAATTTAATGCAGCATAAATTATATTGAATGAAGCAAACACCATCTATATATAGCCATTTTCCCACTAAATTTTCCCACATTTTGGACATCACAAACTCTGCTTCAAATGAACATCCTGTAACTTCCCGTTTTGCAAATGTGAGAGTGATCACTTATATGAAAAATTACTGTGCCATGGGGAATGGAATCTTCATTTTTTACTTGATAGTTAAATTACTTTCCAAAGTGGTTCTGTCAGTTTAAGCTGTCAGCCACATATTTTTAAAAATAGTTACCCACAGCCTTGCTAACTCTACATTCTAAAGTCTTTTTATTTTTTTAAAGCCATATTTAATGTAAAATACTGGGTATCTCATTGTTGTTTAATTGGTAATTTCTTAATGAATGCTGAGGCTAAACTTCTTTCATTTGTTTTTAGACCTTTCCAGCTTCTTCTGTTACTAGTCAGTTCATAACCTGTGAAAGAGAGCACTGCCAAAAATTTGTGCTCCCCTGTGATTTGGTGGACCTGCTGCTGTTAAATGATATCATCCAGAAATCATTTCCAGGCACCCCTGGCATCTCCATTGGGCCATCTCTATGGAACGCAGAAAATATTAGACCGTATCTTTTGGACCACAGAAAATATTTCCAGGCACCCCTGGCGTCTCTATTGGACCATAGGACTTGCTCTTACCAATGGACTAGGAGAAGAAAGGATGTTATACCTGGACCAAGGTGGATACAAAGGGAGTGGGACTTCTCTACTTTTTCTCTTTTATCTGTATGCAGAGACCTCTGAAGATCCAGGAGACAGAATTCTCTGAGGTGGAAGGAATCTGAGTGCTGGAGAGACCATGTGGAGGGAAGCTGGCCATTAACCAGGAATACTTGCTTTGGACTGTTACATGAATGGAAAATGAACTTTTGTGTTAATCCAATGAAATATAGAGGTTTATTTTTAGAGAAGCTGGCAGCATTGCCTTAACTAATACAAATCCTTTACTTGTTTTTCTGTTGGGTTGTCTTTTTGTATTAGTACTCAGTAGCTTTCTTATATTTGTCCAAAGTTTCAAATGTCTTCTCCTAGTCTGTGGCTTGTTTTTCTCCACTCTTAATTATCTCTTGATGTGTAGAAGTGCCAAATTAAAAATAGCCATTTTTGTTAATATTTTTTCTTTTATAGATTATGCTTTCTTGTTGTTTTTTTAAAAAAAGAAATCCTTTCCCCAATATCATAACAATTTTCTTATGTTCATGCCAAAAACTTTTCTTTAAAAATTTTTTTATTCTTAGTTTTTCCCAGGACTTTTATTAGTATTTGACGTACATTACAGATCTAATGTCATCTGTTTCTCCTATAACGAATTGTCCCAGAACCATTTATTAAATATTCATTGTTTCCTTACTGATCTGTAATGCCTACTGTAATGCCCATCCGATCTGTAATTCATCACGTTCCCATTTATGCTAGAATATTAGACTAGAAGAGTTAGCTGAGAAACTGACCTTTCTTTCCCTCTATGCACATACATGCAGAAGAATTGAAAAAAATCATTGTTTTACAAAAATGAGATCATATTAAATATATTTTATGTATCTTGTTCTTTCTGTTAAACATTATCTCATGGGAATATCTCCAAGTAGCCTAGTATAGCAATAATTTTTTATGGCTGAATAATATTTTATGAACAAGTGTCCATGAATAAGAAAAAGGGTTCACAAAAAACTGAAAAACTGTTCTGTAATTTCTTCATCTACTCCTTTATTAATAGGTGTTCACATTTTGCTTGTTTTCTTGCCACTAAAACATGGTTGCAACAGATAGCTTTATATATATGTACCTACATGTTGGTACTTATACTTCATTGGGGTAGAGCCCCGGAAGAGAGATGGCTACATCAAAGGATGCGTTTATTTTTAATTTTAATGTGATTTTGCCAGATTGCCTTTCAAATGGCTGTAACACATCATATTTGCACTGAAAATACATGAAAGTAATATTTCCCCTCATTCTGCCAACAATAAGTCTTATGAATATTGTTAAATTTTACAAGTCTGGTGGGTACAGAGTGGTATCTTTCTGGTTTTTTGACTTTTTTTTTTCAAATAACCATTTGTCATAAGCTTTTCTTGTGCATTTAGATTAACTCCTCTGTAATTTATTTACTCTTAGGCTATGCCATTGGATATTCTATTTGGTTGTCTGTCCTTGTCTTTTAAGTTTTTAATTGCTCTTTTATAGCATATATATTACCCTCTACGTTACAAATATTTTCCCATTGTTGTTCATTACCTCCTAATTTTATTTGTAATATTTTTTACTGTCTAGAACTTTTAATTTGGAAATCGTTATACAATTTGGAATTTTCAATACTGATTAAGAAGGTTTTCTCTACTCCTATGTTTTACGTGGACTCTTCTAGATTTTTCTACAGAGCTATTATCATTTTACATTTTGCCTCGTGTCTCAATTGTTCATCTGGAAAAAGTACAATAAGCCCACAACTTTTTTGTGCTTCCACACTCTTTGGACAGTCCATGCAGTATTCAAAATTAAATCATTGCTGTGAATCTAGAGGAACCTCACTTGAAAATGTGTCTGAAGGGTTTTTGTTTTAAGGAATATTGAAGATAATTTTTAAATTATAATGAACATACTGCTTAGCAAGAAGTTTATCCTGTTTCCCAACTCTTTGAACACCTTGTAGAACTTGACCTGACATTCTCTCTTTTAAGGAGAATAGAATGCAGTCCATCTACGTTTAGTGTGATGACAGTTGTTTTTAATTTATTCCTTCCAACTTACTTTAATGTATTATTTACTTTAGATTCTTTTTTAGCCTCTTTCTTGCATTATTTTTATAAGCTGATCAAATTTTTTATTCATTTCATTGTTCAGTCCCTTGTTGTGGAATTTCCACCGTAGTTTTACGTTTCGTCAATGGTCAGATTTCCTTTCTCTGTCCACACAATGAGTCACATACATGTGCCCACTGAATTTCAGTTTCCCCTTCAAGATGCTCTATTTTTCCCCAGTTTCTCTGCCACCTGAATATTGTAAAAATATTAGAAATTTTTCACTATCCTTTTCCATTTAATTTTCCTTCCTACTCCCATGAGAACTCTGGAATGTTTTACTTCTCACCCGTTTCCCATTGCACTCCTAATTCCTTGGGGAGTTTTGTCATACTTTTATCCTCTGGAACAATTTTTTTTCAGAAAAGTATAATACTCTGCTTGATGATTACATATAATTTGCCAAATAAAACATTATGATTTGATGTTTCTTCAGGAAATCTTTTTTCTTTTTCACCTTTAAATACAAATTCAATTTTTTTTAATATCAATGTTGTATTTTTCCAAGAAATTGTTCATTTTATCTAAGTGTTCAAATTTACCAAACATCAAATTATTCATGTAGTTTTCTCTGATTAAAAAAACTATTACATATAGTGCCCCCTTTTTTATGTTGTTTATTCTTGATCACTCTTACTAGAGGTTTGTTGATTTTAGTAGAAACTTTCAGTTTTGTTGATCATAAATATTATGTTTTCAATTATATTATCTTTCACTCTTGTCAATATTTTCTTTCTTCTACTTTTGAGTTTTATTTTTTTAAACTATTTGTTGATTACTCATTGTTTTCGACCTTTCTTTCCATGTTAGTGTTTCAGTCTAGTATGAATACTTCTGTATCTGCATCTTACATGTTTCCCATATGGTATCATCATTGTTGTCCTGTTCTAAATAGTTTCTAATTTACATTATAATATCAAAGACAAAATTATCTAGAAGCGGTTTTTAAACTTCTCAAAGTATTGAAGTATACATACATACTTTCATTATTTGTTAAAACATTCTTTGTGAAATATTATATGTTCAATATTTATATTCCATGTGTGTTTGTAAAGAATGTCTATTCTCAATTGCTGGGTACGGATTTCACCACATGTCTGTTAGGTAACACTCATTAATTATATGGTTCTCTTAGGATCAAAGGGACTTCTATTTACAGTGGTGTATTTGTTCTTACTCTATCAGATATATTAAATGATGCCAAGTAGATTGTATTACCTCATGTATCACCACTTACACTTTACAAATGAAAAAAACAGCCACCCAGAGAGAGCCAGTGACCTTTTCTTTAAGCTTTAGGTGCAGAGCCAAGATGCGAAGTCGGGTCCCCTGATTCCAGCTGCTGTACCACTACATTTTGCTGCCTTCCTACTCAGAGGTACAAGAACTTCTAAGAGCTTTATCTATTTGTGTGGGCACTGGACTGTAGAGGAGAAGCAGGACATATGATAGCCAGAGTCACCTCCTGAGGAATTCCTTTCAGCATTGTCTGTCAGTGACACAGAGAATGGCAGGCATGTGCAGAGCTGCAGTTTGGTATGACCTCGCCTCCTACTCTTCCCAGGAAATGAGTTTTCACAATGAGCCCGAACCACGTTCCATCCTGTCTTTCCATCCTCAGGGTTTCCTCTCTTCCTTTCCTTAGGTCTTCCGTACCTTTATCCTTTCACCTTCTACTCATCAGCCATTCACACTAGAATCACACTGACCGATAACAGCAGAGCCATTGGCCACATGTTGCTACTAAAATTTAAATTCGTTAAAACAACATTAAGTTAAAAATTCGGTTGTTCAGTTTTTCTAGTCCCATTTCAAGTGTTCCACAGCTACATGTGGCTAGTGGGCTATGAGTCAGACAGCACAATATATACAGAACATTTCCATCATCGCAGAAAGTTCCAATTATTTGACAGGACTGCATTAAAGTGTAAGCAACTATATAGCAGTATCAAACAACTTGAAATCCAAACAACAAGGGCAATGTCTTCATCCAAAGGAGAATAACTTTTAAAAAAAATGTAGGCTGGGAATGGGAACAAATCTAAGTTTTGTGGGTCCCTAATCTTACATAATTTTTGGCACTCTCTTTAGCGAGAAGCATGCATTATGTATTAAAACAAATATTAAAAATGATCATTATTTGTATTGCTAGTTATTAAAGTACTATTAAAATGAAATCATAACTATAATTTCCAAAAATTGATACCACAAACCAGAAAATTTTTTTCTTAACTAACTGCTGATATACATTATAACAATTTTGTAATGTATATTTTTTGCTGTATATAACAACTGTTAATTACTCTTTTAGCAAGAACGGAAAGAAAATTCAGTCTTTCCATCATCATGAGAGACTAAAATTGTTAGTAATTACAGTTATTGATATTTTAGATAACTTTCAACTTCAAAACTGAAATGATAATGTCATAAAAGTTTTTAGGGTTCTTATCAAATCTGGGGAAACTTTATTGTTTCTTTTTACACATACAAGCTGTAGGATTTGTAACATTTAGAATTTTCTTAGGGTGTAGGGTTTAGCTCAGTGGTAAAGCACGCGCTTAGCACGCATGAGGTCCTGGGTTCAATCCCCAGTACCTCCGTCAAAAAAATAATAATAATAAAGAAGTGAACCTAATTACCTCTTTCCCTCCCAAAATAAAGTTTTCTTGTCTGTTGACTTACTTAAATGTTCATTGAACTGTGAACACACATTACCCAGTTTGTCATCGATGTCTGTTAGTGGTATATTAAGAGTTTTTGTTATCTTTGTTAATGTCAAGTTTTGTGTCTAGGCATTAAGAAATTAATAAGCAAGAGCCTGGGCATGAGCAAGCAGCATGGCCCAGCAAAGGAAGGAGGGCGGTTTGGATGGAGTATGGTATATAGAGATTGCTGAAGAGAGACAAACTAGAAAGACGTGTGACAGTCACATAGAACGTGGAAAGTAGTGTCAGATGCTGTTTGGTAGCTGAAGATAGATTATCATGCCTTTAAGGTAAGGAATAAAAGATCGGCTTGTGGATCATTAAACACAGGGAAGGCAACATAGAGTCAGGAACATTATCAAGAGTCAGATGAACCACTAAATCCTGCCTCCACTAGCCTGTGAAACTCCTGAATGATAACTAAGCCAGACACAGGAGTAACTGCAAACTATATAAGTGAATCTGACTACAACTAAATGAACTGTATCAGCTCAACTCCCTGTTAGCTGGATTTAAAAAGTGATGTGGTTACTCCAGCTCTACTTGTCCATGGGGTACAAGGTATCAGGTGGAGTGGAAAGGGAGAGTATTCTTAACCAATCAGCTAAAATATCTTACTTTTGCAAAATTAACAAGAGCATACGACTGTGTGAAGCTATTACTGGGGTACCACCCAGAACCTTGGAGTGGTCTGTGCAAATGGGAAGTCCCATTTGCACAAAGTTTAAGTTCCATTAGCTTCATGGTCAATCCTCTGCTTGGATCCAGATGCCTGGGTTTGAATCCTAGCTGTGTGACCATCACAAGTTACCTAATCTATCTGGGCCTCAGTTTCCTCATTTGTGACGTAGGAATAAAAATAGTACCTACCTCACAGGGCTGTGGAGAGGATCTGTTTCTACATCTAAATGGATAATAACATGGCTTAGCACATAGTAAAGCTGTTTCAGTTTAGAAGTAAATTAATCACAGAGTACATCTGTATGGCATTTTAACTTTTTTCAACCTTCATTATAAATAATTCATCTAATCTGTTCAATACCCATGTGGTACAGTTATCCTTGTTTCTGTCTTTCAGGTGAGAAAATCCAGGTCCTAGGAGTTTAAGTACTTTGCCTCCTGGGATGTTTGGAATGTCTTTCCTTGGGCCTTCTCTGCATACCTCTTTTATTGCACAATTTTTACTGTAACCTATTATTTGTCTGTCTCCTCCACTTGAGCATAATCATGGATGGAAAGGCCAAGGTCTCGTTTGACTCCAGATCCCTTGTGCCTGACTCTTAGAGGGCAATGATACGTGTGCTCTCCATATGCATGCCTGTCTTAAAGGACTAGACTTTATGGCCACCATCTAGCTTCATTTGTAAACTCTGATAGATGGTTCTTCAGGACATAGAAATACAACCTTTCTAGGGGGAAGGTATACCTCAGTGGTAGATTGCGTGCTTAGCATGATGAGGTCCTGGGTTCAATCTTCAGTTAAAAAATAAAAATGTAAATAAATAAAAGTAAATAAACCTAATTACTACCCCCCTTCAAAAAAAAAAAAAAAAAAAGAAATACAAACCTCTCTAGACAGAGTCGTGGCGAGAATTGTTGGCAATTCTCATTATTTTCTTAAAGAAAGAGGCTCCCTTTTACATTGTGGGAAAAACAAATCTTCTAACTATATTGAAGCATGGGAACTACTTGTAATGAGAAGAAAAAAAAAAAAAAACAAAACTTCCTTTTAACTGAAGCCAGTGGAGAGAGACAGAGGCCTGCATGCTAGAACTTGGGCCATCTCCACCTCTTTTGTTGGCCTTTTCCTAATAATTGGAATTTCCTTTGGAAATCACTTATGTTAGGTAGTTTCCCTCCTCCAGACTACTATTCTTGGTTGTACTTTCTTGCCAGCTTGTGAGTTATTTGTAATGTTTTCCACCATTGAGAATGCCTGTTGTGGCTTATTTTTAATAGACTTATTGCCTAGTCCCACTGGGAAAATTTCATGATGAATTTATAGCTACTCAATTACTTGTTTCACGTGTTTCATATTTGGAAGCCTCCTGGGAAATAGCATATAGGAGACACGTGGATTTGGCCTGATCTCTGATTTTTCCCTCTGCTCCCCTGCAGCGACCTTTCAGCCTGCACAGTGGCCAGCCCCAGCCCCTCCCCCTCCATGCTGTGCTGCAGCCTCATCCATCAGGAATTTGAACGAAAGTAAAACTGGAAAGTTCTCTTTTTACCATCAGCATTATTCCCAGTTCATTGCAACCTTATTCCCATTGCAACTTTGAAGCATCTCAGCTGTGTGGGAAAAAGCAGATTGAACTGGGGCTCTTTTAAGACCTAAGCAGATTAGAAATTTTTTAAAATGAGGATTTTCTTTGTCTTAAAAAATATACATTTTCATCCTTTTGAGAAAATACTTGCAGATTTTCAAGTTGAATAATGATGCCATAAAACAAATACACTGCCAGTTATTTTGCCAGCAAAAAAAAGGGGGGGTTTATTCTGGATCAGCAGAGAATTGCACTTCAGGGTCTGCAACCATGGCGAGCCGCAGACAAGGGAGGGAGAACGCTTTTATAGGGGAGAAAAGGAAGTTGGGAGGGTGACACTAAACAAAGAGTCCATGGCTTTTCATTGGCTGAGTCGTTGCCAGGAAAGAAGGAGTCTTTCCTCTTCCCGTTGGGCAATGCTGTCCTCTCAGAGCGTGAGAGCTCCTCCTTGTGGTCTCCTGACTCTATTTAATACTTTTTATAATGATAATAAAAACACGCAACTGCTTTTCAAACTAAGAAAACTTGTGACAACATGGAGGGACCTGGACGGCATTATGCTAAGTGAAATAAGTCAGAGAAAGACAAATACGTATTTTACTTATATATGGAATCCGAGAAAAAAGCCAAGATCTTAAACGGTAAGATCCTACTGTATACCACACGGAACTATATTCCATACCTTGTAATAGCCTATAATGAAAAAGAATATGAAAAGGAATATATTTATGTATGTATCACTGAATTACTATGCTGTATACCAGAAATTAACACAACACTATAAACTGACTATACTTTAATTAAAAAAAAAAAAAAGATAATGTATTTTTAAAAAAGCCCAGACCAACCAAACAAAAAACCCAAACTCATAGATACTATTGGCCTTCTGTATTTGTGGATCGTGCATCAGCTAATTCAACCAACCACAGACTTAAAATATTAAAAAAGAATTCTAGAATGTTCCAAAAAGCAAAACTTGAATTGTTTGTGTTTTCAACTACTTACATAGCATTTCCTTTGTATTTACAACTATTTAAATAGCATTTACATTGTATTTACAACTATTGGTATAGTATTTACATTGTATTAGGTATTATAAGTAATCTGGAAATGATTAAAAATACACAGGAGGATGTGCAAAGGTTAGATATAAATACCACACCATTTTATATAAGGAACTTGAGCATCCACAGATTTTGCTATTTGGGGTGGATCCTGGCACCAATTTCCTGCAAATAAAGAGGGATGACTGTACAGAGAACAGACTGGTGATTGCCAGAGGCTGGGGGTGGAGGATTGGTGAAATGACTGAAGGTGATCAAAAGTACAAACTTCCAGTTATAAAATAGTAAGTCATGAGGAGGTAATGCACAGTGTGGTGACTGTAGTGTGTATTTGCAAGCTGCTAAGACGGTAGATTTTAAAAGTTTTCAACATAAGACAGAAAGAAAGAAAGAAAAGAAAGAAAGAAAGGGAAAGAAAGGAGGGAGGGAAGGAAGGAAGGATGGAAGGAAGGAAGGATGGAAGGAAGGAAGGAAGGAAGGAAGGGAGGAAGGAAGGAGGAAAATTTGGTTTGTGAAATATCTAGGTAATAACAAGTTGTCCTGTGACACAAATGTCCCAAATCTGTGTTTGGCAACTCTTCAAGGAGCAGATCTCCCCTCCACTTTTTTTTTTTTCACTATTTTATTTGTTCCCATCTAAAATTAAATGGCAATTTTGTTGTTTACCTGACTTTTAAGAAATAAGCCCTGATAAAAATTAAGACTTTTTGAGTAGCATAAAACCACTGACTGAGATTGGAAAGTTAACAGGTGAAATAGAAGTTAGCAGAGTCATAGCAATAATAAAAATGCTGATAATCAGAGTATTTGCATTAATTACACCTTCAGAGTTTTGGAATCCTTAATCAGTAATCTTTACTGATCCACATGGAACCTTTTGGAGCAGCCTAGAAGTAAAGTATAGGATTCTAGGCATACTCTTTGCACCCCACTAATAGGAAAGAGAGAAAAAAAGGGAAGAAAAAAAAATACACTAGATACTTCATAACAAATGAATTGAGCTTTTTAAGGTGGATATATTTCAAGGCCCCATTGCCTAGAAATTTTAAAACAAGAAAATTTTCTTCATTATTAACAGAAAGTTACAGCTACTTAAGGGACTTGACATTTTGAATGTATTAGCTGGGAGAACTTTAACAAGCAGGAATGTTTTACTCATCCTTCCATGATCTCATTATTAATAGCTGTACTTCAAGTGTAGCATAAAGGTTCAAAGAACACTTATCCACCGGGAGTTAAGGTCCTCTTTTTCCTGTACACTGAAGAGGGTAATTAAGACCCTGAAGGACATGGGGTAAAGGATACAGAATATTATTCCAAGTTTTTATTTTTTATGAATCCACTGATCCTAGCGTTCTTAACCTTTCTTCTTTCCCACAGTTATCAGTAGTAATTCGGAGGTGCGCACAGAGCATCCCATGGTCTTTTAAGAAGGTCCTAATGGAAGGATAATGGAGTTAATAAGGATCATACTTAGAATATCATTCTTCTTGGAAAAGGATTGGTTCAAGTACTGGCTCGTTTTGTGCAGCGTCTGAGAATCTAGGAAGAAAGAAACAATTGGATCCTCAAGTTTCGTAAAATCATAATAAATAAATCTCTTTACACTAAAGGGCCAATAAGAGGAGGGAAAAAATCCTATATAACTTTACTCAGTCAGAATGCAAAATTAAACAAGAGTTGACTCAATCAGTTCTATAAAACAGGTTATCACCCAAGGGAGGCGAATACAGAGCTCCTCGTGAGGGATGGGAATAGTCAACCCAACTCCATGGCCAGAGTTTATATTTTCCAAACATTGGGTATTATTCACTTTAGTTCAGTTCAACAAATTTACCAAAGGCCAGTGGTGTGTTAGTGACAGGAGTTGGTACAGTAAACAAGGCATGGTTTCTTCCTGCTAAGAGCTTGGTGATTGGTTTCCTGAGAAGCCACAAGTTCTTCCCAACTGACTGTCAGTGCAGCAGGGTTTACTTGGAGCCGTTTACTTCTGAAGATAAAACAGATTGGATTTCTCACCTGCCTAATTGTAGGTTTTATTGGGGGGTATGGCTAACTGAATGTTTATTCTGAGTATATGAATTAATTTCTTGCCAATTTGCTTATGCAATTTTGCTTTCCATGAGCTTCAGGACATCATCCATAATATTTTATCCCTAGGTTTTTCCAAGTCATATGTATATTTCCTTCTCTCTTTCTCTCTGGCCCTGACATGTTTCTTTCTCCCTTTCTTTTTGTTAAGAGTGAACAGAAGGCAGAAAGCAGAAAGATCTTACTGCAAAGCTAAAACTAAGGCTTAAATAAAAATTTTAACAGACACTACATACAAGCCAGTAATGCATTTGGCTAATAGCATGGGTAGGGGAAAAGGCTGACAGATATAGAGTACAAACTAGTGGTGACCAGTGGGAAGGTGGGAGGGGAAGAACAGGGTATAGGGTTAAGGTATACAAACTACTATGTATAAAATAAACAACAGGAATATATTGTACAGCACAGGGGAATATAGCCATTTTTTGTAATAACTTTAAATGAAGTATAAGCTATAAAAATATTGAATTGCTATGTTTTATACCTGAACTAGTAAAATATAAACCAGTATAATCAACTATACTTCAATTAAAAAAAAAAAGAATGGGTAGGGAAGATTATAACACTTAAACTTGATCTATAAGAATTTACTTCTTTAAAAAATCTAAAGCAAATATTCAGAAAATATAAGCATGTTCATTTCAATAGGCAAATCCATTAGTTTCTGCTTTCTTTTGAACTTTCTGTCTTTGTTTATTTTTAGAATTCACACACTTACCTGCACACTCATACTACATGCACAACTTTGCTGTTAGTCTAAAGCAAAAACATATTCAGTCCCTGTGAAATGAAACACAAATTCCTAGCCTTAGAACTTAAGGTTGTCCCTAAGTTTTCGGTAACTCACCTCCCCAACCTTTCTCTCCCTGCTTCCCTCACACAATCTGCACCCACCTGGTTGCTTATTTACTGCTCTGTGCCTTCCTGCCTTCACGCCTGTGCTCATGATCATTCCCCAGCTATACTGAGACATAATTGTCAAGTAACACTGTGTGAGTTTAAGGTATACAAAATATTGATTTGATACGCTTCTGCTGCAAAACAGTTACCACCCAAAAATTATTTAAATAGTGATTCTCCAATATCACTTTAACTTCATAGAATTTGAGGGGTGAAAATAACATTATAACTAACTGTTTGAATGCTGTTCGAAATGATAGGTTCTTTTCCCTCCTAAATTAATTCATTCCTTAGAGATAACTCCGTCAACAGGTCTACTGGCCACAAACAAATCTCTGTTTAACCTGTGCTTCTTACTGAGATTTAAAGAAAAAATTTTAAAAACAAATATAAAAAATAAGACATACATAGAATACAATATTTCAGTGAATCCTAAATTACACCTCATGATTTCAGAACCATGTCATGTGCTTCTAGTCTACTCCAGAACACTTGGCAGGTATCCATCCATCTGTTTCTGACTTACTTCACTTAGTATGATGATCTCCAGATCCATTCATGTCACTGCAAATGGCATTATTTTATTCTTTTTTATGGCTGAGTAATATTCCTCTGTGTGTGTGTGTGTGTGTGTGTGTGTGTGTGTGTGTGTGTGTGTGTGTGTACTACAACTTCTTTACCCAGTCATCTGTTGATGGACATTTAGGTTGCTTCCATGCCTGGACTATTTCCTATAGTGCTGCTATGAACACTGGGTTGCATGCATTTTTTCAAATTAGAGTTCCCTCTGGATATATACCCAGAAGTGGGATTGCTGGATCATATGGTAAGTCTATTTTTAGTTTTTTTGAGGAATCTCCATACTGTTTTCCATAATGGCTGCACCAAACTACATTCCCACCAGCAGTGTAGGAGGGTTCCCTTTTCTCCACACCCTCTCCAGCATTTATCATTTGTGGACTTTTTAATGATGGCCATTCTGACTGGTGTGAGGTGATACCTCATTGTAGTTTTGATTTGCATTTCTCTGATAATTAGTGATATTGAGCATTTTTTCATGCACCTATTGGCCATTTGCATGTGCTCATTGGATAATTGTTTGTTTAGGTCTTCTGCCCATTTTTGAATTGAGTTGTTTGTTTTTTTGCTATTATGTTGTATGAGCTATTTATATATTCTGGAAGTTAAGCCCTTGTCAGTCACATCATTTGCAAATATCTTCTCCCATTCCATATGTTGTTGTTTTGTTTTGTTTATGGTTTCCTTAGCTGTGCAAAAACTTATAAGTTTAATTAGGTCCCATTTGTTTATTTTTGCTTTTATGTCTATTGCCTGGGTAGACTGCCCTAGGAGAACATTGCTGAGATTTATGTCAGATAATGTTTTGCCTATGTTTTCTTCTAAGAGGTTTATAGTGTCTTGTCTTATGTTTAAGTCTTTGAGTTCTTTATGTATTTTGTATATTAGCTCTTTATCAGATATATGATCTGATTTTGCAAATATCTTATCCTATTCAATAGGTTGCCTTTTCATTTTGTAGATAGTTTCCTTTGTTATACTGAAGTTTTTTAGTTTGATGTAGTCCCACTTGTTTATTTTTGATTTTCTTGCTTTTGTTTTTGGTGTCAGATTCAAAAAACCGTTGTCAAGACCTATGCCAAACAGCTTACTGTCTATGTTTTCGTCTAGGAGTTTTACAGTTTCAGCTCTTACATTTGGGTTAGTTTCTGTGTATGGTGTAAGTTAGTGGTTCAGTTTCATAATTTTGCATTTGGCTGTCCAGACTTCCCAGCACCATTTGTTGAAGAGACTACTTTTCTCCACTGTATATGCTTGGCTTATTTGTTATAAATTAATTGTCCATGTATGTGTGGGTTTATTTCTGGACTCTACATTCTGTTCTATTGATTTATGTGTCTCTTTTTATGCTAATACTATACTGTTTTAGTTACTATAGCTTTGTAATATAGTTTGAAATTGAGGCACATGATGCCTCCTGCTGTGTTCTTTTTTCTCAAGATTGATTTGGTTATTTGGGGCTTTTTATGGTTTCATATAAATTTTAGGGTTTTTTTGTTGTTTTATTTCTGTGAAAAATGCCATTGGAATTTTGATAGAGATTGCATTGAATCTGTAGATTGCTTTGTACAGTATGGACATTTTAACAATATTAATTCTTCTAATCCATGAGCATGGAATATATTTCCATTTATTTGTGTCTTCTTCAGTTTCTTTCCCTAGTGTCTTATAGTTTTCAATATACAGGTCTTTCACCTCTTTGGTTAAATTTATTCCTAGATATTTTATTCTTTTTGATACAATTGTAAATGGGATTGTTTTCTTTTCTTTTCTTTTCTTTTCTTTTTTTGGGGGGGTTGCTTTCTTAATTTCTCTGATAATTAATTATTAGTATACAAAATGCAACAGATTTTTGTGTATCTTGCAACTTTACTAAATTTGTTTTTAATCATAACACTTTTTTGATTTAGTATTTATGGCTTTCTATATAAAATATCATGTCATGTATAAATCGTGACAAGTTTACTTCTTTGTTTCCAATTTGGAAATCTTTTATTTCCTTTCCTTGCCTAATTGCTCTGGCTAGGACTTTCAATAAATACAATATTGAATAAAAGTGGCAAAAGTAGGCATCCTTGTCTTGTTCCTGGTCTTAGAACAGCTTCAACTTTTCACCTCTGATTGTGATGTTAGCTCTGGGCTTGTTAAACATGGCCTTTATTATATTGAGATGCAATGTCTCTTTTATTTTTGTTTATTTATTTTATTTTTTACTTAAACATTTTTTTTGAGGTACATTGTCTGTGTATCTGCTTTGCTGAGAGTTTTTTCATAACTGAATTTGAATTTTGTCAAATGCTTTTTCTGCATCTATGGAGATAATCATATGATTTTTGTCTTTTGTTTTGTTAATGTAGTTTATCACATTGACTGATTTGTGAATGTTGAACCATTTCTTGCATCCCTAGAATAAATCTCACTTGATCATGGTGTTTGATCTTTTTAACTGAATTTAGTTTGTAAATATTTTGTTGAGGATTTTTGCACCTATGTTCATCAGTGATATGGGCCTGTAATTTTCTTTTCATGTGGCACCCTTGTCTGATTTTGGTAGTATGCTATTTTTTATTATTTTAAAAATAATTTTAAAAAATCAGGGCTGTCAAGTGCAAACTGTTTGCAACTCCAATATGTATTTTTCTGCTTTTTGTCACCATTTACTATATGATGCACAGCTTTTAGGAAGTTTTTAGGTATACGAAAATACCAATAAAATGCTGGTCTCCGTAAAGGGTTTCTATGAAAGATATAAGATATTTTTCAGGTGTGAGAGTATGCAATTACTTTAGTGAAAAAGTAACTGAAAACTCTAGGAAGCACAACTTAAATATTTATTGATTTTTCAGCTGCATTTTAACATCATTTTACTTTTTCGCCATTTTGGAAAACCCCATGCAAGGCATTCCAAAAGTCTCCCACGTGAAAATATTTGTCATTGAACACAACTTTCTGTACCTGAGGCAGGATGACTATGCATCTCTAGTAACAAGAAATATTAGCTTTATATTCCTGAAAATGCATTGAGGTTCATAAAGTATGGAAAACAGATGCATCACTTAACTTAGACCTTGAGCAGTGGAAAGTTGGAAACATTCTAGTTTTGGCAATCCATTTTGTCCAAGGTCCAGATTTCATACTTTATTATATATTGTATGTTCCTGACCTCAGCAAAACTAGCATGCCTGTCTTTCATTACTCAAAGTTGCTAGTCCTGGGAAATAATGATTAGATTGTTTTACGTATATTTTCAGAGGCAAATTGATCAATGATTTTTAATTTTATAATGTTGGCATTGGCAGTTTTAATTTTTTTCCCCTTAATATCCAAATGCACACATTTAACAAGACTACTTGTTACAAGAGCATGTGAAGGTTGTGCTGATAAGTGTGTTGTAAGTTTTGCCTACAAGCAGACAAGCCATGCTGCTGTTGACCAAAGTATAATTTAGAAACAGCTTCTTTCATGGTTGTTGTTTTCTGTAAGGGAAAAAACATTTCTTTTGGAATTATAAAGGATTTTTTTCCCCTAATGGACTACAAATCAACATTTAAGAGCACACTGGTAAAATTGTCTTAGGCATTTCCCTAGTATTTTACAGAACACAAATACCATTATCAATTTTAGTTAGCCAAATTCTTCAAAAGGTGCTTATTTATTTACACTTAGCAAGTAGGAAAATGGAAACTCTTTTAAAAGTCATTTTTGCTTTAACGTGTTACAACAAGATTAGAAACGAATTCCAAGAATTCCAACAAAGAAATCACCAGAGACCCTACCACCGCTGGGAGTGGGAAACACATCTCCTTTGGCACATGTCTTCTTTATTGGGTTTTCATTTTTTACAACAATTTCCTAGCATGATATTTTAGTAGCTGCTGGTTTCATCTGGAAGCTCATAATGTATTAATGTCGATTAAAAGGATTAAAATCACTCTTCCCTTGGCTCTCATTCCTGCAGGAATGAGTTTTGTATATGAACGTAAACCAGATATGGAAATGGCAGAAGCCAAAAAAAAAAATAACCACGGAGAAAGAAAAATGGTGAGAAAAAGCCAAGTTTGAAGGAGAATTGTACTTGTGACTTTGTTACAAAAATTTTTCCTGGGACATTTGGACAATTGTAAAAAAAAAAAAAATTGTGTATATAGAATTACCTTTGGGGCCCCAGTACACATTGACTGGTGTCGATATCAAATTACCTAAGGTTTACCTTTTAACTGTAGCAACAGGCACTACTGCTAGGCAAGGTTTTTAACCTATATTTGTGCATGAACACCTTTGGTGGAGTTCTCAAAATAATATTTTTAATGCATAAAATAGGTAATATAAGAAGTATTCTATTGCTGCCGTAACAAATTACTACAAACTTAGTAGCTTAAACAGCACAAATTTATTATCTAATAGTTCTGACGATCAGAAGGGTGATAGAAGTCTCACTGGGCTAAATAAAATGAAGGTGTTGACAGGGCTGCTTTCCAATTCAGAGGACTGAGGGAAGAATCTGTTTCCTTGTCTTTTCCAGTGTCTAGGGGCCACATACGTTCCTTGGCTCCTGGCTCCCTTTCTTCATCTTCAAAACCTGCAAAAGCAAATCAAGTTCTTTTCACATCTGCATTTCTCACCACAGCTGGGAAAGGTTCTCTGTTTTTAAATAATGCATGTGATTACATTGAGCTAGATTGAGCCCAACTGGATAACACAGGATCCTCTCCCCACTTCAAGGTCCTTAAACTTAATCACATCTGCAAAGTCCCTTTTGCCATGGAAGGTAACATATTCCTAGGTTCTTGGGATTTAGGACTTGAGCATCTTTGGGGACCATAATTCTACCTAATTAGGATTATGGATAAAGTAATCATGTGGAAATTAGTACTAAAAATATATTAAAAAATGAATTTGTGATATAATAATGTATATTTGTCTTTATGAACACATTAATAACAAGACCTAGCAAAGATCTAATAATGTCCATAAATTCAAAACAGTGATGAGCATAAATGGTCTTTTGATGATTCAGTAACAACTGCAATGAATGACTGTGATGAGGTATGAAAATATCTGTAATTTTTACTGGTAACAGAATCCCTGGAATTGTTCATACTACTGTGGTTTGCCGTTTATAATTATAAGAAATGATAAATTTCAGCTAAAGGTTAAAACAGTAAAGATGGCTCTTTTTCCTCATCCAAAAGACTCTTTTCTCTCTCAGTAATTTGGCATTTTATTCTATATTGCCTTGAAATGCTAGATATCTTTTATGTGTATGTTTCTTACCATCCTGATGAGCTTGGAATCTCTAAGTAGAAGTAATATATATCTTTGTTCTTCAGTGGAGCTTCGAGGGCTTTTAAGAGTAATAGTGAGTGAATATTTATGAAAAGATTGACCAATTAATCAATTAATGATTCACACTGGATTTACATACACATTTTGGTGAAAATGACAAATTTCAAGAATGTGCTTGATTAGCTGAGAGTCTTTTTGAACTAGTCTTCAGAACAAGATACATGCAAAGATTCTTGGTCTGAGAGTCTGAGGTTTTTTCTTTTCTTCCTCTTTCACCAGCCAGCTTTGGGATCCTGAGCAAGTTAATGCCTTTCTCCTGGATCTCTATTCCACCCTTTGTAAAATGGAAGGATTGGATTAGATCCTCTCTAGGGATCTAAATCAAGTTCATGAGTCAATGAGTTTAAGTCACCTTCATCAGCATTACTAAAAGTTTTAACACTTCGTTAGGACTGAATTCAAATTTACAGGATTATTCAGCTCCCTGAAGTAGTTTAAGAATTGAAATGCCTACCACCAAGACTCTCCTGAGAAGGTGAATTATAACTCTCTCAAACACATTCCTGTTAATTCATTCCTTCTTTTCAAGACTCATTTGGAGTGACATGCTATCTCCAATTCTCGTCAAAACCTTTCACACTTAGATGAAAGAGGAATTTGTTGGTGAAGTCCTTGGAAACTTTTTTATTGAAGTAGTTTTGTGAACCTTATTTCAACAATTTTCTTACAAAAACTGTAGCATCCTGATGACTCACCTAAGAGTTTACTGAACAGACCAGCATATATATAATCAGGGTTTCTCCAAGCAGGACTTTAGTGACATTTCGTGTCAATTGTTGGGCTTACAAGAGTTACACCCTTATTATTGCCTTTTAAAGCTCTGGGTAGAATATTCCACCCCTTAACCTGCTTCCCATTTCCCTCCTCCACTTCATTCTCCTCCCAGCGCTGTCCAGCCCTGTCTGCTCCACAATGTGAACCCTTCTCTCCCTTTGATCTTCAGGTGTCTGAGAGATGTAAGACATAGCGTTTGGTTTAGGACAGGGTGAGTGAAGATCATGAAGAGAGCTAGAGGTGATACAATGTTGGGATCTACAAGCAGATACACATTCAGCTTTGGAAAGAATAAAAATACAAAGATTTCGAACCAACCTATCTATTATTCCATCTTTAAGAGAGTGCTGTCCCTTTCACTGGGACAATGTAACTATGCTCAACTTTTAGGCAGTCTCTCCTTAGGACTAACACGGCTATTTTGCTGTAACTGAAAAAAGTGATTATGTGCTTTCCTACCATTTGATTTTCCCTCTTGTGCTTCCTTCTCTTCCCCACCCCTTATCTTCTCTATTGGAATAATGTACAATTCAAACGTCTCCATCCCAATGAAATGTCTGCTCCAGCTTCCCTGGTTTGGAGGGAAAAAAATTATTAGGTTCAATAGCAATTCATGAATGTTTTCCTTCTGATACTTTAAAGTATGTTTCCAATTCTGTTGATTGGTGCACATGTGCATCTCCAAGTAGATTCTGAGCTCCTGGGTGGCAGAGCTTCTAAGGAAACTTTGTGCATTCAGGTTACACAACTCAGGACTCTACACTTTGCAACTTCTTGGCCAAATCATGTTGAACTGAAGTGGATTGAATACCTACAGTATCTGTTCAGCTCAAAGATCAGTCATTAGAAATGTTCAGATTTCCTTTTGCAGTCCATTTTGAGGAGAAATAACTATCCAGTATGGTAGGAACAAAAATAACCCCTTCAGTCTTAGCGGATGAGGAGAAAATGGAAAATGAGTTATTTTCTGATTTTCTTTGCTTTTTCTCCACATAATTCTGAAGACAATTTTCAGAAGGATTACTGTCATTCATGAAGAAGTTTCATTCTTTCTCCAATATTGTCTTGAGATACTGCTTATAAACATCCCCTGATTTTCTAAGTATTTTCAAAAGTCTGCCAACCAAGCAGCTTGGAAAAAAATTTATTTGAAGTCACTGTAGTAAAGCTCTAATTATATATATATAATATACATATATATTATATATATATATAAAATTTATATAATTTATATTAATATACTACATAAATTACATATACACACACACATTTAACAGGATCTTTTATGTTATTCTATCTGTAATGCTGGGACTTTCTCATAAAAGTTACCAATAAATAATGAATTAGACTGAGAGTTTTTGTCAAAGTGACTGGGAATACATTTTTTTTCCAAGCCACTTGGTTGTCAGACTTTTGGAAATACTTGGAAAGTCAGGGGATGTTTATAAACAGTATCTCAAGACAATATTTAAAAAAGAATCAGTAAGTGTATACTCATTTGTAAATAACTAAACACATCCATGAATTTCCCTTTAAATTCAGCATCAAAAAATGCACACATATTGCCTGCAATCTTCACGAGTGTAGAACTAAAATCTCTGATCATGAGAAGAAGGTCAGTAGATCATTCTCATATCATCCTATATAGAAGTCACTCCAAAAGAAGAAAAGGAAACAAAACCACTGTAAAAAGAAAAAGCATACATTGGTTTTATTCAGGGTCATAAGGATCAATTTTAAAGGTCATATTTTCTAATTGTTTCATCATTTATTAAGATGGGTATTAAAATCTCCAATTATAATTATGAATTTGTATATTTCTCCTTGAAATTGTATTAGTTTTTACTTCATGTATTTGGGAGATCTGTTAGTGGCCACATAAATCTTTAGCATTGTTATGTCTTCAACCAACCGTTTTATCATTATGAAATGATTCTCTTTGTCCCTGATAAATTCTTTGTCAGATGTTTGCTCACTGGTGGTCTTTACATTGGCAGCAGAAAATTCCCTGCCCAAAGGAACAGCAATTATTTTGCTGTCCTGGTCCTTGGTTTCAACTATGTTCAAAGGTACTTATTTACTGAATTCTTGGCATATTAATATAAGACATTCAGGGGATATTTACTCATTAAATAGGATGCACATGAAGATTTAAGTTTTGAAAACATGGTACAATGAATGTGTCTAGTTTAAATGAGGGATGATTCGAGGACCACAGACTTAACCTCAAACTTTGCCTGCAGAAGTCTAAGGAGTATTCAGAGGCTTGAGGAATCTTAGATCTTTAAACGACATCAGATATCTAGCCCTGACTGTTCATTTTATATGTGGGAAAACTAAGGCTCAGAGAAAGTTCAGGGAGGGTAAATTTTCTTTAGTTGACGGACAGAAAAGATGATAACAAGGGAGCCAGAACCACAGTTTCCTGACTCAGAATAGAACACTCTGCGTTGTATCACCCTCTGCCCGTGGATTTATAATCTTTACAGCTTTTCTTCAGTTGCTTGTCCTTGGAGAAGTGGGTAGAAGGAAATAGTATATACTGCAAAAAAAAAAAAAAAATTCAAATGAGTTCTAAATTTCCTCAAAATGTTCAGGTCTCAGTGGCAGTTTCTGTAATTTTAAACCTCCATTTGCCTATTTATTTGTGAAAATAATTTTTCAGTTACAGTTTCCTCAGATACCATAATTATTTCCAACTTTCACATGGGAGTATTTTTTCCTGTTTTTAAAACATAGAGGTTTTCCTGTCAAACAACTCCAACGGGCTTGGACATGTTAATTTCTGCTGGCGTATAGATAGACCGAGCACACAGAAGCTGCCAGCAGGGAGCGTGTATTTCATTACAGGGATGTTATTAAGTGTATTTTATAACAATGTTCTGAGAACATCTAAGTCACTGTTATCCTTCATGTTTTCAACAGATAAAGAACCATGCATTTGAATTAGGAATCAAGATTGCTGGTGGCATGGATGGATTCTACCAATATTCCAATATTCTAACATTGTGGAATGAGGTTTTCTCAGATAACAATGATTAACAAATGATTTCAGAACTTTTGGATGCAATTATCCTTTATAAATTTATCTCATGCTACAATATTAGAGAACTGATGTTTCTGAACAAAATGAACATTTATTTGATGAGTTCGGCATAATTTCTTTATTCTTTCACCCATTCATCTATTAATTTCACCACTTAGGGGTACTTAGTAAGCAACAGACATCAATGAAGCACTAGGGATTCATGGATGTGTAAATAGCTCTTACCATCAAGTTACGTAGCATCTAACGATCTAACAAAGGGAATATACATAGACATAATATTTATATACATCTGTATTTTAACTTACGCGATATATAAAGCGAAGAGGTAAATAGTAATTTTCCCAAGTTATTGAAGGAGCGCTATTAGTTTTATATATAAAATATAAAAGCATAGCACAATAGACAAATCTAAAACATCCTTCTTCTTTCTTAAGGGACTTTGAATGTCATCTGTACCACAACACAAACAACTTAGCTGAGGGATCAAAAAGAGAAAACTAACTCGATTGGTTACCGATAAATCAAGCAACCAATATGTTAAGTGCACATCTGAGGGGACCAAAGCCTTCACAGAGATACACAGATAAAGATCATTCTTAACAGTGCAAACTGAGCCATAGACGTGAGAGGAAATTTAGGATTAAAATTCTTTGACACTTCCCATCACTTTCAGAGTGAAAAACGTCCACTATTTAGCAGAACAGTCAGTGCCTTCGTCCTCTTCCTTCCTGTCTTGGTGTGCTTGGGCTACCGTAACAAAATACCAGACTGGTGGCTTAAACTGGGGGCTGGAAGTCCAAGATCAAGGTACCATCAGGGTTGGGTTCTGGGGAGCTCTCCTTTTCTGGCTTGTTGTTGGCTTAGTGTGCCCTCCCATGGCCTCTTCTCTGCGTGCACATGGAGAGAGAGAACTCTGGTGTCTCTTTTTCTTATAAGAACACCAGTCCTATGGAATTAGGGCCCCACCCTTATGACCTCATTTAACCTTATTTACCTCCCCAAAGGCCCTGTCTTCAAATATAGTCACATTGGGAGGTAGGGCTTCAACCTACTAAGTTTTGGGGGGAAACTCTTCAGTCCATAACATCCTCCCACCTGTGCAATCTCACGTTTACAAATCTTGGTCCCAATAGGCCATCTGCCATAGCATGTTAAATTACTCAAATTCCTGAATTTCTGATATTTTTTTTCGCCATGCTGTTGCTCATGATTTTATTTTCACTAAGTTCTCCCTGCTTCTGTCTGGCAAACCTGCAGGTCAGTCTCTTATCCCAGGCCTTTCCTGACTTTCTGCAGGAGGAATTACTATGTCTCACACATAACCTCCAATACAGCATTAGCACATTAAACTTTTAACTGATGATAGATGCTCAATACATACTTTTGAACAAATGAATGACACTAACATTTTTGCAAAATCTCCCAATATTTCTGCACTAGGAAAATAGTTCTCCAAGAAGCTATATTCTTGGATTATTGTTATGCAATCATTCTCTTTCCCCTCAATTTTAAGGAATATCCAAAGTAAGGGGCAGGTGTTCTTGCTTCACACTTGAAGGCAGAAATTTAACTTAAAGAAATAGCTAATTATTAACATTATTGTTAATTTTATTTTGAAGTCCATATTTCTATGACAGCTATCTAATTAGGGAAAACGGTAATGTTGCTTAAAATAAAGAGGAAAAAAACAGGAGTGTCTGGGAAATGCAAGATTCCCTACCGATGGGGGTCATGTTCACCAGGATGTCACACTAATCCATTGGACAGTCATTCAAATCCTGCTTATTTTCTCCCTGGACTCAAAGTCCATTTGCTATCAGAAGGCCCATGGGCTCCAGTGTGTATAAGCACGCCCTGAATTTACAGCCAAGCAGCCAGTTAACTGAAACACTGTCCAGATAATAGAAAAATCCAACTGCTACACCTCCCACTAGTAATAGAATTGTTCAGTGAACTTGGTAACGTCTCTCTTTTCTCCTAATAATTTAAGTGATGATTTATCTACATGGATGACAATATGATTGTCTGAAATAGGCAGTCTGAGCTCAGAAAATTTCATATTAGCTGTGTAGTCTCAGGCAAATTTACTACCCTGTGGTTGTTTTCCCATCTGTAAAACAATGACCAGTGATAGGATCTACCTCTCAGGATCACTGGCAAGGTTATACGAATACATGTAAAATACTTAGACTAGTGCCCAGCATTTGGTAAACACTCAAATGTTAGCTATCGTATTTGCTATTATTAAAATATCACTTGGTTGGAGTTAGTCCTACTCAAGTATACTCCATTAAATGAGCTTTTAGTCTCAGAATTCCACAAAGACATCAAAGATTACAACCAGCCAGGTAAGCAGACGTCTATGAGGGATGTTTTAAAATTCTATATCTCCTTTAAGAACAGAACTTTTCTACTGCTGGAGGTTTATGTATGGTCCAAACTAGATGACCTGATCCAAATGCTTTGGAACATAAAATGAGTAAAGTTAAAAACAAAAACAAAAACAAAAACAAAAACAAAAACACGCAGATGTGTAGAGAGAAAGCTGTGCAGATACCCAACACCTTTCAACCCCGCGTCAGTAATTGTTCTTTTAGAGTTGAAGATATTTTTATAACAATGCTATTAGGACTTAAGTTTCTTTAGAAAGGATAGATAGTATATAATCTTTTCTTAACCCATAATCAGTAATGTCAGATTTCTGGACATACATACAAGTCACATGTAAATAAGTTCTGTGAACCATAGGAGATTAATTTTCAAGACCTGTAAGTGAGGTCTTTTTCTCGGTGCAATCTTGAAGCCTGCAAACTTCCCTGACCAGGCTACCCTTGGGGACCGTTCTTGGCTTCTAGCTCCAGCTCAGCAGTGATTTGGTGAGATGTCTGTGGAAACCACTGTAGACAGAACTTAATCTTATTTTTTCTTCCCCTCTGTCTGTATTGACAAAACAATGTTATCAAATAGTTTTACTTGGGATGGTCACAAGAACTTGTGAACATTGTACTTCAGCCTAAATGTCAGGAGAACTCGGCAACTCCCCCCACTGCAATGAAAGACTACTCACTCCTTCCAAGAGTTCATGTTCAAAACCAGGGAATCAACCTTCACTCCTCCTCTGCTCATTCCTCAGCTCCCGTTTATCAGCAAGACTGTGGCTCTGCTTAAAAAAATAGCCAGGAACCCATTACATCCTATCACCTCCACTTCTACCCCAATCTACGCCATCGGAACATCTCACCTTAATTACTATAATATTCTTTTTAACTGGTCTCCCAGCTTCCATTTTTGTCCACCTACAGTCTTACCTCCACATAGTAGCCAATACAATCCTTTCAAAAATTAAGTTGCGTCAAGCTCCTCTTCTGCTCAAAAGCTTTAAGTGGCTCCCCATCTTGCTCAGAGGAAAAGCCAAGTCTCTTACAAAAAGCCTACGTAATCCTGTGCCTTCAGCTCCTTCACCAGCCTTCCTCACTTACACCCTCTGACCTCTTCTCTGCTGATCCCCTTCTGCCAGGAATGCTCCTCTTCCCTTTCCTTCTTCACTCCCTAGGCCTGTCCTATCCCATTTAAGTGTGCCCACGCCCACACACTCCTAAGCACTTCCTTTCCCACATCCTGGTTTTCTCCAGAACATTTATTGCGGTCTAGTACAGAAGGTCCTTAAGTGGGGTCCCAAACTTCCAGTTCCTAGGTGATCTGATGCTAGGGGTCAAGGGACTACACTTGAGGGGGACCTTCCTCCCAGACTCTCGATCCTTTTGATCTGAGTAGGCTAATCCACTCCAATTTGAGGGCCCCCCAGATTACCTAATGTGTTTCTTAAAACTCAAGAATGCTGGGCCCCATCCTTGGCGTTTCTGATATGGTAGGACTGGGGTAAAGCTTGAGATGTACATTTCTACCAGTTACCCGTTGAAAACAATACACGATATACTTATTAAGTTTGTCTGTTTCCTCCCCATTAGAATAAAACTATGAGGCAGGGATTTTTTTTTTTTTCTCTTGTGTTCTGCTGTTTCCTCATGCAATGGACAATACCAGGCACACAGTAGCTGCTCAATAAATGCATGCTGAATGACCAAATGAAAATGGTCGATCCTAGATGTTATAACAGAAAATTTCTGACACAGAAAATTTCTAACTTCCTCTTGTCAGACTATATGCAGAAGTACAAAGTTTAAAAATCTTTAGAGTTCAAACCCCTCATACAAGAAAGCAAGTTTTAAAATTATTTAGAAAGAATTTTTTTGGAGGGGAGGTAATTAGGTTTTCTATTTACTTATTTATTTTAATGGAGGTTCTGGGGATTGACCCCCGGACCTCATGCATGCTAGGCATGCGCTCTACCACTTGATCTATCCCCACACCCCAAGAAAGCATCTTTAAGTAACTGGCCCCACAGACAACTGGGATTTCCTGATATTTGGGAAATAAACTATTACTGACAGCTTACAGTATTCTTGTAATATTAATGTTAATAATGATAAACACTTATGGAATGCTACTACTTGCTGGAAACTTCACATGCACTGTCTCACTTAGTTCTGATAACCAGCTGAGGAGGCCAGTGGCGTCACTTGCACGTGACAGGTAAGTGCTGCTCCGCCACAGCCCGCTTCTCAGCAGACCCCACGGCTTCCCCATTGTCCTCTCTCCGCGTGCTCTCCCAACTGGAGCAACAGGTAGGGTGTGAAATGGGGGGTGACAGTTTTCTTTCTAGCGTCCAGACATGTTAAGATCTGAATTAAAATTTGCTGAACTATATTTTATATTTACCTTTTATAACATGAAAGATAGTCAATCTTCTAGTTCAATAAAGTCCTAGAAAACTATTGTCAGAGCCCTGGAATTTGATGCAAATGTCACACCCTACAAATATTCTAAGAATTTTAGTTGTGAAAGATACGAGAATGTTTTTCGGGAGGCATGTCTTTGGGGGCTTGTTTTTGCAATAATTTAGGACAATGTAATCTGTTGGGATATTTCTTCTATCAAACCTTATACAACAGCATTATATTTATGCACAGAAAAATAGACATAAGAGATTATGAGTTAATGATGCATTTTCTTTGAAACAGACTGTTAGGAGTCAGCAGACTTTTTCTAAAAGGGCCAAATAATACATATTTTAGACTTGCAGTCCATATAATTCTGCAGTATGGAAAGCATACATAAATGGATATGATTTTTTTCAATAAAGCTTTATTTACACAAGTTGCCAGCCCATGGACCAAAGTTTGCTGACTCCTTTGTTAAAGGATTCCAATTAGTGGAATGAATACTATGGATCAGATAAATTTCAGGTAAATCTGCCAAACTTCTCTCTTTTTAAAAATTGTTTCTTACTATAGAAATGTCCACATTCTTGAAACTAAAAATAATGACTTAAAAAAAGTGACAATTTTAGCATGCAAAACAGACATTTGGCTCTGTAACAAACTGAACTAGTTAAAAGAAACCTTGTATTTATTGTTTACACAGCACAAATGCAGGTGACACAGTAAGTCCCTAAATCCCCACAAAACTTATCAACTTAACAACTGAGATTCTACATTCTCATAATCTTCTGCATCATCTGTAGCTATATACTCTATGGAATCCATCCCATAGCAGCAGAGGAGAACCTTAACTCAAAGCACCAAGTTTCCAGGCATTACTATAAATGTCTTGTCTTCATTCTCTAATACATGCAGTCAAACTGCCTATGAAGCAAATATCAATTTACCCTAAGCTTCAATGGATAAGGGAAAACAGCTGGGAAACCAATATTATTCTTAAGTCTAAAACTGATTCTACCTCTTTTACCTTATTTCCTTCCATGAACATTTTAACTTTTAATGTAGCTATATTTAGTATGAATATAAACTGAAATTTGAACATAATCTCTCTGAGATTCATCTAAGAGTTTAGGATGTTCATATCTGTTTTATAAGTCCCGAGGAAAACAAAAACATGATTTCTAATCTAGAATATTCTGGCAATCTTAACTAAAAGTTAAATTTAGAATTTTATAGCAAAGTAATATGGTCTGTTTATCCAAATTACAGATTTAAAGAAATTTCTTAATTTATGTAAATTAATATACAAAGCTCATTCCCAATACATTTTATAGAAGTGTGTTTTCATTTTTTGAACAAGCAGGGTTTAATGGCCATTTTTCAGGATCCTGCCCACGCCAGCCCTATGTACCCAGAGATTACTGGATCCACTAAAAGGACAATGAAAACTGGCTGAGGCTGCTGCTGAATGCTTCAACAGGAATCTGATACACAGACACAGATTTCATTGTTATAGTCAATGGAACTGAAATCTTCCTTAAAACTGTGCTCCTGATAGGCTGAAGATAGAGTAATGTACTGTTAGTTCTTTAAGCCAAAAATGCATGGATCTGTCGCACAAAGGTTTCATTCTCTGCCTGTAGTCAGTAACTTGAGGGCCTTCTGCAGATTCTGCACTGCAGTGCTGACATCTTCATACTGCAAAGCACTGCCAGCATATTTGCAGTATTTCTGAGCTCTAGCAAAGTCCTCTGGTGTTAGTCGGATATCTCCTAGAAGGAAAACAGAGTGATTAAGATATTTATAAAGAAAATAAAGGGTGTTCTTTTTTTTTTTTAACATTTTTTATTGATTTATAGTAATTTTATAACGTTGTGTCAAATTCCAGTGTAGAGTTAATTTTTCAGTTATACATGAACATATATATCTATTCACTGTCACATTTTTTTCTCTGTGAGCTACCATAAGATCTTGTGTATATTTCCCTGTGCTATACAGTATAATCTTGTTTATCTATTCTACATTTTGAAGTTCCAGTCTAACCCTTCCCACCCCCAGCCTCATTAGCAACCACAAGTTTGTATTCTATGTCTATGAGTCTGTTTCTGTTTTGTATTTTGTTTTGTTTGTTTTTTTAAGGTGTTGTTTTAAGTTAGGTAAATACTCACATTCATGATTACAGAAAATATTTAAGGTTATATAAAAACACGAAGATTTTTTCCCTAATCCCCAGTTGTATTTAATTTTCTTCATGCTTTTAAAATTTTAAATTACTAATATAAACCATATATATGCCAATACATAGTAACTTTTCCTCCAGAAGTAATAAACTAGAAGCCTTTACATTTTGGCAAATTGCAAAAAATTGCAAATATGTTCTGTATAAAACAAGGAGAGTAGCTTTGGTATTTATGTCAGAATCAGAGCCTCTCTTTCCATGGGACAATACATGCAGACTAAACCATTCAACCCTCACTTGAACTGGAATATAAATATAATCTTCAAAAAAAATTAAGTAACAAACTTTACGCAAAAAAAAATTACATGTCATCTTTTTTCCCTAAGCAACTGAAAATAGTTTACATTTCTATGCCATCCATATATAAAACTCTAAGGTTTAACTAAGATATATCATTAAACTAAATAATTAAACATGTAAACATCCCTTACCAATTATTTGTCCAAAATTTATTCTAAGCAAGTTTTCTAGTGACACATATGATTAATATGGGGTAGAGCCCAACTAAATAATTCGGGTAAAAAACCACACTGAAAACATTTCATTTAATCTAAGATTTGAATATACTTGAACATCTATTTCTAAAGATGAAATTAGAAACTTACATTATGTTTTATCTTTTGAAATAAATCCTTTAGAAACTTTTATGAGGAATCTAAGGAGAACTGATCAGAAGGCTGGGCGCACAGACTACAACAAACAGATAATATTTTTGATTCTGTTTACAAGCCTATAGGTATAAACAGAATGACTCTAGGTTGCTTTTAAATTTGCCATATATTACAGCATAAAATGAAAACTCTGCCATTCCCTCGGTAAGGACTTCAAAGCACATAGCAATTCCAGGTACTCTGATGATAACTTCTTATCCAAATTATTATTTTTAAAATTTTCAAAACCTAGCACTGAAACAATGTATCTTAAAGTTTCTAGCCCAGTGTCAGGCACCTATAAATGCTGAATAACAAATGAACATAAAAAAGCTATCAGTACTTTAAATTATTTCCCACATTTAAAAATGAATTAAGTTCATACAGACTTAAACATTAATTAAATTTCAGATTTTAAGATAATGTACTTATATATTTACATAAGTAATTAGCCCAGTATATTACAAAGTCTCAAATATTTGTTGAATTAGTATTATTAAAGATTACATTAACAGCTAATCCTTACTGTTGTGAATCAGAGATTAAAGTAAGTTCTTCTAAAATTGGAATGTGTAATTTCCTTGAATTCTGGTCTTGCTTAAAAAGCAAGAAATACAAATGAATAAACTAGTAAAATTTAATTATATATTTAAAAATCAAAAACAGTTTCTCTGCAATTCTGTTTTCAGTATTTTAGTGATTTGGCATTTGTTACCTGTTAAACCTAAAAAACAACTGTCCTGAAATTCTATTGACAATTTAGGCAGGCACGCTTCCACTTGTACTTTTTTTTCTTGAAAGATTCTTCAGTGGTTTGTCAAAGTATAGTAAGAGGCTCTAGTCACCCAGATCTACACACACTATCTAGGTGAATGTGGCATCTTTGAAAATTGAGTTTACTTTAACACTACTCATTTTGTGCTTTAACACTTGACCCTCCTATCTCCAGGCAGTCTTTAAATACATAAGGCATCCATCCAGAATCTACTGGACTTACTAGAAAAAAGTCTTAATGCTAAGGACTAATCTTATTTTTACAGCATCAGCTTTAGCACTGTTTTGCTGACATATCACTTATTTACTAATAAGATAAAATGTGTATAGTGGCAAGAACTCTTACTATTTTAGTTTTTTTAAACTAAACTTTTCAGGGGGGTGGGTATAGCTCAGTGGTAGAGCACATGCTTAGCATGCATGAGGTCCTGGGGTTCAATACCCAGCATCTCCATTAAAAATAAAAATAAATAAAAATTAAAAAAACTAAATTTATCTACTAATGATAAAACAACTTTAAAACACAAATATTGCAATACAAAAACATAAATATTGCATCTTTATGAAATAATTTCAGTATTTATAAATATGAATGAAAATATTTTAACAAAAAACTATAATTACAGATATGTAATATATAGTTTACAGACACATGACAAATTATATAACTGTCATGTAAAATATAATAAAAAGATGCTAATAAACAACTTAAAGATTTAGATGCAAATTACAATTTACAGATTTATATATGTTAGTTTTTTTAACAATTCAAAATATAAAGAACTTAAAAAACCATGTCAAATAATTTACTTTTGCTGTTTTGTAACACTTCAAGTTTTCTTTCATTTAAAAATTATCTGTCATTAATAATAAAACATATAAATTAATATTTAATAAAAATAAAATCTGCTTCCTAATTAGGATTCTTTTAAATTAGCATTTAAAAACTAGAGAAAGTGACAAACAAAGATATAAGAATGGAAAACAGATTTCAGAAAGAAAATAACTGTTCAGTTCATCTGATTTTATATTCAAGACCAGTAAATATTCCTTGATGCACCCAAATGAAGGCTGTTTTTTCTATCACTAAAATTTACTGGAAGCCATAATCAGAACCAGAGAGAGCACACTGTGGATTTAAAAAATGATAGAGGCTGTCTAATCTAATCTAATACTATCTTTTTTCTGAAATCTGTGCTTTATGTAAGTTCCAGATGGCTTCAGAGAAGACTGTCTTTATCACAGAGCAGGACAGGAACAGGGCAGCTAGAGCTGTCAGCCAAGTCCTCTATTCCAGCGTGAAGGGCCTCGGTCAGCACTGGATCAAAGACAACATGACTTGGTGTAAAGAGAAATCCCTGCATGCTCGGCTGACAGAAGCATCCATTTTCAAGGTTGATTTATCCACCTCATGACAAAGGACCGAACAAGTAATTGAAAATATTTCCAAAAGGGGTCTTTAGAGACTCTTTCCTACTTAACAAGGAAGTTCTATAAATTCACGTGAAAGACCTTAGATAATCTGATCCTAGTGTCCTCTGTTATCCTCTGATTTGAATGGAAGGCATAGGCAGAATCCTACGGGAAGCATCTGACCTGCAGCAAATCTTGGAGGTATATATAAAGCCTAGGACTGAACCCTTATATCCAGACATTGGCAGGACACATGGCAACAACAGTCAGCTCAAACTCATTACAAAAATATTTAATATATACTAATACTAATACAGAGACATATGCAACATGTGTATTAAAAGGTGGTAAGTGCTAAGCACTAAGGAGAAAAATGTAGCAAGAATGGGTACAGGAAGTACTAGAGATGGTGGTAATGGTGGTGGCAGTGGTTATGAAACCACTATTTTTAGTTTTGTGTGGACTTTAGACTTCCCTATGCACTCATACATATGTACACATTGGAAGATAAAGTTTTGCTTTAATTTTTTCCCCCCAAAAAGGGTCATATGACATATATATATACACAACACAGGTGCACGCGCGTACACACACACACAGACACATATATATACACACAAAGTGTTCCGCAACTTGATTTCTGACTTACTATGTATGTCTTGGGGATCTTTTCACGTGAGAGTTACCATATTCTTTTTTAATATGTGTACAGTATTCCGTAAGACAGATGGACCATAATTTCTCATTAACAGGCACTTAAAATTATTTTCTACTAATAGAGGTGATGCTGAAATAAAATATCCTTGTAAATACATTGTGTGCCCACGTTTAGTATTTCTTTAAAATAGAGTCCCAAAAGTGGAATAGCTGAGTCAAAAAAATATTTGCAATTCTGATAATGACATAATGCTACTGAAAGATGCTTTACCAATTTACATTCCCACCAGCAGCATGAGTCATTCTAACAGTATTTACATTCCCTGCCTGTTCTTTTTCTATTGAATTAAGTTTTACATATTCATTTGTAGGAACTCTTTATATATGCTCTGAACATTAATTTTTTATTTTTTAAGTATCAATTTCTTCCAGATCTATTACTTGTATTTTAACAGTATAATGAGGGAGAGAGAATCTTTCACTGTATGCAGCTTATTACTTTTCATTGTCAAACCTGTTAAGACACAACCAAATGAGATGCAAGAACTGGGGGATAGTACCTAATATTTTTTTTTCTAACATCACTTTTGAATATATATTCTTGCCACATTGATCCAAATGCCACCTTTGTCATTATTTTAATTCCCATGCTGTGTGGCCTGATTTCTGGATTCCTTTTTCTGTTTCACTGTTCTCTCTGTCTATTCTCTTTCAGATTTTCATATCAGATTTTAGGCAGAGCTTTTTCAGATGCATGGGACTACAGAGAGGAATCTGGAAAACAAGTTTAACAGAGGAACAGAGTATTTGCTGGACAGGTTATCTGTCTACTAATAGATATTTTCCACTATGTTCCTGGGTAATTTGCCAGTTTATTACAGGTTCCTTACCTGCTCTTCCTACCTTAGCACCATGTTCCCCCAGTGAAACATACAAATACTCTTAAACTAGGCCTTTCAGGATTCAAAGGCCATTGTAGCTCTCAATTTTAGGTTTTATAACTCATCTGCTTTTAATAAAACCAGGAAAAGAGCACAAACTTGATATAATTCATATACTTAAATAAATAAAGTCATCTATCTTGCCCCTCCCCACCCCACTTTAAAATTATTTCTAATTTTTTTATTTCTCTAGTGCCAATTGATAAGCTTCTACTACTGTTGCTTGCTTTATCTGTTTTTAGACTTTAACCACCAACACTCTGCTATGAAAGGATTTAGCTCACTTAAACTACCCTTTCCTGCCCCCTTGCCCTATCTCCTCCTCAACTTATTAGTTCTTTTAAATTCCTTTGTTGTTTATTTTTATCTTCTATTTCTCATTCTGTCAACTTTAGAGAAAAAATCGCAGCAACTCACTTTTGGACACTCCTCCTAACAGCTTTCTTTCTTTTATTCCACCTTTCAACTTTCAGAAAACTCTCTCTACCTTCACTTGTCAGTGTTGATTTATATTCTGTCCTGAATAAATTACTCTGTTTGTGATAAGCCTATGCCAAGGAGAATGTGCTTTGTGTCCAAGTCAAACAAAATCCCTTTTCTTGTATTTCATAATTCTATTATTGTTCAAAAATCATGGCATATTTTAGTTTGTTTCTTACTTGAAATTTCTTGTATAATTTAAAACGTTTTCTTGGATCTTTTCGATCTTCCTGGGAGAGGAATTCTATGGCTTCTTAACCATGTCTTTCATAGTCTACAGTTTCTTATTCTATATACTGCATGAAATTCATTTGATTTTTCTTAAAGGAGGGGAGCTCTTTGATTTTTTTTCTTTTTTTTTAAATTCAAGTATAGTCAGTTTACAATGCTGTGTTTATTTCTGGTGTACAGTATAGTGATTCAGTTATATATATATACACGTTTATATATATATATTCCTTCTCATTTTCTTTTTCATTATAGGCTATTACAAAGTACTGAATATAATCCCCTGTGCTATACAGTAGGATCTTGCTGTTTATCTATTTTATATATAGTAGTTAGTATCTGCAAATCCCTGAACTCCCAATTTATGCCTCTACCCACCCACCCACCCCCATCCTGATTTTCCAATCAGAGCAACTGCTTTTCAAGCCTATGGAAAAGCTGTCAATGGAATTTTTCTTCTTTAAGTGACCTAAGGTTAATTTCACCATTTCTTGTATCTCATATTTCTTTTCTTGGTTATCATTCTTTTCTTGATGGAGTATATCTCCTGCTAACTTCCTTAGAAACGGTATACAGTACACAAAACTTCAGAATCCTTTCCTATTTAACAATATTTAACTTGCCCTCACAACTGACAGTTTAGTTGGGTAAAGAATTCCAGGGTTCTGGTTCTAGATGGTAGACTAAGCACACATAATTGATTATTCTTCCTTCTGAAACCATATTAAAATAATAAAGTAAAACAAAAGGAAATAAATTCTAAAACTGAAAAGGAAAAGCAGAGAAGATGAAATAGAGTGTAAAAGCTGAAAAAGGAGAATTGACAAGAGATTTAAATAAATTTCTACGAAAGAAGAAACTGAAGGCAGGTATGCTGTTAGATAAAACAGGGTGGAAGAAAATTCCCACCCAGAGAAATTTCTGAGAGGGTTGAGCCATATGAGATGTGGGAGTAGGGGGTCTTTACTGAGCTGGTCTAAAAAAATATGTGTATTAATTTCATATCCTTCCCAACTCCATCAACCTCTGCATACCTGTTCACCCTCAGCCCTAATGGCTTCCCATCTTTCACATGAGAACCCACGCAAGAAAGACAGAGAATGTCTCTCTAAAACTGTGGAATTCACTTTCTGGACGGGGTCAGACTGACAAGCTATGTGTGGTACATCCCTTGCCATCCCCCTCTGGGAAGAGCTCTCCTCATCCATGGCTGAGATGCAGGAGGAAGATGAATGGCCTGTTCCCACTCTTAGGAGAGAACAGAAAAATTAAGTGGGAAAAACAGACTTGCAGACATAGTATCAGGAGAAATCCAATAAAAGCTACTGAAAATAATCAATCAAGGTCTCCATTCTAAACATTAAAGCACTAATCTCATCAGACACAGGAAGAAAACTCTGAATAAAAGAGACCAAATTTAACAAACACAACAATCTACTGGGGGGAGGGGGAAGTCAGAAAAGTTGGAAAGATTAAAATCAACAAACCAATCACCTAGTCTATGAACCAATCAAAAATAATTATCCTCAGAGATTTTTGTCTTCAATTATAGTCAGTTCCTCTGTTCTTAGATAATCTAAGAACTCAGTGCAGATTAGGAAGATCATAATCACAACATAAGGTAATCCTGGACTAAACATATCTAGTAGAAGCTTCCATGATAGCATTTGATAACATATTTGCGCCAATATATCCAGCAATATATTAAAAAAAAAAGAAGTTACATAAAAAAAGGAATGCCTTTGGAATTAGGTATTTTTGATAAAAAAAAAAAATCTCGTTTGCTGGTGTACGTAGTGAATGTACGCATTCAAAGAAGTGGGTTTCAGATTACCTAGATGTTCAAATACAAGGCACTCCTATGATAAAAAATTACAGAAGAATGCCCCAAAATAGGAGATACAGTATATCTCATAAAACAGTCAGCTGACTTACCCTGGGAAACTATATTGAAAAGAGCGGGATCAATGGCCGAAATAGTCTGTGGAGTGGGCTGGATAGTGTTACTTGTTACACCTGCAAATCAGAAAACCACAAATGAGTATGAAAGTGTTACACCTCTTCATTATATACTAGGAAAGCACTTAAGAGATCATGGAGGAATTTCATTAGTTCACTTAATTACTTTCCTGAAACTTTAATAAACTATAATTTGATATACTTATTTTATGTTGGAGGCTGGTATAGAAAATATGCAGAAAAATACATTTTGAGTGTTTACATACATGTATTTCTAATTATGTATTTTGTATTCCCTATCATATCTAATGCTTCAGGTTGCTTCTCAATTAAAGCTTACCAAATAACTGTAGAAGTAAGAGACTCCCTTCCTACTTTTTAATTTCTTAAATAAATAATTAATTTAGGGGACAAAGTAGGATATAATTATGATTTAGTTTAACTTTTGGGATGAAGTCTCACTCCATTACTCTGAATGAAATTACAAATTATACAATCCAAATATTCTGCTTATACATTTTTAAGATATTTTTATATATACAGTAAGCAATCAGTTTTGACTTCCTATTAGAAATTGTCATGACTGTCATATTCAGTGGATAACTAGCATTCTTGATTAATGCTAAGTAATATACTAGAGTTAAAGATTATTAATCATCTAAAACAAAACAAAAGACATTGATGATTCAATCAGCAAGAAAGCAAATGAAGAGGAAAAGTTGATGAGTCTAAACCGTTGAACTCAAATAAAAAGCAGGATTCATTTTACCCCAAGCTAAATCTGAATAGGCAAACTGTAGTAAGGGTAAAGTGGGAAAGACATGGAGATAAGGAAACAGAAGAAAGGGAGAAAACAAATTGCAACATTTTTAGGGGCACAGATACATAGCCAATGAGGGTTCTACAGCCATGGCTTCACAGACGTTGACTAAAGTGCTAAAATATGTTCCACAGCTATAACATCTTGACTTTGAAGGAACTTCTCATTCCCTATCCAAAGGAGAAAAATGGTTTAAACATACACCATTTTATCTCAGTTAGCTTTGCTTTAGGGCAGACTAGTTTCATTTTACAGCTTTGGCTACTAAGTCATGAAAATCTTACTTTTTAACCAAAAACTGAACAAAATTTTTAAAAGTATAAAGGGATACGGATGAAAAGTCAAGTACAAATTTTAAATAGTACCAAGGAAAAAAAAAGGGTAAAAAGCCTGCCTCTCATTCTTATACCAGGTCATTTTAGGGCTACCACTAGTTTCTAGGGCACGTTCTATGTACATACAAACGTGTGTGCTTAAGTTCTCTGTGTGTGTGTTTGTATATAAATAAATAAATACTCTTTGCTAAGAAATCTATGTTCTTGCCTAAATCGAGATCCTCCAGACGAACTCCTTTCTGTATGGAGAAGGCATACTTTGGTATATGTGTATGTTTTGTCAATGATAATATGTCTGCAAACTACAGTAGTCTGTGCATTTTCCACTTAATATGCTCTAGTAATAATCCCAGATTAATATATAGAAATCTGCCTTGTTCTTTTTAGTGGCTACATAGTGTTCCATTTCACACATGAATCACAATTTCTAATGTTATCTATTACTGATAGACATTTAGGTTGTTTTCAAACTTTTGCTGCTACAGACTACTACAACTACAGTGAATATTCTTACACATTGTGTACATATATGTATGTATGAATATATTTATAGGAAAAGTTCACAGATGTATAACTGCAAACTCAGGAGACATACAAATTTTAAATTGACTAATTCAGTAACTATCTTTTGCTTGACTCTGATAAATGCTAACAAAATATATTAAACTAAAAAAAAGGACATAATTCTCCCCGTAAAACCTGCTGAACTTTCAAAGGCATCTAATCACATAATTTTTTTTTTTAAAGTTAGAATGCAAGATTTGAGAGGGGTCTTCATAGACTACCTAGTCAAGCCCAGTGATTTGAAGTGGCTAAGCATAAAAACATAGGTTTATAATTATATATATTCTTTACATAGATCTTTAAAAAAAAAGGATAAGTTTATAACCCTCTGACAGGTAATGTAGATATCAAAGCCATTCCTCACTAAGTGATTTCTGTTTCTCCCTAAATTAAAATTCTCCAAACAAAAATGCATTTCTCTACAGAGAAGGAATACTTTTTTGGGTCAGCATCCTGCATTAATTTTTAAATGCTTATTTGTATTTCCCCAGATGATTAATTAAGTTGGCAATATTACTTAACAAGAACAAAACAGAATTTACAGAGAGATACAGAGAGATAATCATCTAGTTATGTAGCAAAATTTTGAGTGATAGTAAAAACAACCAGGTAGCCTGAATTTTACTAAGAACCTCTAATCAAAGTCATTCAACTAAGACTGGAACTGACAACATGGGCTGCTCAATGTGTCTCACGCAGCAGTCAGACGCCGCTTCTCCTGTCTCCACGCACAGGAGCTGAGGCCTGTGCTCCCGGCAGCCGTCATGCCATGTTCCCATGGGGGCCTAGCATACAGGGTCAACCCCAGCTCATAAATACCTGTTAAGTCAGTAACAATGGTTTGTAGTTTATGTTAGTTATTTTTGGGGATGCCCAAATCTAGGTATTTCTCCTTCTTTCTCAATTTGGAAAGATTTCATTGGTCAATTTGAGGGTTGCAGCCCCCTAGCCTACAGTATTTTGGAGTGATGTAACCATCAAAACGCACCTGGGGAAAAGCAGAACTGCGTGGGAAATTTCTTTCTTTCCATGATTTAACAAAAAAGAGATGTTAAGGAAGTAACTTCTAGTTAATTTTTCAGTAGATGGTTACATAACCTTCTAATTAAGAACTAAACTGTTCTACTGACTACATGTGGTGTGAGGATTCTGAAAAGGATGAAATGGGTGTTGACACGATGATGCAAAATGCGTAAGTAAACAGAACGCTGAAGGGTAGTAGCATTTGAAGAGGCAGAGAAAGAAGGGAGAAAGACATGCTAACGAGCAGGAACACTATCAGCAAATGTAGGACTGCGTTGAGTAAACCGCAGTGTAATCATGGAAAGAGACACATGGTTAGTCCATCATGTAAACAACTGAAAGCTGTAAAGAACTCAACTGCAGTTACTTCTGCCACTTAAAAGAACAATAAAACAGCTAAGTTTTTGATCTACGTATGACGTAAGCTGCATTTATACTTAAAAGGCCAGCATTAATTCAAAAATAATTCTATTACTTCATCTATTTAGATGTATTGCTGAGATCTTCTTCTTCAATATTTACAGGCTATAAAAAGCATGTTTTAAGAGAAGGCACAAAACTGGACGCTGTATCACCTACATCCGATGCTATACAGCGGTTCAAGCCCAAGAGGCGAACACTTGGCTGTTCAATTGCCACCCCCGCCCTCCTTGCACTCCCTTTGCTTTTCTGTGGAAGAACTAAAAACTGTATATTAGTACATACTATTCTTTCCAGCTATCTTAAGGATTTCCCTTTGATAAAAGTGCATCCTGGACCTTTATATGAGAGAAAGTAAATCATTCTTAAAGTGAGTAAGAGGGGAAACATCTGCTATATTTATAAACTAAAACTGTTATTTCATTTTCTATTAGGCAACTATGAACTGATTTTTTTTTTTTTTTTTACTGTTTTAAAGATAATAGAAAAAAAATCTGCCAGCAAAGGGGAGATTCCCATATCTCAAGCCAATCTTATGGGGAAAAATATTATGAGAAATGTAGGTTTTTGATTTGATAGGACTTTAGTTACTTGGAAGAAGGGAAATAGAAGGGAGGGGCCAAAAACAAGAAATCTGGAAGACTTGGGTTCAAATTCTAGCACTGTCACTTACTAGGTATGTTTGTATGTTTATTTTATTGGGATAATCACTTAATTTCTTTAGTTTGGGGACAGCAATATCTAATACAGTTCTGTAAGAGTAAGCTTATAAAATAGCTCTGATAATTATTTAAATGTTAAGTCTATAAGAACGTATCCCTGATATTCTGAAATAGTTCCAAGGTTTTTAGTTTTCTGCCCCACTCAAGAGAGTGAAACAAACAAAAAAAAGGTCATCCAGACTTGATCAAAATGAACTGTTTGTTCATGCCAGAAAACTTCCTAATAGAAAATACAAGACTAACTCTTGATATCTATCTTCTTATCTGGATATTCTAAGCAGGAGTCTGTTTGAACATATGAAACTACTACTATTTTATCACTTTTGTCATACAAAAACAGATGCTTCATATGGTTTAACCTATTTCAACCCTTTTACTAGAAGTATGCTTTCCTTCTCATATGTAAAGTGTTATGTATATCTGTCTATAGTATGCCTATATATTAAACACATGTATATATGCCTATACCACAACTCTGCCCTAAGATACCTTGTCTGAGCAATATCCCACAGGCAATCTTTTTGTAAGGTCAATCAACGCCCTACCCCCAACCATGACACTTCTCCTGATTCACAAAATGATTTTAAGTGTTAACTTGCTATTAATTACACTGCCTTTCTTTGGCACAGAAATAGGAAGGAAGATTTAAAAAAAAAAAAAGGAAAAGGAAGCTAATTTGCTGAACACGGATTTTGTGTTAGGCGTAGTAGTCAATTTTCATACTATTTCTCCTTTAATAATTATAAAAACCATGAGAAGTATGATTAATTTCATTTTGAAAGAAGAAAAACCTAGGTCAAGAAAAGTTGAGTAACAGTGGAGTTTTGGGTTTAGCAAGGGCAGAAACCAGTAACTACCTGACTCCCAAGTGCATTTTATTCTCACTTTGCCCTTCAGTAAGGATGCCTGTGTTGGAGGCTCTTGATTAGTGTTCAAACTTACTAGTATAATGTGAGCAGTAGTTACCTAAGGCAAACACATCTCAGTATGTAGCTGGTTTTGCTTATATCATTCTATACTGGAAGTACTGAATATTCCCAAGAGATAATAAAAATTTTGAAACAGTGTTCTGTCGAAATTTTACTTATAAAACTAATGCAAATTGGCCTATTAACGTCATCACATAGATCATAAGCCAATGTAAAGTCAGGCAGGGTAAAACATACAGAATCATGTTTAAAAGAGATCAATGTTAAAACTATCATGTTCATCAATATGCTTAAAATATCTGCAGTATTTGTAGATACAATGAAGTTAAAAGTTTTAAAATAGGAGGAAAGAAACTAATCATAATTGCTACAAGGATCAAAACAGAAAACTTAAATATTGTTCAAGTCATGCAAAATAACCTAAATGGTATGGGTAAACCGAGGCTGAAAATCTGAAAGTCAATGAACTAATGGCAAATAATAGAAAGTAGAAATCAAGGCTCAAAAGCAACTTTCATTCTGTCAATTAAATATTTTGAAATACACACTTGAGTACCATGATCACCCTTATGCTAAGATAAAAGTAAAATTTTAAAAACAATTTTTGGAAAAAACTTAAAATAAACTTAAGATTTAAATTATGGTTTTAAATACCCTTCCACTTGGAAGTAAGGGTAATGCTTTGTCAACAATACAAGTAAATGGAAAAGTACCTGTTTGCAATTTTAACAAATTTATCTACTGACGCTGACTTAACTAGAGACTAGTTTTGTCAGATCTTTTTTCTATGAAAACATAGATGTATGGTACTGATTTATTCAAAGATAGTAGATACCACTTCTCTGGTTTATATTTAGACACGTTTGTAATATTGAGGGGAAAAAACAAACAAACAAAAAACAGAACCCTCTCTTTTCACTTGTCTGTGAATCCGCTGCTACTGAGATTCTGTGTCTCAAAGCCTGCTCCTTCATCAGTAACACCCATGTTGAGGGCAGAGGCAAGGTCCTCAGGGAATGAATCAAGAAAAAATGCATCTTGCCATTACAGTGGGAGCCTGACTGGCACACCCTATAATAAACCCCACTTCCTCAGGGCTCTTCCCAAACAACAGTGAAGGGAAAAAAAAAAAGGGAGAGAAAGAACAAAACAACAACAAACACAGAAAGTACAGAAACTACTCTTATTAGTAAAATATAAGGTTAATAGTAATAGATTACACATAAATGTTTTGTCATTTCTCAAAAAATTAAACTACAACTATTATTAAAACCTCAATGAAAAGGATTTAATGTTGTTTTGAGGGGTTCAAGTGGAATTTAAAGATCTTATCATGCTTTAGGACCGTCATTGTGAGGCACAAATACGGTAAGAAGTGGAGTTGTTATTTGTGAAAGGAGAGTTTACAACTTGTTAAGCTTCAATTTCCTACCTGTGCTATGAGGCACTTCTGCCGGGGTATTAGCCGGAGCGTGGGCACCGGGAGGAATCTGTATTCCGGTAAAGCCACTTGAGGGCATGTTGCTTGGGTCATAACCTGAAGATGATGGCTGAGGAGGCTGAGTGGGCAGAGAGGTTGCTCCAGCGTCTTCATTTCCTTCAACATCTGTTATATAACATATATGCAATGTTAAAGGAGGTACAGACAGACCCTGATTTATGATGTTTATTTTGCAATGGTACAAAAGTGATACAAACTCAGTAGAAGCCATACTTTGAATTTTGAATTGTGATCTTTTCCCAGGCTAGTGACACAATATGATAATCCATTCCTCACAAAAGAAATCACAAAGAAAATAAGAAATGTTTTTAATTGAAATGATATCAAAATCTGTGGGATGCTGTTAAATCAGTCCCGAGGGAAACTGATAGCTTTAAATGCTTATATTAGAAAAGAAGAAAGGCTTAGAATAAAATACATTCTCTCCTTAAGAAGCTAAAAAAAAAAAAAAAAAAGCCCAAACAAAACAAAAAGCCCAAACAAATCAAATTTCAAGAACAGAGAAGGAAAAATAGTAAGGATAAGAGCATATGCAAAGGAAATAGAAAGCAAAAAGGAAAAAAATTTAGGAAAGCATTTGTTGAAATAATTAAAAATGTTGAATATAAACAAGACAGATTAGAAAAAAAGAGAAAACAGATACTACAAATATTAGGAATTAAAGAGGTTATAGTAATACACACCCTACAGATATTAAAGGGATAATGAGGACAGTAAGGAAGTATTAAGCCAATAAATTGGAAAACCTAAGGGAAATGTCATTATCTTCTTAATGTCAGCAGAATCATTATCAACATGAAACAGACAGAAACTACTGAAACTCGCCCAAGAAAAAGACCATCTGAATAGTCCTATACCTACTGAAAAAATTGAATTCAGAGCTAAAAACCTTCCTACAAAGAAAACGCCTAGCCTCAATAAAGTGGTGAATACTATCAAACATTTATGTAAGAAATAATTCCAATCTTATGCAAACACTTTCAGAAAACAAAGTAAAAAGATCACTGTCAACTTGTTTTCTGAGGCCAGTGTAACCCTGAGTAGCAAAAGCTCACAAAGATTTGAACATAAACACAAAAATCCTTAATATCAAAATCAAATCTAGCCATATATTATAAGGATACTATACATCATGACCAAGTAGAGTTTACCAAGGAGTAGGGTCGATTTAGCATTTGAAAATCAATCAATATAACTCATATTAATACAACACAGGAGGAAAAACAGGATAATTTCAATAAATGCATAAAAAGTATTTGACAAAATTTAACATCCATTTATGACAAAAGTTCTCAGCACCCTAGGAAAACAAAGAAAATTCTTCAGTATCAGACAGGGCAAAAAACCAAAACAAAATAATGTACATATTTATCACTGCTGGTGAAACAGACAAGAAGAAAGAAAGGTATAAAGATTGGAAAAGAAGATGCAAAACTGTCTCCTTTTTGAAGTAGGGTTCCTTCTGGATATATGCCCAGGAGTGGGATTACTGGGACACCTGCACCCCAGTGTTCATAGCAGCACTATTTACAATAGCCAAGACATGGAAACAGCCTAAATGTCCATCAATAGATGACTGGATAAAGAAGATGTGGTAAATTTATACGATGGAATACTAGTCAACAATAAAAATGACAACACAATGCAACATGGATGTCCCTGGAGAATGTCGTTTTAAGTGAAGTAAGCCAGAAACAAAGAAAAATACCATATGAGATTGCTCATATGTGGAATCTAAAAAAAATAATGAACATAAATACAAAACAGAAACAGACTCACAGATATAGAATACAAACTTGTGGTTGCCAAAGGGAAGGGAGGTGGGAAGGGACAGACTAGGAGTTCAAAATTTGTAGATACTGACAAGCATATGCAGAAAAGATAAGCAAGACTATACTGTACAGCACAGGGAAATATAGACAAGATCTTGTGGTAGCTCACAGTGAAAAAAAAGTGTGACAATGAATATATGTATGTTCATGCATAAATAAAAAGTTGTGCTCTACACTGGAACTTGAGACAACATTGTAAAATGATTATAACTCAGTAAAAAAATGTTAAAGAAAGAAACTGTCTCTCCTTGCAGATGAGATGATTATCTATAGAGAAACTCCCAAGGAATCTATAAAACAGTCATCAGGACTAGTATGTAAATTTAGCCAGGTTGCAAGATACATGATGATACAAAAATTTTTCATATACTAAAATCAAACAATTTGAAAACTAAACTAAAATAATTCATTTACAAGAGAATGAAAAGACATAAAATGCCTCAAAATAAATTTAACAAGAAGTACAAAATCTCTACTCTGAAAAATACAAAATACCACTCATAGAAATGAACAAAGGCTTAATAAATGGAAAGATATACTATGTCCATGTATTGAAAGTCTCAATTTTGTTGAGCTAAGAATTCTCCCTAAATTGATCTATAAATTCAATGCAATATCAATTCTAATTACAGTAGATTTTTTTTTAAATAGAAATTGGAAAACCTATTCTAAAATTTATGTGGAAACTCAAAGGACATAGAGTAACTAAGAAAATCCTGAAATAGAAGAGCTGGAGGACTTAAGCCATCTGATCCCAAGATTTACTATAACAAGGTGGAAGGCAGTGCGGTATTGTATAGGCCAGAAAAGTACATTAATGTCACTGAAAAGAGTTTAGACATAAAATCACACTTACATGGTTAATAAATTTTTGACAAGGAACCAAAGAAATTCAAGAAGGAAAGGAAAGTGCATAACAAATGGTGCTGGAATAACAGGATATCCTTATGGGGTAAAGAATTCTGATTTCCTACCTCACATCACACGCACAAAAAACTCAAGATCTAATCAAGGCCTAAAAATAAAAGCTCAAACTAAAATCTAGATTAAAAATATAAGCAAATTTTTGATGTAGAGGTAGGTAAAGATTTCTTAGGAACAAGAAATAGCCGTAAAATTTTAAAAATTACAAATTACACTTCATCTGGATTAAAGACTTTTAGTAATCAAAAGACAGGGAAAATAAGTAGGCAAGCAATAGACTGGGAGTAAATATCTATAAAACATGTATTTGACAAAGGACTTATGTTCATAATTTATAAACAACTCAATAATAAAAAGACAACCCATTAAAAATGGGCAAGTACATCAATGTTCAAAGCAACATGATTGTGTTATTCACAACAGCAAAATGATCCATCAATGGATGAATAATAAACAAAATGTGGTATATACATACAATGAAATATTATTCCGTCTTTGAAATAAAATTCGAACATGTCTTAACATGGATGAACCTGGAAGACATTATGCTAAATGAAATAAGCCAGTCACAAAAGAACAGATACTATATGATTCCACTTAGATGAGATACTTGGAGCAGTCAAATTCAGAGAGACAGAAAAGAGAATGGTGATTACTAGGGGCAAGGGGTGGGTGGGGTGGGGTGGTAGTGAGTAAAGGGAAGTTACTGTTTAATAGGCACAGAGTTTCAGTTTGAGAACATGAAGATCACTCTTGAGATGGATGGTGGTGATAGGCTAAACAATCTAAATGTACTTAATGTCACTCAATTGTACATTTAAATGGTTAAAATGGTAAATTTTATGTTACATATATTTTATCATAATAAAAAGTGGATAAAAGATTTAAACAGATATTTCACAAATAAAGATAATGAAAAGCCAATAAACATACATAGCAGAGCTCAGTATCATTTAGTCATTGGGAAAATGCAACTTAAATTACAACGAGGAACCACTACACATGGGTCAGATGACTATACTTAAACATACTATTGACAATACCAAGTGTTAGCAAGGATACAGAGCAACAGAAACGAATACACTGCTGATGAAAGTATAAATGGTACACTGCCTTTAGAAAATGGTTTGGGAGTTTCTTAAAAATTAGACAGCAATTCTGCTGCAGTTACTTATCCAGGGCAATGGAACATATGCCATGTGTTCACATACAGCATGTGAAGTATGTCTAAAAAAATATGTATTTCAATGTCAAGAAGCTTAAGTCACCATAACCTCAAACAGCCATGAAGTCAACCAGCAGATAAACTGATAAATTATGATGTCCATACAATGAAATACTACTCAGCAGTAAGAAGAAAGAACATAAATACTACCCATATATAAGACCTGGGTGAATCTCACAGATGTAACACTGAGAGAAAATTGCTGGGAACAAACGAATATTGTATGACTCCACTTATACAAAGCTCTAGAACAGGCAAAACTAATTTCTGGTTAAACAAAAAAAATATCATTTGCTTCTCAAGGTGGGAATGGACTGGGAAGGAGTGTGAGGTGTATCCTGGGGTAACGGAAATGTTCTATATTTAGAGGGCTGTGTGTCAAGTCATTGCATTACACATTTAAGATGTATGAGGTTTTATATTAAAAAATAACTAGGCAAACAGGAAACTAATTTATACATTTGCTTTTCACAGTGGCATGGATTAACAATTCTTACTCTATCATTTGTTTTCTAGACATGAATAAATGAGTAAATAAATTAAAGATAATGGAAGCCAGGATTTGCAGTGCTGAAGAATGAATATATATACTTTAATGAATGAATACTTTCTTGTTCTGTCTTTTGAGAGGGACCAGAAGCAAAGATATACCAGTAGCAGTAAGTACACCTAGTGCCTAGGTCTTGGCTTCTAAATACCATTCTTCACTAAAAAAGACTTAAGAGTTCATTAAAAAAAAAAAAAAAAGAAAGAAAAGAAAAGAAAAGAAAAATAAAGGCTGATTCCAGGGCTGGATCAAAGAAAGAACTAGATGTACTTGGAACATTTTGACGTGTTAGAAAGCACAGAAGTGCCAATCTCTAAGAATGACACGAATATATAAAAAGGACACAGGAGCTAGTTTGAAAAACTCCCACTGTATGAATCTGGGACAATTTGACCATTATAATAAAGACTGATAGTCATGGGGTATAATCACTGCATATAAATTCACGACTGCACCCTAACATAATTAAAGGAATAAATATGTAAATGGAGGAGACAGGAAAAGCTCTTCCTTATAGTATAATGCCAATTAATTAATATAGAAGGAATGATGCTATTTGAAAAATCATCAGTAGATGCTAAACATAGTGGATAAAGTATCATAAAAATAGAATATTTACATGGTCTCAAAGTATCTTCCACAAACTACTTAATAACAAAAGAAAAATAATTTTAAAGTGGAGTGATCTAGAAGATACCACATTATCTAAGTGATCAGTTAATATCACCAATATTCCAACAGCATCATACTTCCAATGCGGGGTAGAGAGAAAACCATCTCATTCTGGTGCATTTCTGCTAAAAATGCCTAACCTTAATCTAGTTATGAAAAAACATCAGTCAAACCCAAACTGAGAAATGGACAGTCTACAATGAACTAGCCTGTACTCTTTAAAAATGTCAAGGCCAAGAAACACCTTCTAGAAGGGCTAAGGAAACACTCCAGATTAATAAGGAACTAAAGAGACATGAGAGCTAAATGCAATGTGTGATCCTGGACTGGATATCGGAGGAGGAAAAAACAAAGCTACAGAGGACATTATTGAATCAACTGATCAAATCTGAATGTGGGAAGTATTTAGGAGTAAAAGAGCATATCTCCAATCTATTTTCAAATACTTCAAAAATGTATATATGTAAAATGACAAGTTTTGTAGAACAATAAGCCACTTTTGAGGAGATATTGTTAAAAGCCATGACATTAACACTAGATTATGACACTTTAAGATTAAGTTTTAGATTATGTATTGACTTATTTTATGTATCTCCCACATTATCTGACAATCTTAATAACAAATATTGAGCCTAAAAAATGTTGAAGTTAACTGTACCTGAGGATTCTCCCAAAGAAGGAAACTTTAAATTACAGAAATTTGAAATAAATAATTACCTTCATTAGTTTTTATCGCTGGAGTATAGGTTAATATTGAAGATGTGACAACAATACCATTTTGCAGATACTGAAACCAAGTGGATGTAGAAACCTAAAGTCTGAATGCTAACAGATTTCCCTTCAGTTGAGCCTAAATTTTTTTCTAGAACAGTTTTTTGTACTAATCATATGGCTTCCTTATGTGCTTTTTGACAATATGCTGATATAGTACTATTTTCAAAAGTTAAATATATTTGTTTTTTCTTACTCTAAATTAACTAAGGTATAGTATCTATTGTTTTTTACTGGCTTCACTAGAGTTCAATTTCAGAATAATAGTAAAAATAGAATTCTATTAAACATAATACCCACTTACACCTAGAAGGTCTTACAAGAGTTAATTTAAAAACATAAGAAAATATGTTACACTGAGAAAATGAAAAACCAGCTTTAAAGAAGCATTTTCTCATACGTATACAGATTTAATGACATCTCTTTTAGAACCATAACCCATTTCTGAGCAGATACTGTTAGATGTTAAAACATTAACACTTAATTATGACACCAGGCTGTGTTTTAAGTTAACAATTTAAAAAGTATACAGTGAAAAGATTATCCTTTATATTTTAAAAGATTATTAGTATTCCACAGCTGATTATTTTCTACTATCCAGAAGCTCTATAAAAACTGAATAAAAATAATAAACAGAAATTGTAAGCTTAATTTAAGCCAATTTTTTGAAAACAAAACAAAAATTACATAGATTTAATAATCAATTAACTTAGTATTATAGAGGGTCTATAACAACCATTTCAGAACAAAAGAGATCATGATAATAATAAAAATGTAACACTTCCTACTTTTGAGGGAAAAAAGGTTAAAAATTTTAAGATTAGAAGTCACTGATACTGAAAGAGTACCTGAAAAACAAAACTGACCATTTGTTAGGGATTTCAGTGCACTTATAATGACGTCTCTCAAACACTACTGAAAAGTAAAATAATATATTTAAAACAACAAAGATATTTTTGTGGTATATTTAAGAATACAGACATAACCATATACAAGTGGTTAAGTATCTTCCAAATCAAAATTTTGAAAGTAATTATAAACACATATATTTTTACATTTACTATAAATATGCGTATGTCTCTTATACATAGTCAGATAACAGAAGTGTCTCTGCTTCACTTTCTAATTTAATGTAATTACTAAATGTGAAGAAAGGTTCCACCTTTCTTTGGCTTTATTTCTTAAGGTACCCATTCTCTTTGGGTGATTCAACATTCTACTTTGGCTTCACCTCTTGCTTTCAAACTGACAGCTCAAAAATTCTACTTTTAGCTTAGACCTTTCTTCTGAAATCTTGGGTAGAATATCTAATTGCCATTCGACTTCATCAAGTAGTTGTCACATGAGCATCTCAATGTCTTCCCTTGACTTCTTCCTCCAAACCTGTTCATCTTGTATTGGCCATTTCTTTGAACAGAATCAGCATGTCTCTGATCACAAAAGCTGGGAACAGTGATCATTTTCTGTTCCTCCCCTCTTCTCTCATATTAAACTGTCTGTAAGTCCTACTTATCACACTTCCTTAACTGTATTTCTTTTTCTTTATCCAACTGGCCAGCATCCTATCTAGGTTTTCATTAGCTATAATTCAGGTTACTAAAAGCTCCTGGATTCACCTTACAACCTGCAGAATTTATCTTTCTCCAAGTCACTCTCAAAAAAGTTTCTTTTCTTCTTTTTTTCTTTCTTTCAGTTCTTACAGTGTGGCCATTTCTCAATCTGCCTTTCTGCTTTTGAAGATGCTTTTCTTTTTGTAGCATTCTCCCCCTTTTCTTTATCTGTCTTAGTTCAATTTACCATAAAGACTCAGCTCAGGAAAACTCTCTTGCCAACATGTACTGTAACTGTTTATTAATCTATAGCTTCCCATGAGAATGTAAGCTCTTATAGTATAGGACTATGTTTTATCCATCCTCGGTAATCAGCTAATGTCAACAAAATGACATTAAAAGAAAAAAAAAAGTTTCTTAAAAAAATGAATGAAAAAATGTGTAAGATTTTAAAAAATGCAAGCACAAGCTATGTCCTGGCAGAGGGGGTCATTATAAATTTAAGGCTCTCCATCATGTCTGAAGCACAGAAGTGTCTCTCATAATGCTGGTACCACCTTCTCAAGGGAAGATTGAATTAACAGTTATGTTGATTGGTTGAGACATTTTCTTGTAAGGCTCAACAGGGAAGACATATATGTATTAAGTCTTGTTATTTGGTCAAGGAAAGAATGCATCTACTTAAATGTAGAACAAGAACACAGACTTTAGAAAGATTTGGGTTCATCCTAGGTTCCATTAACTAGTTATTAGAGCTTAGACAGGGATGCCCAGCTACCGTCAAAAGGACTAAATTAGATTATACATGTAAAATGTTTAGCACAGTGCCTAACACCTAGCAAGTGCTCTGTAAATTATAAATATTACCATAAGTTATAAAGATACTCAGTTTATTAAATAATATATGTTTTATAAGACTTTATACATACATACATATGTAAAATAGCTCTGCAGAAACTCAGATGAAGGAAGATTATTACAAACAGGCAGGATTCAGATAGGTAAAGAAAGATGAACATTTTAAGAGGAAGAAATGGTTTTAACTAAAGAAGGAGACATAGGTACTTTGCAGCTGTCAATTACTATGGCTGTAATAAAGTGTTTATAAAGGTTCTATGAACTGAATTGTCCCCTCAAAGTTCATATGATGAAGCCCTAACCACCAGTGTAACTGTATCTGGGGATAGGGTCTTGAGAGGTACCTAAAGGTTCAATGAGGTCATCAGGTGGAGCTCTAATCCAATAGGACTGTGGCCTTACAAGAAGAGGAGGAAATCTCTCCCTCCAACAAGAGGAAAGAGAGAAGGTGGTTTTCTGAGAGCCAGAAACTTGGTCCTAACCAGAAACTGAACCCTGCTGGACCTTGGTCTTGCACTTTTCATCCAGAACTGTGAGAAAATAAATGCCTTTTGTTTGAGCCGTCCAGTCTACGGTATTCTGTTACAGCACCCCAGCACACTGACACAGCAGGAGACACGAGTAGGAAATAAAACTGGTAAAGTAGGTCCTGCCAGCTCATGGTGAGTTGGGCTTGGTAGGCTAAAGATCTTGGATCTTTTCCTGTAGACAACTGGAAGTGACTAATGGTTTTATAAACAGTAGGACTGACATAAAACATTCCTGACTGTGGTCAGGATTAAGGCAGGATTGTGGTCAGTATATAATTATGTAAAATATTCCAAAATATTAAATGGAAAAGTGAGAAATAAAGTTGTGGCAATATACTTAAAAAAAAAAACAAAAACCCAATTTCACTGTCATGATGTAAATGACCCAAAAATTTAACCATGTTTTAGAATAGCCAACTTTAAACACTTAATAATATTACATCATTCATACTGCAGCATTAGTAAAAAGAACATAAGACTTAGAGTAAGAACTCAAGTTCTGGTTCTCCTTCTCTGTGGTTCTATGTCATTAGGCAAGCCAAAACTCAGAATCTCTTCTGTAAAACAGAAATAATAACCACTGTCTCTCAGAGACTTTTGAGGGTATGAGATACATAGAAATTATTTGCAAGCTTTAAGGCACTATATGAATGCAAGGTATTTAGCATATAAAATGACCGTAAAAAGCATTCTATGTGAAAAAGACTAAAGATCAAACAAGTAGGGTGGAGGGTATAGCTCAAGTGGAAGAGTGCACGCTTAGCATGCATAGAGTTCTGGGTTCAGTCCTCAGAACATCCGCTGAGAATAAATAAATCTAATTATCTCTCCCTACCAAGAAAAAAAAAAAGATTAAAGAAGGACATAGCATGAAGTGTCCTTCAGGAATGGATAGCAAAAAATTAACTTGAAATGCTACATGAAAGCTTGCATCTCTAGGGGATGAGATACATAATTCACACATCATATTTTTATGTTAAACTGCAGTGTTGCTTTTTTTCACTGAGTAGTATTATAAAATTCTAAACAGTCTTCCAAGTGAATGAATACATAAATCAACCAACCAGATGCAGAACAGTGTGTATATTACCAATTATGTGAAAAAGTGAGGGTATAGATTCCTATTTACTTGTAACTCATAATCCCTGGGAAAAAAATAATCCCTGGAAAATACACACAAAATCTTTACATCTACTCTATAAATTCTGAATCATGTGATGGTACCACGTCTGCACCCATCCCACCAAAAAACCCACCTCAGGTATATAAAAAATAAATTCAGTGTTCCTTGTGGTTCCGAAACATTTTACAGATTACAAAAGGATTGCCTGTGCCGTGGAGGGATGAAATCTGATTAGAGGTAGGAAACAGCCAAGCCGTTTTGTTAACATGTATACTAGGACAGTTTGGCCTTAATCTCTCATTTGTCCCAAGTTTATAATTTTACACCTGATTTTGGACTTAATGAGGGAAGCAGAATTGCATCATTCCTTCCCAAAGTTCTGAATCATAATATACTGAACAATTATGATTCTGCTAAATCATTTTACGGAGATAAATACATACCATTATCTTCTTCAATCCCAACAGGCCCTGCTTGAGGAGTCTCTCCATTCTTTAAACAATTATGAATATATGTTGCCTTCCACCTTGCATACTTTCTGTGTTTCACATTCTAAAAGAAATATTTTTATATCAATATTAGACTGCAGCAAAGAAGTCAAATAAAAATATACATTATGATAATCTATATCATATTTCTGAGGTAAAATCTACTTCTGCATGGTACAGGTCTGGAATATTCTAACAATCTTCTCTTATCACTGGATTCTACCAACTGCCTAGGGCTTGAAAGACTTCACAAAAAGCCAACCTTCCTCAAGACACACAATTAGTTCTTTCATGGTTCTGTGTTTCAGCAAAGGTCTGCAATAGAATTATGGGGGTGTCCTTCAAACAAAACTTGCTACTTTAATGCATAGGAGAGAAACAGGCTACATGGAATTCTAAAATTAAACATAAAAGAAAATAACAATATATAGAACCATCTTCACTGAAGAAAAAAAATGATCTGTACAAATCTATAAAAGCAAACAAAAAACTAAGATGTTATAATGGTTAAAGTAAACACATGAACACTAGACTGACAGCTAGGCAAACTTGACTTCTAACTTATAGGATGTTATTTACCAGCTCTAAATCTCAGTTTCCTGAGGTCTAAAAAGGAAAAAGTAGTATGTCATTGAGTTGCTGTAAAGAGAACTGGAAAATCAGTGAAGAACCTGCTAGTTGCCTCTTCTTTTCTGACTTAAAATGTATGCCATATGCTATAAAATTAAAGACAAAAATTTGCCTTAAAAAATTCAAGAGTAAAATCTGTTAGAATCTTTGGATGGGTTAGTGATTTTTAGTTCATATTTTCATTTGACCTTTACACTACTCGTGGACCCATGGCACTGGTATCACCTGGGAGCTTGTTAGAAATGCAGAATCTTCAAGCCCGTATCAGACCTACCGAACCAGAATCTGCACTGTAGCACGATTCCCAGGTGATCTGTATGCATATTAGAGTTGCAGAGAACATATGATTTTATTATGCTGAAAACAACTGTAATTTACCTTTTGTAAAGATCCACTAAGTCATCAATAACTACAAATACAGCATACTGTCCAGATACTTGAGTATTTTGTGATGTGAGATTCTCCACAAACTACTATAGATAAGCAGTATACAGAAACATTTAAAAAATACATAAAAAATACATACAAATAACTGAAGTTTGTATATTTAATTTTCCTTTCTTATCAATTCTTGCATATATTCCATTTTTTAAAAGATTTCCATACATTGATTCTCATTTTCTTTCAGGTACAATTATATTTTATTCCACTTCATAGAGAAGCTTTTCAAATGAAATACCTACATTTAGTGTCCTTAGTTCTTTATCATTCAATTCACCCTAGGGGAGAAAACGTTTCTCTTTACTTCTTTCCTGTTTAGTTCTCATTCTTGTCACTCTTTTGGTCAAAGTACTTGAATGTGCCAAAGTCTTTTAATGTCAGGAAGCCTACATATGGCAGCCTCTACCTTGCCTAAGCAGTGAGATCAATTGAGGAACTGCTCTTGCTAAAGTCACCAACAGCCTATTCCACACACTGGCGAATCCAATGGACATTTTCAGGTATCATCTTACCAAACCTCTCAGTAGCATAATTAAACACTGGAACCCTCCGAGCTTTGTGAAACATTCTCTACTCTTGGTTTTTATGACACTATATTCTGGTTTCCCTCCCATCTCCTCTGGCTACTAATCCTCTATCTGACCGCCAAATAACCCTAAATACCCTGTCCTAGCAGAGACTGATCAATCAATGCTGATTAATATAGAATTTTAAATATGAATTATGTTTTCCACATAATGAAATAATAGGAAGGTCACAGAAAATTCAAATTCTTAACTTCTTGTTTAAAAACTGGAAGATCTGAAAACACTGGGTCCAAATAAACTGGTTTATTTGGTAATAATTATCTGAGCTAAGTAGAAGCAGCCCCTTCCAGATGGTGTACACATGCTCACACCCATCCATCTTCTCTGCCCCTTCTCCCACCCTCGCTCTCTAGTTCACACACTATATCAGTTGTCATTTATTATCTCACAGTGGGCTGTCTTCATACAGTGCACTTCCTACAGAACTCCACAAGCATTAGGACTCCTGTCTTATGGTTTATTTTCTTTTCTCTCTATATTCATTCTCATGGCTTTAAATATTATCTGTATCTTTATTCTTAAATTTACCTATCCAGCCAGGATTTGCTTCTGACAAATAGACAAATATCCAAATGACTATGTGACACCTCCACTTGGATGTCTCACGTACAACTCAAATTAAATTGTCCCTAACTGTTCTCTTGATGTCCGCCACCACTCCTTCCTCCAGGGAATTTCATTCTTCCAAGGCAGAAATGTATGGGAATCCATTTTTTGCACCATTCTCTTATTTCCTGCCTCTCCCCTGACTCCTGCATCTAGTTCACCAGGAATCTAGTTGACTATGCTTTTGATACATTTCTTGAATTCATCTCATCTCCCCAGTTTCCCTGCAATAGCCCCCTAATCTGCCTCCTTTCTTACCTTACGCCCACCACAGCTCTCTCATCCAGTACTCAGAGTAGAATGATCTTTCTAAAACATAAATTCATTCATCACTCTTTTCAAAGGCTTCCAATAGACCTGAAATATAAAACAAATTCTAACTCTGGCCACAGATTCTACTCTAGCTGGTTCTTGACTGGCCAGTCGCCTCTCTTGCCCTTATCTGTTCACTCACCAACTAAGTATGCTGGCATCTTTTCTGTTCCTAATCACTACAAGGCCCACAAAATGTGTCCCATCTGCCTTTTTGCCTTTTTCTCAACATAACTCCTACTTAATTCCTCATAGATCAGACTGAACATCACTTCCTCAGAAATGTTTTCCTGACTTTCCCAATATAAAGTAGGACTTCCCAGAAATCCTCTCACATCTTTTCTTTAATAATATTTACTATAATTTACAATCATATATTTATATGTATGTTTATAAAGTCTCCCACACTTTCATTCAAGGCCCTCCACACCGCAGACACAGCTTCGGTTTCATTTCCCACTATTTCCCTCAGTCCAGCTGGGACTGTCTCAACCTGTAGTCTTTTCTCATGCTGCTCTTCCTATTTCAGATGGCTTCCTCTTCTGCCAGTCTTCTCTTAGGCTCGGTTCAAACATTTATTCTTGTATGAGCTGCTCTGATTTCCAACAGCTATTTATCACATTCTCAAGTTAGGCACTATGCTAAGTGCTAGGGTAGTGGATGGACAAAGTTAGGCATGAGCTTTAGAGTCTGATGAGAAAGCCAGACAATAACTTCCATCACTTAATGTGACATCTGTATTATCTGAAGTCGATAATAATTTCTTTATCTTTTCCCCTTAGGATTCTATCATCCCATCATCATAGAGGTGAGGAAGTGGAATTGCAAAAGTAAAATGACTTACCCAGCCACTCAATTTCAGGTTGCCTTTGGGAAGCTAAAATTAGCATACTGCAGTTTGCAATTTAGATGGGAATATATAAAATAAGGGAAAATGGGCTTTTAAAAGGTCAGCTACTTAATGCATATTAGTACAGAGTATACTCTGGTAAATATAAAGAGAATTATTTTGAAAGTAAATGAATAAACTGCTTAGGAAAGTTTAGGTTACCTTCTTTTGGAATCTTTTAAAAATGAGACAGATTTTCTTTGGACTGAAATATTCTAATACTGTCTAAAGACTTAGTTGGATAAGTCACACTGTAATGACTTTAATAAGTTCCTTCATTCCTAATTTCATAATATGAATAGTGTAGAGGTGTTTAAACCACCATGGGTTCTTTCACTAGTATGTGAAGTTTCAAAAACATTGCTCTAACCTGAAATAGGTTCATTTTAGTAAATACATTTTTAAGAATATCCCAAAGCAGATAAATCAACACAATAGTTTGGTTTTTATTTCACACTATTTCCTAGAAACTGGCACTTATATTTTGAGCACTATTTCCTAGAAACTGGCACTTATATTTTGAGCAGAAGATTTTGGCAGTTGTAACTCAAAACTAATTCACTTTTTGATTATTTTCTTTAAAATAAAGGATTCTAAATATTAAACAACATTTGAAGAGGAAAATTTCAAAACGTCGATATTTTAAAAATCTTTTAGCTTCTTCTGGCTGATTAGACATCCTCTCTGGGAAACAGGAATTGCAAAAAGAACTTTTTACTTTTGTCCCTGGCCTCTAAGTTCCTGTTTTGTAACTGGATTGATGAGAATCACTGACAACCTGCAAATTTTGGCCACTAGAGTCACCAAAGGTTAAGTAAGAATTTTCACTTAATTTTTAAACCATTTGCACCTGCTACACTGAAGAATAGCCAGCAAACACCAACCGTAAGTTAAAATGGGGGTTCTCAAACCTGGTGCAAATAAGAATTGTATTAGGGTATAATAAAAAAAATTAATTCCTGGCCCCAAATATAGAAAATCTGATATAAATCATTCTCCATTAGCATACCAAAAAGCTACCTGAAAGAGAATGCTTTATTTTAGCTGTCTCCAATTCTTCCTCTTGGATTTTCTCTTGAACCCATCCTAGTCAAGTTTTTATCTTTAGCATGCACTACAACTATCTTTGTCAAGGTTCAGGATTACTTCTCTCTTACTAACATGGTTGGTGTCTTCACCAAGAGGTGGCACCTTAGCTTAGAACTGGTGGCTAAATCCAAAGCTTAGAGGTCATCTTACTCAACCCCATCAGCGTGAAAAGTTGAGTACTTCCTCTTCCTTGAAATCCCCTTTTCACTTGGTTTCCTGCTTATCAAGGTCTTCTGGTTTTCCTTGTCTCACTGGGTGTTCCTTTTCAGTCCTTCATACTGACTCCTTATCTTCAGGGTGTAGAGAGACAGACTTCTGTTCTTGGACTTCTTGTCTTCTCTTTCAACACTTTATCTTGACAATCTCATCCAATCTAATGGCTTTAAATACCACCTCATGGGGCCAACTCCCAAATTCATAACCTCTGCTCAGACCTCTCCTCTGAACTTCATCACGTATACATTCAACTCAGCATTTCACGTGTATGTCTGAGAGCTCAAAACATTCAAAGCTCAAAACCGATTTCTGATCTTCTCCCACTAAATCTATTCCTCCACATGTCAGTAAATGTCTTACAGCTATTCAAGCCCAAACCTTTGAAGTCATCTTTGAACCCTCCATTTCTCTCAGAGTCTATCAATGAATCATTTAAATTCTTTCAGCTCTACATTCAGAATATATCCTGAGTTCAACCACTTCTTGTCATGTCTTCTACTGCAAATTCTGGTCTGATTGCCATTGCCCTCACTTTGATTATTTAACATATTACTGGGTCTCCCTATTTCCACCCTTGTCCATTATAATGCAAGTATTAATACTTTAAATATAGCAGTCTAATCCTAACAAGTTTGTCTGTGCCTCCCCATCCTCACCTCCTATCACTCTCCTTATTCTAGATTTAGCTACCTTGTATTCCTTGCTATGTCTTGAACTTGAACAAGTATCCTCTGCTATGCACAAATATCTGCACTTTCTCTCGCCTCTCCCTAGAACATTTGTATGACTCATTCCCTTATCTTCCTCAAGGCTTTGCTAAAATGTTCCCTTCTTAGTGAGGCCTTCCCCAAACACCTTATGTAAATTGACCTTGCTACCCCCTTCCTTAACTTGGGATCCCTAGCATGACACATCTGACATACTATACATTTTATTTATTAATTTGTTTATTGTCTGTTTTCACCAGAGGAATGTGAGTCCCATGAGAGCAGGAATTTCGTCCACTGCTATAATACTAGTGCCTACAATTGTGCTTGGTATATTGTAGAGATTAACAAATATTTGGTGAATAAATGTATGGATAGTAGCTTCCGGAATCCATCTTTTTTTTTTTTTTTTTTTTTCAAATCAAGTACCTCAAAGGATTCTGAAGCTGGCTGTCCCAGAACCACACTATGAAAGACACTGAACTGGAGTGAAACACTTTTTGCTAATGAACAAATGTGAATATTCAGCTTGAGTACACAGTTTACTTAGGCTTGCAGGGAAGGGTCAGCAGATAGGGTGAAGGGTGCCCTTGAAACTCCCTGAACTACATGCAAAAAATCCAATATACATATGCGTGGGAAAGGATCCACAGCTTTCATAACCTTTCAAAGTAGTTAGTAATACAAAAGAGATTAATCATCTCTAACTTGGTGGTAACACCACAGATAACACATTTATACTCTTAGGCCATCAGTTCTCCTAAGTACATCACACAACCAAAGCTCTATATAACTCCTGGGAACACTGGATATAATACAATGACAAATGCTTGAAAAGCACATATTCAACAAATTTACTATCACAATGACTCAAATACTGAAGTATTATAATCACAAGTTACATGTTTTCCTGGAGCTTCAACATTTTTATACTTTTATATTTTTCAAAGCAACTAGACGTTTATAAAACAAGTTTTAAAAATTAGAGTAAACCTGTACCAAAAAAATCTTAACTATTATACACTTAAACACTTAAATTTAACTAATCTATTTTTATAATACTTGGAATGTACACTCCATATATTATTCTAGATAGCCATAAGATATCCAAAGAAGGTATGAGCATCTGTTTAATACTTAATCCACTGGGTAAGAAACGAAAACAATGAATGTTATCTTTTGGTAAAAAATACGTATAGTTTTGTGAAATCACTTTTTATTTTATATAATTTTACCAAGCTTAAGAATACTAGTAAGATATTTTCACTCAGATTTCCTAATTGTTTACATTTTTGTTTATCAATCTATTTATATATGCATATATATTATGCATATATTAACGTACAAAACGTTTACTGCATTTTTTTCCTGAACCATTGAAAAGTAAGTTGGAAGTCACTGTGTCTCCTTACTCTTTCATTATGCAAGTCCTAAGATCAAGGACTATCTCACACACCAGTTATTAAAATCAAGAAATTTAATACTTATACAAGAAAACTGTTTGATCCACGGTCCCAATAAAGTCTGTCAACTGTCCCAATCACGTCCTTGGTAGTTCCTCCCCTGGGTCTATTTAACTTAAAAAACATGCATTATTTAGCTGTCATGTCTTTTTAGTCTTTAATCTGGAATAGCCTTTGTTAGCATTTCTTGACCTTGACATTTAAAAAAATACCAGCTTAGTTGTAAAATGTTTATCAATTTGGATTTGTCCAATGTTTGCTCATGATTAGGTTCAGGTTATATGTATTCCACAGGATTTGCACTGAAGTGATGCTGGCCTTTCTCAGCTCATCTTATTCAGAGGCACATGGTATCGTCTGGTCCAATTGGTTGTGTTAGGTTTGATGACTTGGTTAAAATGGTGTCATAGACAGATTCCTCCATTATAAGCTATTTTCCCGTTTAAAATTAATAAGCAACTTGAGGGAGGATATTTAGAGACTAATGTAAATATCCTGCTCTTCATCATACTTTTCACCCACTAGTTCTAAACCTAATGATTTCTAACTTCATCGCTATTTCTGTATTTATTAGTAAGAACTCTACTGTAAAGAGCCTTCTCTGCCCTTCCATTATTTATTCATTCATTTATTTCATTGCATGTTTCAGTAGGGACCTATGGTTTCTTATTTTATTCACTGGGTTATCTATTATTACCATTCTTATTTTGACAGTCAAACTGTCCCTGTTGTAAATAGTGGGAACCCTTTTAAGTTGGCTTCTGGATTGTCCTGACATGTCCCTGTGATTGTGAACCACTTCTTCCTTCCGGCACAATAAGAAAAGCCCAGCTTCATTTAATACTTTCCCGGACCCAGCCCTAGATTCAGTCCTTTTTATGAGTCCTGGCTCATTTTATAGATGAATGGTATTTAGAAACCAAACTCAGGCACTGGAGGTGCTCATTGCTATCGGTGCTTCATTGCTTCTAGGTCCTTTCTGTACACAGATACAGGGAAATATGTTTTATGTACAATATACACATCTATGTATATATCCTGTATGTATACAAATACATGCATGTTTTGTAATATACACACATTTATAGTATAAATACTATCTTATATACATATATCCATGCTGCCCTATTTATATACTTAAAAACATGAGTTAATATAGACATCTCCAGTTCTAATTCAACACTATAATACTGTCTAGTCTTCTCCCATCCCATATTGTAACTTCTTTCCTCAGAAGTGAGAAACTTGGCTTTCTCAATATATTTGTGCAATCCTTGAATACAGAGTAAGCAGTTTTAGAATTGCCAACCCAATACCATCAAGAAAAGCCAAACTCACAAATACTAGTTTAATATTTAACTTTTTTTTGTGGTAAAACTGATACACCTCAAGATGTATAAACTGTAAGTGTGTAATTTGATGAGTTTTGTCAAATAGATTTATCTGTGTAAATCATACTCCTATTAAAATACAACATTTCTAGTTCCCCAGAAAGTCCCTTTATATCCTTTTCCAGATCAATTTTCCCTTGCCACATACAAAAAAAAAAAAAAAAAAAAAAAAATCTAATTTTTTTTCACTAGAATAAATCTCTCCATGGTAGTACTTTATATGAAGGGAATCACAGCTTGTATTATTTTGGGTCTTCTTTTGCTTAGCATAATGTCTACAAGATTCATCCATGTTATAGGATGTATCAGTAGCCCCGTTTTATACCTTAGTAACAGCACATTTTATTTATCAGTTCCTCTGTTGGTGGACATCTGGGTTGTTTCCAGATTTGGACTATTATGAATAAAGTTGCTATGAACACTCCTAAACAAGTCTCTTTCTGGACATTTGTTTTCATTTCTCTTGGATAAATACTCAGGAATTGCTGAGTAAAGGGTAGGTTTATGTTTAACTTTATAAAAATCTGCCAAATCTTTTCCCAAAGTGGTTATGACAGCTAATGTTTTCACCAAGCAATGTATGAAAGCTCTTGTTTTCACACATTCCAGCCAATATTTAACCCAATCTTTATTACTTTTAGTTAATTTTACTGTTTTTAAACTACTTATCCTACCAATGACTGAGAGGGATGTATCAAAATCTCCAACTATTACTATGATTTTTTTCTATATTTTCTTTTACTTCTATCATTTTTTGTTTCATAAAGTTTAAAGCTGCTACTAGGTACACAGACATTTATAACTGTGATATCTTCTTAATGAACTGCAATATAATCTTGATGAACAAAAATGTCCCATTTTACCTCTAGTAAAACATCTTTGTAAACTTTATCTAATATTAATATGGCCACTTGGGATTTTGTTTACTTAGTATTTACACTGAATTTTTTTCATCCTTTCATTTTCAAAATATTTGTCTTTGTATTTAAAGGATGTCTCTTATAAACAGCATAAAGTTAGGGCTTTTTTTTTTATCTAGTCTGAAAATCTCCACTTTTTTTTTTACTGAAGTATGGCAGTTTACATGTTGTGTCAATCTCTGGTGTACAGCATAATGTTTCAGTCATACATATACTTACAACTATTCCTTTTCATGTTCTTTTTCATTATAAGTTACTACAAGATATTGAATATAGTTGCCTGTGCTATACAGAAGAAACTTGTTTATATAGTAATTAGCATCTGCAAATCTCAAAACTCCCAATTTATCCCTTCCCACTCCCTTTCCCCACTGGTAACCATGAGTTTGTTTTCTGTCTGTGAGTCTGTTACTGTTTTGTAAATAAGTTCATTTGTTTCTTTTTTAGATTCCACATATAAGTGATATCATATGGTATTTTTCTTTCTCTTTCTGGCTTACTTCACTTAGAATGATGATCTCCAGGTCCATCCATGTTGCTGAAAATGGCATTTTATTCTTTTTTTATCACGGAGTAGTATTCCATTGTGTGTGTGTGTGTGTGCGCGCACGTGCACATGTATGCACACACACACACATACACAGCTTCTTTATCTAGTCATCTGTTGATGGACATTTAGGTTGTTTCCATGTCTTGGCTGTTGTGCTGCTATGAATATTGGGGTGCATGTATCTTTTCAAATTAGAGTTTCCTCTGGATATATGCCCAGGAGTGGGACTGCTGGATTATACGGTAAGTCTATTTTTAATTTTTTGAGGAATCTCCATACTGTTTTCCATAATGGCCGCACCAAACTATATTCCCACCAACAGTGTAAGAAGGGTTTCATTTTCTCCACATTGTCTCCAGCATTTGTTTGTCAACTTCTTAATGATGGCCATTCTGACAGGTGTGAAGTGATACCTCATTGTAGTTTTGATTTGCATTTCTCTGATAATTAGCAATATTGAACATTTTTTCATGTGGTTATTGGCCATTTGTATGTCTTCATTGGAAAACTGCTTTTTTAGGTCTTCTGCCCATTTTTGGATTGTGTTGTTTGTTCTTTTGTTATTAAGTTGTAGAGCAGTTTATATATTCTGGAAGTTAAGCCCTTGTCAGTTGCATCATTTGCAAATATTTTCTCCCACTCTGTATGTTGTGGTTCTGATTTGCTTATGGTTTCCTTTGCTGTGTAAAAGCTTGTAAGTTTAATTAGGTCACATTTGTTTATTTCTGCTTTTATTTCTATTTCCTGGGTAGACTGCCCTAGGTGAACATTGCTAAGATTTACATCAGAAAATGTTTTGCCTGTTTTCTTCTAAGAGGTTTATAGTGTACTATTTTATGTTTAAGTCTTTAAGCTATTTTGAGTTTATTTTTGTGTATGATGTGAAGAAGTATTCTAAATTCATTGATTTACATATGGCTTTCCCAACACCATCTGCTGAAGAGACTGTCTTTTCTCCATTGTATATTCTTACCTCCTTTGTCAAAGATTAACTGACCATATAAGTCTGTGGGTTTATTTCTGGGCTCTCTATTCTGTTCCACTGATTCACATGTCTGTTTTTGTGCCAATATCATGCTGTTTTGATTAGTGTAGCTCTGCAGTATTGTGTGAAATCTTCCACCAGCTTAGTTCTTTTTCTTCAGTATTGCTTTGGCAATTCTGTATTTTGTGATTCCATATAAATTTAAGAATGATTTGTTCTAGCTCTGTGAAAAATGTCCTGGGTAATCTGATAGGGATAGCATTAAATCTGTAGATTGCTTTGGGTACTATGGTCATTTTAACAATATTAATTCTTCCATTCCAAGAGCACGGGATATCTTTCCATTTCTTTAAGTCATCTTTAATTTCCTTAATTAATGTTTTATAGTTCTCCATGTATAATTCTTTCACTTCTTTGGTCAGATTTATCCTAAAGTATTTAATTTTTTTGGATGCAATTTTAAAAGAGATTATTTCTTTACTTTCCTATTCTGTTGTGCTTATTTTTAGTGTAAAGAAATGCAACTGATTTCTGTATGTTAATCTTGTATCCTGCTACCTTGCCAAATTCCTTTATCAGCTCTAGTGTAGAGCCTTTACGGTTGAAAATCTCCACTTTTAAATTGGATTGTTACTCCACCTACATTTATAGTATGTATTGATACAGCTCTATTTAGGCCTAAAATTTGCTATTTGTTTTATATGTATAGTTATAATTTTACTTAAATAGACATACATTTTTTAAAGAAGTGAAGAAAAGAGAAAATATATATTTATCTACATACCATATGCAGAGTACTTCATTCTTTCCTGTAAATCCAAGTTGCCCTCTGGTATTCATTTTCATTCAGCCTGAAAAACTTCCTTTCTGCTGTTCTTTAGTTCTTTAGATCTTTAGTGCAGACCTGCTAGTAATGAATTAATTTACCTGAAAATGTCTTTTATCTTATCTTCATTATTTGAAGGGTAACTTTGCTCTATATAGAATTCTGAGTTGTGAGGTTTTGTTTTTGTTTTTGCTTGTTTGCTTCTGCCCCCCACCCAGTACTTTAAATACGTGTGAATTTCACTACCTTTTTCCCACAACTCTTTAAAAAATGGGAAGTTGACTAACCTTCAAAGTATTGTTACCTTGTGCCTAACATGTCATTTCCCAGGACTGCTCCTTTAAGACATTCTCTTCCATCACCGAACTTCACTGGATTGACTATGATGTTCTCAGGTTTGGTTTCTTTGTATTTTTTTAGTTGGGGTACACTGAGCTTCTTGTCTATTTTTTTAGACAGTTTCAGAAAATCTATGGTCATTATCTAACTCTTTTTTGGGACTCCAGTTGCACATATTGCACCTCTAAACACATATTAGTAATAATGCATAATATGCTTGTTTCTGAATAAATTTATCTTAATATATAAGATTGAGTAGATTAGAACAGTTTCCATTTAAATTTTCTGTATTTGTGGATGTCTTCTTTAAATGTAGGATGCTAGAACATTACCCATCAACTAATAAAAGCAAAAACTATTTTTTTTAAGCATTTACTATATGCTAGGTACTTTGTTAAAGGCTTTACGTGCATTTTCTCATTTAAAATCCAGGACATCTTGATGAAGTAGGTATTACAACTTTCGTCATCTTACACATGTGGGAGTAGGCTTACGTAAGTCAAATAACCTACCCAAAGTCACACAGTTATGAAGTGGCATGTAGAATTTTGAAGCCAATGCCTGCAGTATTCGTAACCACATTATACTAACACTGCATACAAAAATATTCCATTCATTTACAATTAACTGCGTATTAGGTACAAGACATTGTTCTCGGCAATTATTACAAGAAGTGAATACAAGATACATGAAATTCTTATTCTAGTAAGAGAGGCATTACTACCCTTATATTTTCCTAATTATTATAAATTACTACAAAGAATGAGACAGTCAATGTATAGTGAGAGCATGAAAGTCTATAAGGTATGGTATATGTACAGTACACATGATTTTGTAATTAGATGAATTTCTCCTGATCTACCATGCATGGTTTTTCAGGCTAACAATAAGATGCTGCTTAACTCTGAATGTTCTAAGGCAAATGGATACCTTAAACAGACTACCTCCTTTGCAGCCAGCTATTCATGTACACAATTGTTCCAGTACTGTTACAGCTCTGTTTTTCAAGCAGAGAGAGTCAGCCCCAGATTGGGATATAAACAGGATTCTCTGGGAGCTCCCACAGAGAGATGCTAATCAAAATGTGGTCCCAGAACTGGTGCTGGACTGCAAACTGTTCATCAGTTTTGTGACAAGATAGTACAGAAATTGAGAGCATTTAGGAAGCTTAAAGCAAATTAGGCTTGTATTCGATATGTCTTTTAAAAATTTCATTTTTCTAGTTAATTATTCTTGTATTTTACAAAACAGTCTGCAACAGAATGGAAATTAAGAAGGGCAAAAACGCGGGACCTTTATCACAGTTTGTGAATATTGTTCTGGGCCATAGCATCTGGGGACAAGGAACTCATTGTATTTTTCTGCCTCTGTTTTCCCATGGTAATTCAGGGCTGTGAAAGTGAAATAAGATGTATTCAAAGTGTGTAAGCACAGTGCCAGGCAAATGGCAGGAGTAGATTCCTTCACTGTATCCCATCATTACTATATCATATATCATTATACTCAGTTATTTTGCCTCTCCTTCCGAGTTAGAACACAAACACTGTGAGGGCAAGAAAACATACTGAACTCATTTGATTCCCTCAAATTAGCAGAAACATAACAGATAAGAACAGTATTATTATCTTTTACCTGCAATTTTCATATTTTTCCTAAGTTAGAAATATTAAACCTAAACTAGATTATCAAGGAAAAATGGCAAAGCTCATCAAACATTGCTACAAGTGAAATAAATCTAAAATACAATAGAAGGAAGCCTGCCAATGATATTGGCCATAAGCAGTTTACACAAAATATGGCAGGAAAATAACTTGTTTGTTTTGAACATTGCTTGTTGTAAAATACAAATTAAAAATTTCAATATATATTGTGGTGACTTCTATGCTTAAAACTGGTACACGGAGTCCTAAGACAGCTAGAGGAATGCTGGAAGTTTACATGATAACAAATTTAATCAAATTCTGAGATGGAATTCTATAAAGCACAGTTAAAAGAGCTAAATATGTACAACTAAAACAGGTAAGAGCTCAGGAACAGAATAGCAACAGGTGAACTTTTTTTTTATGTTGAAGACTAAAGAAAATATAGACTAAAAATTTTGGTGCAACTATGAAAAATGACATGAAATTAAAAGGGAAAAAAGGTCAGGAAATAGACCAAGAAAAATGAGACATACTACATTTTAGAAGGGTTATGAAAGAACTGCCACGTAAACAACTCTGAATATTATCTCCATGTACAGATAGAAAAATGAAAAGCTAAACTATATCAATTTTTGAAATGCCACCTAAATACGTACTGTTTTTTACTTTGAGATTTTCCTCAGTGTGCAAATTTACACTCGATGCCAAAGAAGATGTAAGAGTAGAATGAGATGAAGTCCCCACTTTGAGAACTTGCAGTATAACTTTTTCCAAAATATAATATGTAATACTTAAGCTGAGAGGGCGGTAAGGAGACTGGTCTGACAAACGTAAGATGGGACTGGTAAGAAGCAGCACAAGAAGGAGCCGGGACTTGCAATGCCAGGAAATGAAAAGTCTTTGGTAAGTTCTTCAATAAAACAATGAAAGAGGAGAATAGGTTGCAGGAAAAAAAAAGAGCCTAAAATAGGAAAATTAATTAATTAGGTAAATTGCAGTAATGTAGCTCAGGAACTAGTGGCTTCGAATGTTAAATAAAAGGAACCTAACTAGAAGACTCAAAATCTTTATGTACAAATGCCATCCAGGAGACCCCAGATGTCCGACTTGCTCCCTCCTACACTGACAACCTCCATGTTGCCATGCTACCTTTCTTCTCCCTTCTTTCTACTACTAATCTGTTGTTTGCTGTCATGATTTCCAGTGGGTCTACTTTTCCCTATCATCTATAAAACTTTTATGGGTAATTTTTCATCCCTCTTTCTGGAGCTTCTAATCTAAAACTATTTTTGCTTCTCTCCTCCTTTTTTTTTCTTTGGTGTGCATTTTCATCTTTGTTTTTTACCATCCTCTTTCCATCACTTTGCAGTCTTGGAGCATATAATCATAGACTGGTAGAGCTGCAAGGGACCTCAGAGATCTGCTCAACCAGGCTTCTCATTTTACAGAAGATAAATCAAGTCCAGAGAGGTAAAACTACCTCTTGGTTTGGAGTTCGGTACGGCTGGGCTCTGGCAAACTCTCTCTTTTCTTTTAAATAAATTTTCAGAGCTGACAGGAAAAAAATTACATTTTTTAAACTTTAAAAAAATATAATTAAAAACATCATCTTGATTACAAAGATAAAATTAAAAAATAATTTAAAATGTAGCTAAAAATCATAAGATAATTATAATGCCTCTTTCCTCCCCATTTTCTGTTACTGGAGATTTTAGTGTTTCTCAAACAGCATTCTTTGAGAAGCAAGGGAAACAACTATTTTTGAAGAAAGTTTTAGCTTTGTTAAAAAGCTATGGGATATTATACAGTTAATAAAGACCACAACATTTCCTTTCTAAATGAACAAGTAAGATATAGCAAGTCCTGAAATATACCTACACAATTATATATTTAAAAAAAATCTACCTACCTTACCAACCTGAAATCATTAAACTCATTCTTTTCCCACCTGTTTCCTGTCTGTCTTTGCTAGTTAGTGTTTTCAAAGTTCAGAATAAAACTAAAACTGCTAAATGCTTTGAGTAACCACTTATACACAGTTTTAAAAACATCTCATATTTTTAAGTTATTTTGAAATAAGAAATGTTTCAATAGTTTGTATCCTGTTTTAGGCAAATAGTGCTTAAATCATAAATAAATAAATACAAGCCTTAGTTTCCTTCAGACAACGTCTGACTTTTCTAATCTGAAGACTCATTATTTCCCTTCACCCACCTCTTACTCTCCAAAATCCTACTGAACTATCCACAGCTCTCCATAAGGTCATGTTTAAATCACCTCTGGGCCCTCTGCCTAGCACAGAGCCCCATACTAGTAAAACAGAGAAGAAAAAGTCCAGATCAGTAATAACATGAAATGGGAGTAAAAAAAGGAGCTAAACAGAATAGATCCACAGGGCCTCCTGAATACAAAAAACGGAGAAGCGTTTCTGGTTTTCATACTCCAGGTCTCAGTTTTCTCATATACCATGCAGTCTCAAGAAAACCTGACAGGAGAGGTTCTCAACAGACACTGCCCACACCCTAGAGGGTGTTTTGGAAATATGTGTTGGTGGTGCCTGGTCATTTGACTGACTGAGGACTGCTGTTTGGGCAAGGGCCAGGGATGCTCGATATTTTGATGTAAAAGGCACAGTCACACAATAAAAAAGTGTCCCTCATTTGGCACAATTTTTTGAAATGTTCTGCACATCTCTCCCAACTCAAAACCCCAGCTTATGATCATCAAGCCTGGAGCTTAACTTTATTTTACACAAAAACATAAAGATTTTTTTTTGCACAGTTCTGATATACTATTTCATGAAAGCACAAAGTTTATCTCATAGATTGTGCTTTGTTTTGTTTGGCACTTTACAATGAACTGCTCACCATTTTGAGAAAAGTCGTTTCAGAGAAAGCAATGTTCTTCATAGATTTCAAGTCACTAACATGACATAGTTCTGAATAGAAACAAAATAGGAAAAAAGCAGTCCTAAAAAGGTCTCTGCCTCCAGTATGTTTACCAAGTAACAGTGTAGAAATTTAACAGCATCCAGGATTAGTAATATTTAAGCACTTAATAAAATCAAACTCTGATCCTAGGCTGACCAACACAGTAGCCATGCACTTGCTGAGTGTAAAATACACACTGGACTGAAAGAACTCACTATAAAAACATTTATGGTTAAAAATGACTTCATCTTTTGTTTTTACTTTTTAAATGTGGCTAGTAGAAATTTTAAACTCACATGTTTTGCTTATACTGTATTTCTGATGGACTTGCTGCTCTAAATAAACAATGCAGTAACAAAATTAATAAAAAGCAACAATACTGATTGTCAGCTAATAAGACAGTAAAGAATGTACACTCACTTCATCAGTAAGTTCTCCAAACACTGTTATGACATCTATTAAAAGACTTGCAGTATAGAAGGACTTGATCATGTTTCTGGAAGAGAAAAGAGAGTTCGTCTAGTTTAAATAAAAATTAAAGATGGAGAATTAGTCTTGCAGCTACAAGACAAAAACTTCCAATGTTTATAAAAACACTCTGAAATTAATGTTTTATATAAAATCAGATTTCAAGAACACAGTGGTTCCCCTTTTGTAATCTCCCTCCTACACTGTTATTAGGAGGAAGTAACAACACATATTACAAATAAATACACTACATCAATGTTTCATAGTATATTTTTGGTTTTAGAAAATGTAGTGACAGTACTATCTGAATCCATATCAAGCCATGTGTTATTTCTTTGTATTTAAATATTATTGTAACAGTGAACAATCATTTGAATTGATGGGGGTGGGAATTTTTAAGATCAGTATCATTGAACTAGGCTGTTTTTGGCTAAAATCGACTCAGATTTTGCTAAATGTTAAAGAATGGCTTGTTAGGGCATATTTACTGAGAAAACAAACCTGCCCTTAGTATTCCTTCTTTCAGCTATTTTCTCTTAAAAGACAGGATCACTCTTGTAACCCAAAATCATTCTGAGATTACAAAAGTAATTTTTAAAAAATAGAATTCATTAATCAGAAGTCTGAAAATGATCAACAGAAAAGTGTATAATTCTAGTTATATAGTAAACAAACTTACAATTTTTATTTTATCTTTCTTTACTTACTTGTGAAATCTCCCAGCACGATCTTCATTATCTGCATACAAAAACATTTTCAAAGCATAATTCTCCAAATGGGCAGAACCAACTATTTCTTGAGTAATAGCTTCATTATCACCCAACTGTTTCTTAAGCTAAAATAAAATGAAACATAGAACTTGCAATTCTGGACTCACAGAAGTGTATGCTTAAGTACAAATAATCCTAATAATGAAATCCAGTGTATAAAATTTTGAATAAAGACACTCAGGATAATCTTAAAGTATAATTTAGCTCTAAATATCAAAATAATCAAGAACAGAGGGGAAGTTATAGGTCAGTGGTAGAGCGCATGCTAAATTTAGCATCCTGGGTTCAAAACCCAGTACCTCCATACATACATACATACATACATACATACATTTAATTACCCTCCTCCCAAAAAATTGAAAAAAAAATCAAGAATAAAAAAGATAATACATCCAACTATCTATGTAAAGCATCAAATATTTCAAATTAGTGTATTATCCAGCTATCCTAAAAATGGAATTAAGAAATTCTTCCCTAACGATATAATTTAAAATTTTAATTTATTTCTATTCCAATTTCTTCTATCAAATACAGAAAAATACAATGAGAAGGATCATTATATCCTAAAAAAGGACCTCTCTGAGCACACTATGAAAAAAGTGATCTAAGTAAGGTGACAAACTTAGAATGGGATTATGAAAGTTTAAAAAATTTAGACAAATATATACCTCAAATCAACACAACTGACAACCATGTAAATTTCCAGTAAGTAATCCCTTTCCTATACATAGACTGCTTTAAAGTGTTTTACAAACAACAAACTAAATTCCTATATTTTACTCGGACGGTCACACTGGGATAAAATTATCTTCTGGAATATCAGATCTGAGTACCACACTACTGTTTAAAAATTGATTTTTTTTCAAAAAATGTTATACAGTAAAAAATTAAGTTTTGAAAAAGCCATAAGATTTTTCATAAAATCAGCAAAGTAAACATTTTCATAATTAAGGCCCAGAAGAGACTGAATATTGGAATTTAAGGACATTTGGACATGCCTGTCCTAAACAAAAACAAAAAGGCCCCACATATAATACTAGTGTACTATATCCAAACTGTGAAATGATTTACTTGTACAGGCAATTTAATTCCAGAAAATTTAGTGGGAGTATATCATTTCATCTCAACTTCAACATAAAATATCTGGCAGCAAAAACATACTATTACTCAAAGTTTTCCAACTATAAACAGAAATATTACAGCACAGGCAGAAATGTCACCATGGAATAAACTCAGTCTCCTTGTTATTTAATGTGGATAATAATAAATTCCTGGTAAGTCCCTTTACAAATGTAATTTTACATTTTGTTTACTATAAAGAACTGTTTGAGTTTTGTCTTATAAGCTATTGTTATTTTAACTATTACTGTTAAGCTGTAAAATTAATAAAGATATATTTTATATAAAATGTCTGTTACAGATGGTATTTTACAAATGTACTGCTATGTGTCAGACACGTTCTTCCTCCCACTTCCAAATCCCACCCTCCAAAAGAGGAGTACTCATTTTTCCTGCATCCATATTAGCAGTATTAAACATCAGACAAGCTCAAAGGCAACTGAGTTGTCAACAGTGGTGCCACCAGGGGTGCCCTGGGTGGTTAACAGCAGATGACAGAGTTCTGGGTTAGAAGGCAAGACAACCATACAAAGTTAGAGAGAACACTACTGCCATGGCTGCTTAATACAACTAGGCTTTGATCTGAATAACTTCCAACATGTATTAAAAAAAGAGCTCTGGGCTAAATGGTAATAAATGTTTTGATTTTTTAGTATGTCTAAATTTTGTTTCTCTAAAGAAAATAATGCAACTGATCAAATATTTATGTTTCTAATTCTCTTGAGCAGGTCACATAACTAAATAAGCAAATAAAAAGTAAGCCACAGCCATTAATACAACTGCCTTGGAGGAGATGAATTAACAGGGAGTAGACCTTGACACTGTTAAAATCGAAACTGGGATGGCTGGGCATGGGAAGTACAGGGTGGAGCCCTGATTACTAAGTGAGATTACTATGGTTTAGCACTGCCTTCCTGATGCACTGACACCTAATCAAATCCATTCAATTTTCCCTGGATTGGTGCTTCTACATAACCTGTGAAGTTGTATCACAGTTCAAGATGACTCACTAGTCACCTACCACACTCCTGCTGCAGAGAATGCCTGGGCATTGAGAGGATCTTATCCTGGGACCAAGAGAGGGAGGAAGACAATAGGCAACTTTCTTCATCATCCCTGTCACTAACTAGTGGCCCATTTCATTAGTGTAACAGCTATTCAAGAATTCCCAAATCAATAATTCACGTGACTGCCGGAGGGAAGGTTAGAAAGGGTTTGTCGCTTAAGAAAGGAGGACTCAAAAGCCATCACAGTAACCTGGGACAAGAGACAATGGTATATGCAAAGATACTGAAACTGACTAATTTATAATTACAACTCCCTAAGCAGTATAACGTAAGTTTTTAAAAAATTGTCTAAATTTTCCTCAGCTATAATGACACTGATTGCTACCAAGAGGAAGAACTAAAATGACAACACACAAATCAAATCAAAGGGCATTTTAAACATTAATCAGAAAATAAATTTTCAAGTGTTTAACTTACAGCTTCTAACTGATCCATTAGCTTTGATAAAAATTTACGACATTCAGGAGTTTTACTATCAATCTTCATTCCAGTTTGCATCGCGTACAAACGACCTATGAAGAAAAATACGATGATTTGAAAATTTTCCAGGGCTGAATGTTCAAAATGTTTTGTCTAATAAATAATTTAAAATTTAAGTGAATTTATAAGTAAAATAAAACTCTGACTTACTATAGATACTATTCACAAATATAAAGAACACAACAATATTATCCAAAGAATGCAAGATTCATGATGATGGTAACACATATTTATGAAGATCTCTTTTTTGGTATCACATTTAAAAAATAAAAGGACGAGGTCCTAAGCTGGTAAAGGGACCTGCGGTTTAACTGGTAAGCGAGGGCATTCAGTAAAACAACAGCATGTACAGGAGCACTTGCCAAGGGCCAGGTAAGTGATACTGATAAATAATACACAATAGGCGCTGGGATAGTGGGAAATGCGACTTGAGCTGAGGCTAACACGGAGAATTGATAAAATAAAATAAAAGAATTGAAATAAAAATAAAGGCTAATGCTAAAAATCTCTCTGATACCACAATCCTAAACAGTTTACCTAGTGATAAGAGCTGTGAATGGTTTGGTGGACTGGTGTGTACAGTTTACCCCTTACGTTCAACATGCTCTGGAGATCTGAGTGGCAGGCCAGTGCTCCACAGCACGGACACATCGTTCTAACTAAAACACATGTAGGTAGTTCTCAGATTTTTATCACTGTAAGTCATGTGGAGCTACCATACCTTCTTGTGTATATATTCAAGAATTCCCTCAGGTAGATACCAGGAAATAGAACTGCTGGGTTGCTTTGAGAGCTACTCTTAAACTGTCCTCCAAAACAGATGACCAACATGCAGTTAAATACACAACACATGCAAGCACCCATTTCTCCCAAACTCACAAAAAAAAAAAGGTTTTAAATTAAAAATTGATATCAAACTTTCTATCAATCTCAGGATGTGTTACCTCATTGAGTTTACATGTTCACTATACAAAAAGGTATTAGATATTTACTGGATAGCTCTACATCCTCCTTTATGGATCAGGACTAGCTATCAAAATAAAAGAAAAAAATCTGCCTAATCTTCTGTTGGGCTGTCTGTTTTTTTTTTTTTTAACAAATTGCCTTGTGGCAGTTCTTTATACAGTATGAAGGAGGGATATCATGTTTATTCCCCCAAAATGGAATCTTGTGAACATTATCCCTGCTTTATTTTCTCCTCAGCAGGTAATCAGCTTCTACTTCTGTTCCTACTACAACTCCAACTGAAACTCCATGGCAATTTTAGACTATCTGGTTTGCCGATGTATCCCTGGCATCTGGGAGAGTGCCTGGCCTTCGATAAACATTTTCTGAATAGATAAATACATGAATGAAAGAATAGCTCATTCTGCCCCACTGATTTAAATGTCACTTTTTTCATTCATTACCATATATTAAGTTTTTATGGGATAAAAGGGCCCAATTCTGTATATTGTCTAGCTTTGTTACTTGTTAGCCCTTTGCTTTATTTACTACAGCTTTAGAACATGGCTTGGTATGTTAGCTACTTTCAGGATTTCCAATTCAATTATGTCTACCCGACATACCTTCTTTAAAAACGTATTATATACGAATGATACAGTTATGTATTTTATGTGTATTTTTAATTTCAATCGCTTTGTCTGAAGGAACTACTTTTGAAGGCTTAGACTTTCACGGCTATCTCATGTGACAGAGCTTTAAGTTTAATTTATTAACGCATTTAAATTTCCATATACCAAATTTAAGGGTTTTAATCCATCTGGGTATTAATGAGAGAAAAACTGGAGTTAAAAGTACTGTACAGATTTATACTGCCTCAAAGTGTAAAAAGCATGATGCTTTTGATTTTTACTGCATGGTAATGAGCCCTGGTATCAATCTGAGTCAAAGACAGATTCTAATTTAAGAAGCCAAAAACTCACTTGTTTAAATATCCATTTCTTGGATCACAAATGTGACTAAATTTTCTACCTTTTTCCTCTTTCTCTTAACCAGTCACATTTAGCAACCTGTCAGGTCATTTACCCATTTGCGTATCACGTTCTAACCCCCTCTCCTCACTCAATGCCTTTTAAAGCAAGGCTGAACACCCTCTTCTTTTTAAAACAGTCATATCCCTTGAGTTGCTCAAGGTCTGTGCCTGTTTTAGTCAGCTCTTTTGTTGTTGTTGTTGTCGTAATTGTGATTGAACTCCCCAACACCTCTTTGTGAGTTGTTCAAGTTTTTCTTCCAGAATTTTTGTTGCATTTCTTTTATTAAAAGTACATCACATGAGCTTTTTGGAAAATAAACATACAGGCTCCAAATATTATGCCGTCTTTCAATTTCTGAATGTTGTTTTAAAACACAGCTCAAAATATTTATGTACTCAAAGCTATTATATGCAATTACTTTTCCCTATCAATTCTAAGCTTGAAAAGTTCTTTTATCTCCAAGAAACTTAATATTCAGTTACAAGATTTTTCTAGGTTTTCCTATGGTCTAATTTTTCAAATTTAGCTCTTTAATAACTTGCATTCCTCCCCGCCCCCTGCCCCCACCCAGTTACTGGCACCTGTCTCAACTACAATTAATAAATATTCTTTTCTTTTGCTAATGATTTGTGGTTCTTTAATTTTTTTTTTTTTTTTACTTTTTGTATTTCCTGGCTATTTGATTACACTGAGATCACAGATCAAATGTCATCTCCTCATATAATAACACCTATAACTGATAATATGCTTTTTCTTCCTCCAAATTTAATCTTACTATGTCTTACTGTATTACCAATTTTTTCTGAAGAATTTTAAATATTCCTGTTCTTATTTTTTAAGCAGAAGGCTTCTGGTAGAGTGCAGAATCTAGGCCATGCCAGACTGCTCCTATTTCCCCAACAGTCCCCACCCTAAGCTACACTGAGGCTGCAGCCTTTGAGACCCGTATGATCCCAGATTGGCTGGACTGTGGGGAAGAAAGTATTACTATTTCTATTAATATGTTTATTTCATTCTTTATAAGCTTCTATTTTTATACATCTTTTATAATACACACATAGTATTAGCACATCAATAAGGAAATATTACTTATAAATAATTTACATAATATTGAAGATTTGTGTTTAATTTTTTTTAAACTCACAGACAGGTGAGCAAAAGATTAGGAATCACTGCTCACTGCATCCTCAATCCTTATAAACTGTATTTTTCTGCTCCAATGTAGCCCACATCTCTCCTCATGGCCCTATTCCTTCTACCATATTCCCTGGAACTACTGTTTCAGAAACAGAAAACTCCCCTCCCTCTCCTCAGATACCTTCTCCCTCTGTCTTATTAAAGCCTGGATGTCACTTGAAGAAATCACTTTATTTGCAGTCTTTTCAAGAGAACTAAAAGAGTACTGTCAAGTATGACAATCTTTGCACCCCACTGCTTTTCTCTTTGCATCCCACTGCTACTTATAGTATTGTCTCAATGTTTTCTAAATACTCTGGTCCAGGGCTCATGCCACTCTCCATTTGATCTTGTTATGCTTGTAGGTGCCCATGGATCTCAGGATCTTTTCATCATCTTGAAAATTTCACTGTTCACATGAATAATTCTAATACTTGTGGCACAGACTGCTCAGTGCCTACCTGCATCCTTTCTTTCCATCTTCTTTACTAACAAGACCCCTACATGACTAGGGAGTTGTAATGTAACTAGCCAGAGGAGTGCACTTCCCAGTATTCCTCAAAGAGAAATATGGCCATGTAACTAAGAATAATATCATTTAACCAAACAGTATTGAGGGAGATTTCTGGAAGTCACCTTAAAAGGGGGAATGACAGCAGGGGAAGATCTTACCCTTCCCCTCTTCTCCTCCCTGCTGCCTAGAAGAGAAGTGGGATGACAAATTCTAGTAGATATTCTGGACTACAAAACTTAGTAATCTTGTGCTGGTTTGTAGATTTGAAATAGGAGAGAGCTTGGGACCCTGATGATTTCACAGAATTGGCACACTGGCACTGGGTACTGCCGACAACAGACTGTCTTTTAAATGAAGGAGTAAATCTTTATTTTACTCAGCCACTGTTATTTTGAATTTTCTGCAATAAGAAAGCAAATCTATTTCTAATGCATACACAGTGCCATGTTCTCAATTCTTACCAACACTGATCTCCAATAATTGTATGTGCTCTCCTTTACATGCCAGTCATTCCATAATTAAATTACCATCTCAAACTGCTGTACCACCAGTATCAGTATATTAAGCACTCACTCTAGACATAATTTCCCTTTCTTCCAACTTTAAACTCTGCTTGTTATAACAGGCTTCCAGTTCCTTGGCGTCTCCCTACTTCTTCATTACAATCTTTTCTTCTTTAACTTCCCTCTGCAATCAGCTTTAATTTTATGATATATTGTTCTAGAATTTTATTGTCCTATCTCTTATTGCTGAATCTTTTCATTATGTTCCTCTGGCAAAAGCACCCTTGTATATAAACCCAGCTATTCTCTTTCCCTATGCCCACATACAAGCAACAGAGACCACTGACAGATTATTATAAATATCATAATTATCAACATCAAAGAGCTTAATATTTTTAATATTGAATAGCCCAGTATTATTTATTCAATCAAAGTGAAACACACTTCAGAGATTATTGATATTTCCTTTGAAGCAAAATCAAATTATTCCTAATTCTCTAACACCATCAGCCTACTTCACAACACAAATATAAACAAATATCAGCTTTTTCCCTTTAAAAGTTAACCTTAATAACATGGCTGTTACTTGAAATATAGTGTAATGACAATATAGTTTAATGGTTTCACCGACATGTCTTTTTTCTTGGTTAATATGCATATTTAATCTTCGCAATCACAAAGACGTTATTATAAAGTACACTTTTAATTGAAGAAATGGAAAGAATCATCTCAGAATGGGAAAGATTTATGATAAAAACTGGCCTGGCTTTTACATTTCTGAATATCTTATGTGATTTACAATTCTTAAGTTGTACCACAGATACTTTTCCTAGTATTAATAAAATCTACTTATGAAAATTGATAAATACACTAAAAGATCTTTTAGTCACAAAGGGTGGAAAAAAGGATCACTTTCATATAGAACTCTGTTCAGGACAAGTAATTCATTGTAGCAGCATCAGTACATGGAACATTACCTACTAAAACAGAATAAATATGTAGCTAAAATCTCTATAAGAAAATATACTTGATTTATTTCATTAAGAAAACGTGTTTATTTTTATGAATAAATATTATTTGAAGATGAGTAATGAGGCATATTTGCAAAAGGATTAAATACTTTCCAACCTAACTTTAATTTAATGCGAAGCATTTAGGAGACAAATATTTACTAATCCTGAAGGTATGTGTAATTCAAAGTTCCATTAAATCTAAACATTAACATTCTAATACAGCCTTGTTTATACAAGAGAAATCTAAAAATGTGCAATGTGTGATATAAATACACAAAAGGTATATTAAAGCAACTGTGAAGAGTGGTGCTTTAATAGGTTAATAAATGTAGCACTCAAATAGGAATCATTATGATATACACTGATGTACAAAAGCAAATTTTATTCTAATAAACAGAACTGAATACATTACTCTTCTCAAACTGTATTATAAATATCTGCTATATGGTTAGTATTATCTTTTGTGAAGGGACTTCCAGGTCGAAGAGTAAAAAAAAAGTATGAGTAAACATGTATTAATAAAGGGTATTTACTTCATTCATTCCCTCCTCAAACAAATATTTTTAGAGTTTCTGTCATAATTCTGCAGCTTTAAGAAAAAGCTCTTTGTGAATTCTTACTAAAAGATAGTGCTGGGACTTAGCAAACACTAAGTGATGATCTCATTACTAAAATGAGACCACAGATCCTGATTCTGACCACATGAAGTAATGAGATCTGCCATCCACTGTAAACATCAAAAAAACTAGACAAAATACACAAAACAAGTTTTCAGACAATGTAAACAGACAAGGTAAGATAGAGACATCTGAAGAAACAAAACATGAGGTGACATCAACATCAGCCTAGCATTCTGCCTGGATGCACATCCCAAACTAAGGAGCAGGAAGGAGTCATAAGCAGAGCACAGTCCTCTAGCTGAGTTGCAAAAGCAGACTAGAGTTCAGGGAGACTGCAGCAGCTATAAGTTGAGGGGCAGAGTTCTGAAGAGCATGAGAAGCATGTGAAGGAGAAAACTCCACATGGCCAAAGAAGGCGCAGAAGCTGGGAGCTGGACTGTCCCCAAAGCACATACGGGGCTGGGATGCATTCAAGTTCCAATCAACCACAGTGGTGAGTTCTAGAGGCTTACCAGGATATTCAGTAGAGACCCCCCAAAGGGATATGCTCTAAGTAATAGGGTTAACCTGTCCCTAAAGCAAAGGCTACTGTAGACCTGCCCCCAAAAGCTAAAAATAAAATAAGGCACAAAAGAATCGAATTGAACAACAAATAACTTAATTGTTGGCCACATCAAATCTCTTCAAAGTAAGAACAGACATTCAAGAATTTAAACTCCAGACATTCAAGAACTTAAAATTCACTGTCCTGCAACCTATCAAAAATTACTAAAGATGGCAATAGGCAGGAGAATGTAAACATAAGATAAAACAATAAAACAATGACAAATTAATGATAATGGCAGATAATTACATTAAAATCCTGGGAAACCATTCTGAAGTATTTAATGGAAACCATGAGTAAAATGGGGAGAAAGAACAGAATCTACACAAAGGAACCCAAGAGGATTCTTAGAGATGAAAAACAGATCTGAACTGGAAAATATACTGGATAGGATTAATAGTAGTTTAGACATCATAAAAGAAAAAATTAGTGAACTTCACAACACAGCAGTAGAAACTATTCAAAACAAAGCAAGGAGAAAAAGGATTGAAAAGAAAAAAAAGACCAGAATCTCAAGGAGGTGTGGGAAAATATCAAGTGTTCGAACATATGCATGGATACCCTCCTCTTCCCCCCAAAAAGGTGGGCGAGGTGTGGCAAAAAGGACTGACAAATTAAAACTCTTTACCCAGCAAAAATATATTTCAAAAATAAGAATGAAATAAAAATTTGTTTTACACAATAAATGCTGAAAAAACTGATGGCAATCCTACATAAGAATTGACAAACTCTTCAACAGGAAAGAAAATGATACCAGATTTAAAACAATCTACACAGAGGAATGAAGAGTGCTAAAGAAGGCAATTATGTGGGAATATAGTAAAATTTTTTATTTCCTCACTTTATAAATTTCTTTTTAAAAAGGACAGTTTAAAAAAATGTATTCTAGAGTTTATGACATATGTGTAAGTAAAATGTATGACAACTATAGTCAAAGGACAGAAGGGGAAAAAAAGTGAAGTTCTTACCTCATATATGAGGTGCTATATCATATGACTGGAGAATGTGATAAGTTTTTGTAAATGCTAGAGCAACCACTAAAAAAAATTAAAACAAAGAATATCTAATAAGCCCATAGTGGAGGTACAATGGACTTCAAAGTGCTTTCAAAAAGAAGTATTAACCAAGTGTAAAAAAATGTGAAAACAAAAAAACCTTAACAAGCCACAGAAATACAAATGACGAATTGAATGACAGTGAGAACTTATCAAGCACTGAAACCTATTACATATAATCCTGTGCTGCTCACGAATATGGAAGCTTTCACTTTGAATAATCAAATGTAATTGTCATAAAAAATGAATCTTATCAAAGATAATTTAAACTTGCATGGGTGTCAAACATAAGACGATGACAGTTAAGAATGAGCTATTTGACTCCACTGACCCTGTCCCCTCAACCTTAGGGACAGTTTGAAAGAGCCTAAAAATGAAATGATTTACTTTACTCAAAAAGGAGTAAATATTCAAATGACTTCTTTTGTAAAACAAAATTCATGTCTGCATATAGGTTTGCAAAAACAAACATAAAAGAATGGAATGCTAATGAGTAAGTCAATAGCCCAACTTTCTGCGTGTTTTTATTATTAACCTGTCTGCTACAGTAAAGTATCCTGAGTTAGCTTACAATAAAAAATGACAAGTACTTAGACAAGAGGAACTTTGGGCTCAAATTAACTGAACAGATTCAGAAATCAGCTAAAAAAGAAAAAAACTTCCTATCTTTACTGGCTTAGTTAAGCTTATCTGTCCTTAAAAAATCCAATTTCTGTGTGACTTAACAACAACAAATAAAAGGCAACTGATTACTTATTTTAATATCCATGTAGCTTGCCACCATAAATTTAAAAATCCAATTATCATTTAGCCTTTAAACTAAATTAAAATTTTACACTTGTAAATTTACACTTGTGCCTGATAACATCTTTGTTTTTTTTTAAATTTAAGTATAGTCGACTTACAATGTTGTGCTAGTTTCTAGTGTACAGCACAGTGATTCAGTTATACATAAATATATTCCTCTTCATATTCTTTTTCATTATAAGTTATTACGATATAACACCTTATAGATGAGATACACCAAATATATTTACAACTTCCCGAACAACTGCCTTTAATTTTCCTATGATCATATAAATGACTCCCAAAGAACATCCATGCACTTTCACTGAATGTCTATTAATTGTACAATACCACCCCCTAGAGGAAACTTTAAAAAAATAAAACTTGAAACAATGTTTACTGTTACTTGAGCAAATTTAAAAGGAAGGAAATCTTTCTAGTTTTAGCTTTATCCATAACACCAAATCGCACAGAATCAAAATATTTATCATATAGTATCCATGTTTAGTAGGGACTCAAATATTTTCTGCCTTCATTGAGGAAAAAGAGAGAGAAAGAGAGCTCAGAGATATGTTAACAGCATCCAGCCTGCCCTTCGTTTCCATCCTCCACTTACTAGGAATCTCTCAGATTACTGCACTGGCTCCCCCTTTCTTTTTTCACCAAGTTAACTTGTCCCTTTTCCCTCACTCACTCTGTAACTATTCTCTAATTACTACTTACTATCAACATTTTTCCCACCTAACTATTTCTCATCTAGCATTTGTCATTCTGGTTCTGGCTCCTAACAGAAGAATCAGGATGATTGTGAGGTTCCAATCAGATATTCTAAAGGCAAGCAGTGTTACAATGCCAAGAGCTACATGAATGTTAGTCACTGGCCTCTTTACTCAGTGATAGCCATAAGGCCATAGTTCCCTCTAGGGACCCCTGTTATCTTAAAATTCAAGTCAATTTAACAAACAGTTTTTTGAGCATCTATTAGTGGCCTAGCACTACCTGGTACAGTAAACGCACCAGCCTTCCTAAGTTTACAGTCTAGAAGAAACAAGCAAATGAAAAGCAACTAAGATAAAAGCCTTACAAGGTCCCTTGAGGACACAGAGTAGAAGCACCTTAAAACTAGAGAGTTTAAAGAAAGCCTCCCAGAAAAAGTGACATTCAAGCTAGGACTTTAAGGATTAAAAATAGAGTAGGGGGTGGTAGGGATGGGAAGAGATGCCAAGACAGAGAGAATAGACTGTTGGAAGGTTTGAAGACAACAGAAAGTGAGTAGGGTTCTAGAAACAGTGAAATTCAGTTTGATTAAAACTATAAAAGATGATTCCATGTTCAAACCATGAGTGGTCACTAAAGGCACTTACATTTTTTCTGATAGTCAGATGAGCTACTACAGGTATTTTTTTTTTAATTTGCTTTTAATAATGTTCTTGTTTTTTAATTTTTTACAGTATGAAACATGCCAACTTATAGAAAACATTAAAAAAAAGATAATTTAAAAAAACCCATAAACCTAAAGGACACAACTTTTTCTCCAAGTGTATGCACGTATGTGTATACATGTAAATAAATCCATATTGCAGTATATATATATAACTTTATATCCTGCATTTTCATATAAAATTTTCCCCATGTTACAAAAGATGCTTTCTAATTTTTAAATAATCACACCCCTTTCTATCTAATAACAAGATTTACTTAACTATTTCCATAAGGATATATATTTAGGTTGTTTTGAGCTTGCCATAAATGTATAATCATTCAGAGAATTCTGCATAAAGCTTTTAATACATCTGTGATTATTTCCTAAGTACAAGCTTTTCAAAACTGAGGGAATTACTGAATTATCGATACTTTTACATTCCACACATTCTGACAAAATGCTTTCTAAAACTTTGAACCAATGCACAGAGCCACGTCAATGAAGATTTCACCATATATTCATGTGTACTCAAATGAGTTTAGTCAAAAAATGGTATGTCATTTTAATTTACACTTATTACTAATTAAGCTGATTGTTAATTAGTATTCTTCTCTTTTAGTGGTTGCACATATATATTCTTTGTCCATTTATCTATGGAGATCTCAGTTTTGTTGTTGTTTTTAATGGATTTGTGTAAGTGTTTTATACATCAGGGAATTAACCCTTTGTCTGTCATCTATTGGAAATATTTCTTCCTATGCAATGTTTTTTTTAAAACTAATTGTACTGTTTGTGTCACATAGAATTTCTAAGTATTTAGTTAACTTTATCATTCTTTTATTCTGTGCTCTTTCCACTAAGCATTTAAAGTAAAACTTTCTAGTAGCAACAAAAACTACCTGCTTATAGCAGAAAGTAGGAAGGTATGTCAATAACTTAGGTGTAAGGTGAGGGTGTGATATCAGAGGAACTAAGGAGATAAGCAAAATCTTAAAAATCTGATGACTAGCTGATTGTGACAGATATGAGGAAAGGAAGGGAAGGTCAAGCTTATAATTTCTAGCTAATAAATGTGAAAATCTGACATATGAAAGATATTCTAGAAAACATACCAATATTAGCTCAAGTCAAATTTTTTAAATGGAAGAAATAGACATATACATAAAAGGACTTCCTCCCTAAAGCGTAAAGTTCTACTTTACCAGTGGTCTCTTTTTTTAATCTAAAGGAAGAGATGAATCTCCTGCCTTTCAACCCAAGTCAGATATGAGAAAAAAAGCAATCTTCTCAACATTTAGGAAACCAGCGCAACATTTGTTACCAAAAATCTGACAATGATAACACTTTAAAAAAGAAAAGGCTGAACCAATTTCACTTAGGAACACTCTTGGGGGGAAAATATAGAGAAAATAAAGTAGACTAGGACATGAAGCAAAATACACAATAAAATATATAGACTTTACATCAAAAGCATGATAGAAATAAGGAAAAACTAACAAATTGGGCACCTCCAAATTTTTTCATCTGTGAAACCCTGTTATGAAGACAAAAGAGAAGCTACAGACTGGAAGAAAATATTCACAAAACACATTATCTGACAAAGGACTAGTAACTAGAGTATCAAGAACTTTCAAAATTCAATTAAAAGGGGCTGGGGTGGCAAAAACAAGGGCAGACACCTCACTGAAGGTGATATACAGCTCGTTAATGAGCACAAGAAATGATGTTAATTTCCATAGCCCTCAAGGAAACAAAGATTAAAACCACGATGAGGTATCACCACACCTATCAGCATGACTAAAATTAAAAAGTGGTGCCACACCAAATGCTGGTGAGGATGCAGAGAAACTGTACTCACACTTGTATGTTGCTGATGGGAATGTAAAATGGAATAGCTAGTCCGGAAAACAGTTTGCCAGTTTCTTATAAAACCAAATGTGTAATTACCATATGTCCCAGCAATTGAACTTTTGGGCATTTATCCCGGAGAAATGCAAACTTATGTTGACACAAAAATACTATACATCATGACTGTTCATATGAGCTTTATTCCTAATAGTCACAAGCTGGAAACAACCTGTCTTAGTCCATGCCATCTGGTAAAACAAAGTACCACAAACTGGGTAGCTCATAAGTAACAGAAATGTATTGCACACTGTTTTAGAGGCTGGAAGTCAGTACCAACAAGGCCACGGACCTCTGTGTGATCTCTTTCCTAAAAGCACTAATCTCACTCATAAAGGTTGTACCTTCATAACTTCATCACACACATCCCCACCGCCATCTACTAATACCATCACTTTTGAGGGGTCAAGATTGCAATATGAATTTTGCTGGGAGAAACAAACATTCAGACCATAGCAGAACCCTTATGTCCATCAATTGCTCAAATTTCAAACTGTGAGACAGATATATAGATGACTAAAATTTAAAGATATCTATACATCTATCTCATGATATATACATATATCATGGAACTGCACTGAGCATTAAGAAAGAAGCAAACTATTGATAACTTGACAACTTATCAATAAATTGATAAGAGGCAATCATAATGAGTAAAAAAAGTAAATGAAGCGTACAGAAGTTGAGAATTGTGAAAATGATTCCTGTAGAATATCTGCATACTGAAGTTTGGAGAGCACTGGTTTAGTATGTCTAGAGCATAAATTATAAGGGAAAAAGTCATCATGAGTTATCTTCTGTTAGACAGCAGAATCAGACCTACAAATACAGCAGGCACAGGAATTATCAGACAGCAAATAGAAATGTAAATATTTTTAAAGCATTTAAAGAAATGAGTGTTTAAAAATATATAGTTCACAAAAGACTATCAGAAATGGCTGGGCTGATTTAAAAACAAAAAAAGAGAACATCTAGAAGTAAAAAACGAAAACAAAAACTCAATAGATGGATTAGACAATAGAATAGATGGACATGAACACTGACCTAAAGAAATTAAACAAAATGAAGCATAGAAAGAAAACAAACTATGAAAGCATTAACAGACAAGAAGTTAAAGGAGAAAAATGCAACACATGTCTTATTAAAATTGCAGTAGAGAATAGAGATAATAAAGAAGCAATACATGAACAGATGATAGTAGAAAATTTTCTAGATTTGATGAAAGACACCCATCTACAAATTCAGGAAGCCAAAGTCCCAAGTAAGGTACACAAACAGAAATCAAGGCCTAGAAAATCAGAACATAAACCGTAAGGAAGAGACTGATAACTTGGCCCTATTTTAAAATTAAGAAACTTTGAACATCAAAGGCCTTCATAATAGAGTGAAAAATCAAACTATAAACTTGGAGAAGATATTTGCAATGCATATACCAAAGGATCAGTAGCTAGATTACTAAGAAAAAATAATGAAATAGAAAAATGGTCAAAAGCAGTAAATAGATATTTCAAAAGGAGATCACAAATGGTTAATTAACATATGAAAAGATGCTCAACCTTATTAAGATTCAGTGAATTGCAAATTTCGCTCCAATGAGACACCATTTCACACTCACCAGATTGGCAAAAATTAGCTATTCTAACAAGCATCAAATATGGTCAGTACAGTTGCATTCATTTTACTATTCTTTAAACTGTATACTCTTTAACATGCATATGTTTTGTAACAAAAATATTTTTTAAGTGCCACCTGGAGTTAGCAATAAAAATCTTTGCTCATGATCCTGTTGAGAGCAGTTTTGGTAAAATAATGGGCATGAAACCTAGACTACAGCGGGCGAGAAAGGTTCCATGAGATAAGGATGTAAAGACAACTACAGACTACTATTTCAGGCCCACCTTTGAGGTTGGGCGGACAGGACTGTAACCTTAAGGGAATGTCATAATGAGAGCTCCTCTTATTTTTTAAATAAAGGAAACTGGGGCAAGTTTAGAAAGAAATAGCAAAAGACAGATAATGACACAAGAAATAAAAGGTCCCTGGCTAGTCACAAAGGTACATAATACCGAGCCCATAAACAGGGATTAGTTTTAGACAGGAACAAGGGATCCTATTTCATTGTTATAAGACATAACCTCTTTGACTTTATCACATTCTTTTTCTCCTTGTTCTATCCACTCCAGTTACAATGGCCACTTTGACCCTCCTTCAAGCAAGCCCCTACCTCAGGACTTTTGCACTTGTTACCCCCTCTATGGAGAATACTCTTTCCCCGGTGATGCAAAGCCTGCCTTTCACTCCTTTCAAGTCCTGCTCAGAGATGAACCCAGAGAAGCATTCCCTGACCACTTTTAAAATGAAATCCCCTCCTCACTTCCTACCACCCTATTTCTCATACTGCCTATTTTTTCCCTGCTTTGTTTTTCTTCATAACCTTCTAATATTCTAATAATATATTCATATTATCATTTCATCTCCCCACCCCATAGTAAGTAAGTTCCATGAATGCAGGAACTGTAGCCACAGTGCCTGGTAATGCTCATACAGGTAGAATCTCAATAAATACAAGCTGAATGAATGATTAATGGCCCCTGTTTGAGGAACCTGAAAAACAAGTATAATGGAAAAACGCTGTTACTATTTGAACAAAATGGGGTAAAACCTTGAGAGTAATCAACTTACTGCCCACAGAAGAGGTGACATTTGAGCCAGAATCTGAAACATGAGGAGTTTGCCAAGTGGAGAAAAAAAGGCAGACATTGCAAGAAAGTGAAGAACGTGGAGGTCTGAAAGGGCCTTGCACGTTTGAGAAACAAAAATGGGGGACACCTGGAATACAGGATAAGGATGACAGCAGACCGTAACATCCACAACAGAGGACACATTATATTGAGCTTCTCAAGGCTAAAAATCCTTTTCAGAAGATTTATAGTTGCTTGGTCACTTGTTATACCTGCAGTAAAGTTAAAGTATAGAATATAAAATAAAGTTTACTGGACCTACTCTCTTCTGCAAAGGAAAAAGTGTAAACACATTTAATCTGTGTTTTTCATCAACTGTAGGTTACATGTACCACAGTCAACCAAAGTCAGAGTTCACCCCAGAGTTCATCCTATGAAATGTCTCAACACCAGGTATTATCCAAAGAAGGCTAAAAATTCTCACTGGTGGGAGAGAGCTGTGTGGATGCAGAAGGGGGAATGGGTAAATCCAAGTGCTTGTTTTGTAGCAGATATTCTTCATTGATGAGTTTCTGAATGGGCTTGCCTGTTGTCATAATTAACCTGCACTAACTACTATGTTTTCAACTAGTCAGTCTTCCTTTTGTGCACATCACTACTGCCTTTGGGACACTAACGTTCGTTTTAGCCCCAACTCAAATTACTTAACGACCCAGGTTATTTTCAGGATTCCCTAGTAGAGACAGAGGGCTCTTTTGTCTAAACACAGAAAGAAAACCTCAGACCTTAGAACAGTGTGTTCCAGAGTTCATCAGCCCTTGAAGTCTGTTTAAAAATATTTAAGCACAAGACTGGAGAGGTAGTGGACCCTATGGTCCTTTTGAAGTTTTGCCTTTTCGGGGCCTGCAAAGGGGCGAAGAGAATGTGGGGTGGGGGGGAAATCCACGAGGAAGGCGGGACCCCAGGGGATTCCCACGGCAGGTCAGAGGTCAAAGCTCAAGTCTAAAGCCAGGGGGGCGGGGCCTGCCTTAAGAACCAGCGGGCGGTGTGTGGGCCCCGGAGGGTAAGGAGGGCCGCGGCGACCCGGAAAGACTCACAGTAATAGGCCACCACAGGGTCCCGCTTGTCATGCTCCTGAGCTGTCCTCAGATGATGCTGTATGCTCTTAAACTGTGGGGGTAGCGGGGGCAGCGAGGCAAGCGCGGCCATCTCCACTCCAGGAATCACCACTTCCTACTCGCGCGCCACCGACACTTCCGCTTCCGTCTGGGAGGGAGCGCGCACGAACGCGCACGGCAAATCCCGCCCATTTTCCCGTTGCTCAGAGACAGCGACAACTACGGGTTCCCAGCAGGGACAACCTCAGTGAGTCCGGCTCGTAGGCTTTAGAGCCCAGAGGAGGCTGAACGGCTCCGAAATTACGCTGCATGTGGCAATAGCGCTCTCTGCTGGCTACTGGCAGGCAGGAGGAGAGACTTTCTTTCTCTTTGTTTCCAACCTCGACTCCCCTTTTGCGGCTGAAGAACGGGTAGAAAGGGAAAAGCGAGAAGAAAATAATGTTTGCTGATTGGGAGAAAGGGTAAAGGCGTGAATTGCCTTTGACATCCTTCAGGAATTGTCACTTACAGTTCCTCAGATTATACTAATATATATATATATATATATAATAGAAACCTTTCCTTTACTTTAGAAACTTTTTTTCTTTTAAGAAACTTTAAATCACGCCCTTCTGTGCTGACACATTGGATAAAATAACCAGACTCCTTTTCAACTTAAATGCTAGGAACGTTAAGCTTAAAGAAAATTGAACTTTTGTTCTGAGCTGGGTAATGTATACACTAGTGAATGAATGATTTGGAGATACTTTGTTTCTGGAGAGTGATGAACGATCTGCAAAGTGTTTGACAGTTCTTATCTTGTCAATGCACAAAGGAGGCGTTCAGGTAATGCTTCTTGCTCAGTGCTACCAACTCCTACTGTTGTAGGTAGGCATCATCAACTTTTTCTTCTAACATCGGTGACATCTATTCTTTTTCTCTCCTCTCCATCCCATACCATCATCTTTCAGGACTTTACACTTTACCTCCAATAACCTTCATCTTTATTCCTTTATTTCATCTCAGTCCCCAGGTTTGAGAGTTCTTCTTAAAACTAGTTTTCACTGAAATCACATCATCTCCAAGAAATAAGATCTCAAGCTCTGAAATGTCCCTGTGCCTCCTATTCCCTAATCAACCATCCACCTTACCCTTACCCCCAATCTCAGCAGAACCCCTTCTGTGTTCTTGTATTATCTCCACTCCACATCCTTTGTCTATCCCTGTTTGCAGAGTACACCACCTTACTCAAGGGGCTGCCTTTCTTACCCCACAGGAAACTCAGCTCTATATTCTCCCCAATTTCAGCAAAACATTCATTACCACTTGAGAACATATGTGCTATAGACTGAATATTTGTGTCTCCCCCAAATTCATAGGTTGAAACCTGATGCCCCAGGTGATGATATTAGCCTGTGGGGCCCTTGGCGGATGATTAGGTCATGAAGGCAGAGCCCCATGAATGAGGTTAATACCCTTATAAAAAAAGACCCCAGAGAACCAGCTTGCTCTTCCACCATGAGAGAATACAGTGAGAAATCAGCAGTCTGCAGACTGGAAGAGGGCTCTCACCAGAACCTGACCACACTGGCACCTGAACTTCCAGCTTTCAGAACTGTGAGAAATAGATTTCTGTCATTTATAAGCTGCCCAGTCTGTGGTGTTTTGTTATAGCAACCTCAACAAGCAAAGCCGGCATGGTTTCTCTCTCCTTCTCTATTCCCACCATCCAATCAGATTGGTAGAGAAATAGAGTGGAATAACTGTAAATGTCATCTCTCTGTCCTTATGACATCTCATTTATTCTTTTCCTATTACTTCTCGATTCTCAGTGGTGGTGATTCTTAAAGTTCACCCCAGAAGCTCAAAAAAAAAAAAAAAAATCTAGGTCTCACCCCTGGGCATTCAGATTTAATTGTTCTACATTGGATCTTAAGTATGGGTGTTTTTAAAAGGTCTTCGGGATATGTTGATGACACAGCCACTGTTGTGAAACACCAGGACACAGCTGAGGTTTCAAGCCTTCCCCACAATCTTCAAGTCAGACCCTCTGCCCAGATGACTTGGTCAGAAACTGCACTTTCTGCTACTGAAATCAAGTTCACCAGATATGAACTATTGCACTTCCCCTAGGCTGCAACGAAGTAATACCTAACTACACATGCACTTGAAAAAAGTGTGTATGCGGCTAGTAGTCTGGTAGAGTGTTCTCTAAATATCAGTTAGTTCAAGTTGCTTACGGGTAATGTTTAAGTCTTCTGTTTCCTTCCTGATGTTCTGCCTTGTCAATTGATTACTGAGAGAGGAATGTCAAAACCTTTCATTATGACTGGATTTGTTTCTCCTTTCATTTCTAGCAGGATTTGCTTCATGTATTTCGATGCTCTGTAACTGGTGGCATACGCATTTATAACTGTGAAGCTTCCTGATGAAATGACACTTTAATCATTATGAAATGTGTCTTTTATCCCTGTCATTACTCTTTGCCCTGAAATCTGCTTGAGTTTTCTTATATTAATACACCTAATTCAGCTTTCTGATGCTTACTGTTTGAATGATGTATCTTTTCCCACTTTTTTTTTATTATCTATTTGTAAAAATATTTAAATGTTTTAAATACTAAATCTTTAAATATTTAAAGTGGGGTTCTTGTTAGTAATTTGATCTGGGTTTTTGAAAAAAAAAATGCGTTCCACAATCCCTGTTTCAGTTTGGAATGCTAAAATCTTTATATTTATTGTAACTGTTGATGTTTTGAGGTTTAGGTCTACTACCTCATTATTGTTTTTGATTTTGTCCCATCTGTTTTTGTTCACTTTTTGTCTTTTTGGCCATCTTTTGGATTAACTGAATGTTTTATGATCCCATTTAATTTCCTTTGTTGGCTTATTAGCCAAAATTTTGTTCTTCTATTTTTCTGGATGTCTTACATTTTGTAGTATACATCTTTAAATTATCATAGTGTACTTCAAGTGATAATATATAACTTCATATATATTATAAAATCTTATAAGAGTATACATGATATGATTTGCCAGATTGGTCTCTTTGTTACTTTCAAGAACAATTTTGGATTTATCTATTGTATGTTGTTTATTTTCTAATTTATTGCTTTCTGCCTTTATCCTTATTAAATTATTTTTGTTTTCATTAGTTTTATTTTTAAGTTCTTGTGTTTGCTATTTGAAGTACATCTATTATTTATTTTTAAATAAGAAATGTATTTTCAGCTGTCAATTCAATTTGTCATGTACTACAAATTTGGTAATATAATATGGGTTTTAATAGGTAGTATTCTGACTGTTGTTCATTTATAAATAGTTTGCAAAACTTCAGCTTAAATTGCCTTATTTGACCCAAGAACTTTTTATGAAATGACTTTAAATATATTTTCAACTGGTTAGTTATTTGTTTAGCTTTGACATTCTTATTAATTTTTGCTGTATTTGCACCTTGGTTAGAAAAATCAGTTTTTATATTTTTAAGTATGTCATATATATTTAAATACCTTATATTTATAGTTTATAAATGCTATATTTTTATATAGCTGCATGCTAACAATCCTGATAGAGTTACTAACAAAATGAAATTGTAGAATGGTATAGATCAGTAAGGAATTAAAAAGACTGTCCAAACCAACTCTCACAAGATCTATATCTTTACACATAGCAATATGCAATGTTTACTTAAAAGAAGCATATGTAACCAAGGCTCTTTGGTGGCTTAGAAATGTCATCCTTCCTCCTTGTCGGTTGAGGAATGAGAGTCCAGGTTGACCAAGGAGGCTAGATTTCACAGGTCAGACACCTTGGAAGGGAGAGCTGCAAAGCAAGAGCACTCGGAGATCTATGAAGGGTCTTTGACTGAGTCATGGTTAGCGTAACATCTTTACACATCTTTACAGGAAAGGAACTACTTGAAAGGTTCACACAGAAGATTCATACAGAACTGAGAATAGTTGCTTTTCCCAACAGACGGGGTAGAAAGTCTCTTAAAAAGGGCATACTTTGACAATGTTCTAGAGGATGAATCAGAACAAGAATAGACAAAAGTGTTCATCTGCTACGGTTACGGGGGGGAAAGGGGGTAGGAAAAGATTAAATTTGGGAGTTTGGGATTTGCAAATGTTAACCACTGTATATAAAAATAGATAAAAAAATTCTTCTATATGACACAGGAAACTATATTCAATATCTTGTAATAACCTTTAATGAAAAAGAATATGAAAACAAATACGTGTGTGTGTGTATACACACATACACATGACTGGGACATTATGTGGTACACCAGAAATCGACACATTGTATCCAACTATACTTCAATTTTAAAAAATCTTTAAAAGGGGGGGGGGGTGTCTGTTGGTTTGTTTTTCTTTTTTTTCTTTTCTTCTTTTTTTTTTTTTAGTGATCTTCTCTTAGAAAAATCCTGAGAGGCAAACCAGAAGAATGTCTCCCTTCTTTCCTTGGGCACAGCAAAGACCTGCTTCCTGTAGCTACAGCAATTTCTGTTGCAACCATGAGTGCAATGGACTGAATGTTTGTGCCCCCAACAATTCATGTTTTGGAAATCCCAACCTCCAACGTGATAGTAGTAGGAGATGGGACCTGTGGGAAGTGATGATTAGGTCATGGGGATGGAGCGTCATGAATGGGATTAGTGCCCTTATTAAAGGAACCCTAGAAAGCTCTTTGGCTTTCCTTCCACTATGTGAGGATACAAAGACAAGTCTGTAACTCAGAAGAGGTCTCTCATCAGAACGTGAACATATCAGTACCCTGATCTCAGACTTCCAGCCTCCAGAACTATGAGAAATACATTTCTTTTGCATGTAAACTACCCAGTCTAGGTATTTTGTTACAGCAGCTGAAACAGACTAAGACAATGAGTCAACCAGCTTGAGGAAAGGGTTCAAGACTTTGAGAATGGTGGAAAGACAATGTTTCCAAAGCACCAAAGGGGCATCTCATAGAGCACTCAGAAAAGTTTTGTCTTAGTAATGGGGCCAAAAATACCCCTTCAGTGAGGGCTAAAATGGTTCCATCTAAGAAAGCTGAATAGAAAGCACAAAGAAGCAACTATTTCCAAATAATTTAACTGCTCCCCAGAATAAAATTTAAGAATATTTATGGGAATATAAAAATATTCAGCATCCAACAAGATAAAACACACATGTCTGGTATCCAACAACAACAAAAAATCACAAACCTTCCAAAGATGCAGGAAAATACGACCCATATTGAAGGTGTATGTGTTTGTGGGAGGACGGGTCAGAGCAGTCCACCCTGGTACAGGCAATAAAGCGTGTTTTATCTCTAAATAATTTAAAAATAAGAATAAAACATACTAAACATTGTTGCTGTTTATTAACACTAAGGACCAGTGATTCTAAACAAAGACAGTGAAAAAATATTCCCCCCTTCAGAGTGAGCTATTTCCCAGGGTCTGCACCCTTTTGTCACATCACTGTATCACTCACTAGAATAGACTCTCTTAAGGGTGCTAAATCTTGGTTATCTTTGTATATGAATTCTTAATGCAGTACATGTAGAGTAATAGATACCAACCATCTATTTGTTGAATGAAGGTAAATTGGGTTTTCTCCTGTGCATTTCATGACTTGAAAATCCTAAGTGTGGAAATTCATGATACCAACCATAAGCTGAATAATGCTTAAGAAAATACTGAAAACCTCAGTTTTCAACTGACTATATTTATTTCCCTAATAAAGCACCAGTATAAGGCAGTCACGCATAAAGTTTTTAAATGATATCAAATGGATGATTATTGGTAAGACAGGCAGATATAAAGAAATGCACTGAATTAATATAAATTAATTGTCTTTCAAATAATTTCATGGCTATTTAGGAAGTCTAACTTAATATAAATATAATTCTCTATTTCAATAATCTTAAGTGTAGAAACTATGATTATAGGATACTATGAGCACAGAGGATTTTTTTTTCTCCAACAAGAAACAAGGAAACCATGTAAAATACTTTCCATAGCATTTTTTATTTATTTGGTGGCCATATTACCATATTATCATATCATTTAATATTAAAATTTTCAATAAAACAGTATTAAAAATGCAAGTGCTCCATTTCTTCAAGTTGGTTATCAAACTATGGAATGACTCTTTTAATAATTCATTTACAACTTTTGTACTTAATTTATATTTGACATGAATGCAAAAAATAATTACATCCTCAAAATTTATGCTGCATAGTTCAGTGAAAAAGGAAATGGCTTTATAGTTAGGAAAGCTGAATTCTAGTCTGATTGTGTGATTTTGGGCACATGTATTAACCTCCCTAAGCCTCATTTTTCCATTTTGTGTAAAAGAGTTAATAAAAGTTTCTCTGGCCATAAAACACTGTGATTGATTAAGATGTTGTATATGAAAGAACTCTGTAAAACTGCTATTTAAAAATGAGTTAACATTAGTTCCATGTATATTTCCTAATGTGTGACAAAATTAAAATGAAATGAAATGTGTATTCAAGAATCCCTGCCTTAGAACTTAGTATTATAATTTCTGTTAGACATAAATTTCACCCATACTGAAGTCAGTTGAAAGAACAGATATTTGTGTTTGAAATTGAGATACTCACTGAATAAGATAAAACTAAATAAAAATGGTTGATAAATAACTGTGGCATGACAGTAGATAATCAACTTTTCAGTCATTGCATCATTAGAAGGCATAATCTTCTAAATATGATCTCAAAAATCTCAGCAACACATAATACTATTGTAATTACAGTAAATGTATACATTGCGATGAGAAAAATGGTCTTTTCAAAGTGTTCTGGCACCATGCATTTTATAATAGTAAATTTTTTCCCGAGAGACACAGCATCACACAGGTAGAGAGGTTTTACTTGGAAACCGAATAGGTGAATCTGAAGCCAAAATGCTACCACCTCTAGACTAATTCTTAATAAAACAGAGAGGATATAAATTACAGTGTAGATGGGCTTTTGAAGAATGCATTCTTGATTGATGCTTTTACATGCAGCATAAAGATGGAAAATAGCTCCAGGAACCAGGACAATCACTAGTTGTAATGCCCAGAACACCTAAAGTATGTCAGAAACATCTCAGTCAAATCAATCACCACGTAATGAAGAAATACACTAAAAAGTTCCTTGACCTTCAAGAGAGGACTAATTTTAAAATTCTAAGTTTTGTAAGTTGTATAAACGATAAAAATAATATAATGAAGGTAGTAATGCTGAACATATCTCATTTAATTACTAAAAAGTTTAAGACTTTAAACTTTTTTTAAACTTTAAACACTTTAGCAATTGTGAAAAAGTAGTCATATTTTAGTGTCATTGCCTACTAATTACTAACAATGATGGAGTATTTTATTTTAGTGGCTATCCAGTTTCTATTTTCTAATTAAAGGCCTGGAGTGTAACTCTAACATCAATAGATAATAGAATGCTAAACTTGGAAGAAACTCTCAACCAGCTCAAATTAATTTACTTGACATATACAGCTAATTTAAAAAAACCCTAATTATTCTAGAAACAGTACCTGTTAAAATAGTCTTCATCTTATTATGACATTATTCTCTATTTAAAAAGAAAACAATTTTATCCTCTGTTGAGTAAGGTTTATATTTGTGCACACAGAAAAACTTACTTGTGGAGTGATTGGCCTGAACTGACTGTAACAGAAGAGGTTTATTTCTCTCCTGTCTGGATCACAACTGAAGTGCAAAGCCTCATTCCCATAGACTGCAAAGCCTAACACGCCAAGGAAGAACATTCGGACTGAACCAAAGAAAAGAGTGTGGAATTGACCGATCACGGTGGGAGGCTTCATCTGTTAGGTTTTAGGAGAAAAAAGAAAACAAACATTAAAGGAGGACATTTTAAAGGATGCTTTCATTACCACATTTAAAAAATTTTAAGATCATGAAATTTTGAAGCAAGATAGAAACTTAGAGATCATCAAACCCAATTCAAATCCCGCATGATGAGATTTCTTACCCTTTTTACTATGAAAATATGAAGTAAAACAGTCAAACAAGAACTTGTTGCTAATCAAATGTGTAACTTTTGGAAATTTGTAAAAAGGCTTGAATTCAATTAATGTCCCCTACCCCTCTCATCCTTTTGCAATAAAATCAAGAGAATCTTAGAATATCTAAGTGCCTTTTTGGCAAAATCAGATAACAAATCTAATATTAAACTCTGCACATTACCTTAACAACCAAATACTGTTTATTTAGTTGTCATTACATCTTATATTCTACTTCTCAATTATCTAATTGAGAGAGCGAGCTACTTTACAGCACCAACAGCTACAAGTACTTCCTAAATTATTCTAGTTATAGTTTTAAATTTAGGATATTTTGAAGCATACGGTTCATATTTATATTGTTTTCCTTACATAAGACCTTATTCATCAGCACTCATGCAAATCAGGTTAAAATACACAGATAAGACTCATACAATCGCTGTTGTTGTTGTTTGTATAATACTTACACATCCTTCATAGAAGTTTTTGATGTAATTTAGAGACATGTCTCAGGAGAAGTTACCTGGCATTCCTGTGGGTTAATTCTTGACCCACATTTCCAGTTTGCTTCCGCCAGAATCAAACTCATATTCTGTCATGATTTCTACAGCAGAAAGCACTTATCATTGCACAATTCTCTCCCCTCCTCCTTTTCGGTCTTTTTTTTTTTTTTTTTTTTTTTTTTTTTCATAGATCTCTGGGGCCCCAGTTAACTTTCCTATCTCCCTCCCAAAACAAAACAAAAACAAAGAAACAAAAGCCTGGGCATGTGGTCAATGGAATAATCCCTTGACTTACACTGTCAGCATAGCCAGCCAGCCAGACGGGAGTGCCAGCAAAGCAGGAGGCCAGCCCGGCAAGGGCTCTGACTCTCAGTGCCTCTCAATTACCTCAGAATCGCCTGTATGTGAACCAGTGGATCCTTCAGCTTAGAGTTTTCTCTGAAATTTCAAGTTATATATATACATTTGGATTCCATTTAGGGATGTCTGAAAAGCTAAGTACCTGGGAAGTATTCCTGATTCTTTCTTGTTTATTTCCGTGGAGTAAAACTGATTTCTGGGAAGTTCAAGAACTTGTTATGCTGACTATGATAGCCAGTACATCCTTGAATATTACTGACGTGTTGCTGTATCTGTCTTTTTTGCTGAATGCTTACCACACACATGGAAAAATCTGCAGTTAGATCTAACCAAGATAAGACCAGGATCTAGCGCAAATCACGTGGACAAATCCATCTTCCCTTCCTTTTGTTCTTCAGTGGATACATCATCCATTAGAGGTCGTTTCGCGTGCTGGAGATGAGCTGGGGCCAAGACAAACAAGCAGCTGCCTTCTGACTCATAACTCTGCTTGCTGTCTTCAGCCACCTATGATGCCATACAGCCACTGGGGGATCAAACCTGCTTTCAGTTCACCTGCCTTTCTCATCTTTATTTTGTTTGGATCTGCGAAAGTTGTACTCTAGACAATTTCATTGCTCTCCTCAACAAGCTGAGATGTGACTGCGTAACGTACGTAATTATAAACAATGAGCAAGTGGCAGTGGCCTTGTTGAATGAGACTGCTGTACTAGATAGGAAAAAATAAAAATAGGCAATGTAATGACCTCCCAGAACTGCCACGTAAGAGAAATTGGTGTATATTCTGATTTTCTCTAATTTTGAAACAGGAAAAATTCTTGACTATTAGATTTATTCAATTAATGCCCCCTGGTCCTGTGGTAGATTGTAAAATCACTGCAAATTCTTCACCCCTCCACATCCATGCCATTGGAATGTGAGTTCAGATCTTCCCATTTAGAGTTGGAACCCAAGTTTGCTGTGAGACTCGCTTTGGCCAATGGGACATTAGCAACCACGAATCAAGTGGAGACTTGAAAAGCTCTTGCATGTTTGAGCTTTTCCATTCTTGCTACTTTGGGAACTCTGCAATCCCCACCATAATAAGCAGCCTGGGCTGTTCTCCAAAATGACAAGAAACATGTGCCTTCGTCACCCTAATCATTCCAGGCAGAGCCTGCCAACTACCAGACATGTGAGTGAAGTCATCCTAGATAATCCCCCTGGCAGCTGATCTGCCGACTGACCACACATGCATGTGAGAACCGTAATGGGCTCTGAGTGCATCTAATCTTTAAAACTACCTCTGCTCTCGCAGTCCCAAAGATTTTAAAAATGACCAGGACATCTCTATCAGTTTCCCGAGTAAATGGCCTAAAATTTGAGGCAAGCATACCAGTTTGCTTTCTCAAACTTGCTTAAAGCTTCTAACTTCAGATAGTGGGGTGGAGGCAAGCTCAGAATTACTACTACTACCCCTGCTGCTACTACCATAGACACACACACAAATTGCTGACTCTTACTGGTCACTACTGCCTTCCAGTACTAATCTAAACCCTGGAAGTCACATATGAGCTTTTGACAGATATTCTTGGTGTCCTAAAATTTCTGAAATTCAAAACATTTAAGACCTTTAAAAAAAAAAAAAAGACCTTTGTGGTCTATGCAAGAAAGGGGATAAACCTCTAGTTTTGTACAGAAACCAAGACAGGATTGAATAAAATAAAAGGGTAGAAAAGCCCTACTCATGACAGCTTACATATGAAAATCAATCCATACATGCTATTTATTGTTACTGTTCAGTAATCTGCTCTAAATTAATATTTTAACATCGAATTGTATATATTGCTCTAGAGCTATGCTTTTCTATGTGTTTGTGCTTATTCACCCATTTTTTTTTTCATTCACTCAGTAAATACTGAGCATCTCCAGTATCAACTGCTGTGTAGGTTGTCATAAATGTGTGACTATGATGTGGCCCTGCCTTCATGGGGCTTACATAAGAGCATGTGTGCATGTGTGTGTGTATGTATGTATGTATGTATATCTGTATATAGTTCATGTGTATATCGCTGAGAATTTGCTTTAAAAGAGGCATGATTTATGTTTTATCCTTCAGAGTAGGGTCACAAACTATCTTGGCTTATTTTATATCTGGCCAACAAGAAGAAATGATCTGTAAGTTTTGCACTGTTACAGTAATTTACCCTCCTCTACATGAGATAGCCACTGTTGATGGGATGGAATAGAGGTCAGTTTAGGTATTCACAGCAGTATGCTTCACAGAAGGACAGCTGAGATAAGGCAATCTGGATAGCTGCCTCAATTCATAAATCACAACCCTTAACCAATTCGCATCTCATTGAAATTTCTGACCTGCCAAAATTGGGTTTGTGTTTCTGTATGAATAATTTATATTTTCTGGAATGGAATTGGGTATGGCTTAGAAGAAAAGGTCAATAACCAATGATGTTACTTTAGGCAAGTTATTTAACTTTTGGATTGCGTTTCCGTTTCTCCAAAAGGAATAAACTGGATTCTATGATTTCTAAATAATTTCACAACTTATACATTTTTCTGATTCTAAGTCTTATAACCATACTTAGAGCTATTGTGTTAGCTCTGAGATTTATTATCAGCAATTTGTATGATACCAATAATTACTTAACCTAATGATTAAATTGAAGGCCTCATTTTCCTTCTTTAGCAATGAGTTTGTTTCAAATATTCCTAAACAACACTACATGGCTTCTAGTTATATAATACATATGACGTTTTTTTTTCAGCTACTCCATCTGTGTAGCCAAGCTCTATTGGAGAACACAGTCTGTAAATCCAGAAGGCCTGACTGAGCATGTCTTTTGCTATCATTACTGGTTGTTATTTAAACATTCCACATGAACTTCGAGTTTTAGTTTTTCCATTTGTAAAGTGGGGAAAATGATTCTTACCTAATAGAAATATTGTCATTAAATGAGACCATATGAGATAACATGGAGCACAGTGCTTGATACATAGTTGGTTTCTCAACAACTGTGATTTTTTTACTCTTGTTGTATCTCCATAACAAACGATGATATGATAGAAGGGTGCAGTCATTCTGTTAAGTTTGAGAGGAAGCTGAACAGGTGAAAACTTGGGTTCTTGAATCAGCAAACATGGATTTGAATCATAGCTTGTCATGAAAATGCCTTGGGAAAATTACCTAACAACTCTAAACCTTAGTTTCCTCAGCCACTTGGAATCTGTTGAGCTCTCTGATCTGGAGATTTGTTTTCAGTATACTTGGGGAAAAAAATCAGCCATTATTGATTTCTTCAAATTTTTTTTTCCTTCATCTCTTGTTTTGGAACTCTTGTTTGGGACATACACACACTCACATATGTATGCATATAAGAATATATATGTATTTATATTAGACTGCTTGATACGTTCCCAAACATACTCGGTTCTCTCTATAAATCATTTTTCTCACTGTGTTTCATTGTAAATAGCCACTATGTTAATTTCACAGATCTTTTCTTTTACAGAATCTCATTTGAAGTTAATCTTGAGGGCATGTTTCATTTCTGATATTTTTATCCCTAGGACAGCGGTCAGTGAACTATTTATTGCCCGTGGATCAGCCACTCGTTTTGTAAGATGAGGTTTTACTGTGGCAATAGTTGTGCTCATTCACTTCTCTATTGTGTGTGGTTGCTTTTGTGCTGCAAGGTAAGAGTTGAATAGTTGCAACAGAGACCATGTGGCCCATAAGCCTAAAATATAGCTCCAGGTAGCTGAGGTGTTCATCTTCACACGTGCCAGAAGATGAACTATATCTTAACTCTAAGATTCAAATCAACTTCCCCAAAGTGTCTATGCTTCTTGACCCTTTTTGAATAGTCTACATATTCCAAAAGTTCTTCAAACATGGACAGTTCTCTTAAGAGTAATTTCTAGATAAACCTAAAGGTGCATTAGGATAATTCTTCAATTAACAGATTCTCCCAATGTAATGTCATACTTTGACATTACCACAAATTGCCATTACAAAATGAGAAACTTAGGTATCGGCATTTGCTATGTGTACACGATTCATACTCTTAGTGATAACTTAGTGATGACTACAAACTGAGTGTATTAGCATCATACGTTTAACATTCCCAAGTTTTCATATTATTTCAAATTACTTCAGAACCAAAGGAGTTAGTGAGCATATGGTACTGTAACTGGACCCTTAGCTTTATTGGTTGGAGGATTATACTCATCTTCCTGAAAAATACTAAACTTTAAACTTTGTGCATGCTCAGTTTTATTTAATTACTTTCTGTGCACCAACTATCTGCAGGGAACTAAGCATCTGACAGTCAATGGTTTCTGTGAAATTATTTGCTATAGAGTCAAACTCAGAAGCTTAATCTTCATATCGTCCTTTGTCAGTGCTTATTCCTGATTTCATCCTAATTTTCATCAATGTAGGCTCTATAAGTCATCAATTTGTTGTAATTTTTCAATGTTGGACATTATGAGAAATTGTAAGGGCTTTAGCGGCATGCTTAAGTGTTCAGAAAATTAATGATTGTTTTATGTTTGGCAAAGCAGTACACTCCAGCAGCTTCATATTTTGTATTATTGAAATACACAGCATTCCTTTAATTTATAAAATGCTTGTAGAATCAAACTTTTGTGCATATAATCAGTCTTATGTGCATAAACTCCAGATTACTGAATTAAAACCCTGTACTAAATTGCTGGGCTATCATTAGAACTTCTGTTCTTTATTCCCTTTGTGACATGTTACCAGGGAAAATTCATTGCTTTGAATAATAATGAGCTTGAGACAAATTTAGCTTTTGAAAACTGATTAATGCCTTCCCCTGTTATGAACACTGAATATATAAACCACCTTTGCTCCCTCTTATAAGTAAAATTTAATGTCCATTTTTCTGTGAATTTTTACTTATTAAGTATTAGGATATGCTAATTTATCTTTAAAACTTTAATATAGATCTCAGGATGGAATGTACTGGAGCTTGTAAAATATAAAACCATATGTGAGGTGATTATATTAATATGCTACTGACTATATTTGAGTTTTATGAGTCACGGGAATTAAAATCATCACATATTCTCTGATAATTTTAGAAGAAGTGATTTTTCCAGCTTTATATGTTCTGGGTATATACTTTTCAAGATATAGTGAAAGGTTTTGTGAATGTCTAGTGACCTTCAGTGACCTTGTCATCACAAGTGTTCTTGTACACTGCAATGAATGGAAACCAATCCCAGCATTTATGTTATTGAGATACAAACAGTTCAAGAAGAGTTCATGTGCTGCAAGTTTCTAATACCACTTCTTATCTATAAAATCTGTATAGGGCTTAACTTATTTGGGGTGAGGTGGCAGGTTTCTAATACTTTTGATCAGGAAGATGTAAGAAGTTAATAGTTTGCTAAAAGCAATTATGCTAACAGCAAAAATAATAATTATGGGGTTATTTGGCTAACAGTGGGTAAAATTTACAGTAATATAATCTGAAAGAATTTTTTTGTCAATAGGTCTGTTAAAATATGTAACACTTAATATGAATAGAAACTTGAATGGATAAGAAAGTATAAGAATATCTAAGCAACATTTAGCTGAAAATTGCTTATCAATTGTCAAGTGACACAAGGAGATCTTGTGAAAAAGCAAGACCCTGAAGTTGGTAGACAGAACAATTTGGAATCCAATGGTATCACAGATAGAATACAGAGCCCTTCCCCTGATTCCTGACATGTCAGAACTCAAAAACATCAACTGTTAGTGGAAGTATGGCTTGAATATGAGTCCTTCATGAAACTCTTTAAAAATAGAACTCTTTGGAGACCTTTATTTGTGTCCAAATAAAATTTTAATAACTCTATACACTCCCCTAGTGCCAAATATTCCATGTACAGCTTCTTATTGTAGGCTGAAGATATATTTCTGTAAAGGTGTGGGTGTATGCGTTTGGCTAGTTATATCTTTTCATGAGATTAAGAGAATGCAGAGAGAACAAGTATTGAAGTTTTTTCTTCGATTTAGTATTTCCATTAAATCACAGTTCAAGGTCTTTGAATAATATATCATGATCGTTATCCTTATGCCAAATTCCAAAAGATCTTAGTGTTTTAACTTGCCCACATGGACAAATATTAGATCTAAGAATTTAAAAAAAAAAAAAACCCAACATTCATAGGAAGAAAGAACAATATTGCATTTCTAGTGATGGATTATTCCTCCTCTCCACTTCTACCCTGTTGTAGTTCAGTTCTGGTATTAATAGTTTCTCCATTTTCTTTTTGTTGCCATATTATTTACCCTCAAACTTCTACACCCAAAGCTAGAATAATCATTCTAAGCATGGCTTTGCTGTTTCCCTCCAAAATCCTCTATTGCTCCCCAAATCTTCATGGCCATAGACCTCACCCTTTAATTTAGCATTTTAAGTATTCCACAAGTTAATCTTTTTCAGTCTAATTTCCCATCTTTTTGGAAAAACAATGTTACTACTATGCTTCAGCCACTCCAGACTGTTTCCCATACCACTAACGTGCCTTATTCTTTTCCACAAGCAGATCCTTTGCATTTTCCAAAAACGCCCTACTTCCCCTCCCACTATACTCTTCATCTTCCCGCTTAAATCCTGTCCTTTTTTTACAGGCTGAATTTAAATTTGTCACGTGTATGATCCCATCCCTGATCAACTGAGCTAACAGCAAACTTATCGCTCTGATTTTTTAGAACACTTGGCAACACACAGGGCTAATACTAGATCACTTGACATCTCTGTATAAATGAGAAAAACTCACTCTATTTGGGCAGATAGTCCCACAGGCACACAGTTTGGTGAGCTGACTCTGACTCTAAGTGAATTAGAAAAAAGTACCTCTTAATCCTAGCACATGAAGCTACATGCCAGGATACGTACTTCCTAGTGAATGGAGATTCACTAGACTTCAGTTCTCTTCTGCCATTGCCTAGCTGGATGACCTTGGATATATCTGTTTACCTCTCTGGATTCAGTTTTCTCCCCTGTTAAAACAGGCATAATAATATGGAGTTGATTGTGTCAGTATGAATATGACATGAGAGAATGAATATAAATTGTCTAGCTGGATATTTGGCATAGAAACCCTAATCAGTAAGTTGTGCTGGCCCTTTACAATTATTATTGGGTTTTATGCCACCATCCTTATTCTCAAGGGCTAGTCTGTGTTACTCCTTGGATTAAACTTTCTGCTATGGAAATTAAATGTATTCGTAGACACAAGTGCATTTTTTTTTCTTGACTGAAATGTTTACTGATGATCATTATCAGGTCAGTAACTCTTAAATAAATATTAACAAGACTGCATTTCTGGAACTGTGAAGTTATTTTCTTCTGCCCTTGACACATACAGCTAGACACATACCGACATACAAACCTAGAGGGAGAAAATTAACATGAGGAAGGTAGAAGTCCTATTAATACCCTGACCTTGATTTAAAGTTATGATAGATTTTGAGAAAGACATTTGTTAGCATCCAATATTCCCGTTCAACTAATGAGAACACTTCCATTTTCTGAAAGACCATTTGTGAAAAAATAGCAGATTACTGACCCCAAAACCACCCAGGTATCTGGGAAAAAAAGTGACAGAGATGATTCTCCACACAACACTAAAGAAAAAGGCCCTAGCTTTGACCCAAGGAGATTGCCTTCAAGGCGACAAGGTAATTTATTTTTCCAGCCTATGCTCATTCAAATTCTTGTCTTCTCTGGCAATATCGCTGCAGGTTATATTCGGTGGACCAAATTCATATCAGTCTTTTAACCTCTCCAGAGCACTTTGTAACTGCACACACTGGCTTTGAGTGGAGCTTTCCTTATTTCATAATTGGGCTCTTCATGCTGAGAACCCTCTGGGGCATCACCAGGGTTTACAGCCAGGAAAATGTGAATGTGGGAAGGAACTGAGCCAAAGGAAGATTTCTGTTAAACATTCACATATTTGCATTTGGAGAATTTGAGTGACTTCAATATTTTGGCTATGTTTATATTTCGAAAACATCAAAGCCTCTTTTTAAATAAGAAGTGTTCAGGCAAAACTTAAAGTTCAGGGAAAAAATGGAAAATATTTAAATGTTTACAGATATTTAGATGCTTCCAAGTTTTGTAAGCTGTTTATTAAACAAGTGGATATTGTAGATGGGAAAACATGTAATGTGAGCATTGTCTGATTCCTCAGTCCTAGTGTTCTATCTGCAGATACATGGAATTATTTCATTTTAATTTTATCATTACTTATTATTTTGTTATTTAACTGTTATTTTATTACTTCAAACAAGATCTACAGGAAGATGGTGAAAGAGCTAAAGTTGGTGAAAACTTTTAATAATAGCATCATTCTGTTTTATAAAATGTACCAAAATTTGAAAATCAATGACCTTGATAGTTAACCACATCAAGGTCTTCACGTGCTTCCTGACTCTTTCAGTAGTTGCAGCAAAGTCAGAGGTTTGAATTACCACTCCGTTTTCATCAATTGAGTCTTTATATGCCATGCTCAGTGGGTATGATTCAATGCATTTTCAGAACTGAAAAATAAAACATGACTTTGGGCTATAAAAATATCCCCCCTCCTTTTTCTTTTAGAAATGAGAAGATGCTAAGGAAAGAGTTCTAAACCATCAAAGGTAGAAAATCTCTTTCCAGGGAAATGAAACATTTCAGCTTTTCCAAATGCTTAGATCTATCAAACCTCAAGTAGCAACCTAGCTTAGAGCAAAAATTCAATTGTAGCATTTTTGAACTTTTTTGAAAAAAAATTAAAACTGAAAACAGCATTCCATTATGGGTTAAATTATATAGGATGTTTTAAATTTTTTTAATGTTTTGTGGTTTGCAAAGATTTTTCATATGCATTATTTTATATAATTTTTATTATAGTTCTGTGAGATGAAAAAGGCAGGTATGGCTTAGTATTTGCTTTTGTCAAGGTAAAGCATCTTTTAATCAAAGTAAGTATCATACTTATATAAATGGAATTTAAAGCTAGTTCTCTTTTTGAACTGGCATTCACTGTCATGGTTACTGCACCTCTACTCAAATAGCATGGATGACAAAGAAACACTGGGAGTATAATCATTCTACTGTCATCCTTTTGTAACTTTTGTTCCTTCTGCATTTACAACAGTCAACTTGTAACTGAGATTTCTGAAATGTGACTAGCACTCAGTAGGTGGCACTAATGAGACATAAAATATTGAAATAAGGCCTATTACCAGTGAAGACATAGTTTAGTAATAAGGATAGTTTATAGTTATAGTTTAGTAGTAAGGATTTTGGGAGTAAAGACATGCTAGTTGTCCTCTTGTTTGAGGAGTGCTGATGCCACGTTAAATGATTTTAGAGATTTGTTCAATCCTTATTTATACTAAATTTGAAGATCATTTTTATTCTTTCTTGTCTACTTCATAATATTTGAAACAAATAAAATATCTTCTTCCACTGAAAACTAAGCCAAATTCTTTGCCTAGGTGAATCACTTTCCAGCTGTATGCTACAAGAGCGGAAAATGTTGAATCACATCATTGTGATTCCTTTAAGCACAAAATATGAAATTCAGATGAAACTCTTGGTAGCTACTAACTCCCAAGAAGTTATAATCCTGCTTATTTTTGAGAAACACCTAGCAGATTATGTACCAGTTTCACATTCAGGCCAAGTGTTCCAATTTGGAATTTTTTTGGTTTTGTTTTGTGGCTCTACTAAACATTTAGAATAAAAATCTAATGTATTATGGTAATTAAATGGACTTTTTAAAAATAAGAAAATATTACTTAATTAGGTAGAATTAAAGTATTTGCTTACTTTGTCAGTTTAACAATTAAGGTACACAAATACCATGACTTGTGTGTAAGGTGGTACCGTGGTGGTTCCTGAGCAAGTTAGTTGAGAGATATCCAACCAAGAGAGAAGGAGCTTTATCTTAAATGGGGATTCAGTAGAGTTTACTAAGAATATACTAATGCATATTCTTTGAGGTCATGTTTCTACACAGATTAAATGGTCATTGACCTTTCTGGTACCCTAAGTTTTTCAATCTTCAATTTTCTTTCATTAATATCCAATTTCATCCCAATTCTATACTCTAATTTGCATAGAATGTTCTGGGGTTTCTTTTTTTTTCTTTTATTTACATTTTTGAGAATCCTACTTGAAACCAGCAGGTAGGTAAAACTATTGCAAAGAAGTTCCTTCTAAATGACTGAGGTTAAGACACTGCTCTGTCAGTGGCAGTCTAATTATTTTACAAGTAACATTAACACCTGGAAAACTTATAGAAGTCACATTATTATATTACCAAAGCAACTTTTTCTCATTAAGAAAATTGTTTAATTGTTTTGGTTTTATCAACAAATCAGAAATTACAAAGGTTGTATTCATTGCCCCCTTCCCAACAGAAATGCCATCTTCTCAGGTACCAGATTTTGTTGTATACAGAAGTGTAAACCAAAGGACATGCATCAATGAGTTCAGTGTACGAGTATTTTATGGATGTAGCCACAGATCTTTTATCATTTTACAAGATTGAGTTGAAATGATGTCCCAATGGGAAGGGTCTTCTGAAACAGCCAATCAACTTCTCAGTGGGAATTATCTGAGAGAAATGTAAAATATTTCCAGTGCTCCCAAGGTCAACAATTGAGTATGATTTATTTTGATCTGTCTGTCAACCCAAAGCTGTCAAGGAGACAGGTATGAATTATACTCCCCATTTAGAAGCTTCCATAATTCAGGGGGTTCATAGATTTCCTATAAATGGATTAAGCAGTAAATAGGATAAGCTCATGAGCCTCCTACTCCTTCTTTTCCTCCTTTCTTTGTTTTCTTAAAATCTTTATGGATGTATCATTCACATAACACCATTCATCCATTTAAAGTGAACAATTACGGGGAAAGTTATAGCTCAGTGGTAGAGTGCGTGTTTAGCATGCATGAGGTCCTGGATTCGATTCCCAGTACCTCCGTTAAAAATCAATCAATCACTCACTCCTACTTACCCCTCCCCGCAAAGAAGACAAAACAAACAAACAGAAAAATACATAGATTAGAGAATTCAGTAAGGTGGCTGGGTGCAAAGTTAATATGTAACAAGCAACTTTATACAAGCAACTACCAGTTGAAAGAGATAATTCAAGAAAAGGCCTCATTAAAAAAGAAAGGAAGAGAAAGAGAGGGAGAAAGAAAGAGAGAAAGAAAGAAAGAAAGAAAGAAAGAAAGAAAGAAAACAAAAACAAACAAAAGCAAAAAACAAAACCTATAAAAAATTTAAAAAAATAAAGTGAACAATTAAATGTTTTCTTGTATATTCACAGTTGTGTAACCATTGCCACAATCAACTTGAAAGTATTCCATCACTCCCAAAACAAACCCCATATCCATTAGCAATCCTCCCCATTTCTTCCCATTTCCTCCCAACTCCCCAGTCCTAGACAACCACTGAAGTAGTCTCCATCTCTATAGATGTGCCCATTCTGAACATTTCATATAAATTTCATGCATTCCATTTTATATAAATGGAATCATGCAATCTGTGGTCTTTTGTGATTAGCTTCTTTACACAGCATGGTGTTTTCAGACTTCGTCCTCATTGTGGCAGGCATCAGGAATGGACTCCTTCATGCGATATAGGGGTATTATATGGATACAACACATTTTGTCTATTCATCTGCTGATAGACATTTGAGTTGTTCTTACTTTTTTGGCTATTATGAATAAAACTATGATTATTTGTGTATAGTTTTGTGTAACATAATATTTTCAATTCTCTTGGTTATACACCTAGGGGTGAAATTGCTGGGTAGTATGATATTTTATATAATCTTTTGAGGAACAGCCGGGCTGTTTTTCACAGTGAATGAACCATTTTTTCACTTCTAAAAGGGTTTGAATTTCTCCACATCCTTGCCAATACTTGTTTTTGTCTTTCTTTTTGATTATAGTCATCCTAGTGAGTTCGACATGGTATTTCATTGTGGTTTTTGATTTGCATTTCCCTGATGATTAGTGTTGTTGAGCAACTCTCATGTGTTGATTGGCCAATTATATGTCTTCTTTAGAGAAATACTATTCAGAGCCTTTGTACATTTCTAAATTGGGTTATTTATCTTTTTACTATTGAGTTGTAAGAGTCCTTTATATTTTCAAGATACAAGTCCCTTTTCAGATATATGATTTATAAATTCCATTTGGTGGATTATGTCTCCACTTTCTTGATAGTGTTCTGTAAAGCACCAAAGTCATGCCCCTATTTCATACCTGATTTTGGTATTTTGGTAATTTGAGTTTTTTTCTTGGTCTGTCTAGCTAAAGTTTTTTCAATTTTGTTGACCCCATCAAAGAACAAACTTTTTAAAAATTGAGGTAACATTGATTTGTAGCATTATATAAGTTTCATGTATATAACATTGTATTTTGATTTTTGTATACACTACAGCATGGTCACCACTAAAAGCTTAGTTTCCATCTATCACCATACAGTGACCCCTTTACCCATTTTGCCCTCCCCCTGAACCCCTTCTCCTCTGGTAACTAATATTCTGTTCTCTGTATCTGTGAGCTTGTTTTTGTTTGGTTTATTTTGTTCATTTATTTTATTATTTTAAAATATACCACATATGAGTGAAATCATACTGTATTTATCTTTCTCTGTCTGACTTATTTCACTTAGCATGATACTCTCAAAGTCCATCTGTGTTATCATAAATGGCAAGACTTTATCTTTTTAATGACTAAGTAGTATTCCATTGTGTATATATAACATTTTCTTTATCCATTTATTCATCCATGGACACTTAGGCTGTTTCCATAATTTGGCTATTATAAATAATGCTCTTGATGAACAGAAAGGTGCCTATATCTTTTTGAATTAGTATTTTCATGTCCTTCAGATAAATACTCAGAAGTGGAATAGCTAGATCATATGGCAGTTCTATTACTAATTTTTTGAGGAATCTTCATACTATTTTCCATAGGGGCTGTACAAATGTACATTCCCACCAACAATATATGAGTGTTCCCTTTTCTGCACATCTTCTCCTTTTGCCTTTTTGATAATAGCCATTCCAGTGGGCATGAGGAGATACGTCATTGTGGTATTGATTTGCATTTTTCCAGTAATTATTGATATTGGACATCTTTTTATGTACTTATTGTCTATCTGCATATTTTCTTTGAAAAAATATCTATTGAAGTCCTCTTCTCATTTTAAAATCAGGTTGGATTTTGTTGAGTTATATGAGTTGTTTATATATTTTGGTTAACTCCTTATCAGATATATGATTTGCAAATGTCTTCTCCTATTTGGTAGGTTGTCTTTTTGTTTTGTTAGTGGTTTATTTTGCTGCGCAGAAGCTTCTTTTTAGTTTGATTTAGTCCCATTTGTTTATTTTTGCTTTTGTTTCCTTTGCCTGAGGAGACATCTCCAGAGAGATAGTGCTAAGAGTGATATCAGAGAATGTACTGCCTATGTTTTCTTCTAGGAGTTTATGGTTTCACGTTTTACATTCAAATCTTTAATACATTTTGAATTGATTTTTGTGTATAGAGTGAGATAGTGGTCTATTTTCATTCTTTTTCATGTAGTATCCAATTTTCCCAACACTACTAAAGAGACAATCTTTTCTCCATTGTATGTTCTTTGCCCCTTTGTCACAATCAATTGTCCATGTATGTGTGGGTTTATTTCTGGGCTTTCAATTTTGTCCACTGATCAATGTGTCTGTTTTTCTGTCAATTCTATGCTATTTTGATTACTATAGCTTTGTAATGTAGTTTGAAATTAGAGAGTGTGATACTTTCAGCTTCAGTCGTTTTTCTCAGAATCTCTTGTTTCTGTTTTGTAAATAAGTGCATTTGTACCATATTTTAGATTCTATATATAAGTAATACCATACGATATTTGTCTTTCTCTTTCTGACTTACTTCACTTAGTATGATAATCTCTAGGGCCACAAAGTTTACTGCAAATGTCTCTAATACATTCTTCATCTCACTTATTGAAGTTTTTAACTATAGATTTTTTGTTTGATTTGTTTTGAGAGTTTCAGTCTTTGGTAAAGTATTCCTTCTGTTCATGAATTTTATTCCTGAGCTCATTGAACTACTTTCCTGAGGTTTTTTTTGTTTTGTTTTGTTTTGTTTTGTTTTGTAGCTCATTGAGTTTCTTCATGATAGCGTCTCAAATTCTTTATCAGTTAGATCACAGTGTTCCATGACTTTAAATTCGGTTTCTGGAGAATTGTTTTTTCTGTGTGTGTGATACCATGTTCTTGTGATTCTTCATGGTGCTTAATGATTTGTTCCTCTGCTGGCGGGAGAGGGAATCCTGTGTTCCTGGTTGAACACACAGGGAGAGGAACTTCGGTCAACCTGAACTGATCCCATCCTGGGCTAATTCTGCTTCTATTTGTAATAATACATCTAAAAGCACTGTTTGATTCAGAGTGCAGGCTCCTTCCTACCGTTTTGTTCATTCACATTTTCTTAACATTTCTCCCATTTGATAGAAATTTAGTTAAAGCTCCTTGACCAGACTAGGAAGCTTGCTATCATTTCCTTCTCCCTAGAATAGGATACCATGGAGTACCACATTCTTGCAAGAAGGTTTTATCCTCTGAATGCCTCTTCGCATTAAGGTAAATTATGTTTATGCTAATTTATCTATTCTTAGTCTCATTTCCTCTAGTGGTCTCTTTGACATGTTAGTCCCATTTTATTTTATCTGCTGTATATGTTGTATCCATTGTATACTAACTGCTTGAGTGAAATTAGAAAACACACGTAGAAGGTTTCTGTGTTTCCCAAGATAAACTCACATGATCCTTTCTATACACTTTTATTTGTGTGTGTCTGGGGGTCCCCTACAGGCCACTGTGATTACAGGTGATGTGGTCTTCAGTGAGCCCACTTGTGTTTCCTATCAATTCATCTGTTTCAACAATCTCTATGTTATATTCTTGAAAAAAGAAAAAAAAAGAAACTTTTGACATATAACAGTTTGACATGTTGGATAAGTGGCAGACAACATTCTATTATGATAACCTGGTATTTTTTCTTAACAGTTCATCATCAAAATTTATAATTATACAATGTTTTTCAGCCCCATTATTGAATAGGATCCATAAGAATTGATCTTGGGTAGATATTACCAAGATGTCTCAAAAAGGTCCTCTGATAGCACATATAATCGGTAAAATGAGACCAAGAGATAACCACATTAGTGATCCTTCATTTACCCAGCATGAATATTTCTGTGCTTTATCAAATAAATATGAAATATGTCATTCTAGTAACAATGTTGCACAGATATAGTGCCTCACACTCCATAGCATTTTGTTTCACTAATGGCAAAGGCTTGGGCCAACAAAGTGATTTACCCTTGTGAGTATATGAATCAAAGATAAGAGACAAAATTTTTAACTTGCTCAGAGTATCTTGCAAATCACCAAATTTGTATTTACTTTTCTCTTTTGAATAATTTGTTAGCTCCTTTATTTCCAAATATTATTTCATCTTCTATAATTCATTTTTTATTCATTTATTTCCCCAAACATTCCCTCCCAATATAGGTCAAGTTTGGCGAGTAGGTTTACTTTGACAACTAAACTACCAGTCTCTCTAGCACCGAACTTTAATCCATTTCCAATCATATGAAGTAAAAAAATATGTCTTTTCATTGATTTTCTTGCCTTGATGCACTGTCTAGAACTTCTAGAACAACAATGAGTAGAGGTGATAAGAACAGACACCTTGCCTGGTTCCTGAGCTTAGGAAAAATAGCATTCAGTCTTTCATTGTTAAGTATAGTGCTCAGGTTTCTTGTGACTACTTTAAAAAATTATACTGACAAAGTTCCCTTCTATTTTTCACGTGCTAAAATCTTTTAGTATAAAATTGATGTTGGATTTGAGCCAATGCTTTTTCTGCATCTATTGAGATGTTAATATGGTTTTTCTTTTTTTAGTGCATTAGTATAGTGAATCCCACTGATTTTTGAGTGATAAACCAAATGTTTCATTCCTGGGACAAACTCTACTTTGTCATGATACAGTATCTTTTTCTTAAAGAAATATTTCTGGAGTTTATTTGCTAAAATTCTGTCAAGAATTTTCATATCTATGTTCTTGAAATATACTGGTTTGTAGGTTTGTTTCCCCTCATAATGTCCATGTCTGATTTTGGTATTGGAGTAATTCTGGCCTCACAGAATGAATTGGGACATGTTTTTTTCTCCTCTTCCATTTTACAAAGGAATTTATTTAAAATCAAATCCTTTCATCATTTTTCCTTATCCTGAGTTATTCTTCTATAGCATTTCAAATTCCACTTGTTTATCGCTGGTATGTAAGAAAGCAACTTTCCATGTTAGCTTTGTATCCTGTAACCTTGCTATAATCACTTATTACTAATATAGGAAGTAATTTTTTATTGTTGAGTTTTAAAAAATTTCTACATGGACAATCATGTCATTCTCTAACAATAACCATTTTATTTATTCCTTCCTAATCAGTATATGTTTCACTTTCTTTCTTCATCTTATTGCAGCTGTAGGAATTAGAGTACAATGTTGAATAAAAATGGTGAAGGAGGACATCCTTTCCTTATTTCTGACCTTAGTGGGAAAAGTAGTTTTTAATCTTGGTAGAATTTTCTTCATTCAAATTTGCCTGGGATTTGCTTTCATCAGATTTGGAAAATTGGGGGCTATTACTTCTTCATATATTTAAAATTTTTTTTCTTTTTTTCCTGTCCTTCAGGGACCTAATTACAGCTATATTAGGCCACTGAAAGTTTCCCACAGTGCACTGATACTCTGTTAATTTTTTTTCACTATTTTTCCCTTTGTATTTCATTTTAGGCAGTTTCTATTACAGTATTATCAATTTCTCTAATCTTTTCTTCTGCAGTATTTGATCTGCTGTTAATCTTATGAAGTTTATTTTCCAACACATTGTTTTTTCCTCTGTAGAAATTCAATATACATAATTTTATATTCTTCATGTCTCTCTTTAATGCTAATGTTTTCCTCTTCCTCCTCAAACTCATGGAATAAGTTTTTACTAACATTTCTAATGTCCCTATCTACTTATTACATCATCTGTACCATTATTGGCTTAGTTTCAATTGACTGATTTTGTCCTTATTTTTGATTGTGGTTTCCAGCTTATTTGCATAAATTTGAAACAACAAGAAATGTTTATATATATGTTCTGGAGAGATTTTGTTCAGCTTTGGGCAGTGAAATGCATAATGTATATTTTATAAACATTGAATATCTCAGTATTAAAAACATATCCTTCCATAATTTACATTTTTAAGGCAGTTTTATTCTCTGAGAACAATGAGATACAATAGACTTCGAAGTCAAATATAATAAGCTTCAAAATGCAATTTTACTGATGTCTTTATGAAATCAAGTAAGTTATCTTGCCTCTATGAGTTTTGATATTCTCGTATGTAAAACTGACTCAAATACCAACTTCATAGAATATTTATAAACATTAAATTAGACATGACTCTAAGAAACCTAATGTAGCAAATGGTACATTGACTACAATAAAAAAGTTTGTCCCTTTAGTAGATGTTTATCTCTGATGTATATTGATTCTACACAAATGCAACAATACCCATGTACCTATATATAACTTGGTGATGTATTTAAATAATATATATGTAATTATAATAATTTTATAACATATTTTAATAAAGCATCAGTAGGGCCATTATTACTAGAACATTCATTATAGTCTCCATTCTCATGAACCCAAGCTTTTGAGTAAATACATATGGATTCACTTGAAATGAAAAAAAAAATCAATAATTCAGATGCCTTATTTCTACAATGTTAGGCAACTGTATATTTATTAATCCAGTTTTAGACTAAATATTTTTATCATCTAAATCCTTAGTATCATCTAGACATAGTCAGAAGAAAATACAGCTATTCATACAGCAGTTTAGACTACAATATGTTTTCATACAAAATAGATTAAAATGGATAGTTGTAGTTTGAAAGGTTGAGAGATTTCATAATTTAAGAGATTGCTTTGTTGTTAATTTATTTTGCATAATGAGGTTGGATGTTAAAAGTGAAAACTTAAATAACTTTGAAGATAAAATTCCTAAAGGCATTCTCAACTTATATTTAATATTAATTGCCTTGATATATGATATATAAATATGAATAAAATGTTCATTAACATATATTCAATCATATTATATGAACATTCTATTTAACCAACCTCAGTAACAGATTATTTTAAGTAATGAAATCCAAGAAGAGTGTGATTAAGACTTGAAATTGAGTTAGAAAAACATAAAATTGATTACAATGCAAATGTTTACCTTGTCTAATTAAACTATGATAATTAAGTGCTGTTCTTGGTCAGCAATATCTGGAAAAAATTGCTTAAATTTTATAAATGGCTTGGCATATTTCATCAGCTTATGGCTAGATCATTTCAGGTAGTTCTTGACTGCTAGCCTTGTTATCATTCAATTTTATCCCTTTATAACCAAGAACTAGCCAAGTGTTTTTCCCTCATGAAAAAATTTTTATTCAGCTAACTTGAGAACTGTGCCAGTTCTAAGAAGTTTATATTAGACTCAAATGGGGTTAATTTGGAGAATTATTTTTTCTTAGGGACATTCTACTAAAAATAGTGTATCAGATAGATATTGGGTATATAATCATGGGTGGCAATGCTTAGTCATAGATATGCGTATGTTCAGCCTTAAGAGATATTTTCAAGTAAGTTTCCAAAAGAGAAAACTTGGAATTCATTTTGAAAAGTTGGTAAATTCTGCTGAAGTTGAACATACTCAATCATTGCGACCTAGCAAACCCACATCTGGGATTCAAATGTGCACCAGAAGACAGATGCAAGAATATTTACAGAAATACTATTCAAATTAGCTAAAGCTATAAAGAATCCAAATGTCAATCAACATTGGGAAGGATACTCAAACTGTGGTGTATTTACACTGGAATGCTATACAGTGATGAAAAATACTACCCACAAAAATATGGGTGGGTCTCACAGATAGACTGTTGAATGAAAGAAGCTGGACACATGATTAAATAATGTATAACTCCACTTATATGATGCACAAAAGCAGGCAAACTAACCTTACATGATAAAAGGTAGAATGAATAGTGGTTATATTACGGGATAGTGGTTAGACTGTCAGTTCTGAATAGTGATTAAATTGAGCTGTATATTTAAAAATTGTGTACTCTATGTGTGCTATATTTCAATAAAATATCAGTTAAAATAATATGCCAGCTATAGGAAAGAGTTTCTATATTTGGAGAGAGAAAAGTGGATCAAGGAAGAAAAGTAAGGAGGGAATTCTATTCCTCTTTTGTCACTCTTTTTCTTTCCTAAATTCAATGTTATGGCATCAGGGATTTGCCAGCTCAGTCCCCAGATCTTCAGAGGTTCACAAACTTCTTGTCTGGGGCTCCTCCCGCTTGGAGGCGGGTAAGGATGGATTTATAGAGAGAAGCAGTGTGAGAGAGAGGTCTCAGAGCCCCTCCAGTCCCACACAGTGCAACAGGAACTGCAGAAACAAGAGCAAAGCTGTGGGACCAGCAAAGTGCCAACCTCACCACGCTAGTTCTAGCGTTTCAGCTGTGTTTCGCTGGACAGCGACAGGAGGCCTTCCTCCCCTCCCCAAGAAGGGTCTGGCAGGTACTTCTTTGCACACAAAAGGGCTATTCTCCTAGCTATAAACGGGAACAAACCATTGATGACTGAAACAAAGACACAACTGCTCAACTGCTTTGCTTTTTTTTTTTTTTTTTTTTTTTTTAAATTCGGAGCCAGCAGGAGCCAATGTGCCCCTTCTAAAAGTGAAACGCTGGAGCGTGTGGACAGTTCTCACTGGCGCCTTCCTCCTCGGGACAAGGTAGTGTGACGGGTTCCCCGCGGGCGGTAAACTTGTCCTGGCGAGAGGGAATGCCATTAAACCCAAGATACGTTGCTGGACTGATCGTATGAAAATTCTCAGCGGACTCTGATCGTATGAAAATTCCAGCGGACTCTCCTGGAAAGGATACCATGCCCCCTGAGTCTCTTTCCAACCTCTCCCAGATCACTGGAGTGAATCAGAGCGATTTCGTTCCTGGGGTATCCGAGGGGGATTTCCTGCCGGCCCCGCACGGAACCACGGCAGAGCTGGTGATCCGCTGTGTGATCCCATCGCTCTACCTGCTCATCATCACAGTGGGCTTGCTGGGCAACATCATGCTGGTGAAGATCTTCATCACCAACAGCGCCATGAGGAGCGTCCCGAACATCTTCATCTCCAACCTGGCCGCTGGGGACGTGTTGCTGCTGCTCACCTGCGTCCCGGTAGATGCCTCGCGCTACTTCTTCGATGAATGGATGTTCGGGAAGGTGGGCTGCAAACTCATCCCGCTAATCCAGCTCACCTCCGTGGGGGTATCCGTGTTCACTCTCACTGCCCTTAGCGCCGACAGGTAAGGGCACAGGTGGCGGCGGGGGCGTAGAAAAGCAGCGGAGAGGGGTGGGGAGTGTTCCTGGGGAGGGGAGGGAGGAAGGAAGGGCTGGGAGGAAGAGGAAGAGAGACTGTTTCTGGGAGTTAGAGTAAAATGAGTGAAAATGGACTGAGATGTGAAGCTTAAAAAAGTATAAGAAAAATTTATTTAAAAAATAATTAAAATTGCACTAGTTTAAAAGTAGTTTTAAAAGTGCATAGCCTAGCGTCCCCACTGCCCTCCACCCTCCACACACTTTGGGAATCTTTATCATCCATTTCATAGAGAAGTCATAGAACAAATGTGCAGCCGTGCAACTATCTTGTAGAAGCTTTTTGTGTGTCCTTAAAAACTTAGAGGTGCACTTTCCTTACTCAATAGTTCAATAACCTGAAAGGTAAAGGCTATCTGTCTTAATATTAGGGACGTGTTTGATTTTGATTTTTTTTTTTTTTTGAAATAGGGAGGAACATCACTTATACTTACTAACTTAACTCTGCTGTTTTATTTGAAGCAAAAACAATGGGAATTGTAGGTGTTCTTCAGACATGGCTTTACGCATTCTTCTTGTTTTAATACCTCAAGTCAAGTGATAGCCCCCCCCCCCCGCAAAGAGATAGGTACCAAATTTTAGTATCTTAAAACAGTGCCGCACAAATACATCTTTAATGTCACATCTGCTTTCCACATATGTTAAGGGTGGAAAGTGTCCACTGTTCTACTTTGTAGATCAACTAGTTCGACTGTGTCAGTTTTCAGGGTGAGGATATAGAGGCCCAGGGAACATAAGTTCCCTTGGCAGAACTGGGAGGAGAATCCAGTCTTGCTGACTCTAGGTCAAGTGCCACCATCCCAGGCTTTTTATAATTATGACTTTGGGCAAATTTAAGCAAGAGGGATGTCTGGATGGGGTTGGGGCAAAATGTATAATTAAGCATCATTGCAAGGAGCCTTGGTCTAATTCCCTTAGGGGTGGGGTGTTGACTTAGGCTACTTAGGTAAACAATTTAAATTGGATGATTAAGGTGGTATTCACTGTCCTCCTGTTTTAATTTGCATATTAAGTTATTAATGAGCAATGAATCCTCAATTTCCTGGTATTTGCAATAATACCCTTACATCACTTTGGCTTTGAAGAGTTAATCTTCATTGAAGGAAAGACAATATTCTGTGGAGAGCTGAGAGCCATTGTCTTTTTAAGTCAAATACTATTGACTTTTTAGTTTGCATAATATTCTTTCTAAAACGACATTCCTGTAAAGATGAGTGACATTGGGTAAATTATGCACCTCATTTGGGTTATATGACAGCATTCCTATTATCTTTTAAAAAGGCTTTTCAAAATTCCATAATTAAAATGTGACTTTTTAATTTAGTTGCCCTTCTTTATGGGACTCATTTTAATTAGAGAGTTAAAAAACTTCTATTTAATGATTAGAATAAAACTTAATGAATAGCTATCACTGTAGTAGTTAAAATTACTATCATTATGCACTCATTTCTAAAGGTGATCTTAGTAGCAAGACCTAGGGTTAAAGTTTATTTCATAGCACTTTTCTCAGTCTATTGTCATGGGAGCACGTAGATAAATTGGCTCTAACCAAGGTCAGAGAAAATGCTGTTCTTTATATTTACTGACTTTTCCAGTTTATGTGTAGCACGTACTTTGTAAACACGGCATGGCTACCTTAAAAACAATGATAAAGAAAGCCGGACTGCTTTTTCTAGTTGGTGCAGAGTCTACTCATGTTTATCAGTGTGCGTTTGGGAAATTGAAATTAAGAGACTGAAATTACTAATGATAAAATTACACAATATATTCCAATATTCACTTAAATGGTTTGGGAATGTTTTGTTGTATATTGTCTAGACTTCTATTTTCCTTCCAGAACATAGTAATCAAGTGTTGCTTAGTATCTGATCTCCCCACATGTTCTCTCACTAAATATTTTGATTTCTTGTGGATTTGGAAACTAGTATAAGACTAATTGCACTTAGTCCTATGCTCACTTTTTTGGTGTGAGTTTGTTATCCTCATTACCCTATGAAATAAACATTATTATTATTACCATTTAAAAGTGAAGAAAACTAAGGGTTGAAATTAAGCAACATTTTCATGATCTCACAGTGATGGAGCCAATATCTGAACCCAGTTCAAAGCCTGGACTTTTCACCTTTAAGCCCCATTATCACTTTCCCAAGGATAAGAAGTTACTAATAGTTTTCATTACTTAATGGCAGTCTGAGAAGTTAAGTTTAAAACAAAGCACCCAAGAGTAAAACAAGAAAAATGGTTGCAAAAGCTGATTCATTAGATTCAATATGATGAGAGAAATTTGTAAAATTTAACTGCAAAATAAAAGAAACATCTTGAATTCAAAATTAAGAAGTAGTTGAAGCAATAGGGAAAGTAAAAAAAAAAAAAAAACACAAAAATTCCTGCTATTAGAGCCTTTAAACAATAAATTCAGTTTGTTAAACCAAATATCCCATCTTCATGAGATGGCTTAAATGTCCTTACCTAAGAAAACAAAGGTAGGGAGTTTAGAAATAGAATCACAGTCATGTAGAACAAGAAACAGGAAGATAGATTTTGGAAAGCATATCCCAGTGTGAACTGGAGGCTTAAATGTTATATATTATTGATGACAGCATCACTGAAATAAATACAATATTTATGAATCTACCTTGAGGCCCTAATCACCTTGCTTGATATGGCCAAAGGGTGGTATGGGTGACATGTTTTGGTACTTGCGATTATTAAGTCTTGACATTCCAAACTCTTTTGAGGAGTTTCAGCTGATACATCTTTAGGAAAAGTCATGTGTGTCCCCTGTAGCTGTGCCTCAGTGGCACACGAGAACGAGAATGGGAGGAGGAGAGACAGGCGTGATCTGAAATGCTGATAGTCGTGCTCTCAGTTTATTTTTACTTTCATCTTGATGAATTTTTATTTTGTTTTTATTTTGAAAATGTACTTCTTTTTCTTGCTTACATCAAATAGCTGCTTAAAAGTATTTGCATATTCTCTGTTGTATCATGAATCGAACAACCCACACGCGCGCGCGTACACGTGCACACAGACACACCACATTCCCACCCCTACTGTTGTGACATGTGATATTGGGTGGGTGGAGCCCCAGAAACTGTACTTACTTATAGTTGCCATTTTAATATCCCCTTCATTATCTATTATAGTAGCTACATTTCCAAACTTAGAATATTATTTCTTTGATTCTTGAAGACATTTTTGGCATCTAAAAACCATTCAAATGCAAGGTACTTTTAAGAATGAGTTCTTCTTTTTCCTTTATAGGAAAAAATTTCACATCATTGGTCTTTTATATAACTGCTAACTAAAATGCATTTATAAATTAAATTTTAAAAATCTATAAAATAATGAAAATGAAATTAATATTAATTTAATGTACTAGGTTATGTTGTTTTACTAAACAGCCAATATTGGATTGAATGCAAAAAAAAAATTGTACCAGATCTGACTGATGGGCTGATATATTAATAATTTCAAGCTTTTGTTTGCTAGTTAGGAAAATCTGATTTAATTCCATAACTGAGCTAGTTCTCTTAGGCTGAACTTTGAATCATTAAATTATTTGGCTATTATACTTAGGCAAACATATTTTCATCGGTGTAATTATTTGTTAGAGTATTGAAACAGATCCAATGGGGGCCTTAGGTCTAACACTTCATAGACCTTCTGAAGCTTTTTCATCAGTCTTTGTCTGGTGGTGAGAAGAAGTGCCTTTATCTGTTTGTTGGTTTGCCACCAAAACTCCTGACTAAAGCTGAGGTCTTATTAACCAGCTGGCCCTGATTAGAGGTGCTTTCTTTAGTCCGCATCCCTGGGCAGTACACTGAGAAGCCCTTGTCTCTCAGGGAATGCTAAAACTGGTGCTCAGAGTGTGCTTTCTAAGCTATTTTGGAGAGTTCACGCTGGTCATTCATACCCCAGAGAATCGTCCCCACTCACCCTACCGATAATCCATAATACCAGAGTGATGACTTATCTATTTTTTAATTTGTTCCAAAGGAATTTAAGGCAGCTTAAAGATAAAGATACAAATAACATACAACAGGAATAAAAAAGGGGGGACAACCAAGTATATGGAAAATAAAAGATGAAAAATATAAGGTGACCCATACCTTGGTGAAATCTGAGTCATCCATTTTTATGAGCGCCTTCTCGCTGCCAATTCAAAAAGGGAAAATTTTTGTTTTGCATAACGAGTGCTCAGCTGGTATTTTTACATAACCATAGAAACAAGATGAATCGTAATCTTAATGTGCTAGTTTTTAATTTAAAAATTAACAGAGTAAATCTTCACTGAATCAGATATCTTTTCTTCATTAATCTCTAATACTTCTAGATTATTTCCCTTTCCCTTCTCCTTAGAAGGAATCTCACAAATTGAATTAGAGAGGTGCTGTATAATTCTCACAATATTACTACCGTTGCCATAATTTATAGAGTACTTTATAGTGTTTGAAGATATTCATCCACCTTGATCTGAAACCTTTAGGACACACTGTAAGTAAGGAAGGGATGCACCACACTGCGGGTTATGGCATCTGGGTGCTAGTCCTGCATCTGTTACATCCAGGTATTCTAGTTGAGAAAAAGTGGTAAGAAAGAACAAAACTCATACCCATAAGGCAATATTTTCCTCATTTGCAAAATAAGACTAGTATCTTTAACCAGAGGTGAGGGACCTAAGGTAGGGTCCTATTGCCTCCTTTTCAGAATATAGAGCAGAGAGAGACCCAAGGAGGAGAAAGGACACTAGTAATTGGTGGGGCAACCAGATGCTCAGTGCACTGCTCCACTGCTCTGCCTGTCTCACTAGTTCTTGTTACCACACCTCAGACAAGCCTCTCATTTTATCATTTATGCTGATTCTATTTGTCTATCACAGTGGATACAAGAACCCTCTAAGATAGACCTTTCAGTCTTCTGCCTGCAGTGATGCATTTAAAGAGGGGCCACCTGTTCTGGCTGAGACATGAGGTCAGACAGTGAAGTTCAACAGTTTCCTTATTGTTAGTTGTCACAAGCAGTGCAGGTCCTTATGTGTGTGTTTCAAAACCCAAAGTAACATTTTACCTTGGTCCTTCCAATTGCTGATGGCTCAGGAGGGTTTGACGGATTTCTAAGGTCTTTAATAACCTTCACTGCATTTTTATTTTCTCATTCTTAACCAATTCTTACTTAAAAGATCTTAGTTTTTATTTGTTTATTTATTACATTTCTGGAAAAACTGATGCTGGTATGAGGTGTAGAGGATTCTTTTCCGGAAAGAGTTGATCCAGTATTTAGTACAAGAGTTAGAGATTTTCATTAAGAATTTCTTTCAACCTCTAACGTAGACCTTCTTCTCTACTTTCTTTTATTATTTGTGGAAATTTGGGGGAATATTTTGAAAATTAAAAATTTAATGGTTATGGTTTAATGCAAATAAATTTTTGGAAAAGAACCACATTTTCAGAGAGAACTAAACATTAAACATCTCATTGGGAACCAGTTTTAGATTATGAAAATGATGTATAGAGATGATTATAGACATTTACACACTTCTGGGAAAATGCAGTTTTTAGAGATAATTTAAAAGAATATGAAATGTTATTTGCTAGCACTGCTGAGGCTTAGTTTCTCCACTGTAAAAATGTCTTTCCAGGTAAAAATGCTATTGATTTTAAATGGACAAGGAGTTTGAATGCCTAAAAATGAATAGAATAGATAAAGCATTTGATTCTTCAGTTGTACACCCTGCTAGAGTTGAAAAAAATACATAGAATCTGTAGTCACGAGATATATGTTATTATGTAGGTGTGAAGATGTAAGTATGAAGAATTCTTCTGCTTACTGGCTTTGTGATCATTTGAACATCATTTTATCCCGTAGCCCCAATGAATTTTTCTGCAAAATGGGTATACTAATCAGTCGTACTGTGCAGAATTATTTTATCAAATGAAACAATTCATGTGCATGCATTTCTAAACTGTGGGTTGCTGCATAACTACTTCTACTATATTACCTATGTGTCAAGATAACATATGACTCACTAATTCAAATCGATATTTTATTCACACGTGCAGTTAATTATCAGGAAATGGGCATTGAAGTGGGGAGCAAAACGAGCATATTATAAAATTCATCAAGATGATCTCTGCTTTCTGTAGCCTTTCCCTAATTCTTTTAACCATAGACTGGCTAGTTCCAACCTGGTGCCTTCATCTAGATGACTTTTCGTTGTTATTCTCCTTGTGAAACCTTCATATCATTTAAGACATACATTTTAATGAGTTAAAAACAAAGTGATTTTTTTTTTGAGGAGAGAATGAATAAAATTTCTAACCCTTCTGTAATTGGGTCCAGTGTTTCTCATTTTTTCTCAAGTGACATCTCACTTATGACATTAATTTTTCAAAGGTTAAGTATAGTCTTAGACACTCTTTTGGGTGAAAAACATAGATATTTTTAAATTAAAATCTTAGTAATTTTATTCAGAATAAAATTCAGAATTTTATTATAGATTAATATCCTTAAAACATTTGATCATTTATCCCTTAGTTTCATTGACTTTTTCAATATTAATCAGTTTTGCTGCTCAGAATTATTTTATCAAATGAAACAAGATGAAAGCATTTTTAAGCTGTGGATATCAATACTCTTAAAACATGATGTAGCATATTGTAAAGGGCAGGCATCTGATTCTCCAAATACCAAACTTCTGCTGGATTCCAGATACTCTCCACCCATAGCACCAGACAACCTCACAGGAAACCTGTGGAAAGATGCGTACTGCGGAAGTCAACTTCTTGAAAGGTGGTTTCTAAACCTGGCTTATATTCAGAATCCCTTGAAAAATCTTATAAAATGCAGACTCTCACATATTACATCCTAGAGACTCTGCACCAGCAAATCTGGGGAGAAACCTAATCCCTTTATCTTTTTTTCAGTTTTTTAGGTGATCCTGAAGGTTGATCCAGCGTGGATATCATTACACTAGACTGTGTCTTCAGTCTCCCTCCTCTGTTCTCTCAACCTAATAAGCAACTACCACCCCACTCTTATCAAAACTGCTCTCTATAAGTGACCTCCTTGTTGCTCAGACCACATTCCCTTAATACCGCAACAAACACGTATTCAGACCCTACTGTGGACCAGGCGTTGTGTTATACCGTAGAGATACAACAGCAAGCAAGACACAGGATTTGGTTTCAAGGAGCTTTCTTATTTACTTTTAGAGTATTCGACACAGAGGTCTACACTTCTTTATGAAGTTCGCTCTCTCTTTCTTCCTCCTGCTTCCACAGTACCTTTCTCATATTATGCTTGTCAGATTGCTCATATTTAGATTCTTTGTTGGCCTCTGATATATGATAGTTTGAAAAAGAATAAAAAGATTGGGTAGTGCAACTAGAAAGGTTTCCAGAGATATGCCGATGGAGATGTTGAGATGTTGTGATGACTATATGAGCTAAAAAATGATCTAATTTTCATAATATATTTTGTGATATGATTATATTTAATTACCCCTTCACATTAAATTTAGACTGTACACAGATATAATAAGCAAGATTCAAAATAATAATTAATGGAGAAGTATATTTATTGACTGATATTTAATATATGAATGGTAGCTATGCTCTCTTTCTATGCCTCTTGATTAAATGCTGTCTAGTTTTCCATTAGGGATATCTTGCTGAAACTACCTAGAAGAAAAAGATCAAGTTTTTACACATACCTATTACACCACTACATTCAGTGAGACAGTTTTTATACTGAGGGACTATTTCATTTCTAAATTTTTGTAAATATTTGAAAGAAGCATGATTAAACATGTTCATGCTAATTTGGATTGTATTGTTTTACTTTTTGCCTTTTATCCTTTTGAAGATTCATATGAAACATTGATTGGCATACAGCATATTTTCTGACAATTCTATGCTACGCTTTAGCACTAATAGTGACACTTCAGATACTGTTGTTTTAAACTATAATTTCTGGCTTTATAGAATTTGTAAAACATCCCTATCAGTCACATGTATATTATTTAGGATAAGATCCAAGAGGTCCAGGTTCCCTTGCAAGCTAACAATCATCCCTATTGAAAAGGTCTTCTCTATCCATGTTCTCTGCTCCCACTAGGTTTCTTACTTTTAAACCAAGAATTCTGGATGTATTCCTCAATCTGGATCCATTCTGGATCTACTCTGGCAAACTTATCAGGATGAGAGAGTTATAACTTCCATTTCTAACTGAATGAAGACTGAAGTTTTCCCAATGACTTGTAGACAGAGAGACACACTGGAATCTTAGTTATTCACACACTTAGTTAACAGTTTGGGAATAATGGGGTGTTGGTGCCTGTTTTTTAGCAAGTAAGATCTCTGTCTCTCTCTTTTCCTTTCATTTCTCTTTAATTTTTCTTTCTTAAGAGAGTAATTTGAGCTGTACTGTCTTCCCAGGTACAAAGCCATTGTAAACCCCATGGATATCCAGACGTCAGGCGCGGTGCTGTGGACCTGTGCCAAAGCCGTGGGGATCTGGGTCGTCTCTGTGCTGCTGGCTGTTCCCGAAGCGGTGTTTTCCCAAGTGGCGCGCATCGGTGGCTTGGATAACGGCAGCTTCACAGCCTGTATACCCTACTCTCAGACGGATGAATTACATCCAAAGATTCATTCAGTGCTCATCTTCTTGGTCTATTTCCTCATACCCCTTGCTATTATTAGTGTTTATTATTATCATATTGCAAAGACCTTAATTAAAAGTGCACATAACCTTCCAGGAGAATACAACGAACACACCAAAAAACAGGTACTCTTGGGAGGTGTGTGCGGTGTGTTGGGGGTGTGCTGGTAGATGCAGTAAGTGCTATTTTGAGTTCTATTTCATGGACTTTCAACACCAGGAACGATTAGAGCAGTCAGAGCGCACTGGGATGTGCACTGGCCTGAACTAGAAGGGATGTTGAGGAGCCAGGAATTGTCTCTAATGCAGTCACCATGTCATAGCTCTGTAAAAGTCCCCTGAGGTTCAGATTATCTGTCATCTGGGCCCATTAGAAATTAACGTCTTTGAAAGTTTTGTTTATGTGCAAATGTTTATGCAAAGAAACATGGAACAAACCAGAAACATTTTCACATTACAAGTATATATATGTATTTATTATTGTTTCTTCGCCCATTAGCTCACTAAGGATGACAGGAAGTCCGAGGGGGGGATGCATCAGGAAAGGACTGTAGGACAGTGCCTGGGATCTGGGGATGAGGTTTGGCTAGGATGCCAAAATGGGAGCCTGGGAACAGAGGGCAGCAGACAAGAGTGAGAGTGATTGGAAGGTGGGCTGGTACTTGTGCTTGGTCTAATTCAACTTTATAGCTTTTCTGATAAAGATTATACACTAATTAAAAAAAATACTACCTTATGTAATAAGCACCTTATGTATTCTTTCTTCTCTAAATAATGTATGGTACTAATTTAAGGTAAAACCAATTGTGTTAATTCACAAAATTGTGTTAATCCTGCAATTATGGGACAATTTCAAGTTGTACACTTGTGCACTTCTAAAAATTCTTCCAAAGGGTATTGAGCTTAAGGAAGGTTATGAGTGTCTGCTCCCCAGTTTGAATGAAAATGAGCTGAATCACAGATGAATCACAGATTAAAATATTCTGGGCTGTAGATGGAGGCAGAGGCTGGGGCTCTGGACACTAAGTCTGGGAAAGGTTTCTTGTGTGGAAGCTGGTCTCTGTTTATTGATGTCCATCAGCATCAGGGATCCACACCTGCTCTAAAGTCCTAAACTGTTAACCAATCATTAAAGTAATTGTTAGAAAAATCAATAGATTTATTATCTCAATACCTGGCATCATTGATGCAAAAGTGTCCCGATCAGTCTCCCTGTGCTTTTTCCTTTACACACAACCCTTTTATTCCAAGCCCTGGGACCCAATTTGCATCTCAGTTTGGGTATCCAAATTTTTGCTTTGGTTTCTAAAGTTGAGTTCCTCTTAACCTCCTCACCTCCACTTTTTTTGTTTGTTTTTTAAGGCCTTAGTTCTGCCTTGTTTTGTTTGTTTGTTTGTTTCTTGTGAATTTCCCTATTAGGACTTATAAAGTTTGGCTGAGTAACTGGGCTTGACATCTGCCAAGATGTAATTTCAACCCCAACAGCCTCTCTGTATATTTAAATCTCCAAGTATAGACTGCCAGGAAATTCTTGTTCCTGTGCTCCCATCTGCTAGGGAGGACCCTGCTTAGTAAAGTAAATTTCACATCCACCTCCTTCATATGGCCGAGGTGCCTAACTTTTGCCTCTAGGTTACATCTGCAGTACCACATTCTGCTTCCTGAACCAGACTCCTTTTCACTTGCAACTTTGTTTACTGTCACCACTCCCCAGTATCAGATCTCTTTCAATCCTAAACTTTTCCAGACTTCTCTGGCATATTCTAGTCATCTACCAATAGTTTTAGCTCAGAAAAAATATATTATCTACTATAAATATCTTGGTAAATTGTGTTTTCACTTTCATGTTGCCTTATTTAAATAGTCAAACCAATTAGACAAGTGTGAGCTAAGCTTTGGACCCTAGATGTTAGAAAAAGATTTTTAGATTAAAAAAGATTAAGATCCAATATTTGAATTTTGTGTATTTATCACATTCTTGAAGACCTTCTTATGAAACAGTAAACATAATAGGTGAATTTGTGAAAAGAAAGAAAACACTTTTGTTTTCATTCTAAGCATGGGTAGCCTAACATAGTAATGTTTATAGAATTGACAGTTATGTCAGATGCTTTTGATTTATGAGAGTTAGGAGTTTAAATTAAATCTCAAGGTTTTCTTTTTTTAAATAGATAAGGGTTAAAAAAAGTCATATCCTATTTCAGTAGATCAATGTATCCTATTTAAAATACCCTAAAATAAAAAAATCGAAGCTTGAATATATTCTGTGGTTTATAATTCAATGGATTACAAACAGAAATGATTTATATTTATAGTGATCACAATAAGACTTTAACTTAAAGGAAATGAGTTAAAAATAAGAGATTTTTTAAGATCACAATTTTAACATGAAGGCCATTTATAAGCTGTCAAATATTTTAAAGTGAAACTAGTGCAGTGACCAGGCCAAATAGGCTTCATCAAATTGTTAAAATCATTACCTAGATGAGAAAAATTGTTTTCGTGTTTTGGGATGCATTTGCATGCTAAGTTTTACGTCTTTTGTACCATAATGTGTTTAGGATGTGGCTGGCTCTGTTTTCATTTTAATCAGTGAGACTATTTCCTTATATTTGCAGATGGAAACAAGGAAACGCCTGGCTAAAATCGTGCTGGTCTTTGTCGGCTGCTTTGTCTTCTGTTGGTTCCCAAATCACATCCTTTACATGTATAGGTCTTTCAACTATAATGAGATTGACCCATCTCTAGGCCACATGATCGTCACCTTAGTTGCCCGTGTTCTGAGCTTTTGCAATTCTTGTGTCAATCCATTTGCTCTTTATCTACTCAGCGAAAGCTTCAGGAGGCATTTCAATAGCCAGCTCTGTTGTGGAAGGAAGTCCTATCAAGAGAGATCAACCAGCTACCTACTTAGCTCCACTGCAGTGCGCGTGACATCCATAAAAAGCAATGCGAAGAATATGGTGACCAATTCTGTGTTACAGAATGGGCACAGCGTGAAGCAGGAAATGGCACTGTGATTTTGGCCATTCAACTCACTAACTGGAAAGAACTTACTCTTGTACCTCTGTCAAGTAGCGCAGAACTAAACAATTTTCTCTTCCTATAGCTCAGCTAATTCCTTAGACTATTCCACGAATGACTCAGAAAAGGCAAAACAAACAAAGCTAGCATTTTTCTCTGAACAAGACTTTAAATGACCTTAAAAAATGTATGCATTACTCCTATTAAGAGTGATCCAAAAATGAAATTCTGTATGTGTACAAATTGATATTGCTTCAAAATTGAAGTTGTTTTAGAGCCAACTCTAGCGTATTTAACTTAAATTTGTTTTATCTTGAAGCATGACATAAATTTCTTTATTGACTCAATGATTCGAGTGTAATATTCAAACTTCAAGTATTTGAAATACAAATCATATTTTCCTGGTGAATTTTACTCATAACTAGTACATGTATATATTGCCTTTGAATAAAATAATAGAAAATTGAAAAGGTGGAGCTAATCTTTGTATGATTAATCACAATTTACAGAAATAGCTTATGCTTGTAACTTCTAAGTATATGATTAAAAAGTATGATGACATTTGTATTATGCATAGTGAAATAGATATCCTCTGAATGTGATGTACATTGTAAATGTAAAATAGGGACCATATGTCCTAAATTGTGAAACTACGACTCAGAAATTGGCATGACCATCTTTGTATATATTGCTAAATCCCTGGATAGTTAGGTGATTCTGTATAGTTCTGATATATGTAATTCTGGTGAATTCAACCGTTTACTCTGGTGAGTTCAACCATCATTTCTTGCAATAGCCACCTGACAAGTGTATATAACAGCCACTTGGGAAGTTTACTCTGCATAGTATCACAGTAATCTCTGAACAAATGTCTTGGATTTATTTTACCAAAATGCAAACATGATTTGACTAAAGTCTGAAAGTTACTCCTTCTTAAGCATGTATCAGTAAGTTGAATATTTGAATTAATATATTTCATACTATTTCTCTTTTCAAATTTGCTGAGTCCAATAAGATTCTGTTAATGTACTAACCTCTTTCTTAAACACTCCTAACCCATACTGTAAGATATAAAATATTCAATTATATGTAGCAATAGAAAAAATAAACACAAGCAAATTTCCTATGACTGTTGATAATAATAATGATAATGAACATTAATCAAGTGTTTCCTATGTTCTATGTATAATCCTAAAGCTTTACATGTACTATCTAATTTAATCTTTGATATAACCTCTCAGATGAAAAAAGAAGGATCCAATTTTGATAGAGTATGACATTTCACAATTTGGAGGATATACCTATTAAAAATATACAATATAGCAAGTTTTACAAAAATATCTGATCATGTGAACATATTGCCAGGGCCCTGAACTTAGGCTTTATTCACTACATAGTAAAGCTACTTCTGAAATTTGTCTTGTTATTATCTTTATTTTATAGATCAGGAAATGGAGGCTCAGATTATTAAGAAATTTTAAGCAGCCCCATTGTTTATAGCAGCATTATTTACAGTTACCAAGATATGGAAGCAACCCAAGTATCCAACAACAGATGAATGGATAAGGAAGATATGGTATGTATTTACAATGGAATACTACTCAACCATAAAAAAGAATGAAATTTTGCCACTTGCAGCAACATGAAGGGACTTGAAGGACATTATGCTAAGTGAATTAAATCTGACAGAGAAAGACAAATGCTGTATGATATCACTTATATGTGGAATCTAAAAAGTACAACAAACTAGTGAATATAACAAAAAGAAGCAGACTCACAGATATAGAGAACTATAAGGACCTAATATATATATAATTTAAACTTTAAGAGAATAACATTGTTATATAATCTGGTATCTGATTTGTTTTTCAAGAATGAAAAATAGTTATAAAATATGTTAGAACATTTTTATTTATGCATATTTTATTAAAAATATTCTTCTGAATGATATTAATGGAGTAATAATGACACCACAAGTTTCGATTTTTATTTTTCAAAAAAAGAATTTTAACAATAGCTACATATCTGATTTTTTAATGTTATTAATATTCTCAAACTTTTGATTGCATTTTAGAATTTTTTTTCTGGTTACTATATAACCAGAAAGGAATTTCTAATTTCTTAGAAATTACTGAATTTCTAATTCAATAGAAAATCAGATTGTCCCTTAATGCTCGAGCCCTGCTTTTTGGAGACATGATTAATACTTGCAGCCCTCTTCATAAACTAAGCAGGTTAGGGATTATCTGTACAAACCTTTTTGTGAATCTGACTGTTGCAGTCTAATGCTGGGTTATAATTTTAACTCACTCACTAACTATTATAATTTCTCATTTTTGAGTTCTGTGAATTGTACCATTTTCTCAAATATTCCCTCTCTTTGGAATAGAAACCTGAGAGTTACTATATTAGTATATATTCTAGGATGTATGATCATACTATATATAGCATGATGAAGTAAATTTTTAATGTTTACTTTTATCATATATATTCCAAGTCAAACAAAACTTCATGACTTACACACATACACGTGAGATTTGGTTCATATTACATTTAGCATTTCAAAAAAATTAACATCTTAATTTTGTCCTTTATCAGATTTTATACATATTTAGCTTATGTATAGTTATTTTACATATTTTAAAAAATATTTATATTTATTTCTGGGCATTTAAACATTTTATTGTTCTTATTATCAAGGAATGAAGTTAAAGAAAATAAGCTTCAAACTTATCTATGTAATCGTACTACAGATGCAAATCAAACTAATTATGCATACTAGCCAGAAGTAGAACAAAAATGCCAAAAGCCTAATCTGTTAAAAAATGTAGTGTGAAATTGTTCTTTAAAAAGATAATCTATTTATTGATTTATACATTTATCTAGTAGTATTGTAATTCAGGGAAACATTAGGGAAAAGGCTATGTCTAATGTGGTAATATCTGCCATAATGGAAGAAAACTTCTCACCAAATTATTATTTTTTATGTAGATATAGGCTGTGTCCTTTCTTCTGACACTCCTCTTTAAGCCTAGGGTAGTTAAAAAAAATACAAAAATATAAGAATCTTCAAAAATGGGACCGGAGAATGTTCCCCTTTAATTGTTTTGTCTGTAAAATGGGTTAACAACAGTGTAATGTTGAAATTAGATAATGCATGTAAAGTACTCACATGGTGGCTGACAAAACAGTAAGTTTAAAAAATGTAGCTTCTATCATTGTATTTTAAAGGTATCTCTTCTCATGTAAGAGGTATCTTTCTTTGTGTATTTTAGGTAAAATAATAATAACACTTATTAAACATTTCTATGTGGCAGATCATGTATTATATACTTTACTGGAAGGCCTCACATCAGCTTGTAAGGCAAGCATGATTCTTATTTATATTCTATGGGTGAAGGAACTGAGGATTAATAAGCAGATAAGTTAAAGATGGATAAGCCTGTTATTGAACTCTTGTCTATCTGACTTTTAATTCACATATTTTTGTCTATATTCAATACTGCTGGGAAACTGGAATTCACATAATTCATTGGAAGCTAGAAATAAACATGTCAAATTTTCCTCTCTGGAATGTAGAGGCTACCTGACAATAAAGGATGAAAAAGAATGATTCTCTGAGTTTATCTTTATCATTTTGGGATAAGGGTAATAGCTTAAATTCCCATCACCCATGTGAATAATTTTATAAAAATAAATTTCATATATAAAAATGTGAGACCGTAATCTCTGCCTCCAACTTTCATCCTCCAGTTTGTGCATGTTATATTAAAAAGGGAGAAGAGAAATAATAAAAATTAATGGAACATCTTTTGATACCAAAACATATATTTTATTGGACTATTTGCTTGTTAGAACGTATCTTAAATATTTATGATTCTATATAGCTGTAAAATAGTGGATTTTGAACAAGTATAATTTTTCCACCTACTAATATTTTATTACTGTATTCATTGCACACTCAGGAACTATTTCCACTAAGTTTCTGAGAAATGAGATGTTTCAATTATCAGGCTTCTGTTAAAATAGACTAAACACGTGCATTTCAACTTCAAATAAATTAACATGTGTGCATGTTTTCCTTAGACTTTTTCAAACAAGGAGCAAGGTGTGAGTAAATAAGTGTGGGCAAGACATTCACAATTTTAGTGCAGAAAGCCATTTTTGTAATGTTATAAAAGAATAAAATAAGAGTGCGAAAGAAAGTCTGGTTGTAACTGCGTTTTTAATGGTTATTGGAGGAAACATTACTTATACACTGTGGTTATAGAATTTATACCATTTCATTTTTAAATTATTTTACCAAGTTATTTTAAGAGCTCCATTTTTTCCATATGTTGTGTCTCACCCAAATTTCAAGCAGGGAATTTTCTCATACACAGAGTCAAGTCTTAATGTATGGTGAATAATTTGTGTTTGAAGAAGTGTACAGAAAGATTATTTCTGGGGACTAACTCTCCTCTTGGGCTATAAACAGGTAATAATTACCTATTATTTATTCCTCATAGTAGAAGAATAATATAAATGTAACTCACTTAAGGGACCTAAAAAATATTTTACAAAATATTTAGGGGTATTTAACAGAACTAGTTGGGTTCTGGTTCTGGATTCTCATGAAAGACATGGGAACTCTGTGAAATGATTATTTGAGATATTTTGGCATTGTAGACAATCAAATCCGAATATCAAGCACTTAAATGTTCAAATTATTGTTTGTATATGCTGCAAAGATTTAATCAGGAAACTTGTGTCTATGTTTAAAATTTCTAATTTTCTAATGAATTTTAAAAATGTATCATTTGCTTTGAGTGTGTGGTGTTCTGTTGCATACTTCAAACCAAAAAGTGTGATCTTTTTTTTTTTTTTACCATTTTGCACACATTTATTTATGTGCATGTATAAAAAAAAGAAAGGAGAGAATGTAAACTTAGTCCTATGACAGTGCAGAAGTAGGAGGAAAAAACCCCACAAATCATTTTAGTATGAACTAGTCTCCATTAGACTTACTCATCTACCTAAGTTCATGGTTTTCAATGGGTAAATCTGCTTCATGACAAAGCAGAAGGAGTTTGGTCAAACAATTATGTGGTATCTTGCAGATACTTATTAAAATTCAACGGGAAAATTAATTTAGTTTACACTTGTAACTTATTTCAAAAACATAACTTTATCCAAATAGCAGGTTACCAAGAGCAGTATTATTTCTGCTATATGTTTAACCAAATCACTCTCTTGGAATCAAGTGCATGCTGAATTTCAGGAGTCCTTGATCTGCGTGCATTAGTTTTGCATTTCAGCCTAAGCTATAATAAGCTGCCTAGAATATTTAAAAATTATAACTTGTTTCTCCTCTCCAGGCAGTTTGCCAAGAAGCATATTAACGAAATGTATCGCTGTTTAAATAAAATGACTTGGCATAGCTCACTGCACAGGACAGGAGGATACATTTTCTTTAGGAGAATTTATTATTAGTGAATGAAATCAAGAAAATAAAGATAACGTTTGAACACTTTTAATGCTTTTTAGTTCTTCATTTTACATTGACCTCAGATTTAGAACACCATATTGGTTTCTTTTTAATTAATCAAATATTTCTTAACAAACTTAGGGTAGGAAATTATGCATATGAAGACAAAAATCACAAAGTTCTGGAGTCGAGTTCTACAATCTTCTTAGAACACTACTTTGGTGTCAAGAAGGGAAATGTCTATTTAAATTATCTAATAATTATATATTTTCCTTTACTAATATTTCCTTAAATCATTCAAAATCTAAATATCACTATATATATATAATTTTCTGTTAAGGTAATTGTATAATTTTTCAGTTAAAACTAAAATCCTGCTAAATATTTTGAGGAATATTTTATTTCTTCTCTGTAATAATTAAAAATATAAAACTAGCAATAAAGTCATAGATGAACAATTTAACTACTGCCAAGTTTGCCTCTCTCTCAGCTTCAAATATAAAGAAAATTTTCCTTTTGTTAGAAAACAATGACATTTCTGAGGTTTACAAAATTGATACTATTCCAATTTAATGACTGGAATCATGCTGAGAATTATTTAGGGCATTAGTGTGATTGTTTCTGCTGTTCATATTTCCAAGGTACGTATTTGAAAAATTTGTGATGTTGAACCTCTGGCTTAAAGAAGGAAGCTCTTTTTTTCTTCCATGTTATGTTTTTCATATTAGATGGCAGCAGATGAGTGACAACCTGGAGTATTTATTAGGAAAAATTTTACTGGAAGTAATAAACCCATATTGTGATCATTAAAATTTTTAACACCTGGTTTTAAAATGTTTGCTATTATTATTAATCGACTTTCATTTTATTTGAAACCTTAAAGAATTCGATGTCACAATAAGGGATTTTATGGTAGTTTTCTTTAAATTTCTGAGTATGATTTGGCAACATACAGATTGTGAGAATGTGCAGAATTGAGGAATTAATAATTCCATTTGATACATTAGTATGACTGTTCACTGTTATTTTAAGGGGATAATAAATTTAATGCAAGTTAAATTAGACTCAGTTCCAATAAAGTGTTTTTTTTTCACAGAATCTATGACATTATTGAATAAATATTCTTTGATTATTTTTAATGTTGTGCCTTTCAGTGAGTGAATTTTTGCTGATAGACAACTCAAATGTCATTATTGCAATTACTGTATCTTTTTAAATATGTGTGATTACTTTTTATATTCCTTGATTTGGTAAATAAGTCAGTACATCATGAATAAATTTGTTTTTTCCTGGTAATAACATTAGTTTGTAAAACTCAAATTTGGGGAGGGTATTATCTAAGAAAAACAAAAAATGTATAAAAATTTATAGTTGCTAACAAAGACGAGGAGGTCATATGACAGAAACTTGAAATCCATAAGGGTTACAGAGAAATGAAACAAAGTGAAGTTGTTATTTTCAGACACAAATATTTGGACTGAAAACAACTTGGGTTTGATTTCAACTACGTATTCTCAGAAAAGAGAAATCTTGCTCTCTCAGTATACATGTTGAGACTTTTTACTTCAGAGTACACAGTATGTGAGAAGTCTCTTCTGCTTCAACAGCTTAATTGGTTGATGCACCGTAATGTTTGGTTAAGTATACGAATTACTTGCATGGCTTTCTCTTGTTGTAACTGTCTTCTATAATGATTATAACTACTGTTAGAGAAAGTGCTTCTTGGCACATATTCTTCAGAGCCATATTAAAAGATTTAATGCGTGTTAGTATCTTAACTTCTCCTAATAGAAAGACTGAAAAAGCGGTGACAAATGAGAATGCCTTAACTCAAATTTTCATTAGGTAATGCGTTGCCGAGTGAGAGATGGGTTGGGAATCTTGAAGCAAAACTTGCTGCACTTGATTAATCTTTAAGGGGTATTTTTCATTCCTTTATGCACACGTACTTTATGGTTGGATAGCATTCTTGTCCACTAAAAACACACAAACCAATGGTATTTCAACAGAGTGCCAAACATCTGGACGGAAAAGAAAACAACTGCACAGTCACTTTACTGTTTCTTCTTATTTGGTGTTTAGGTGAAATGTCTATGTGATTATGTCAGTCTTTCATCTTATTGCGATATTTTAGTGTTGTTACAGCTTAAACTCCCATGTTAGACCTTAGTAGCTAGGTTAGCGACATTAGTATACATTTCTTACGTTTTTCTTAGATTGAGTCAGTTACTTTAAAGTATATGAAATCAATATTTTCTATTTCTGCCTCTTTTTTAATCATGATGAAAGAAAAATGATGCATTCATAATTTCTCTATTTAAACAAATAAGATTTGGCCCTGAGCGCTTAGGAATAATGATAACCACTGTGAATATTCAGTGAAAGATTTTGTGGGTCTGCTTATTATATATGGGAGATAGGAGACAATAACAAAGTCAGGGATAGTAAAAGTTTGCCTTCTTATATATCATTTCTTATGAAAACAGACACGAGGTGTTTTTTCTTAGCTAAAATATTCATAGAGTAAGACAAAAATCAGAAATGTAATTAATGGGAGCATATTTTACTGAGTATTTATTAGGGACACAGAGCCAAAATGTTTTGCATGACAGATAACTTTTATGTATTTCAAAGAGCACTCCCGTGTGTGGATATGGACTATTTAGCCATCTCTAATGCATTCTTTTATGAAGGTTTCAGACAACTTTAAAAACTGCCCTTCAATGTTGTGGTCAATAAGTTATTTCATAGGATGCTCCACAACTTGTGAAACAAATCAAAGGGACACTGTTTACTGTTCTATTTTGTAGTGAAGACTGAAGGGGAACCTAAGACTTGAGTAGAATCAGCCAACTAAACTAGAGAGGCGGCGGGTAAGTGTTCGATTTGGAAGTGACTGTCAGCAGTTGGCGCATTAAAGGGATTCTGATTGAAGAGGACTCATCAGTCCTTAGTAAAAAAGCAGAGGTAGAAACAGATTCTTTTGATAGTGTGGTTATGTTTAAGATCAAATACAACATCACTTAAAGTCTCAAAGCCATGCTAAAATATGTTACAGTGTCCTGGGCTGAACAGTTTAACTCGTTGGGAGTAAGAAGACTTCTATAAAGGGTGAGAAAATAAAAGAGAACAAAAGAGGAGGGATTTCCAACTCAGTCTAAGACTCATTTTCAAGTTTTCACTCAGAGATTGATTTGCTCAAGAGTAAGGGACATAGGTACTGGATGGACGTTAAATTTTAAGAGGGCAGCAGCTATGGTCCAGACCTGCAAATCTGACTGTGTGGATATTTCAGAGTCATCTCAAAATTAATGTGTCTGCATTAATTCATCATTCCCAAACTTGACACCTCTTTCTGCCACATTTTGGTAAATGTCATGCCTTCCACCCTTTTCTGCATGATAATAAATGCAGGAGTGTTACATTTAATTCTTTCTCTGCCTCTCTCCATCCAGTCCATCAGAAAGCCCTTTTGATTCCACTTCCAAAATATATCTTGAGTCTTTCGCTTTCTCTCCATTTCGCTGTTACCACATGCCCTAAGCTACCATTCTCTTTGCCTCAATTAATGCAATGAACTTTTAATTAATCTCCCTGTTTTTACTCTAGTTCAAATTAAATCCATTGTCCACACTGCAAACTGAAATCATGATAGACTTAAACTAGATCATGTCATTCCTTTGTTTCCCATACAGGAAATTAACTTATTTCGAATAACACTATGAGGAATAGATTCTCAATGTCCTGACTCTAAGTCCTAGAATTGCTGCAATCTCGCCATCTCCCCTTGGTTCTCTAGCTACATCCAAGAATGGTGCTAACTACTCAGGGAGGCTGAGCGTCTCCAAGTTATATTCATACAGAGCAGAAGCCATTTTCTCATTCACTGAACCACAACTTTTGGATTCCTCATGTCTACCCTCTCAACTCTTTATCCTTTAGTTTGTCGAATCATGATTCACTTTTTGTTTTTCATTGTCCATTGGCCAAGTTTCATCTTCTCTGAAGTTCTAATTCCAAAGAGACGGCTTTTGTTTTCCTTTCTTACACTTAGGTTAGAGTTGCAACTTCTCCATGCAAAAATTTACACCTTTAGAGAGCTACCTTTATTAAAAGTATGATTTTCTTCACCCAGTGAATAAAATAAAAATTACTTGCTGGGCTATGTAATCTGACCTCCGACTACTGTTTAAAATTCACTTCCTACTCAGCTCACTGAACTTCAGCCTCAGTGGCCCTCTTTTTTGCCCGTCTAGCACACAGTTTTTCATTTCAATGCCTCTGCACGTGTGCCTTGTGACCAGAAGTCTCTTTTCTCAGATATTCACATGGCTGACTCTTGCCAGAGAGGTTGTCTGTCATCAACCTATGGAGGCCACTCTTAGATCATTCCATTATGTTTCTTTGTCCTGATTGATTTTCTTATAGCATTTATCTTGTTTCTTTCTTTACTCACTTGTATGGTCTTTCTCCTTCATCTTAAATAAAAGCCCTATAAGAGCAGGCACTTGTCTGTGCTGATGTGTGCTATATCCTCAGGGCTGAAAACAGTTCCTGGAATGTAATTTAATGTAGTTAGTGCTCACCAAGGAACTGCAGACTGAATAAATGAAGGCTTGAATGGTGCTGGTCTGGGAGATAAAGGGGGGGGGGTCCCTGCAAATAAAGAATAGAAGCATTTTGGGCAATGCCTCAGGGAATCATCCCGTACTCCTCTTTCTTATTGAAGTAAGTGGAAACCTCTCTTTTAAACAGGAATTGGAAGATAATTGATCCAAGTCACAATGCTATACTCTGCCTATGTCCTCTGCACTAGTAGGCAGCCATAAACATGTCTTTCCCTATGCCAGACACCTACAATATTTTATAGATCCGAATCTTTGGCCCCCCAAAGCTTGGAGTTTCTGATAAAATATCATTTGGATGATATCTTTTCGGGGAATGCCAAAGGCATAAAGCAAAACTGAGACCTTTTTTCCTGCAAGCCACAGGAGATGCTTATGCCTTTAGATTTGCCTTATTCTTAAATGTCTGGTAGTTTGAAATGAGAAGGCTCACAGTTGGTCATCAGAAACAACTTTGGGGGCATCCTGAGAATTCTTGCAGGTTAAAGCAGCCACTTTGTGATGTGAGACCATGATTCTCCTGTAGTTGGGAGATAATTCACTGACTGCCATTATGTCCACATGAAAACTTTCTCTTTCAAGGGATGTATAACTGAAAAGGGACTGCATTCTGTTCTGTTTGAAGGTTCCACTAGGTGAGAAAAATGAAAGAGTCATTGTGAAATATAACCTTAGACAGTATTCTTAATACCATAAAAAATACAGCTAAATTAGTTTTCTAAGACAATGTGTAAAATTTATGAAATACTTGTCAATATTTTCCAATTTAAATGATTACGATTGGATATAATTGACTGATTACCATACGGAGGCCAGAGACTTTGGGTCAACTGTGGACATTTGCTATCGTGAGTGTCTGCTTTCCTGCTCTAGTTCTTATATTGAAAATTCTGAACTTCTGAATGCTATAAATTCCACACTTTGCATGATTTACTAGCCTCTCACTCCTCCAAATTTGGTTCTCTTATCCACTTGGACGTGTGTTACCTAAAAAGGGAGGTATAATAGAGTAACAGCACTGAGAAAGGCTAGAATTAGAATTCTTGTTTTTTTTCCTCCAGCTGGGTGCCAGATGTTTTCTTGATTAAGAGAGACTGTCCCATTGACTTACAGAAAATATAGGTGTGGATAAACATGGCTGGTCTTATTTGTAGTTTATACTTTCTAACAATGAAAATAAAGTTGCCCAGAATGTATTATATGTTGGTAAAATACTAATAAGGGGGGAAATAATCAACCTTGGGATACATGTGAAGTCTAACACGTCAGGATAAACAGGTATTGTACTTTGCTGTACATAGGTTCTGATCCTACTCTTATCTCTAAGTTTTGCATGGTAAAATGGCATTTAAACTGTAGATTTAATGAGCATTTTCAACTATGGTGGTTTCTTACAGATTTATTGCATTGACTTCTAAACAACTGTAGATCACTAGAATCATAATCTGTGCCAAAGCTTTATCTGGTGTAAGATGACATCAAAACCACTCGTAAGAGAACTGTGGTATCTCATCTTTAGGGAGTCTCCATGAGAAACCACTGTACAGCTTTCTTGGTAATGTACAGCAGTGGACAGTTTCAATGTAAGAATATTTTTTTCAATAGTTAACCCTTCTTTTTCTTTTGTTATAGTTCAACTTAGAGATGAAACACTCTTTTTTTGGCAACCTCAAGGTTAAGTTTCCCAAGACAACATTTTTGTACCTTATTGTGATAACTACTCAGCAGACTCAAATAGTGAAGGAGGCATGTATAAACCATACAATTTAAATGAAGCTCTTATAAACCAATTATTCCTCTGCACAGAGGTCTACTTTGACTACTTCTATTTGATGATGTTGATTTTAACTTCAGAATCCCCAGATGATGGGCACCCTAACCAGATGGAGAATCGCTGATCTCCCAGATTTCAGAATCACTTTCTGCCTGCCTGAGATCAAGGTCTTATGAGGGCCCCTTTGGGAGAGTAAGCCTTCAACTATATTGATTTGATTGTTTTTCAATTTTCTTGTGTGTGGAGGATTATAGCAATTGTTCTTAGAATCATGTTTTCTCATGAAATAGCATACACATTTTATTTAAATAAATATTTTTGTTGCAACAGGTGGGTAATGGGTGCCTCATTAGGTCCTGGGTATACAGTGTAGATAAAACAGACATGGTGAAAGAAATCTTGATTGTCAGCATCAGACACTAGCTAATTCAAGCAGAAGGAAAATCTTGGTGAAGAGTATTATGAATTCCCCAAATTAATGGAAAGTTAGGCAAGAACAAGTATTTATTCTGGATAGTCAAACAGCTAACGTGGGCCTTATGGATCGCCTCATGGGTCTTAGAGACAAATGTGGGAAAGGTGCAAGAACCAAGAAAAAAAATCAATATATGATTATAATGTGATGCTGGTGCTGTTGGAGAAATAGAGGGCTGAGATAGAGAAAAATAAGGTATGGGTGGGGATGAGAAAGGACCTCTGATGTCCAAGCTGAGAGGAAGGATGGAAAGATGCCTCCTGGAATGCTTGTCTTCAGAATTATTTTACTATAAATATTGTTTTATTACATGTTCCTGAAGGAGATCTGACTGATACCTAGCAGGTTAGGGGTGGTTTGGGTGGGCAGTGGTGATTAGAGGGGTGTTCCAGGCAAAGGAAATAGTGTATATAATGTCCTGATGGCAGGAAAAAAACAAGATATATTTGATGGGCTTAAAGGAGGCCAGTGTGGCTGAAGCAGAGTGGATGAGGGGAGGTCAAATGAGATGAGGTTTGGGAGTTAGGCAGTGGTCCTAACTCCAGACTTTGGCATCTATTAGAAGGGAAATGAAAGTTCCAAAGAGTTTTAACCAAACCAATGCATACTTACTATTTCTATTTATTAAAGATTATTTTGGCTGCTTATATGACTGCCAAATCTATAATAATAGATTACCTGTAGGCAATAGGTTAGAGAGAAGTTGGGAGATGATTAAGGAGACCACGGCAATAGTATACATGACAGTGATGTGTTGTCACTGTATCAACATGATGACAATGTAGATTGGGGAGAAGCGGTCAAATTTAAGTTATAAATGGGGGAATTGTAATGGAGTCTATATCAATTTTAATAGAGGGATCTTCAGTTCTTGAATGGAGAACTTTTACTTATGTGTGTGATATTTACCTATTATTCTGAATGCTTTTGACTGCAAATAACGGAAATCAAATTAAAATTAGATTAAGAGAAAGAAAAGAATGTATTGGCTCATATGACTGGGAAATCCAAGAGTTGATTAAGACTAGGCAAAATTGTTTCCAGGGAGTATTTGTGAACTTCCTGTGGACCTCTTATCTCTTTCTGTCCACAAAAAACCAAAAAAGTGTTACTCTTCTTTCTTCAAGCCTCCGGGCACATTATCTCAGGCAGTCCCAAGTTAAAAAGGAACTGGGGAAATGTCTTCATCCACAAGCCACATATTGAGTCTCTGAGAAGCAGTCCAAGGAGCCCTTCATGGGTGTCTCACGCAGCAGTGACGAAGCATCTAAGGCCTGGTGCATATGCCTGCTTTCAAGGGGGCTGTTAACTTACAGAAGAGTGGAGGAAGGCTTACTGTGCATACCAAAACAAACGAACAAACAGCCATGACAAACTGCTATGGCTATATAGAATAACCTGTGAAAAAGACAAAAATAGTCCCTGACATCCAGGAGCTGGCCCTGGCTCAAACAAGACCTCAGTGTTCTGTTGAACATAAACAATTTGGCAGAGCATTAAAATCAGGTAAGACCATGCTGTAAGTATGATGGACCAAGAAAAATATGTGCATTGCCCAAGCCACAAAAATTGCCCGACAGCCCCCTATTCTGGCTAAATATGACGACTGATTGCTTCTTTACCAATGAAGGTGCTGGCCTCGGTTTAGTTTACTACAATACCCAATCATAGAATTAGCCTCAATTCCTGATAGCATCCAATCCAGAGCCAAGTCCAGCTTCCATAAATGCCCCACCACCATCATCTAACACAAGCTCAAATCCTCTAATAAGTTTTCTCTAACACCCTCTTACTGAGAAAGCTCTGTGGATTCCCAAGCACATGCCTTCAACCTTAGAGCAACAAGCAAAAAATCAAGTTTTCCAACTAGACTGTTGTTTTTCCTGGTGGTCTTTGGCTGGAGGAGGTTGACACTCAGTGTTTTTATCATTAATAAAAATAAAATAAACATCAAAAAATTCATTCAAGTTTAAGTTTTAAGTTGAAACCTGTACTTTTCATTGAAGCCCGCTTGGGAGTCTCCTGTTCTCCCTTGTGTTTTCATGCTGGCCATCCGTACAAAAGACAGCAAGAGTGAGGAGCTTAGAGACAAGTGATCACCATGACAGTGCTATCGTGGTGATGCACTTGAACTTTTATGAGATACTGTGTCACTCCTCATGTTCTACATGCATTAGCTGACTCCACTGTGACACAAAGCCTGTCCCAGTCCTTTGATAAATGAGGAAGTTGTGGTGCTTCACTTTAGCCATCAATCTGATAACTCAATACCATTAGCTTCCTTTACCTTTCTCTGATTTTAATCATTCACGGTTTTCTCCAGATTTTTCTCTAGAACTGTACCAATCAAAAATTGGCCATAATACTGAGAAAAAAAAAAAAACCTTTGCTTATGACTACTTTCTGGCCATTAAAGGAAGTTGAAGCTTTAGTATAAGTAAAGTTTTGTGTTTTTTTTTTTTTTTGTCTCTTGGAAATGGGATGAAAAATTTCAATATGGTCTCTGTTGAAAGTGTTGTTTCTTCTGTATTCTTTCAGCAGCCAGCTCTGCCTGTACATAGGTTGTATGGTTTGTTTGAAAGTCCTCAAATCCTTCTTGAAGGAGGGAATATTTATTATTCAACTGTAGGTCCTCAATAACTGTCATTATTTTTGATGCAAAGTGGATACTTAATAAAAGTTTGTTGAAAGAATGAAAGGATATTATAAATAAACTTCACTCTCTTCACACTGCTCCTAACACAAATCCAAACTCTATCCATGATCTTCACAGTTTGGCGTGATCTAACAAACTCTCCAAGCTGATCTCATACCCTGTTATACTCTCCACTTGGGCTTTTAAAAAATGTACCAAACCACTAACATCCAGAACTTTGCTCTTGTAGTTTCTTCAGCTGGAATGACCAGACCGAATGCTTCGTAAATCAGTTTCTTCTCATTCTTTGAGTCTCAGTTTATTTTTTTTTCTTCTCTACTACCCCAGGTAAAATTCTCTCTCACATTTATATCACTATATTTATTTCCTTTATAGAATTTATCCCAGTATCTAGACTGTTTATTTATTTGTCTATTACCTGTGTACAGCCTGTTTCCCCACTGGAATGTGCATTCCATGTGGCAGAAATCCTTCTGGCTTGTGCATAACTTTATCCTCAGTGCCTGTCATGGGGACTGGCATTTAGTAGGTCCTCAACAAATGTTTATTGATGTTATGAATTAAAGAGTGAATGAGAGTTGATTTTGTAGCTGACTTAAAGAATTCACCTTTAGGTTGGACCTAAAAATAAGAACAGAGAATTATAATATTTTGAGAAATATGTTAGATATTGTAAGAAATGTACAAATGACGGGAGTTCAGAGATTGAGAGTTCCTTGTTGCTGGTTATCAGAAAAGGCTTGAAGTGCTGGTAGCACTTGGAAAATAGTTAGGATTTAATAAGTGGATTTAATATTACATGGGATGAGGTAATGTCAGGTGGAAGGAATAGTGCATAATAGACAAGTCTTAAAAATGGTCACCGGTCTATTTTGGCTGGAGCATAAACTTCCCAGATGAAATTGTTGAAGTGAGAGTTAGGAAGATAAATTGATGTCAGACTGTGCATGGTTTGAAAGGCATGCCAAGACTGGATTCTGTGTTGCAAGCGAAGGGCAATCATTGACTTTGAGCAAAGGGACGTTTTAACAGAGTTGTTTCTTCAGGTGACTAACATGAATATAGCACAGAAGATGGTTTGTAGAGGGGAGAAATTGTTAGAAATAAGTTAGAATTTGCCTGGAATCATGCAGATGAAAAATTGTGAAGACCTGACCTAGAGTGTTGGAGGTGGCAATAGAAAGAAGACAGTGAATGCAAGAGATAATTTAAAGGTAAATTGAGCCCACAGGGTATTCAATAGGGTACGTGGAGTTGTACTAGGTCTTTATTCTGTACTATAATAATTGTGTGTACACGAGACTTTTACTGGTACCATTAGCTTTTTTATTGAGGGAATCTGTGAAGTGGAAAATTACTTGATCTGGAAAGAGAGCAAGGGCACTCTGACCAGGATTTAAATTTCAGAGGAAGAAACTGAAAGTCTACACAGCAAGAGAAATTCACTAGCATTACCAATTCCAGAGAAATGTCTGTGGTCGTGCAGGGTGAACTGACCAGGTAGAGTCAGAGATGGATCGAAGTTGGGCTTCCAACTGGGACAGAATGCCATACTGATCATAGAGCCAAAAATTAATGACAAATTATAATGTTTCAACTCTCCTCATAGGGACATGATCTTGGGGTGGGTGCTTTAAAGTTCTATTTTGGTCTATTGGAGCCAGTTTTACTTGAGGCAAGTGGTAGCAATATTGCTCAACTGGAAAAGACATGTTTTACTACCACCACTGCATATTACAATGTTCCACAGTTATCTCAGTTACTCTATGAGCAGACGCTAGCTCACATTTGGGACAGCCTCCACATAGTCTTTCAATTTATAAATGAAAAGCTTCATGAATCCATTTTTACTTTGTGTGTCTGAAACTCCACAACTGCACTGGACTTAATCATGGAGGAATATGTTCTTTTAGGAAGTATCTTATCACTGTTAGAATAAGTAAATCATTTATCAAAGTAATTATTTATTGTGCCTAATACTGTAAAGAACAGATATTGCAACAATAAATTATTCTGGTAGAATACATATCTGCCATATGCATTTAAAGTTTAATTTACTATTAGGTCTGTTAATAATAAAAAGGGAGCTTTGAAATATATGCAAATCTTAATTAGATTACTCGTTACTCTTTAATTTTTGATCTGGTTGGCATCTTAACACTTTGGACTGATTATTATTTGCTACTCACCAACAGTGTGTAGTGTAAATGACTTTATCAACTATGCATACATTTTAATCAGCCCCTGTTCCATGTTGCAGTATAGTTCAATTCTATTAAATAATTCACTTTGCCACTAAATTCACCTCTCAATGGTGTTGCCTGTTAAATATGGTGTTTTGGAGAAAATCCATATTACTGAACATTCACTGGTGACATGAATTATCTCCTGAAGATGGTGTTGTGATTCAACGCCATAAGTTATTTGGACAGCTTTTACGGTAACTCTGTTTTACTCTGTAGCACCTCATAAGTCACTGCTGTCAGCTGAAAAGGGTGGGAGGAAGTCCTCACATCCTAGATGCCCTCTTCCATTAGCCCTCCTTCCATTCTTTCCCAGGAGAGAAAAGCTCTGTCGTCGTAATCGCTGGTAGAATTTCCCTTTGAACCGCATGGCTTATTCTTTGAATTGTTTTCAATCTGCAACAATTAAATAGCCTCTTGAGAGAAAGGGGAAGATTCTGATCCTTTCAGTAACAGTGTATTTTTCATTCAACTTTCTGGAACAAGTATTTGCATTAAGATATCCCCACTTCTCCATGTGCCCTGTGGGACAAATGGCTTATTTGCAACTTGATGAGGTCATCCAAGAACTGTCTTGAGTGTGCACCGCATCATTGTCCTGGTTTGGCAACAGCAGAAGCAAATATGAGGGGGAAAATCTGACGGTTTGGATGCGGAATTGGTACAATTAACTGTCATTTCAGACAGATGCCAGAAGATGGCAGTCCGATTTGTTCAGGACTTTATGAATTTTGCAAGACCCATGAGTCCTCTTTGGTTTCAACATGATCGTAGCTCATGAAAAAACCCTAGAAATTAGTTTTTGTTACTGTAGAAACCAAATGGAATGATTTTTTTTTTAAAGAAACAGTTGAAAAAAATCAGGTAAAAGTATAGGGTTCTTGGAAAAAAGTGCTAAGGAAAACAAAACATTTTTTCCCCTTGTGGCAGGATTATGAAACTGATTTTGAACTGATTTACTATGTGAACTAGCAGGTACAATGATCATTTTTGACTACTCCAATTAGCATATTTAACATTAGGACACTCAAGCTCTCTCCTTGTATTTAGGATTTGATGGAATCTGCTTTACTACATTTTGATTTTGCATGGAATCTACTAACTAGTGAGCATAACAATATATAGAGAAACTGCATTTTAAGGACGCACCTTTCTTCTCTCTATTGGAGTAAACAGCCACATCCCAGTGGTCAGTGACAATTCATCAGGAAGAGAAGGGCAATGGAGAGAGAGAACGCAGGATCTGCAGGAAAATGGTGAGAGGCTTAGTGCAAATAAATTGAATAATTATTATACCCTGTGTGATTCCCAGACTCTAAAACCCTCCTTTAGCTTCACCTAGGATGTATAACCCTCCCCTAAATGTTTTAGACCCTGTGGACTATCACGACCCCGGGGCTGCATTTCTTCCAGTGTTGTCCAGCTCAGCACTTCTGCTGCTTACTAGCGATGCACCTCTGACTTAGGATGCCAGCCTGGATAACTAGGCTTTTGATTTTCCTTGAAATCTACTCGATTCTTCTCACTTGGACTCCTTCTTCATACAATAGCCCTTGTTTAGGTGATCTGATATCTCTAATCCTTAATACTAAGTCACTGATTTGCTGTAGCTACTGCTTTTTTAAGGGGACAAGAACCATCAATTCTCAGCTCAATCCACAGCTGGGTTGCTGTAAAGATCCTGTTATCTGATGGTCGACCCCTGCTGTACCCTTGGTAACTCTGCCGGTCCTCCTATTCCTCTCCTCCACATCTCTCGAGAGCCATGCCATTAGTGCCTCAGTCACCCATGGGCAGTGTAGGCACTGGCAACGTAGTAAGATAATTCTTGGATTTGTATTAAGGTATTACGAGAAAATGAAACATTAACTAAAAAATGAGGTTCATACTTTTAAAAAGAATAATCACATACTGAAGAATTTGGTGTGGGGATGGGAGAAAGAGTGAAGGTGGTCTAATGGTATAAACTTCAAGTTATAAGATACATAAGTTCTGGGGATGTATCTTACAGCATGACTACTATAGTCAGCAATAGTGTACTGCAAAAAAAAAAAGAATTTGATATGAGGAAACAAGAGGTATTATAACAGAGAGAGAAGCACTGTCTCCTTATCATATTAGAACACTTGATATATATAAATCTTTCAAAATGTGTTGATTTTTAAAATCATTGTATATTCTGGTGAATGTCTCTGAATGTCTTATGTCTGTTCTGAAGTACTTGTTCTATTGTGTCTCAAAATGTACAAATATAATAAATACTGCTTGTTGCTGGAAGATGATTCAATAATTTTAAAAAAATTTATAATTTAAAGCAAAAGATTTTGAATCCCAGCAAACATTTATATAACTTCAAGTTTAGTAGGAAAGAAAAAGGACCATAAGAAACACTGCTATTTTAAAGGAGAAAATGTCACCAAATGCCCTGAATGCTCTCAACACGAGCCTGTCTTTAGTCTCTTTCTTTGACATCTTAAAATGAGATCTTTTTAATACTTCCAACCATCTGACAGAATCTGAGAAAAGACTATACCAGCCATCAATGTGGGGGAAAAAAAGAGTTCTTGATTTGGAGCACACAAAAAATCAAGAAAAAGTGAAAGGACAAAAATTTTTCTTTATATGTTATAATCCCCAGTGATTTATGGAAAAGTTGTTTTGATTAATGGTATTGTGATTGAATTAGGCTGACCTTTCCTCTTCTTTAGCTGCAAAAGCGTATAGTTCTAGCTGTTACGCACCTCCCTTAAACAGCCAGCCACCTGGACCGTTTCTATGGAATCCTGCATCCTGGATTTGGAGTGAGTCCCTGTATTATTAAAACAAACTGGAGCTTAGGGGAGGCAAAGAAGAACAGCTGCACAAAATCAGGCTTCGCATTATTTAGAAGTATTTCTAAGACACCAGGGATTCGATTCTCTTTGTTGCCTGTATTCTCCAGGCACACAAAGATGAATTAACTCTTTTGCTGTTGTTGTCACATTATTGCATGGGTTAAATAAATTAATACAAGTATTACCCTTAGAATAGTGCCTGGCACAACATGGTGTTTGCTATTACTTTTATTCAAGTTAGTAACATTTATTAAATTGCTTCGCATGCCCCTGAGTGGGGCATGGCTCTGCAGATGAAATGTGTGCATGGCTCTGCAGATCCCCGACGTGTGATAGGACAATTCCTGGAACTGTGTGCACACCCCATATATGCACTCCAAGCATGCCCTGGGGAAGACACGCCCTCCATTTTTGGGGTGGACATGAATTGTTAGGTTTGAGTGAGTGAAGAAGTTAAATAAGGGGTTCTGGAATCATCTCAACATTTGGAAGTAGGATCAGCTACAATTCTGAGTACTTTCTATATGTAAAGGGCTGGCAAGACCATTTCACAAACAGTGCCACATTCAATCCTATGAGTTATGTGTAACTATCATTGCTCCCAAGTGAGGAAACCGAGGCTTAGAGTGGGGGTGCAATTTGCTCAAGATTTCACATCTAGAGAACAGAAGAATCTGCATTTGAACCTGGGCCTTCTGACCCCATATCTGGGGTTCTCCTCACTGTGCCTTAGTCAGTTGGAAGCTGACCTTGTCACAAAATGGTGTTCCTTGGTAACTGCTTTCTCTCTCAGGGATTATTGTATAGATAAGTGACAAGGCTGTGGCAAGCTTCAGAAGGAAGATTCCTCCTTATAAAAACAGTTTCCATGATATTAAATGTCATATTAAGCTCCCTAACTGGTACTCCAGTAATCTTAAAATGTTGTCAATTTTTGGTTCTTAATTATTTACTTGACATGGTGAAAATTATTCTCAGGTGTAGTTAATAACCTAAAAATGTCTTTACAATGACCTAAGAAAAAGGGTCTGTTTCATTCTCATTAGGAATCAATTATTCACACCTCAGATTTATAATGTTTATTGAATCTCAATTTTTTTGTTCTTAGATATTGGCTCATTGTCTTTTCCTGCGATTCTTTCTGCCCATTCTGTACTTCTTTGAAGTTTTGCTCCATAGACTTTATGTTACTGCTGAGGTTGTTCCCTAAGTGAAGCAAATTGGTCAGTGAAACATACAGCTCATTCACTAAAACCACCTGCCGTCAGTGAGCTAAGGATGACAGATGTTATTACCTAAGACTGTTTTATCACTGCCCAGATAACTGACTATATTAAAAACTGCCATCCTTAAGTATCATTTAAAGTTGAATATTTCTAACAGAACCCAGTGGGAGATCTGTAAAATTCTAAGCAAATATTAAACCATTAAGAGAAACTCAATGAATGATGAACAATTTGGGGGGAAAAAAAACCTTGGCATAATTTTCTGTCTATAAAAGTTTATCATACACTTGAAGTATGTTAGACCATGGGGATATTAACTTGTTGCAAGTTAAACATGATTAGTATGTTCTGTCTGAGAACCCATTTCTCTCATTGTTCTTACTCAAATTTTTCACTTTTTCTGAACTTTCTGAAACATTAATCCCTAGAATGGTTCTCAAAATACCCTGGACCACGCTGACAAGTGGTATTCATTACAATAAAGCACTGACGGTGGGAGAAGTGACCAGAGAGGGGGAGTTACCACACGCGAGAGAAGACATCTCTGCTGGCCAACTGGAAAAGTGGGCAGTTTAATTCACATTGCATAACATATTGGTGATATTTACAGAGTTAAAATCTCAACTAATGTAGAATCATTGAATGATCCTAGGTATTAGAGGCATTTTGAAAGAGATATTCTTATGTCATATATTTACATTTAAATACAGGAAGATTTAATGACTTCCCCTTCTTCCTCTTAAACTGGTCGTACTTAAATGAGGATTCAACCATGAGAAGTGGACACACGAAAGCTACATCCTGAACTTTGAGGTCATTAAGGAAAGGCAATTATGGAAAGACATTCAAAAAGGAACGTATTGAGATTCTATATGAAATTTTCCTACTAGGCTACTATCTTGGATTTTTCTTTCTTTTTGTAAAGAAGTGGAAACCAGAGAAGAGGCATTGAGGAAGGAGACCTGGTCCTGGCAGCAGGGATTCTACATTTTAGGGGGAGAAAAGTGATCTCCAGATCCTGCCTGACAAGTACAAAACCAGCAGCGTATCTAAGTGTGTGTATAGCTTCTTTCCATTCTTCACTCATTGTATTTCACACTGTAATCTGGTAACACCTCTCTTAATCTGAGAAGATTATCTTATTTCTTTTTTCATAAGGAACCAACCACAATTATGGGCAATGCTGTTCTGCCAGTTGCTTCCATCTGTGTCCCTCCTTTGGGCAATGTTTCTCAAATGCTCCTTGGAACCAGCTGTATTCTGTCTTGGGAAAGGGTTTTGGGGAGGGGCTTATTAAGTATGTAAACCTATCAGGTCAGAATCTCTAGAATCTTCAAGTTTGCTCTCTTGGTAAACCTGCTCTCTCTCTCTCTCTCTCTCCCCTGTAACATAGTATAAATGGGCCTGCATTGTAAAGGACCAACTAAAATCAAGTCATGTATATATCGGTGAGAGGTTGGGACAAACTATAAGCTACAAAGAGTCATTCCTAAAATTCTATCTTATAGATTGGATAAAATCATAACAAAAGACACATGGGAATGCAATGTTTTAATAAAAATGAATTAGGAATGATTTTAAACACACAGACTCATACTAGCTTTTATCCTTTTTCTTTTCATCCTGTTGATTAGAAAGTCAAGAGAATCAGTAAGCTTGAGGTGAGACAATGCCTTTGAAAATAATTTAAATAGAAATGGAAAAAGGCCTTAGATTTTCTTTTTCACCCCTAAACATGAATTATTTTATCTTGATTAGTTTTCACAAGATCGTTAGGTCAGAAGGAGTCCTGAGCGAGAGACTCAAGCAAAGAGTCAATGATAGAATGCATAGAAAGCTTAGCAAAGTGCTTGTACTAGGTAATGGTAGGATGACACTTCTATGTAACATCCTATATTATGTTGCCAGGTACTATTCTAAGTGCCTTATATATGTTTAGTCATTCAGTCTATCATCACAACCGCTTTGTGAGGTAGGTTCCATTATTATACCCATGTTACAGAAGTAAAACTGAGGCATAGTGAGTTCATATCATTCGTCCAAGGTTATGGAGCTGAATATGATGGAGTTTTGAACCTATGCAGACTTGATTTAGAGTCAGTGCTCTTAATCACTGAACAAAACTGCAACAAAAATGAGGGCTTAATTCCTATCTTAAAGAACAAGCAGATGTGAAATGTTTTGGAATTTTTATAAATGAAGAATAATACATAAGGACTAGTCCTACAAGATAATAAAACTTTCTATAAGACTAGAATACGTACATGTGTAATTTAAGTGATTAAACTATAGTAATCAGTGGGTGACAAATAGACTGGCAGATCAATAGAATGGAAGAGCTATCACAGAATCAGCGCCTGTAACGTAACGCGTGATGAAGGAGTCCTGATGATTCAGGTGAAAGAGATGGATCACTCAGAATGTGCTCCTGAGGGTGTTGATGAAGTAGGTTAAAAATCCATTCTGATTTTATGTCATCTTAGTTCATCAAGATCAATTATAAAAGAATGAAAGGGCTAACCATAGAAAATAAAACTAAAAAAACAGGGAATATGAGTGAATATTGATCTAATTTGTAAGTGAAGAAGAGCTTTATGAATCTGAATAAAATCAAACGCCTACAAATGACCGATGCATCTTATTGGATATAAACACCTTCAAGTCAATGAAGCAAAAAACAAACAAAAAAAACTGAATGAAATGAAAAAAAATGAAAATATGTTTGAAATAAAATGTGATTGATTGTCAATTTTATTAATTTATAAAGATATTAAACCAATTGACAGGGGGGAAATACCTTAAAGTAAGCCTCAAATAATTGAGTGAGACACACAAAATATTCACAAAAATAGAAAGGCAAATGATTAACACTCAAAAGAAATTACTCTTACTAATAGCTAGTAGGTAAATCAGAAGTATTATATATTATTTTCAGCAAATTACAAAAAATGTGGAACTCTAACACTTACCCTACTACTATTAGCACTAGTGGAGGTATAAATTGGAAAACAAGTATTTTGGGGGCACTGTCAGAGGCTATGTTCACATAGACTTTGACCTAGAAGCTTTATTTGTGAATATATACCCTAAGATCAGTAAAGATTTAAGGAATATGAATTTAAAACACCTATCTTATAGTGGCAAAAATCAGCAAATACCTGAATGTTTCAAACTCAACAATGATGCATCTATGCAAAGAAACAATATAAAGCCTACAAAACAGTTATATCATTTTATTACCATTAGAAAATGGTGGTTGCATCATTTTAAGTGCACATGTTATGTGTGATTGCCTGCTTGCTAAACAGTTTGCATAGTAATAGAATTAAACTTTGCTTACTATATATCCTACTTAAGACTGTTTGGATCCACAAAAAGGGGTAGGATGCACTTGGAAAGTAAAGAGAAAATACTCTAGAGTTGTCTAATGATGGGTGGGGGCATGCTTTACTGAGTCAGGAGAGAAGGACTGAGCTACAGAGTCAGAGACCAAGAACTAGAAGTAACTCACCAGGCCTGGGAAGTGGTTTCACAAAGGTGGCAGTAGAATGAAAAGCCAGGCTTAGCTGTGACGCTAGGACACAAGGTAGCAAATGTGGGTGTTTAGAGAAATGGTTCATGATGTCTTTTACCATCAGATTCTTCTTAGGTAGGTCAGCAATTTTTCTTTCTCTCCATTACATTCATTTTCATCTGCTTACAAACGTGCTGTAAATTTTTATATGAAAACTCCCTCTCTTGACCCATTTTTTTTCTCTACAGATGCCATCTCCATTTTTTGCTTTCCTTTTACGCTGAAGTCCGCCGAATTGCCTGTATTTGCTGATTCCATTCCTGGACTCTATGTGGTTGCCCTACCACACCATCAGAATGGTTCCTGTCACTAGTGACTTGCATATGGACAAATCCAATGGCCATTTCTCAGTCCTCAACTTACGTGTCCTATCAGCAGCATGTGACACCAGTGACTACTCTCTCTCCTTCCTGACACTCTCTCACTTGCTTTGTGGGCCATCACTTTTTCCTGATTTACCTACAACCTCTCTGGCTTGGCTTCTTTGTTTCTTAAACAGTTCTGTCTCAGTCTTCCTCAACCCTTTCTTCCCTATGTGTCCACGCCCATTTGGAAAGTGACTTCACCCACTTTTGAGGCTTTAAATATGACTTATGTTGTATGGACCCTCTGTGAGGATAAGGAATTTTCAGAGCTTTCAACAATGCCTGGCATATAGTCGAAATCTAGTAAACACTGGTAGAATGAATGAATGGGTATGGAGCCTAGCATACCTTTTCAGGATAAAAACCAAGCCTTAAAGGACTCAATTTAGCTTGAGTACAGAATACTCTCTAAAAACTCATCCTCATCATAATATAATCATTTCATAATTAGACTATTTATTTTTGTGATTTTGAATTTGAGCAAAAATTATTAAAACTTTCCTTCTCTCCGCAAAATTTAGATTGCCACTCTATTAAGGTTTTATTTCTGTTTTCTAAAAGACATGGAGCTGTGAAAAATACATATAATTTATACAGAAAATGTTTTTCATTATGTTAATCTCTTTGTTTTAAAGCATGAATGAGTCAAACACGGCTTTATAGTTTGTAATTGTCTTCTCAGGAAAAAAAAAATCACAGCCCTCATGGACGTTAGTTAATACCTTCAGTAAGAGTCTATCATATCATTACGTATGATCCCCTGGTGTGAATGAGAAAAGACATTCTTACAATCTTTTTAATTGATTGTTTTACATTATAGCCAGGACAACCATAATTATATAACTCATCTCAGTTTTTTGTGGTTCACATAATTTTAGTCAACTGACTTTTCACATTGAAGACATGTTGTTGGCTACGTCGAGCAAGTTATCAAGAGCCAGCACTAAAAACATCTACTAATCAAGGTGATAAAGCAGAGCTCCATTCTTCTGAGGTTTTAAGAGTTTCTGTGTCAGTCTTTGCACAATGCATGGAGGATTTGGATTCTTTAGTATTCACACATGGTGGAAGGAATATATCAGAAAGGTATGATTCATTGATTCTAAGAAGAATGTTCGGTTTTGGAGGTTTCTGATACATTTTTAGGGCAAGCCCAAGACAGAGTTCAGAGCTCTTCTCCTTAAAACTCTTTTTACACTTCTAGCTATGGACATGTTATATATGTAAAAACCTACAATTATATGCTAGTAATGTTGTCTATTATTGGATATCAAACTACCACCAAAACTATATGATTTAAGACAACAAAGAGTTATTATTGTTCATCATTCTGCAGATTGGATTGAGAAACTAGACTTTAAAATTGAATGCCTCTGTTCATCAAAAGACATCATTAATAAGAGAAATGAATAGGCAAGCCACATCCTCAGTGATAGTATTTGCAAAACATGTAACTGCAAAAGGTCTGGTACCCAGAATACACAATAAATGCCCATAACTCAGTAGTGAAAAGACAAAAATCCAATTCAAAAATGGGCAAAATATTTTAACAGACACTTCACAGAAGAAAATATCCAAATGTTCATTAAGCATATGTAAAACTGCTCAATATCATTAGTCATCAGGAAATAAAAAAGCTGTAGTAAGATACCACTATACATCTAGTTGAGTGGCTAAAATTAAAAGACATAACATCAAATGTTGGCAAGGATGTGGATGGAGTAACTAAAACGCCCATACATTACTGATGGGAATGTAAAATACAGCAACCACTTTGGGAAAGAATTGGCAGTTTCTTATGTGAAACTAGACATGCACTTTTCTTGTGACCAAGCAGTTTCCATCTTTTGTATTTACTCACAAGTTATGAAAACTAAAAGACTTTTACAATTACTATACTCATAGCACTCTATTCTGAATTGCTCCAAACTAGAAAAATCCTTGGTGGACATCAATAGGAGAATAGATAAAGAATCTGTGGTATGTTAATGCAATGGAATATTAACTCTGCAATAAAAAGAGATAATGTACTGACACGTACAAGAATGAATCCCAAAATTATGCTAAGTGAAGAAGCCAAACATAAAAGCACATATTGTAGGTTTTACATTACATACACGACGTCCTGAAATAGGCAAATCTAATCTATAGTGGGGAGAAAGTAAGCAAACAGAGTAACAGGTGCCTTCCGGGTGGGCTCAGGATTGACTAGGAAGGGGCATGAGGGAACATTCTGGAGTTAAGAAGAATATTCTATGTCTTGATAGGAGTTTGGGTTACATTGGTATACTCCTTTTGTCAAAACTCAGTAAATATTACTTAAATTTTATGTATTTCATTGTATATAAATGTTACAATTCCACCGAATTAGATAAAGGAAAAGATATACAGTACCTCACAGAGCGAACTCACGAGAGGCTTTAATCAAGGCAACGAGGATGGCATAGCCTGTTCCACGTATGAGTGTTGGCAGGCATAGGGGTCAGAGAGGCTCCTAGACTCAGCGCCTCTGGGGCCCTTTTCATTTTCATACAGTGTACTCAGTCTGTGAATTATGAGCCGCTGATAAGTGAGTGAGGAATCTTAGTTTCAGGAGACCATGAGGAAAAATCCCCTTTCATGCCCCTCTAGCCACAGAACTAAACCAGGGTGTATAACCAATTACCCCAGGTGTAAGTGGTCTTTAAACGAGCTGGTCCTGGGTGTAAAGTTTAAAGTTTGAGATCTGAACAACACATTATAAATCTTTAGTAAGCCCACTTGTCTTTATCTTGGTGCTAGACATCTAGGCATTGCTGGAGATAAGCACAGAGCTGCCCTGGTTTAGCTGTCAGATAATGGCATCTTACACAATACGTTTTACATTTAAAGAAAAGAAACTATTAAAAAACAATGAACTCTAAAATGCTCAGTCTGAAGTACTTCAGCAAGAGCATATAAATTCTGTTATTTACCTTAAAAATGAATCAAAAACTGAAAGCTCCTGATGAATGGGAGGATGAGCAGATTTGTGGTTAAAAAAAATAAGTAAAATGTTAATGGCACAATCTAGGAAGTGGATATACTACTGGTTTTTATATTAAAATTCTTTCAACTTGGCTGCATATTTGAAGATTTTTATAGTAAGATGTTAGGGAAAAATTACTCAGTGCACAGGTTTTCCAAGTGTACTATAGCCTGCAGTTTTGTCTTTGGAGAAGGGGATTGCGTCAATAAAAATGTGAATTAAGCAAAGTACATTGTCTCCCCTCTTCTACCATTTTTTATTTGCTCCTCTGTTTCCCTGTCTGCCTCCTCCCTGCGTCCAGGTCTCATGAGCTTTCTGCGCACCACTAACGCTCTCCATTAAGGTTTCTTTCTTTCCAAATTACTCTTCCTCTAACTCTTGCTTTTCATTTCCTCCCCGCACTAAAACCAGTTAACTGAAAAGGCAATTTACCCTAAGGTGCTTAAAACCACAAACAAACTTCTAATGAGGTCTACTCTCTTCGAATAGTGCTGGCAACTAGGTGTCTATAGTAATTTAAGAAAATTCCATTTTTCCTGAGATAATTTCAATTGAAATGTGGAAAAAATATGTCCATATATAGGAGTGGTTCACAACACAGGGAGGAATTTTATAAATGCAAACATCTATGGTATGTCCTAGATGAATTTTGTTCTGGAAAATGAGATCATACTTGAGTGGAGGGCAAAAAATAAGTTTCAAACTGAAGGTGCAACTTACAGGAAGAGTAAACCCCCTGCTATGAAGATAGCATCCTGGACAAAGGAAATGAAATAAGTAAAGAGATGGTGGTCTGTCAACTTGCTGTATTCTTATTTGAGGGTAAGATAGGGTTTGTATTGAAGAATGGTGATTTGGCAGAAGATTTTAAATTTAATTTTGGCTATATTGGGAAGCAGGATGTTCAACAAGTTTCCAAGGTAAGTAGACATCTTAGACTGCAGATATGAGGCCAGGATTAGAAAGGTGAAGGGCCCCTGTGGCACTGAATGTGGTTTCATAAGTCACCCAAAAATCCACTTCATTCCCTGATTGACCTAATAATCTAATATAAATATATTTTAAAAGAATTCTTATCCAGCTTATTACTGAATGTGATGTTGTCTCTGAGGAAGAACTCTGTAGAGAGTAGGGCAGAGATGCTCAGAAAAGAAAGGTGGAAGGTAGTATCTCAAACCTAAAAGGAAGATTCTCCAAGGGCACTCACCTAAGGTACAGCAGTAAGATGTTTCTGTCAGGCCAAGGTTTATTGACATCAGCATGTCCACAAATAATCCACTCAGTAAAAGAAATAGATTTCATAGAAAAGCATAAAGAAAACCTAGCATCAGATTGGAACCAAAGTCAGTGAGTAAAACAATTCAGAAAATTTTGGGGAAAAATGCCTCAAATAAGACTAACCACAAAAAGCTGGAAATACAGGAGATAAAAAGAGAAAAAGATTCACTTACTAGAAGTAGATGAATTTAATTTACCTCTCAGTCTATGACAGATCAAACTGGACAAAATGTAAGAGTATTGATGACCTAAAGAACATAATTTTAAAAGTGCATCTGATTGGTATGTACCAAACTTTGAACCTTGAAAACAGAGAATACCTGTTCTTTTATGGTTCCCTTGCTACATTCACGAAATTGATCACATAAAAGGTCACAAAGCAACCTCAATATACTCCCCCAAAATCTAGGTAGTATAGAATATTTCTCTGATAGAAAAGTGATAAAAATAGAAAATCATGACAAAGCAAGAAAACAAAAGATACTTCCATCTGGAAATTAAAACAAACACACAAACCAACAAAGCAATGACTTCACACGTCTCTGAAATCAACGTAGAGTGCAAACTGGAATTAAAGAATTTCTAGAAAATAATAACAGTAAGGAGAACTTTACATATAATAATTTATGAGATAAACTATAGGAACACTCAGAAGAAAACTCACAGGCTTAAGTAATCATACAAACAAAAGAGAAAATTGAAAACAAATAATCAAGCATCTGATTTAAAGGTTAAGAAAAGAACAACAAAATGTGTTAGAAAACAGAAAATGTATAGAATTAGTAAATATCAGAGCTGGTTCTTTGATTTAAAACATGAGATAAATTGCTATCTTAGCTACTGAAGAAAGAAACAGAAAATGCACCATAAAGAAAGGACTAGAGGTTAAAAACTCAGAGAAAAAAGTAAATTAAAAAAACAATGTGTAAATCTTTCACCTCCTCTGTCAGATTTATTCCTAAGTATTTCTCTTTTTGAATGTGATTTTAAAAGGAGACATTATGCTGTACACTAGAAATTGACCCAACATTGTAAATTGTTTATGCTATAATTTAAAAAAAAACTGATTTGGGATAGGCAACATCCCCATTGATTTAAAATTTTAAAATATTTCCTATTTTCAATCAATAAAATATATCATAAAATGTTAAAAAATATGTAGAATTTAATTTATCTGCATCCATCTTTCTCTTGATACTCTATTCTTTAATGGAGTCGCATTATCTGCAGAAAAAAAGCAGTTAATTCCTTAAGAATCTGCCACTCATGAACTTTGCTTTCCCTGCCTCTAGTATCCTCCCTCATCACCCTTGGACTCCAGCCAGGTTGCACGGTTTGCTGTTTCATGGACACCTCAGGGGGTTTTATGTCTCTGTGAGTGTGTGTGTGCATGAATTAATCCACTTTCTGTGAAAGCCTTTTATCTCTTTAACTGCTTAATTATTCCTCAGGTCCCCAAGCATCAGCTTAACTCTATGAACCTTCCATGATGACCTTCCTTGGCCCTACGAAAGCTTCAGAAGAAGAGCATCAATGCCCTATTATCTGTTTTGGAATTAAAATTAGTTGTGCTCACGTGTGATTCTACCTTTAAAAGATAAGCTACTTGAGGGCAAAGAATGTGTTCTAATCATGTTTGTGAAGGCAGGGTTTAACTCTGTATTTAGCATATAGTAAGTGTCCAATAGTTTTTTTTTTTTAATTGATGACTGAAAGAGTTTGAGTGAAAAACTAGTCACTGAATTATTTTCCTTTTTAAACGTAAGACAAATCCTTTAAACGTCTCGACCATCTCGTATACGCTCATAGTTTCAATCATTAATGCTACATAGATGATTCTTAAATCTTTTTTGCTTGTTTGTTTTCGTATTTTTGTTTCTGTTTTTAGCCATGACTGTTTTCTTGAGTCCCAAGGCTATCTCTAAATGGCCGTTTAGATATTTACACCTGCATATCCTGCTGCTTTCTTAAATATGATATGTTATTATCTGAACTCCCCACCTTCCTCAAAGTTTGCCAGGAATCTGCTTTTCCACCCCCCTGATAACTTCTGCAGTCAATGCTGTTACCATCTTCTTGAAAAACCTAAGGGGTCTTTTTGCATATTGTCATTTGAGCTTCAAATGAGTTGAGTGATAGAGATTGACAAATATACTCATCATTACTATTCTACAATCAACAAAATCAAATCTCAGGGACATTAACAAGTTTCGCTGCAGTCATGTGGATCACAAGTGATAGAACTGAGATGCAAACGCAGGTTTCTCTAACTCAGATTATGTTCTTATTTTACCTCTGATTTCAGAATTGTGAGGATAGACTTGGCAAGGTTTGCAAATTCAGTGGTTCTGGATTAAGAAAGAAGAAAAGCATTTTCATTCCTCATTCTTCCTCATTCTCCACACACAATTGGCTTGCAAGTGCTCTTGATTTATCTCAACAACCTTTTCTCGCTAGTAGCGCCCTTTTCCCTTCAGTTCATCCTTCCTCAGTTCATCCCTTATGCTTCATTTGGTAATTATTGCAAAAGCTTTTCTAATTATTCTCCCTTGCCTCAATATCTCCTGAGTTTTAGGACAGGGCAATAACTTTTTATCCTAATATCGCCACATAGACTAACTAACCATGCATCTAGTAGGATGCTTGATAGAGTTTTTGAGTTAAATTTAGCTACTGGACTTCTTAAAATGGAAAGATTTTGCAGATATACTAGGTAACTTTTGGATACATAATGGGTAGCGAAATGGCAATGTTTATCCACCTAACCTAATCAAAGCATAAACAAACAGAATTTTACTTTTCAGAAATTAGTAGCAGGTGTTGCAATTAAAATACAGACAGCATATTATAAAATGTATTGGTAAAATGGACACAATCCCAGTCATTTAACTGTATTCTGTTTTCCTAAATCCACCTGCTGTTGAAGCCGGGTAAGTGTTTATTTGCATTGATATGCTAACATTTATAGACAGATATTGTTTACAAAATTTTGTGTATTATATCCTGAATACATGAGTATTTGTTCTCGGCCACTGTATACATATTTGTGTTTTTTAAGTCAGGAGAGAACATTAGAGAAGGAAAGAAATTTGAGATAGTGAATTAATATTAACTAATGCTTATGAGTGTTTACAATAGTCTAGGAAGTACACTAGAAGCTTAAAGGCATTATCTCATTTAATCCTCATAATAACCTTATGAAATAGTTATTCCAATCCTTATTTTACAGTTGAGGAAATAGAGGCTTAGATATGTGAAATACATTGTCCAAGATCATTCAGCAACCAAAAGATAGAATGAGATTCTATCTTCTCAGCAGAAGATTGGTTGCTGGTGACAGGAAGTAGCCGGTACATCTCCTAGAGTAGGGAAGTTGGATTTCAGTTATGGGAGCTGAGTCCCAGTGTCAGGACTCAGTCTCTGGAAGGCCTGCTAGAGATAGTCTTGCTTTCCTAAATCTTATTTAGATATAAATGTTAAAGATCTGCAAGCTAGAGGCTAAGACCCACCCAAAGCTCTTGATACAATCCTGACTAAATGCACTTAGGAAGGGATTGGGGTATAAAATTGACTACCTGTTGTATTCATCTTCTGTTGTCTCAGTGTACTACCACAAAGTTACCAGCTGAAAACAGTAGATATTTAGCAGCTAGCAGTTCTGTAGGTCTAAAGTATTGACATAAAGTAACTGGATTCTCTGTCTCACAAGGCCGAGATCAAGGTGTCTGCAAGATGTGTTTACACATCAGCTTCCTATTCCAAGCTCATTCAGTGTTAGAGAATTTGGTTCCTTATGGTTGTAGGACTGAGGCCTCTGTTCCCTTGCTTGTTGTCAGCCAGAGCCTGTCTTAGCTGGGAGAGGCTGGCTCTCCATCTCCTGCCTCTCCATGGTCAAAGCCAGGAATGGTGAATGTTTCACGTGTTGAATCCCTCTCACACTTCAAATTTCTTTCGCCAAGAAGAGGCAAGTCCCTTTTAAGGGCTCACATGATTAGGTCAGGCTCATCAAGTCACCTTTCTTAAAGTCAACTGACTTGGGATCCAATTGCGCCTGCAAAATCCTGTAACAGAAACACCTAGATTAATGTTTGATTGAGCAACTCAGTGAAGGTGTGTGTTTACAGAGATATTTATATGCTCTGGTCAGAGATAAAAGAAGGTAGTGACCTTGAACAAAATCTTGATGGACAAGTTGAAATGCCAGGTGAACTAATTAGAGCAGAGTGTTCCAAAGAGAAAAGGGGGGAAGCAAAACATGGCCCGTTGATGAAACTACAAGCACTTTGATGTGGCAGATGCATAGAGTTAGAGGAGTACCAAAATGATAAATACAACTAGAAAAGTAGGTATATAGGACACCAATGAAGCTAAAATTTACAACTTACAATGAATATATAAAACCTATGAATACACTAAATATCACAGCAGAAACTAAAGGAAATGTAATGTACAGTCGGTTAAGATTTTCTATTTCATCATGATTCAGTCTTGGTTAAGTATTAGTCATGATATCTTCTCTTTCATTTCTGATTTTATTTTGTGAGTCCTCTATCTTTTTTTCTTGGTGAGTTTAGCTAAAGATTTATCAGTTTTGTTTATCTTTTCTAAGAACCGGCTCTAACAATCTCATTGATTTTCTCTAGTGCCGTTTTAGTCTCTATTTCATTTATTTTTCCTCTAATCTTCGCTATTTCCTTCATTGGACTAATTTTGGGCTTCATTGGTTCTTCCTTTACTGGTTCCTTGAGTTGTAAAATTAGGTTTTTTTAATTTGAGACTTTTCTTGTTTCTTGAGGTAGACATTTATTGTTTTGAACTTTCCTCTTAGAACTACTTTTGCTGCATCCCACAAATTTTGGTATGTTATGCAGTTGACCATTGAAGAACTCTGGATTTACTATGCAGGTTTACTTATTTGTAATTTTTTTCCACTAAATAAAATTACCACAGTACTACATGACCCACAGTTGTTTGAATCCTTGGATGTAGAACCATGGATACAAAGGGCCAACTGTTAATGTTATATGTGGATTTTGACTACACAGAAGGTTGCTGCCCTTAACCCTTGTGTTTTTTTAAATATCAACTGTATTTCCATGTTGGTTTGTCTCAAGGTATTTTTAAATTTCTCTTTTGGTTTCTTCTTTGATCCACTGGTTGTTCAGGAGCATGTTGTTTAATCTCCACACATTTGTGAATTTTCTAGTTTTCTTCATGCAATTAATATCTAGTTTCATACCATTGTGGTCAGAAAAGATGCTTGATGTGATTTCAATCCTCTTAACTTCATTAAGACGTATCTACATATCTTTAAAGACATCTATTGCTATATACATCATTAGATTTATTTTAAGTATTTCTTTTAGGTTCCTCATTAGTTCATAAGCAGAATCTGAGTCCCTTTTGTCTTTTTTTATTAATAGAAATAAATAAACTAGATTTGAACAGTAATATATTAAGTTCTGACCAATCAGAAGTTTTGGCAGTAATCTAACATTCCAAAGATAATGGTATTATCTGAGAAGTTAGCAGTGTAGAGCTGTTATTCGAACGTGTACTTTACTCAGTAAATATTCACTTATTTTCAACATGTTCTTCTAAAAACTCTAATATGCAAAGATTCTCATATTTTTTAAAAAAGAATCTGCTTAGGTTTCCTTTGGTCTTTAATTACATATCTCATCCTTTTAACTTTTATTACTGTACCTTTTGATGACTCCTCATAAGCCTTACTTCTCTGGCCTCCAGCATGAAATGGGCACAGGTTGCCCTCAGAACCCAAATCCTCCTCTTTTTTGCTTTTCTACATAACAACCTTTGATTGGATTCTTCAGGCAAATTTTAGCAATTTTTGAGGACTTCAGCCTGCTACCTGAAATCCATGTTTACTTTTTGTATCCTCTCATGATTTGGCCCCAAATCTTCATATTTGATATGTATTACCATAGTTTATGGTATGAGGTGGTAGCTACTTCCCAGTTTTATTAAGGATGACATTCCCTTTTTAACAATTTCTTTTTTATTTACACATTGCTTTCAGTTGGTTTCTGAGAAGGGTTAGGATAATTTCACCCTATCATCTTCAGCTGGAAATATGTATAGCAATACAATGCACAAGCAGCTTTTGTTCTGTTTCACACGGGTGGAGCAGTGTGAGTAAAGCCTGTAGAGGATGCAGAGAATGACTACTCTAAGTCTGCAAAGACAGAATACACTGTATTGAAAGTAATCAGTTCCCTGTGAATGGAGTTACTGAAATACAGGTTAAAGAACTTGCTGGAATCCATGTAGAGTGGATTTAAGCACAGTATTTTTAAAAACTAAATTATTTCTAAGGTCCCATATCAGTACTTTCATTCTATTATTTCACAAATTCTCTTTTCACAAAAAAATTAGTCACAGTGACCTTCAGATTTCTAAATGGGTAATTTAAAGCAGTCTGATAAGATACATTTTCTCTTTAGTAATTTTCAACAGTAAAACAGAAAAATGCACGTCTCTTTTCTGTAAACTGCTTAATAACAAAAAGTAAAATTATCACTAAAAATAAAGGAAAAAATTTAAAAATTTTAAAAATAAAAATGAAAAATAAAAAAAAGGAACAGGTAGATTTTTTTAACTTTAAAAGCTACTTTTAAGATTATATAATAATTTTATTTTGTATAAAGTGATGTGTAAATACCGTGCAGATGGCAATTATATATATATATATATATATATATATATATATATATATATATATATATATATATATATATATATAAATAGAGAGACCATATCATTTCACGAGCCTTTTAACCAGCTTTCTTCTTGAAATTTTAATTAGTAAAATTAATTAATTAATTAACAGCGATATTCTATAAATACAGTGAAGAGACTTTCTTGGAGAATTGAAGGGCACCAACTAAACGAAGCCAAACAAAGGGAAATAGTAAATGTTTGGCACCCTGACCTCAGAGGGGAGGAAATGGAGCAGGACACCCTCATGCTCAAGCAATTCTAGGAACTTCAGAATATTCTATGAACATTATCCTGTGCTTCAGAAGGAGTTGCTAGCATAACAACATCACCATCATGAATTTGCACCTTTTGTGGAGAATCATAAAGCTTCATTTTTCTGAAAGTCGTATTTCACAGCAGCCTGCTGCACGGAGTGAGATAACATTATTTTCTGGTTCATGGAAAAAAAATTCTACAGGTAATTTACTGAGGGGCTAATTACCATTTCCAATGATAAGCTAAGGAACACTGTGGTTTCTCAAATTGTTCCTACCCTGAAAGATGTATTTATATTAGCAAAAACCCTGAGGCATAGAATAATATTAGTCTTGTGGCTTGTTGCCAAACACGATAGGCAATATGCTCACAAATTTTTTTTGTAAATGATCAGCAATGTTTGAGCAAGAAATGCCATAATAGCAGATTTGTTTGTGTGTGTGAGTAACCATTTCTTCAAAATATCAGTGATGAAAACATTTTAGCCACCGTGGAGGCTTAGCAGTTGGGAAGACCAATCAATATATTTCTTTTTATACAACAGAAGCATCGAATTGCTGAATAACTGCAAAGGAAACAGTACTTTTATTGATTCAAAATTTCAAAAGGTCTTAATTTTAATTGTCTGCCACCTCTTCTCCTCTCACCTGCATTTGCTTGTTGCCATGTGGGCATGGTTCAGTTTTTCATTCTCGGTAATTTCTAAGGTTTTTCTCTTTACTTTCCTGTCTCCTGATCTACACATATATGAGCCCAACTTATCCTTCAGTCGATTTCATCCCAATATTAAAATTTATTTATTGAGAAAATAGTATCTAAATATGGCTTTACAGATTCCTAGCAATCATTCTTTTCTTAAATACAGTACATACATTCTCACCTTTCTGCATTAAAAGTTTATTTTTCTTTCACTAGCAGTTTTCTGCCTTGTCTTTTTAGTCAGATTGTACCAGTTCTTCAAGGCCCTGTTCAAGTCCTATGTGGTACATAAAGCTCGTTCCAATACATTTGTGTCCAGTGATGTCTGCCTCCTTGGAACTTCTGTAGAATGTTAAAATTGGAAGGAAATTTAGAGATCACCACTTATATGCTACACAAGGCACTCATTTGCCTATAATACACCTTTGTGGAAGTTAGAACACAGTGCTTCTTTTGGCAGATGCAAGTAGAGCATACTGTTTGGCAGGTGGAACACAAGCTGAATTTCAGCTTCTACCAACCTATGAACCATTTATCACTGTCCAGGCACAGCCGGCGGTATGTTCTGATCATATCCCGTCTATTAATGTTATTTGACTTTTCTGTGCCAAATGATATGATTACAAGACTACAGTATAACATTACATGTTTATGTACAATATTATATGAAGTATAAGATTATTATGAAGTTATTTCTGAGGAGTATTAAAAATTTTTTAAATTAAAAAAAAACTTTAGGGTATGATTATGTATTTCTTCGTATAATTATAGAATCCACAGTAGGCCATCAACGAATAAGTAATAGTTATATGGAAACTCCTAAAGCCCATGAGATCATATTATAATAGAAGAGTCAAATAAAAGTTTGAGCACAAAATGTTTGAATTAAGTGGAAATGAAAGAGATGTGAACTCAGGAGGCGAGTGAAGCAGGTTATTTATTGACAAAGTCTTTATAGAAAGAAAAGAAGACGTTGGAAATGTCATGAGAAAATGAGAGATAATCAGGGTTAGGGTGAACAGTATAGTCCAAAGACAAAGGTAATCCAAGTAGTTCTTGTTTGAAGGAGAGGAGAGAGGCATGCTTACTGAAGTGAAGGGAAATAAACATCAGTGGAGACTCTAAAATGTCAAATGCACGTGCTGGTCAGACTTGACTTAAATGAGACAAAATATCGTTCGTGAAATTAGTACAAAAACTGAGCATGTGTCTACTAATACAAACCTTTTGGAGAGGCTTAGCTGGCATTAGTATCATGCAGAAGCAGTCTGAAGATACACCATTCTTTACTCATTTATTTGATTAGATAAGTAAATATCAGATTTATAAGAAAGGACTCTTTTGTGTTTATCCTCTATGATTTTCATAAATGTATGATTTATCATGTTAAAGCCATCATGTGTCATTTAGCTAATTCTTGAAACATTAACTGCAAAACAACCATGCTTGGCAAACTTATCTGTTTAAGATAACTCAGGTTATCAAAAGATGAATTTAGAAAACACCTCTTATAGTTGAAATTAGCATATGTGAAGCTTTTGAGAGCAATATTCCATAGGATAAATGTCAGTCCAAAAAAAAAACAGTACCTCAGAAACAGAGTTTTAGATTTCCAAATAGATTATAAAGTGGTGTCATTATTTAAAAATACATAGTTAATCTAAAACAAACAAATAAAATGAAAACACACTCATAAATACAGAGAATAGATGAGTGGTTGCTAGCAGGGAGGGGGTGGGGTATTGGGAGAAACAGATGAGGGGGATTAAGAGGTACAATAATAAATGTCACAGAATGAAATATACAGTATAGAGAATATGGTCAATAATACTGTAATAACTTTGGGGACAAATGGTTATTAGACTTCTTATGGTGATCATTTCATAATGTATGTAAATATCAAATCATTATGTAGCATACCTGAAATGAACATAATGTCAACTATATTTCAGTTACAAAGAAGAAGTACGTAATTGCAAATATAAGAACGATCCGTATAGTACAACTGATAACTTGAATTGAGACACACGTTTTACTACACACTGTACAGGGATTATAAGATGAAAATTGCCAATGTTGTTGAAAGAATCTGAAGACCTAAAGAAATGGAGTGACATGAGTTAGAACACTCGTCTTGGTAAAGATGTCTGTTCTCTCAAATTTTTTTATAGGTTAAGTGCAATTCCTGTCAAAATTCCCACAGAGCTTCTTGTTCACTTAAACAAGCTTATTCTGAAATTTATATCAAGAGGCTCAGGTCATCGGAAAAGCTAAAACGATCTGACAGAGAAGAAAGCTCAGGGGATCACTCTACTTTATATTAAGTCTTACTATGTATCAATAGTAACCCAAGATGCTGTGATACTGGGGAAGAGATAAACACATAGATAAATGGCGCAACATGGAGAACACACAAGAAAGGCCCATACATATATACAACTGATTTTTGACAAAGGTGCAAAAGCAATTCAGTGGATGAACAGTGGTTGAAGAAATAGTACTGGAAAACTTGATATCCATGGGCAAAAACACAGACCTCGATTTAAATCTCACACCTTATTAAAAAAAAAAATCTCAAAATGGATTCTAGCATAAGTATAAAATGTAAAATTATAAAATTTTAAAGAAAACACATTGATCAAAATATTCAGGATCTAGGACTAGGCAATGTTCTTAGATTTGCCAAGAAAAGCATAATCTACAGAAGGAAAATTTCATAAATAAAATCTCATCAAAATGAAATACAACAGTTAAAATTGTCTCTTGGAATCCTGACTAATTCTCTTTTTTTATAAATAATACCACCTAGATCTACCTATGTATGAAGTTATCAAAAGTTATTTTTCTCAATTAAAAGTTCATTTTATTTTTCTTTTAATATTTCAAAACAGTTCAACATGCAAAAGAAAGTGATTTGTAACAACTGTTAATTGGAGGAATTTTTCACAAATTTATTCTCTGTAGACAGACAATATTGCTAATTTTCACCATCAATAGATGCTCTGGCTAATGATTTCTACAGTGGTGTGCATGGTCCCAGTATGAAATGTGCTCAAATGTGTATTGGATTATTTTAGTTGATCTTAAGAATCTGATAGAATCTGTGTAACTCATTTTCTGAAAAGTCTGCACCCAACCATATGAAACACTATTTCAAATAAGGTTAATACATAAATACAAACTTATATGTAAATTTATATAAGTAAGGAGATGACAGACAACATATACTTTCTAATTAATATCACTCAGGCTTTCAAGATGTTTCAAGTCACTTAACATCTGATAGAAGGAATGAGCAAATCCATTAAGAAATATTCTCAAAAAAAGTTTTAGGAGGAAGAGGTAATTAGGTTTATTTAGTGATTTATTTTAATGGAGACACTGGGGATTGAATCCAGGACCTTGTGCACACTAAGCATGCACTCTACCACTGAGCTATACTCTCCCCCAGAAACATTCTTATGAGTTTGTAATTCCATGTCTTGTTATGGGGATCTAGTTTTAAACAACCACAAAATGTAGTATGCTGGCACTCCAAAATGCTCTTGCTTAGTCCTGAAATGGTGCGGTATTCTAGTTCAGTTTTATAGTCCTATGAGATGATTGATTAATCTAGACTAGTGTGCAAAACATGACAGCACAATAGTCTTAAAATGATAGGAAAAATGTTGAGTCTGAAATTTTTTTCTAATATTTGTTTTCTTTTTAAAAGGGGATGTCCTTGAAAGCTTCCACACTGATAATAAAAGTCTTTATAAAACTGATGCTGTTTCTCACACTCCATTAAACTACCCCTTTTATCTTTGAAATTGATGTGAAAGCAAAATATTTATACTATGTTGACTCCACTTTTTAAATTGCTTTTTGAAAAGAAAAGCAAAAACAAAAACAAATATGGTTGAGACTCCAGAAGTGCCCAAGTACGTATAATTCATTTTACAAGGATCATTAAAGCCTTGCACGTCTGTTGTAACTGGCTAGCATTAGGGTGACAGTCTCGGATATTATAGAACATTTTTTAATAATTAGAAAATACCATTTTGCCAGATTAAGAAAGAAAATCTATGTTGCATCAAGGGGGAAATCCATATAAAATTGACTATAAAATTTCATTTCCTTTAGTCATACAATATAAAGGTTGATTTTAAATTTGGAAATCATGAACATCCCCTCAATAATAATTAACCCCTCCCAAGATCTTAGTATGTGCACCTAATGAGAACTTCTAGGAACTGCGGAACACCTTTAATTTTCAATTCTTCCTAATATAACTATTGATGAAGTAATAAATTATAAAATGCCAACAGAAAGCAACTTATTTGATTTTAAAGAGTCAAATGTCATCTTCAATCAAAAGAAAACTAAAGGTATATACTTTTTATCACCCAGGATCATAATATGCAATGTTTACTTATGTTTGGCTAACTATAATATCAGGTACAATTCAGTCAAGAAAATGAGTCATTTAAAAATTCTTCTTGGGTCTTAATTTTGCTTTCTGGCATTGATACTGCATCTAGCTTGCAGACCTCCATCAGAAGGAGAAAAGGGGCAATATAAGGAGTTCTCTAAATTCCTGGTCAGAGACGAGGATGAGATGATTTGGTCCAGGATGATAATCGATGTGCTGCCTCTCATTGAGAAAGTCCTACCCCTTCCCAGCACATACAATGTCAGCTGAACTAAATAGTGTCTTTAATGACACAATTAATTTCCATTATGGCTCTAGTTCCCTATCTAATATGAATCTTTTAATAGACAGTATGTAGTCACAGCCAGTTTGGAATCCACACTTTGATAGCATTTTTACAATGTCTTGTTGCCCCCAAATCAACGGGTGGTAAATCCAAGAAGCAACCGGCTACAAAAGCTGCTGGTGAGCATGCGCCCTCTGCTGGGAGAATGAAGAAATTTTCCCACTGCTTGTTCGGTAATGGCGCTCCGTGAAATCAGATGGCATGGGAAGTCCGCTGTTTGATAGACTTCCCTTCTGGGCCTGGTGTGAAAACCTTGCTCAATGCTTGGATTTACACTAATGGGAGCTTCAAAGGAGCCAAGTTGGGCTTATCTGATTGGTCCATGTAAAGACACGAATCTGTGTGCTACCCATGGCAAATGTATAGCAATTATGATAAAAGGCATTTTGCTAGCACACTGCATATGTGGAGGACATTCTAAAATCCTCTATGAGAGGACGTATTTCATTTCTGAGTAAACAACAACAACAACATTTTTCTTCCTGTTATTGGTTGTTTCCAACTTGGGCCAATGGGGCCCGAATCTACCTAAATTATGACAATTAATGAAAACACAGGCCACAGAATCAGATATTAGCAAGTTATTATATTTTGCCATTTTCATTTGTGTGTGAATTTTAATATAAATGTATAAACAAAAAGAACCAAGGCAAGTCAAAATGCTTCTGTAGATAAATTTCAGAAACTCCACATTAAAAGTATAAATAAATTTGTTAAAGTGTTCTGCACAATGCCAGCTTTTGGATTTTTTAAAACCAAGAAATTTCTTTTCGGTGGCCACTAAATGTTTTTTGTAGACTTTTTATAATATAGTACATTCCATCTATTGGCTATACTTTTCTGGTTGAGTTCTTATACATGCAAGCGCATATTTGTAATGTCGGTTCTTTGTGCTATTCCTTAAGTATCCTATTAAAATAAATGTGCTCTTTATAAAAACTATCCTGGGCTCATCGAAGTCAGAAGATGTGCATTTTACACCCTGCCTTGTCAAGTCACAGGATTAAGGGGATCTCAGGTTCTTCATTTGTAAAACAAGGAAATTGGTCTAATTGACATCCAAACCTCTCTATTGAACAAATTATATGAGTCTTTCTGGTCCACTGTGCTAGGTACTGAGGGTGAGAAGGCATAATTCAGAAAAAAAAATCCATTATACTCTACGAATCTTTCTCAGTCTCTAAAATAGTACAATATCATAATATTTGTTAATGAATCCCCATTAAACTGCACCACGAATTCTCTATCAGCCTGTGAAATTAATTAGAAACATTTCCAGGGATTTGTTACTTTTTTCAACTTTAATGAAAGTGTTTAATGAAAGAGGTACTGTTTATGGAAAGCAGAGATGGAGAGGAATGATTTGCTGCTGAAAAAAAAACACCGTTAATTCATTATCCTCTTCTCCTTTACAGTTATTCAATAGACATGCCCCTGGATTCAGAAGATTTGTTTCAAAATCTCTTTATCTGTTATGTGACCTTGGGGGGAGTTCTTCAATTTTTCAATGCCTCAGTCTCCTCATCTATCAATAGGCAATTACAATAGTGCCTGGGAAGAGTCTGGGTCAGATGAGATGACACTATGTTTTGAAAAGCAGTTGGCTTGAAAATGTGTGCTAAGTCCTTGAAAAATATTAGTGTTTGTTGACATTGTAATAGTCATGTTTCCTTCTCTTCATCCATTTTGGTTCTATCCTCATTCGCTTTCTCCAACTTTATTTCCCCAGTTCTAGTCCTCTCTGTTTCCACTCATTTTCATACTAGAGTCACCAATATGATTATATCACATGCCTTCTTAAAACAGTCAATGCTTTTTACAGCACAGCTCAAGCCTGTTCCCCTAGACTTATTTTCTGAAGCTCCCCTTCCAGGTCTTACACTTCAACTGCTGTTTGTTTCTTATCAAGCTGTTTTGTGAACATTGCATTTGCACTGCCTCAGTTTTGCCTGTATGTTCCCATCTTTCTCTTTGCCTGCATCTTGTCTCTTTCCTTCTCCAAAGAGCGATCAACTCTAACACAGTAAAATCCTTAGAGTTTAGTATAGCCCCTTGGTACACTATGGACGTTGCTGGAATTAATGGCTGACTATCTGCTCAATTTTATATTTTCTGAGGACAGATAAAGAAGTACCAAGTTCATTGTAAACATTCAAGGTTTGGTGACTTGGAGAGATTTTGAAAAACAGTTTAATGAAACGTAGAACATGATTTACATCTCAAAACCTCTAGAAAAGAATTCTAAATTTCGCTTGAGAAACAGGTGGAAATTACTGAATAAGGGGCAGAGACTGTGCTGTCTTGATAACTGGATTTCCATAAGACATTTTACTCTTTCTTTCTATTTTGGAGGAAAGGAAGTTAGATCTCTGCTTTTCAAGGCTCTTCACATCTGTTTATAAGTACGCATTTGCTTAGGTGTAAGATCAACAATAAATATCTTTTGGTTCCAGCCCTAAATTTTTGTGGGTCTTTAAAAACTTTGTCTCATCTGTATTTCCCCATCCCCCAGAAAAAAGAAAAAACTGAAAGACAAAGTGAACTGTTTTTCAATCAGAGTAACCTTTGGAATTGCTTCTTATGTTCCTAAAACATTCCAGATGTCACTAGGTTTGTGGTTAACATTGTTATAGATATTTTTTCAAATTACTTTTTTTCTCAAATTATAAGTTGCTATAAACTAAGTCCAAAGTCTATCTTGATATTGACTAGGTAGTATATATATTTCGAATACCCAAAGTAATACTGATGAAGGGAGTGAAACAAGCCTCAATTGGTTCAAGGGAGCAGAGCTTCTCTGAGAACCCTAAGCCAGGAGAACCAAGGGTACCACCCAGAGCTGACTGCACCTTGATTGCAGTATTTCGACCAAGTGATCAGTAAGGCCTGCAAGCAGAAACCATTAACCACGCATTTCTGAGATTCACAGGAAAACTTCTGCTTTTTTGAGCCGTTCTCCAAATTTCAGCGTCGCCATGACAACCTTTGTATTCATCCTCAGGTGTGCACTGGCATCACATCTCGCCAACTGACGGGACCACGTGCTCCTTCTCGGTAACGACTTAAATTATCACCTTTTAGAATAGTGACAATTACAGAATTTTCACTTCACTCTGTATTAAGGTATCAGGCAGCTCTAGGCAGAAGCAAAGTGATAATTTTTGTAATTATCCATCTGCAAAGTAACATGCAATACCTTCCAACTAGAAGCTATTAAATTCTTAGTGGTGGGTACTAAAAAATAAAAACCATTCTCTTTTAATTTCCAGAATTTTACTTTAAATTAAGTGTAGTTCATAATTTAAGTGAATAAAGAAGGGAGAGATGGTGTGAGATGGCTTCTGTGAATGACCCTTGGGAAAGAACGAGAAAAAGTTTTCCCAAACTGGAACCTAGGAATTCAGGTTAAGAGATTAGCTGGAAAGGAAAGGGAAACACTACAGGACATTTGCTTTTTCACTTTTAAATGGTGATCGCTCTCATGCTTTAATTATCTTCCCCTTATCTCTGCACAGAAAAGTAAAGGATACTCATTTGCAGTGACAAGACAATGCTTTGTTACCTTTTTATCACACCAAAAATTCCAAAGACCAGAGAGCAAACATCTAACTTGTTATTTTTAAGGGAACAAACCTAGCTGTTGGAGATGACAATAAAATTACATTAAGTAATCCTTGGGAGTATATTTTAAAATACAGATTAGCTTATCTTAGAATTTGTATTTACTTCCTTTCAAGATACAGATATTTTATTAAATTAACTGATAAAGTCTTTTTTCCTAGAAAAAATCATCTTTAAATTATATGTGAATATACACAGTATAATATATTAATTATTGGCTAATTTATCCCAGACTCGTGAGAGTACATTATGACTGTCCCAAGCAGGTGATGGGCCTGCACATTTTAACCAGTTTTAACAAAATTTATGTTGCATATAGGCAATAACACATGGTTAAATCCCTGCCAAATTGCATGAAAGCAATTGTTGTGTAAACGCAATGTATTTTCAACACTGGCACAGTGTCTAAAACACCGAGAGCGCTCAGTACATATTTGTTGAAAGAGTGAGTGAGCTGGCTTCTCATTTTAACATACTAGATGGTCATTAATATAATGACTAACCATAGATGATTACCTGTCCTAAAGAACGGGGATGGTTAGATTCAAACTTTCAGAAGGCTCTGGGGATGGTAGTGGTGGTAAAAGTGACGGTAGGAGAACAAATTCAGATTGCAGTGTTGACTGAAAAATGCACAACCTAATAGCTGGGAGTTATGCTTTATTCGGCAGACTTTCTGAAGACTTCAAGCCAGGGAGGCAGCCTCTAAAAAACTGCCCCTCCTCTGATGGGGAGGAACCAGGGTTTATAGGAGTTTTTCCAACAAAGACCAAGTAGTCAGAACGTCAAAAGATTTCTGTTAATTAAAGGAAACCAGATATCTCAAGTTAAGAAATGTAGCGCTTTTCTTGGTGTGGGATAATGCAACAGTCTGGGCTCATGAAAATCCCTCCTTTGATATGCACCTTTGCTCTCTAGGGCCACTGTCTTGTTCTTCCCCATCCTGAGCCCCCTTAGGGGCACCACTGCGTGTGGCTGCAGAGGCCAGTGTCTTGATGTCTGCAGCATCCTTTGTTTACTGATATGGCAGATAATATTTTTCATTCACACCAATTAGGAAAGGAAGGTGGATGGAGAGGGGAAGTAGGGAATGTAGTCGAGTGAAAGGAATAGTGGGAACAGATGCCCCTGAAAGAAAAATTGTAGGACATTTTCCCTGGTGCTGGTTTGGGACTGATGTTGATCCAGCTGGAGACATGGTTCAAGAGGCTTAAGGTGGGGAAATGTAATTCATGTGAAAGTACAAAGAATAAATCATCACCAAATCTGAGCCAGGGGGGCCTCTGCCTGGAGAAACCTTGGTGACTGGGAAGCACTGCCATTTAAGGGATTAAAGGCAGTTGGGTATGGCCAAGGGAGGACTACAAGTTTACTGGAGGATATTTCACAATGAAAATGGTTAAGAAAAATATTCAACAGCATTGAAAATGAACAGAGAGTACCGAAGAGAGAATGGAGGACATTTTACAACAGTGCTTTGTCTGAAATTGAGTAAGTTAATTTTGATCCCTTTCCATGGAGACCTTGGAGTCAGGAGAACAATGAAAACTGTAAGAAAGAAGATGGGGGTACACATCAGTAGTCCTTCCTTTCTTCAACACAAGGGAGAAATTAGAAAGAATGAAATTCTAGTGATCTAGTTGGAGATCCACTGACTCTTTTAGGTATATGTCTTGCTCTGGCTAACCAATGATTACAGAAAAAACTGAAGTAAAGACTCTGAGGCAACAGGTGGAGAAATATTGGGAAGTGTACAGCCTTAAGTTGTGGTATTCAACTCAACATGCCAGTTCATTACAGCCCCCTGGCCATATGCTTTCTCTTTTGTATCAGTGCATCAGAGGTCTTAGAATCTTAGCTCATCTAAATTAAAGCTCTCAGTATTTGCTACTGTGCTAGGGCTCTCTGACTTCTTTTAGGGATCAACAGTACTATTTGCCTGGGCTGATGGCTACTGGTTGAGGAGCATTTTGCACAATGCCTCTCCCCAGGTTTAGTTGTTTCTAGGCTGGAGAGTTATCTACATCAACTCTCCTGCCTTCTCTCTACATAATATGTCAATCTCAAAGCTCCCAGATGTCTGTTGCATTTCATATTCCTACTAAATCACTTGATCTCCACATTAAAACCTACTGAGTTTTGTTTTATTTTTAATTTCTTCTTTCTTTGATTCATGTTTGGGTAGTTTTCTTTGTAAAAGATCAAAGTGAGCCTTGATTCATTTCCATAAAAGCACAAAGTAACTCCTAATTAATACACTCAAGCTGGTGCACGCATACATCTCTCACTATCAACATGAGAAACAAAGAAAGTCTTTGGGAAAGGGTGTGATGTGAACGTAGGTTGCCAACTGGGACTTACTGGCTTGAGAATGTTCTCTATTGCTATGGTTAAGAATACGTGTGAGGCTTTGCTAGTTTATTTTCAAGAACTCAATTATTTGATTAGTGGAACTTTTTGAGACTTGACAAAGCATCGATTAACATTGCTGGTTTCCAAGGAAGTCAGAACTTCTGATTAAAAGTTGGTGTACTTTTTCACCTCCTCTGCCTTCTTTTTCCTGTTCCTCTCTGTCATCTTCCTTTTCCTCTTCTCCTCCCCCTCCTCCTCCTCCTTTTATCCCTTCTTTCTCCTCTTTCTCTTCTTCCTCTTCTCCTTCTGTTCTTCTTGCTCCTTCTTCTTAGTGAATCTTTCAGTGGTAAGTTGGATGAGAAAGGTAGTCTTCAAGTAACTTCTAAATCTCCTTCATAATTTTATTATAATAGGTGATGACAAAGTAAATAATCTCTGTTCACTAAATTTACTTTACTGAAATTAGTTTGAATGTATAAACAAGTACAGTACCACTACTGAACTTAATTTAACATTCTAATTAGATGTCACTACTTCCAGACCTAGAGTAATTGCGTTGGATTTCTAGGACTTTAAGCATATTTGCCTAAGGAGGCTATGACTAATGCTTCTTATTTTCCTGGAAAAATTATTCATAGTCATGATTTAAATAAAGAGATAAGTCTTCTGTAACCTACATATAAATAAAAGACCTGAAGAGATGTGTCTGTGGCCTCTGTGCTCCACTGATCACTATATTGATTGTCTGGATGGCTAAAATGACATCCTCTTTCTTCACTGAATCCCATATTTGTTTCTTCTAGAAAGAAAGACCTTCCCCTGTAGAGGAGCCCAGATTTTTGGTACCTCTGGGAAGGAAACCCTTTGGAAATATGGTGCTCTGGCTAAACATATTTGACATCTTTTTCTTACATTTTGCTATGAAAATGTCATTACATTTTCTTACATAAAATAATTTTAAAATACAGTATGACAGTTGTAACTGACTAGTAATTTTACTTGTCAGAAGGCAAGAAGTTCTATATTCTAATTGAAATAATAACAAAATTCTGCAAGAGGTATTTACTTATGTGTGTGTGTGTGTTTTAAAAATCAAATATTTTCTCCATAGTGAACTTTTTAGAGTTTATTTGGACTATCAGTTATTTTTCCTAAGATATTTACTACTGTATACCAATTCTAACAAAGATCAGAAAAAATTGACAGGATGGCTTAGTATCATGCATGTATAGATTATTAAATAAAAATAAGTTTATTTTTTAAAAATTCAAAATTTGAGCCAGCAAACGTAAACTTGTTCTTTGCCATATTTTTTTCTGTTTTTTCAACAAAAATAATGTCATCTGGATTTGGTTTATTTTTCTTTATATAATATTTTCATCCTAAGCTTCTCACCTGAGTGACATATTTGCATAACAAACTGTCACCAGACATCTCCACTTGGATTTCTCATTGGCTAAAATTCAGCATATTCAAGACATGCGTGATTTCTGCCCACCACTGTTTCCTTCTGCAGCGTGCTTGTTTTTGCATTCCCAAATTCATCAACACTCCCTTTCCATACCTCCTATTTTAATTCCTGTTTCTCATTTCAGTGAGAAGCACTGACATCCAGAGCAATAACTGAGGTATCACCTTTTCATTCTACTTCATCCTCAATCAATTAATTATCAAATTCTGTCACCTAACAACTGCAGTTCAAAGGCAGATGTTCATTAATAATATAGATAGACTCAATGATAGGCCATAAAACAAATCTCAATACAATTAAAAGGACTGAAATCATACAGAGTATCTTTTCCGACCATTATGAAATTAAATTACCAGTCAGTTATATTTGATTGATATTCAGTCAATCAAATTACAGTAAGATATTTGGAGAAATCCTAAGTATTTTGAAATTAAACATCAAACTTCTGAATAATCAATGGGTAGAAGAATAAGTTACATGGGAAATTTAAAAGTATTTGAACTGAATGATTATGAAAATACAACATATCAAAATGTAGGGTTTGCTAAGCAGCACATGGAGGGATGTTTTTAGTTTTTAATACTGATGTTAGTAAATTCCATAAAAGTAGATATTTTTTACTGGACATCTAGGTATCTGGAACATAATAACATAAAAACTACTTAATATTGATTTATGAAATCAACATCTTTATATATCACTTCTTTCTGACATTTTTAAGCTTTTAATATTCTCTCTGTTATTCAACTCTTTCTTGTTTATCTTATTTATAAAATATACAGAAATTAGAAACCGCAACACTACTATCTCTCAATTCTGGGATTGATTTTACATTTCCCAATCCAGAAACAGTGATTTCTTTTCAAGTGTATTTAATTTTCTTTCCTCTATAGAAATATATTGATTTACTTTCAAATAATTATTAACAAAAATTCCTGTTTAGCTTCATTTTCATTTTATCTACATACATTGTATGAGAAAAATATTTAAGACAGGTAGTAAAATTTAGAGAAGGGTAACATTTTTACTAGTTTACCACAAACAACTAAATAATGATAGAATTATTCTTGGAAAGAAGAGTACATTGCCTAAATTCCATCTACTATTGGAAAAGTATTAGAAACCCTAATCCTATTATTTGTGGGTTAATGACAGCACTCCTTTTTTCCAAGTCATAGCATAGTGATGTTTGACATTGATTGTAATTTGTGTCTGCCAATTCTCAATACTTTTGTCATTGGCTTTCTTTTTACTTTCAGAGATAAAGTTTCATGCATATAATGAGCTCAGTAAATCTTAGTACAAATTTACTGATTTGGCTTGATTTCAAAGTGCTTACTCTATGCTCAGCACTCCCTGCTCCCTATCCCCAGTGATGGGGAGAATGTTCAGCTCTGAACACCTAGAATAACAATTTGTTTTACATTTAATAACTCTATTAAATAAAAGAATGCCAATAGCTTAGAAAAGAAATCCCCTATTTAGCTTTAGTATGGTTCCTGATGAAAAATTTGAGGAGCTCATCACCTCAGTCTGTAGCTCTAGATATACTTAATTTCTCATGAAACATTGAGGAGGGTTTAGAAAGGTAGTCTTGCTAGAAGAATCATGATTCTCCTTGCTTAGAGAGCATTACTCTCTTTATTTTGAGAAATGTTGACAAATACTACCCAGGACAGTACTTATGGGTTAAAGACACACTTAGACATTTTGACAAATAAACATGCTTGCTAATTTCTCAGAGAAGTCATAGATGACTGATTATTTAATCAAGCACTTGATCTAAAATCATAAATGGTGTCAAGCCAAAATTAATCAGCAATTTAAGTGACTGACATGTTGCTTCAAGTCTGAGGCTCTGCTGCACATCTTCTATGTGCTCAAGCATCAGCCACCAGAAGCAAAAGGCAGTAGAAGAAGTAAATGTCATTTACTTGAAATACATTTTATTAGTGTGACACATATAACAAATATAATATTTGGTATATAAAGCATTTTTAGAAAAAAGGCCAATTTGATTATATGCTGTTGTCGATTATTTGAGAACAAATACTATTAATTTTTTCACAAATCATGTATTTAAATAATAAATACATCAAGAAAAAAGAAAGTTAAAAGCAAGAGAAAACATTATTTATGGTTAGATGAATATTTTTTCAGCCTTTTATTCTGTTTAGCTGTCTAGGTATTTATCTATATTAGGACACCATTTTCTCAAAACAGAAATTTGGGGACATATGCTAATATTCCATAGATGAGTTTTATAATTCCTAAATAGCAGTTTGTTTTCTATAACTTTTCCTGGTACTTTGCCTAGCTCTGATTCTTTATAATGTTATGGTGTATCTCATTAATTTTGATTCTAGCTCCTTCTGTTACAGCAATGGTACTATAAATACTTTGGCACATAACTGAAGTACATGCTCTTAACCAGTGCACTAGGGACTAAAGGTTGGAAAAGTCAAAGATAATTAAATGAAGACTTGTGAGAAATAGCACATGTAGATATTCATTTTAAAATGTGAATGCATATGAATGTACAACTTTTGGTCACCCTATATATTGGGCCAACACTAATTATGCTCCCATGCCATCCTCTTTTGCATAAGCCACTGTTCTTTTGCATCCAGCTTTACTTTTGTAAAAAGTTTCTTGAGAACTTAAACACATTTTAAAAGTATTTAATTGCAGAATAAAGATTAGATTTTTTTAATTGTTTTGTACTTTTGCACTTTGCAATTTGCCAAGTATATTTTAGTGTCTTGATTTTTTTTTCAGATTTTCCTAAAACTTTCAAAAAAATTGTTTTTAATAGAAACAGCAACTGTCTCGCTTTTTTCTGGTGTGTATAATATTTAATAAAATCACACAATTACAGTTACAAATTCAGTGGTGATGCGGGTATGGGAACAAACACTATTGGCTTGGTAAGCATTAAATTTATTGCTTAGAGTGGGAGAGTCTGAGTGTTCTAGAAAGTAGCTGGCTTGTCAGGATGTGGCAGGTCATAGGTGTTTGTTCAAGTGAACAAGAGTATCAGCTAACTTGTTATATCAGCTAAATCAAGGTCAGTTAGGAGAGCTTCTCCTGTCCATTTTCACATGCCTTTGTATGACCAAAAAGTTGAATTACGGATTTAAAGAGTTTGACAATTTAAGGTTTTCAAAGATCCTCAATTTCCTCTTCAAACTATTTGCACCTCCATCAAAAGTATATGGGTTTCCATTTTCCACAGATTTATAAACACTGGGTATTGCCAATCTTGTTAATCTTCTCTATGTAATGGAAAAACATTATACCTTGTTTAATCTGCATTTCTTTGATTTTTAATAAGACTGAAAATATTTTTGCATCTTTTTCTTTGAACTGCTTGTATATGTATTTTTCTCATTGTTGTATTGTTATATTAAGCTTGTTTATTCACAGAAATAGTTTATGTATTTCTTCTTATATATCAGAGGTCAGTTCATCCTTAAATATGCTGAATTAACTTGTCTAGGGTGAGAACTTGGCTTTGATAATTTTTAAAAACTTCCAAGATAATTCTAACATGCAGCCAGAGATGAATATCATTGGTTTAGCTTTAATTTTTTAGCTTTACGGATATTATCCTTTACAGTGTAGAAGCTTCTCTTGTGTGGCTAAACTTGTTAATGCCTTTCTCTTTTTCACTCAGTAATCAACATTTTATCCATAATGGAGTATTTCTGATTTTTTCAAATATATTTATTATTTCTTTCATTCTGTAAAATATTTTCATTTTAATGTTGTCAAGATTATCAGTAGTTTCCTCTGTGTTATCAAATTTTAAAAATCAATAGTTACTTGTATTGTCCTGAAAGTAGATAGATCCCTGGGTCAAGGTCAGGTTAATCATTGTTTACATATAGTAAAAACTCTGCCACTCCCAATATTCCTTTTCTAGAGTGACTTGGTGAGAGCCAGATGTCAATCTACCTAAACCAAGGTCTACACTATAGGCAAGGAACTATAAAAATAAGAATCTAGGAGTTTGTATGGGAGAGGGACAGCTGCGTCCCTTCTCCCTGGAAGACGAAGAGAAACTTTATCTCCCTAGTGGAAATAAATTTTCCTCTGAACCCAAAGGGAAAGATCCTTGATTCTTACTCTTTGGCATGTAAATAAACATCTCCAGGAAGAAGCTAGGATTAGCGTCTCTGAGTTTACAACCCCTAAGATGTCTCCATGGTGCTTGGTGTCATCCTTTCATTGAAATTGTGAACATCTCCCTTCAGGGAGGTAAAGCTCTCTGGAGTTCTCACTGTCTGTGCAGTTATAGTTTAACTTCCATGTCTTGTGTATTAATCTAGAAGTCCTAATCATGCAGAAGCACAAAAATAATTTCTCTGCAGTCCCACACTCTGGTTTATATTTTTATAGCCTATTTAACTAATTCCTAGGCCAAGGGCATAGAAAGAATCTCTGTTCTTTTAAAATTTTAGTTTGTATTTCACATTTGAGGCTTTAAACTGCCTGGAGTTTGCTTTTGTGTCCAGTATGAGGTAGGAAATTAATTTTATCTTTTTGCACATGGATAAACCCTTGTACCATTCCAGTTTATTAATGGTCTATTCTTCCCTTACTATTTTCAATTCCATAACTATAATACAGCAAGCTATCTTTTCCTACTATTTCTTAGTCTACACCTGCATTAATAGTACACTATTACATTTACCAAGCTAAAATGATAAATTTTGATTGAAACAAGCTTTCTTTTCCTTCCCTCCTTATCCTCTCTCTCTTTCCTTCCTTCCTACCCACCTTCTTTCCTTCCTGCCTTCCTTCCTTCTTTCCTCTTCTCCTTCATCCTTGCTTCCACCTCTTCCTTTTTATACGTTCTTCTCCTTCTTCCCCTTGCCCCTTCCTCTTCCTCCCTGCCCCTTTCTCCTTCTTGCTCATTATTGAAACTTTATTTCTTCCTAAGAACTTTTGGATAAGCTTAATAAGTTATATAAATAAACTCTTTGGAATTTTGATTATAATTTGATTATAATGGAATTGATAGATGAAATTGTGAAGAACTGCCATTTTTATCATATCAAATATTTTCATCTATGAACTTGACTATTGTGTTGAAAATGGACCCTATTGGAGCTCAGGGGGTGCAGGGGAGGAGGGTGGTAATGATGCAATCACATTTACCCATTAAGAGTTTACTGAAGTCATGTAGACAAGAAGGATACTGGCTACTCACTCAAAGTGGGAGCAGCAGAGGTGATAAGAAGTGGTCATATTTTGGATATTTAAAAAAATAGTTAACAAGATTTCATGATTGATTGATTGGATGTGAAATTTGAGAGAAAGAAAAGAGTAAAGGATTAAGAGAGAGAAAGCTATGGGTAGAGCAGATTTGGAGAAGAAAATCAACAGTTCAGTTTGAAGCACATTAAGGAAGGAAGCTAAAGAGAGGTCTGAGATATAAATTTGGGATTCGTTAGTTTACAGAGAGTATTTAAGGGCATGAGAGTGGATGGGGTCATGAAGGGAGAGTGTTTGGATGGAGAACAGAACAGGATCAAAGACTCATCCTTGTAGAATTTCAACATTGAGAAACTGGGGAAAAGTAGGAGGAACCAGCAAACACAGCAGAAAACGTACAATCAGCTATTAAGGAAGAAAACCAGTACATGGAAAGTGCTAGAAGGAACAACAACAAAAAAAACTATATCAAAGAGGAAGCCATGATTGTTTGTATAAATGATGCTGATAGGTCAAGTAAGAAGATAACTGGAAAATGGTATTTAGCAATAAGGAAGTCATGGCATTCATGACAAATGTAATTTTGGTGGAGTATGAGGATGGGTTTAAGAGAGAATGGGAAGAGAGGAAATGGATAAAACTAGTTTAAACAATTTCATTCTAAAAGTTTTGCTGCCAAAGGGAGTAGAACAATTGGGTGACATCAAATGAGGAATATGAAATCAAGAGGAAAAAATATGATGAGAGAAATAAGAAAATGCTTATATGTTTAGAGGAATGATCCAGCAATTAAAATATTAAAAGAAATTATATTTCTAGAACTTTTAAAAAACAATAAAAATGAAAGTTATAAATTCAGCAATATTTTTTCAAAACGTGCCTTTTCTAACCCTTGATTCACTTTTCTGCTGCAGTTGCTTCCAGGATCTCTTATTTGCTAATCAGTCTCTTCAGATGCCTCCCCTGATCTAAGCTCTTCCACCCCACCCTCCCCTCTAGTCCAGCTCATCCTCTCCCATTTCCTTGAATCTTTGAGAAGACTCACTCTGTCTAACAGTCTAGATCTTTCTTTCTCTGCTGTAGAACCTACATCACAAAAGATTCAAAACTTACCATCAAGAATGCATCTAGAAAGTGAATGTTGAAGTCAGGGGTGAACAACAGGTAAATATGAAGGGAAGTCAGAGAAAACTCTCACGCTAATAATTTTTTTCTCTTTTACACGTGAATGGTTTTGTTTGTTTATTTGTTGTTGTTCTTTTGTTTATTTTGACAGGTTGGTTTCAGGCTGCTCTAGACCTGAATAGACCCAGGAAATATAATTGGGAAGGTTTTTCCCTTGAAAATTGGGTCAATACTAGACTAGTTGAAAATACAGAGCCACAAAGAGTGTCAAACACTCTCAGGGTTTTCTTTACTCTCTTACTTGTCAGGAATGCTAGGATTTAAAGCCTGCTAAGTCACATCAATAAGTAAGATTTTGTATAATTTCTTTGAATGAATAAAGTAATTTTCTCTGATGCTATCATTATAATAAGAAATCTTTGCCTATTTAGACAGTATTTTCATTTATCTTTTCCATGCATTTATATTTTCTATCTAAATAATTATTTACTTCATAACATTAAAATCAACTACTAGATTACCAATGCTTACATAATTATGAGCTCAATCATCTTTAATACCTGAGTCACAATATTTTGAAATTATCCTAGCATTAAAATAATACTGAAAGTCAAAGGTCTCTCTCTCTGGGAGAATTTATCTTGATAATTTAAAAATATTATACATATTTTTATTCCTCTTATTTAAAATTGGGGAAAAAATGGCACCAAAAGCTAAGCAATGATCAGAAAAATTCTGTTGACTATAAAAATACAATTTGACATTTTGTTTCATGTCTTGGGCATGACAGGGAATGTTTTCTTTATCTCTGACTTCTTTGTATAAAATTCAACACAGCAAGTGGTTTGGAAATTCATCTTGACTTCGATTTCTGGTTCAACACATAAAGAGCTTGGGAGTTGTCATTTCCAACCTTGCAACAAAATAAAAGCTGAATAAACTAGAAATCTATAACTCCTCTAAGATCCAACATACAGTTGAGGTCACTGGGCAAACCATTGCCCCCTAAACTGGAGAGACAGGCAGATAACAGAGAATCAGTATTTGTGGGAGGCACAAGCTACTGCTGGACCCTGGTAGGAATGATTAAAGAAAATGGACTTATTGCTAGAGACAGTGTGAACTAATTAGAGAGAGTAACTCCTGGGGGCCTGGCCTTTTTCATTGTAAGGGTGGGGAAGAGGCCCACGCTTTTGTAAGTTTACCTCCAGGAGCCCCACCAGGTTCTCAGAGTGACGATCAGAGAAAAATCTCTTCATGCTTCTAGCAGGAGGAGAGAAAAACAACAAATTTCAAATAAGCCCAGAGAAGTCTGCTCCCCTTAACAAAGTCCTTCTCTCAAGAGAAACTATTTTTACCAGAGACCTAACTAACTTGGGTTTTACCAGACCCTAACTAATCTGAGGAAGGGTAATACCAATGCTGGCCCCAGCTAACCTTCCTGTCTCAACTAAGTGTGGGAAAACAGAGCTAGGAGGCACTTGTGAAGGTCACAGCCTAGGGACGTAGGCTCCCTAAGGAATGAACCTATAGGATTAGAGGTGAACATGGGGTTGATTATAGAATGTTTCCCCACCCCAAAACCTTGCCACCACATCAACATGGTTCCTCTATAAGAAAAAAGGATTACACCTGAAAGAACTGCAAGGCTCAGACACTATTTAAGAAGGAGTCTGTACTCAACCCCAAAGACAACAGAGGAACAAAAATAAGGGCACAAGAGGAAATTTATCCTCTAACACCACTGCTACCACAAGCAGTAACCACGATCTAACCCTTAGCCAGATAAACATAAAACCTTACATTAAAGGCCTAAATAAGGCCTTGGTTCCTTTTACCTGGTACATCATGCCTGGCTTCCCACAAAAAAATTACAAAGCAAGCTAAAAGGCAAAAAAACATAATCCAAAGAGACAAAAGAGACATCAAAACCAGACTCGGAGGTGGTAGGGATTTTTGAATGATCAAATTGGGAATTTAAAATAACTATGATTCAAATGCTTAAGGCTTCCATGGGAAAAGTGGACAACATGCAAGAGCAGATGGACAATGCAGAGAGAGAGATGTAACTCAAAGAAAGACTCAAAACAAAATTCTAGAAATAAAAAACACACAATAAAGGTTGCCTTCAATGACTTCGTCAGTACACTGGACAGCCTCATTTGTTGAGTTTACATCATGAATGGGGTGCATTGTCACATACAATTTCTGTAGCTATTAATATGGTAATATAATTTTTCTTATTTAGCCTGTCAATGTGATGGATTGCATTAATTGATTTTCCAATGTTGAACCAACCTTGCACACCTGAACTAAATTTTGCTTCCTTGTGGTGCATAATTCTTTTTATACATGGTTGGATTCAACTTGTTAATACTACCTTGAGGATTTTTGTTTTTATGTTTATGAGAGATAGTGGTCTCAGCATTACTTTCTTGTCATGTTTTTGCCTGGTTTTTGTATGAGGATAACACTGGCCTCAGAGAAAGAATTAAGGAGTGTTCCCACTGCTTGTATTTTCTGAAGCAGATTGTAGAGAGTTGGTATCATTTCTACCTTACATATTGGGTAGAGGTTGTCAGTGACCCCATCTGAGCCTGGTGTGAACAAGCGTATGAGAAGATGCTCACCATCATTTGTCATTAGATTACTGCAAATAAAAACGAGATGCTATTATACCCATTACAGTGGCACAAATCCAAAGCACTGATTACATCAAATGCCTTGTGAAAATCTGGAGTAACAAGAACTCTCATTCATTTTTCATGGGGATATACAATAGTATAGCCACTATGGAAGACAGTTTGAGAGCTTCTTACAAAACTAATATATTCTTACCATATGACCCAGAAATTGTGTTCCTTGATACTAACCCAAATGAGTTGGTAACTTATGGCCACACAGAAAGTTGCACACAAATGTTTATAGTTCTTAGTTCTTAATTACCGAAACTTAAGAGCAATTAAGATATCCTTCAGTAGATGAATGAATAAATTGTGGTACATTATTATAATGGAATATTTTTCAGCAATTAAAAAAATGAGCTTTCGAGACATGGAGGAACTTTAAATGCATACTCCTAAGGGAAAAACACCAGTCTGAAAAGGCTAAATACTGTATGGTTCCAATTACATGTCTTTATGGGAAAGGCAAAACTATAAACCGTAAAAAAATCAGTGGTTGATAGGGTTTGGGGAGAAGGATGACTAGGAGATTTTTAGGGTGGTGAACCAATTCTATATAATACTGTAATGATGAATATATGACATTATGCATTTGCTAAAACCCATAGAGATTTACAACACAGAGTGACCCTAAAGCAAACTATGGAGTTAGTTAATAATAACATAAATATTGGTTCTTCAGTTGTAACAAATGTACTACACTGATGCAAGATGTTAATCATAGGGGAATAAATGGGGAGGAGGATATAGGAACTCTGTACTTTCTGCTTTTGTAAATCTAAAATTCCTCTAAAAATGAACTCTATTAAATTTAAAAAGCTTTCATTTCTTGTTATATTGAATGAACTTTAATTTCATGAAAGAATTAATTATAGAAATAGCACTATTATTGGGTTGCTTAAAAAATATCTGACAGTGTGTGGTAACGGACAGAATAACTCTACAGTCATGTACTCAAAAAATAATTGTTCCTCTAACAGCACATGAATGACAAAGAGCTGCTGATGTGGAAGAGGAGGAATTACTTTGCTGCAGCCTATAAGAAGGCCTGGTGTTATAGCTAGTTGCAGTTCCTTAGAATGTTTCATAGTCAATATCAGTCAGATAAACAATGGGAGCTTTTTTGGATTCTGCTTCATTTTGTAGAACTGAAGTGATTACAAAAGAGATAGATATAACGAAAGAACAAATGATAATTAGCATTAAAGATATAAATGATAGCTTTTGTTCATGTTAGTTACTAGATAAAAAATGAATAAAAAGCACATAAATTTAGTCAAATTATCCAGAATCTTATGGAATAACTATATCATATAACCATTTCAGATTTTGATTTATTTTAGACACTTGATAAGCGACAAGAATTTTAGGTGTACTTAGCTAAGATCTGTCATTTACTTAGGAAAAAAGAAAAATGAAATCTTGTATTAAATCGTATCAGATTTTATAGTAATCATTTGAACTGTAATAAAATTCTAATTGGTTTACCAGTGAATTTTTTAGGGTTCTTATTTCTAGCATCTTTCGATGATCAGTTTCAGTTTGCTTTCACGTATTTCATTTCTCCTTTCATCATCTGTCTTTTAATATTGTGAAACTTGGTAATAATAGATTCATTTGAATTTTATGAGCCCAGCAAATGTCCTTTTATGATGCTTTTCTCATTTCTAGAGAAAAACGCATTCCCAGCCTCAGAAGGTTATTTCTTTAAGCGTTTTATAAAGGCTAGTAAAATTGGTTTAACTGTCTTGACCCTTTCAGTTTTAGTCAGTTTTCCATCTCACTGTCTCAAATGAAAGTGCATCTCAAGTTTTGAGTAGCTATCGGAACACTGAAGTACCAAAGATAAAAACTGAAAACAAAAAAAAAAGCAACATGATACGAAAACAAATCCTATAAAGGGTATCATACTATCATTACAGTTAGATTATTCCCATTTGGATATGAAAGAGTGAAAAAAGTTTTATTTTGTTACCACCCTGAAGTTCATACTATGACACCCTTATCACTAAATATTTCCACATATTTTGCACATTTATAATAATAGCTGCTATCAGCTGGGCGTTTAACAGGAGATACCACCAAGCTAACTCTATTAGCAGAGGAGGATTCTGCCCAATAAGAGAATAATAATGGTTTTAACACAGAACAGGTGCTCAGTAAAAGTCTCCCATTCTCATGACTCATCTTAGGACATTGCTTTCTTACAAAACAGAGATTTCTAACTTTCTCCCTAAATCGAGATCTAATTTATGTATGCAGAGGGGCATAACGACACATTCTAGATGTGCAATTCACTGAGTCCTGACAAATAATTACATCAATGTAACCCACATTCGATGAAGATATAGAATATTTTGATCTTCCCAGAAAAAATCCTTCTTGTCCTTTCCAGCAGATCTCTCCTACTGAGTAGAGGCAACTTCTGACCTCTGTTAGTTTAGATAAATTGTGCTTATTGCCAAACTTCTTAGAGTGCAATGATACAGTTTGTTCTCTTGTTTCTGACTTCTTCTATGCAGAATACTTTTGAGCTCTACCATGGTTGTGCGTATCAATAGTTTGTTTCATTTTGTTTCTGAGTAGTCTCCTATTTGTATGAATATATCTGTTTGTTTGTTCATTCACTTGTTGACAAACATCATATGTTTTCTCTTTTTGTCTTCTGTTAATAAAATGAATATTTACCTTCAATGACATGGAAGGAGGCCCTTCCAGCTAGATTTTAGAGCACAAGGGAAGACGTTGTAAGAGACGATGCTGATGAAGCCAGTGTAGGGTGGATCATAAAAGACTGTTTTGCTAAAGGAGTTCAGATGTGAGGGACCATCTGAGTAAGTGATGTTTCCAATAATCATTTCAGAAATACTCTTTGGGTGACAATGAAGAAAAAACATGGCTTTCTATAAGTACTATGTCAAAGGAGGAAAAAGATTTTGTTCAGAATTAAAATATGTCAACTATTTCCTGCTTGTTAAGCATAGGATACAGGGGTATGTTTGGGGACGGAATTTAGTTTGGGCACCTGTGCACGTAGAGATGAGCAGGAAGCCGTAGATGGGACGGGGTTACCCAGAGACCTCTCGTGTGCTGCCTTCTCCTCTCCAGGACTCTGCTACACAAATTCTACCATCTCAACCTCCCCAAATTTATAACTCCAGTCACTTTCGCTTCAACCTATGAAGACTGTCAGCAGCTGAGTTTCCTCCTGGTACTGCAGTTTAGAAACTGACTCCTGGCAATATGCTGGAGCCTCCATTATGATCACCTCATTCGTTTTCTTTCTTTCAAGAATTACAGTCCTGCACTGCCAGTTTTGTCCAATTTATGAAAATATTAATTATTAAATATAAATATAAAAAAGATATAATTTTCTACCTGTTTACAGCAAAAGCCCAGTTTTCACAGTAGTTCATCCTGATGGAAGTCACAATTCTATTTTTATTGCTAGTTTTGTGTTGGCTAATATGTCTCTTTCCCACTACAGGGTAAGCTCCACAAGCATGGACATTTATTATTTAAACAATTTTTTGCCCCTGATTAGCGGTTCTCAGAACAATAGGGTCTGGGTGGGTTTTGGTTGTCAGAGTCCACAGGAGGCAGTGTTAGACCTAAGAACCCCTGGGAGCCTGAAACACACTCACCACCTAATTCTTCCTCATTTTAGAAACTGCCCAAGCCTGGACATGTTTTTCTTGAGAATGTCATTCCATATCCTTGCCCAGTGGATACCAAAGTATGCAAGAAAATAAGAAATTGTCTTCTGCTTTGGTAATTTGATGGAATACAAATATTAGTTTCAGCACCATACACATATTAGTCTGCAAATTCATTATGCACATTACATCATTTAGTTCTTACTGGAATCTAACTGCCCTCTCAGAAATCTCACTGGATGTTTTTTCTGAGAGTAAGTAGCTCATTTAGGATTACAAAGCTAGTGACAGAGCCAGGACTCAAGTCTTCTCATGCCTTCAAAATCTCTTTCCATCATATAGCCCACTAACTGCTGGATTTACAAGCTTTTTGTGCTGCAAATAAAAAGCACAATGGTTTGGTACAAATACCGTGGCCATGCTAGGCACAATGACATGACAAATTTTTATCAAAGGGCTATAGAAAGGAGTCTCTTTACTGGATATTTTATTCACTTATTTTTAATTGAGATTTAATTGACATATAACATTGTATTAATTTTAGGTATACAACATGATTTGATATATGTATGTATTGTGAAATGATTATCACAGTAAGTTTAGGTAATTAACATCTATCACCACACATAATTACACTTTTTTTTCTTGTGATGAGAACTTTTGAGATCTACTTTCTTGGTAACTTGCAAATATACAATATAATGTTATTAACTATAGTCCCCATGCTGTACATTACATTTCTGGACATATTTATCTCGTAACTGGAAGTTTATACCTTTTGACCACCTTCACTGATTTTACCCTCCCCATAGCCCCTAAAGCAAAAAACTCTTTTAATTATTATATATCCAGAATCACAAAATTATGCTTAGATCTTAAATAAATATTCCTTGAATCAATAAATGAATGAAGTAGCTCAAACAGAAAGTCAAATGAATGTTAAATGTCACAGAGACATCAACTAAAACAAAGCCTGTAATTTGTCGGTAGTTCGTAAATGAGCTTACCCAGAGCCATTTTGGTGGAGTGACATTGATGAAAGCCTTATTGCATTAGGTACAAGAGGATTAAAAAAAAAAAGAAAGCAAACATGGTAAAAACACTGTCAGTGTAGATACATTCAGATTTGTATATCAAGCAGGATTAGATTCAGCTGTGAATGCCAGAAAAAAAAAGTGGCTTCTATTTGTAAGTTAATTCCTCTATCACATACAGTAATTACAAATCCAGTAGATCAGGCTTTCTATGGTGTAACTTGGTGTCAGGGATGACCTAGATTCCTTTAACTTTGGCTCTATCTTTATACTTATAATTCCACACATTCTCTAAGTTTATTAAAAGCCATATTTATACTTAAAATATTTATGTAGGTCCTTATTTATGTTTAATTCTTCAATTCATTGATATATCTTTGGGTTTATAGAGAGTGATATTTTTTCAAAGATAGGAAAGACATGAACAGATTTACAGTCTATACAGAGTGAGCCAGGAGACACTATGATGTGGAAATCACAGGAGAAAGGGTGCATTTTTGAAGGGTCAGAGTCCCTGCAGAGACAGGATAGGACTGACAGAATTGCTTCATACATTATCTTTGAAGGCAAGAAATATGAATTTCCCTTTGAGACCACTGAGGAAAGAAGTATATAGAAATAAATACAGATGGTATTTTCATAGGTGTGGGACTTAAAGCTATTGGTACGCCATTAAGCCTCAATGTTCAATGTGAACTGTAGGTAAGTTTATTTGTTGGGACAGTGTGATTTGCTACTTCCGAGAAGCAAAGGAAACCTATCAGGAATATTTTTTAAATCGTTCTTAGCAATATTAATGGCCCAGTTAAAGTAGAAGTCATAAATTTGTAGTGTTATCAGTTTGATCAAACTCTTGGTTTCTGAGGCAATGTCCTGCAGTTTGGGTATAGGAGAAGAGAAAGCAGTCTGATTCACGACCCAGGGAATTCTGGGCAAATCAGCAGGATACATGGACAGTGGTACTAAAATTGCAGAAGAGAGGAGTTCTAAAGCCACAAAGCATGCAGCGGTGTAACAAAAAGAGAAATCGTGAAGAAAATGAATGTCAGATTGCAAGCAAAATCATAGGGAGACTGACGTCAAAGATGAGTTTGTAAAGGAATAGGAGATTGTGGCCCTCAAGTAGCTCTTTGATTTTAAAAGTGGCTAGGTGGGTGGTTCCAGTGCAGTAGAAGTGCGAGCTCTTAGAATCTAAGAAGTGAGGTGTTTTCAGGAGCCTTGCCTGATGAGTCATTTACATGAATAAACCAAATCTACATCCTCCCAGGATGAAAAAGAGTGACTGAGTTTTATAGATAACCACAAGGAGAGGGGAAGTTGGATACAGTTGGAGCTCATAGCCAAGAAGCAAATCACTGACACCCTTTCCACTCAGGAGCTGGTAACTTCACTTATATTCGAATTTGATTTCGACTGCATGAGTTATTTTGATTCATAACAAGTTCTTAATGTTCTTTAAACAATGTTATATATTTATATTAAGTTAGACTCCATCGTTTTACATACTCTTTCCTCTTGGCCCTCTCTCCACTGCTGTGTGTTTTGCCTGTGTTAACTAACTGCACCTTGTTTAACCTTGGTGGCTCTCTTGCAGGGAAGGGTGTACCATTTCCCTCACCCTAGCCATTCTCAATTTTCTCTTGGACTAGTCTAAATGACTTCTAACCAGTCTACCAGTAGAAAAATAACTAGTCTTCCCCAAGCTTCTCTTGCCCTAATCTACTTCTCATTAGTGCCAAATTTATCTTAGTAAAGCACAGGTTTGCCTGTGGATGATATTACCTTGTTTAGAAATATGTCATAGTGTACCATGCTTTAGTAAACGAAGTCTACATTCCTTAGCTTGGCATTCGATCTCCTATATTTTTCTCACCATGTGTCCCATGTTTTCAAGTGATCTCTCACTATGTCTGTACACAGACTCTACACTATTTGTTCTCAAACATAGCCAATGATCAGAATATCCAAGCTGCTAAAGATTGATTTCTAGGTTTGAGAGCAGGAACAAAACACAGATCTTTTTACAAAAATGATACTTGGTTGATTCTGATACTTAATAGATCTGAAAACCACTGTTTTAAATATTCCAACATGAAATACATATCATAAGACTTTTCTTATTTGATCTATTTCATTTGGGGGGGGGGATCCTCTTTCATTTCTAGCTAATGAATTCTGATAAAAATTTTAAAACCCAGACCACAATTTGCCTCATTCTGAAGTTCTAGGTATTATGCTAGGTACTTTACTTATATTCTTTCATTTACTCTTCAAACACTTCTTTAAGCTAGACATAATTCATGCTAAGAAAGTTGTCTAAGATTATACACACCTAGAATCATGCCAATATTTGAACCAAAACTGTTCAAATCCAAAGTCTTAGTAAGTGAAGACCACATTTTATTGGGACTTACATCAATTATACAAACCCAATTCATTGATTTTATATCCATTTTCTTGCAATATGATTTTCTAGTCTTCTATAATGGTAATTCCTCCTTGTTGAATTTGTGTCTGTGATATTTGACTTAGTTTCAGCTATGTTTTATTTCAGATGGGCTGCTCTGTCACTAAAATCTGCAATGAGAAACAGATTTACTGAGTCACAATTTTTTAATCTATAGTAGTTGGATTAATTTGATTTGCCAAACATTGACCTGTGTCCTCTTAAGTACCTAAAGGCATGCAAAATAGCAAAATCTTGTGATAGGTAATACTTTCCTAGGAATAATCGGGGCTCAGGCAGAAAAGCTCTGGGGAAGGAAGATGGGGTCTGGAGGATGGACAGTTCAGTCTGTCTTTATAAGGTACAAGGGTAAATGACATGATTTGTATCCACTGACAAAGGGCAATGAGACATTTTTCTTTTACTTTTTTCCTGAGGGTTTTCTTGGACAGATATAGAAAGTGAGTCCTAACTCTAACCTTGGGACTCAAGATTGATCTCTCTAGAAATGAAGCCTGTTCTCCAGTTGCCCTAAGTAGGGCCTTCTGGGGGTATTTGCTCCATTCTGGAGTCCCTCTTATTTTCTTACAGCCACAAAAATTCTTAAACTTCTATAATTCTTCCTGGAAATCACCAAGCTAATTTTCTAGCATCAGTGTAGAAGCAGATTTCAAGTCATGCCATGTTTTCTTAAAATTTGTTTTTCATATTTATACTGAACATTGCCTATTTCTCAACTTCTAAATGAAACAAAAATATGTGATGATGCCTCATGTCCAGTATTTATACAACAGATTCCTATGATCACATTATTCTTAAAACAAGCTAATGCTGTACATAGAGACGGTATTTTCTCTCCTACATACAAACGCTGGAACAGATATGCAGAGATGGCCAAGCGTTGGTCCTGGCAAGACATGTATAGGGAGGAGAACTGAGTCAATAACTTGGCTCTCCTGCTGTTCTGCCCATCAGCCCTTCTGTTTTCACTGTCAGGTTTGACAGATAGATGTTTTGAACGTGACTAAATCCCCAGTAAAACTGCTCATTCTTCCTGTGAAATACAGCAGAAGCAAGCAGGCTCACTGGCCTCCACACTCTGCAAAGAAAGTGAATTAAAACTAACCAGGAAACCTATTTGTAGCCCCGTGAAAGCATCTTGAAAAGTAATATTCAAAGTACTCTATGACTTCGTTATAATGATTCTCACAGTCATGTTTTATCTTCATAGAAAAGGCCAAAGAAACTTCATCTAGATTGAAATAAGATAATATTAAGCTGAAAAAACCAGAATACAATAATATTTTCATTTTATCTTTCAAATCACGATTTATCCGACTGATAACATTTCAGAGTTCATGTGTGTTTGGCAATTTGCTGACTAGTGCACTGTTATCTTAGGATTCTTATGAATCCCATGAAATAAATGAGTTTGCTGGTGACTGCATCGCAGACAGCAGTCAATCATTTTTACTAGTTAAATCTAAGTGATAATATGAGAAAAAAAATCAGACCCATGAAAACTTCAATAAGAATTAAAATGGCTAATTTTTTTAGAACACAGCATATGTGTCTTGTTTTGAAATATATATAATGAGAGGGTTTTTTATGAGGAGGAAAATGTAGTTGTGTATTGATCTCTTTCCTCTGAATGATCCTGCATTTCTTTCTTTTAAATCTTATAGCACTTTGTGCATCTTGAGATACTTGTAACAAATTATATTCCTCTCGAGTAATTTATAGATCTTTCTAAACTCTTTCTGGGTATGAGTTCATTACTCCAGGCTGGATAGTCCTTTTTTTTCTTTAACACCTCCTTCAGTGTCTGCTTAAAAACATTTGAATATTGAACAAATTATTCAAAATCATGATTAATAAAACTTTTTCCAAAATTCCTTCCTTCAGAGTCGTACCTTCTTAGGATTCTCGAGGAACAGACAGACATTTGCCAGCACAATTGATATAAATTTTGCAGTAGTGCAGGGTACAGTCCACGGTCAAGTGTTGCTGCCTAACTGCAGGATGGAGGCGGCTTGCCAACTGGCTTTCCTTGCTTTTCTGAAATGTAGTTTTTACTTCTAAAGTTTAGATATTGTTCGTCAAGTTTTCCTTTTAAATCTTCCCTATAGCTTTTCAATTATGTATTGTGGACCATTATTAGTTACCCTGAGATGTGCGAAGAAATGGGGGTGAGGCTGGGGTTGGAGGACAGCTTCCTCATATACCAGAGGATGCCAGAGATGGAGGGAGCTCTCCATGAAGAAACACATGGCTGTGCAGTGGAAAAAGACAAGTCTGCAGTAGATAATACTCTAGGGGCTGATATTTCTTTGGAATTATAATATTGTATCAATAAAGAATTTTTTTTTTTTTTGCTTCAGCGTGTTGGTGTGTGGAGGACATTGCTTATCTCAAAAATCTTTATCAAAATGTAAATATATTCAATCTTTTACCAGCTGTTACTCGAAGATACATTTAAATGTTAGAGAAATAAGCTTTGAAAGTGCAGCACCAGCAAACCAAATGTTTATTGAAAGGGAGAATGAGAAAAGGATGCACAAGGAACCTTTGAGATCTCCCTGGGAGAAATGGCAAGAGGTGATAGAGCAAGTTCACTTACTTAGAGATTTTCTTGTAGCACAGCTCCGGATAAAGGTGAGTGTTTCATTTGAGGGTGGGCTTTCTTTTCTTAGCATTTATTCTTAATACTTGAGAAGAAACCATATCTGATAATGACACTAAGGCTGCTTTTCCTCTCCTGGGAGCTGTGTTAACAATAGGACATTCCTCCAGTGATCACTGTGAGTGGCAAGGCAAGGACACCTTCCAGGCAGATGCTGTCTGGAAATGTTCTCCCGCATTCTTCTAGCTCCAGGTTAATCGGAAGCCTCTGCTCACATATTGTGCTGGTATTAGCATTATATCTGTTGCATGGATATAAAGAGATAATATCAAGTGATGAATATTTATTCCAAAAATGTAGGCAAAAGAAGTAAGGTTGACATTTTATTATAGTAGAATCTATTGAATCAAATTACATTTGTCAAAAGATTGTAAATGGTCTTTGAAACGCCATGGAAAAAGAGCTTTCCAATTATAACAGAAGTCATTTAGTGGCTGAAAGGTCAGAAATATCAGCCAAAGTCAAAAAAATTGGGAGAATTACATTTTATCTTTGCTTTTGCTTTTCATGTAAACAATGATTCACCCATCAGATACTCAGAAGGAAGCTGTATTTTGTATGGCTATTCGATTAGTTGATATTATCTGTAAGTTGATATTAATTTCCTGGGCTGATGAAATTGACTAGACAGTGTGTACATCTGTTTAGTGCTGCAAAATGCTACCTAAGTCTTTTTTATATTTATGAATGCATAACTTTGGTTGAGTTCATGAATAAAGAAATAGAAAATTGTAATTATATGTGGATTTTTTTTTTTTTTTACTTTTGAAGTGTAGATCTTAGCATTCATAAAATTTTCAAAGGGTTCCTATATTAATCAATGTCACAGCAGGAAACAGATGGCATACGCAAATTGGGACACTTTGAGGAAATTTCAATAGGGGACTATTTATAAGGAAATCATGCTGAATAACACAACTTCCTTGGGCTTGTACCACACAGGAGAGGAAACCCCAAGGCCCGAAGTGGCAAGTCATTGGAAGAAGAGGCACAGAGGCTTGTGCACAGAGGGCTGTCTGACAGTTGCTGTGATCTTCAGTTGAGAGGTGATGCTGTCCCACAGTGGTCTCCCCCATCCCCAGCAGGAGAGAGTCAGAGGGTGAATGCTCTGACCTCATTCTCATCTTACTTTCTGCTTTCTGTTCTACTAATCAGACCCTAATTGGCAGAACCCAGGAATCCAGTGGACAAAGAAGCCTGTGATGCAGGCTATGCAGAGCAGTCTCTACGGGCATTGAGAAAGATACAGAAGGGTAAGAAATGGATCTAGAGGACATGCACACACGCATACACACACATAATATCAGTAATACTCTGTATATACTTAGCTCAGTTCCATCATCAACCAGTTTTAAGTCTTGCCTGTTAACTCTTCTTCCTGCAAAGCTGAAATATATCTACTTGCAACTTTCACACATTTGTTCAAATTCTTATTCCTAATTCTCCAGAGTGTGATTTGATGTCCCTTAAATAATTGGAATACATTTATCATTTTCCTTCTAATTAATTTCTATTCCAGTTTTAGCTCTTCCAGCCTTCTCAAGAATTTCTCATGTTACATCTTACCTGGTAGTTTAGATTCTAAAGTTAGTAAGAATGGTGGAAATGAGCATAGTTATAATAAAATTACATTTGAAATCCTTTAAATCATCCAAATAACATGAATACATCGTGAGTGCATGCAATATCACATTGGACAACTACGACAAATACAACAAAGCAAAATCTACACATAGCTGTCTGGGAAATCAAACCATTTTATCTTATACATAACTAACAAATCCATAGTGGTGAATGGGGAGTGAATGAAAAAATTCTAAGTTCCTAATTGCCTGTGAGGTCTATATCATTATGTTTAAATGTTCAATATTTAAAGTTTCTTTAAGCTTATTAACAAACATTGATGTTTGTTTCTTCTCACAAGGATTAAATGAATGAGTGAAATCATGTCTTTGGGGAAGGTGAATTAACACATAAATTAAGTATGTATATGTTATATATCTACCATATATGGTTTCTACTTTCCTTTCAAGTCTAATAACCTTCCTGGAAATCTATTTCATCTTTTGCAAGGTATTTAGATTTGGTTATGATCCTCCAGTTGTGAACTTCCTATGTAGAAAATAGTGGGAGTAATATTTTCTTAAACTTAAAACCACAATGCACTTTATACTGCTGACAATCACATTACCGTATTGGTTAAATTATACTGAACTAAAATATCAAAAAAATGCTTTTAAACAGAAGTTTCTATTTAATTAGGGATTGATAAGCCGATTGCTTGTGCAACTTATAATCCAAATGTATGCCAGTAGATTGGTCCTTGATAAATTTTGTTTTTTGAAGTCATCTAACCTATTGAAATTAAATAGAAAGAAATGAGAAGCATAAGTAAGTCTTCAAGCATTGGATGAATGAACATCTTTATGTAATATTTAGAAGATTCCTTCATTGTACAGCAGTTTAGAATTAATGACCACTAATGTCTTTTAATTAAACACATTCAACAAATATTCATTGAGTATTATGTGACAGGTGCCATATAGCAAATCATAATTAATAAGTAATGCATGACCCCTAGCCTCAATGGTTGTACAGTTTAGTAGATCAACAGCATTGATGCCACAGTTAGAAGTTGTGTTTTGAAAAGATGAAAGATGGTGAGGAGGAATGGGTGTAGTCTTTCCCGAGGATGGAGGTAAGGTGTGTGTGTAGTAGAAAGTCTTCATGAAAGATACAACACTTAGGAATCTTGAAAGATGCAAGAAAAGAGTGGGAGACTTGGAGAAGATACCCCAGGTATAAGGAGTGGCATTAACAGGAGTTCAGAAATATGAAACTAACATCCCCTATAGGAGCACAGAGGTCATAGAAACATAGAGAATACAGGGACATGAAGAGCAAAAAGTAAGAACAACATCATCAAAGGTCTTTTCTCCCAGACTTACGTCTTATACTTCATCCTATAAACTTTAGGAGCCAATAAAACACTTCAAATAAAAGTGTGACATGAACAAGTTTTCAATTTAGAAAACATCGCTATCAATCACATGGAAGATAGAGAAGAAACCAAAGCTTGGACAATAGTTAGGTTAGGACTGCATTGTCCTACTTTGGTTTAACGAGGTTTTAACCTAAAGTGGTGGTGGTGGGGATGGAAAGATGGGGCAAATATGATGAGTGTTAATGAGTTGGTAGGATTTAACATTTTGATAGGGAAATTGTCAGCATAACTCTTATCTGGCTTGTTGAACTATGTGGATTGAGTTGGGTTTACCATAATAAAAATTAAAGGATGAGCAGATTTACATATGAAAGAATATCTATGAAATATATAATTTTCAAAGTCAACCAGGCAGTTGGCTATATGATTCTGGAAACCAGGAAAAATGTACAGAATGATAAATAGATTAGAGAGTCAAATCACTCCAACAATGTTTTATGGTTTCAGGTGTATTTTATAAAATAGGGAAAGAATAGGGCCAAGATCAAAACCTTTGGGGATATGAAGACTGAAAAAATATTTTTTAAGTAGAAAAGGAGTTACTACAAGACACTGTGGAGAAAAAGAGAGTTATTAATATTATTAGATGTCAAAGGTTGATAAAGAAAGATGAGGTCATTGAACAACTCAATGAGCATGGTGACTAGGTGTCCTTGGTACACTTTGCTGAAGAGATGCCTGTGGATAAATGTGGTAGAAATTCTGCAGTGCGTTGAAAAATGATTGTGGGCTGGAAAGAGGGGAAATAGTCATATGTGTAGACTGTTGTATAGTCAGAATTGTGGACTCTTCTTTTCAGGTCCTTTGCTTTGAACAGAGGACAGGATCACGTGGTGGAGGAGTCTGGGTGCTATGCATAAAAAAAAAAAAAGAGATGAGGGTCCAGTGAGAGTGAAGAAGTTGTGAACAAAGGAAAGAACTATAGTTGGAGCACATGTTCACATGAGAAGGAGAAAGACCAGATAATGAGCTCTGGAGGAGGAGGCAGTACTTTTGAGAGCAGGAGAAATAAGGGAGAGAGGTTTAGATAAATTTACACGTAGGGATATTGAGCAAGTTAACTTCTGATAGTGTAATTCTCTGTTTTTGGAGATTGAGTATGGTTGGAATTGTGTTATAGGAATGGGAGGAGTTGACCAATAAGGTTAGAAAAGGATTTCTGGGGACCTCTGAGGTGTTGTTATGAGCTGAATTGTGTTCCCGAGAAAAAAAAATATTGTTGATGGCTTAACCACAAGTACCAATGTGATTGGATTTGGAGATGGGGGTCTTTATAGAGTTGATTCAGGTCATTGGGTGGTTCTAATTTGATGTGACTGTTATCCTTATATGAAGAGGAAATTTGGACACAGACATGTACAGAGGGAAGATGACGTAAAGACACAGAGAAAAGACAGCCACCTGCCAGTCAAGAAGACAGATCTGGAACAAATCCTTCCCTCACAGCCCTCAGAAGAAACCAACCCTGCTGACACCTTGATTTTGGACTTCTAGCCTCAAGAACTGTGAGAAAATAAATTTCTATTGTTTAATCTCCCAAGGTACTTGTTATGGAAGTCCTAGAAAATTATTACATAAATCAACTAAAAATAAAAGCATATTTTTTTGTGGTATACCATTTGGTTCTTCAAGATTTGGTGCTCTGGGAAGAAATGCTTAAAAGTTACATTCTATGTAGCATGTATTATGCTATTAAAAATGACTCAACAATTAATTATCTACTCCTTTGTTATACCTCTTGTATTGGTTTTAGAGTTGAGAAACAAAAACATATTTAAATTACATTGTTATTGTTAAATATTTGTAAAATATTTATTTGAATTACAGTTGGAAAAGCAATGTACATTCTTTAATATTTTGGACAAAAGAATAGCATAATAGTAAAATTGCTTTTCCCTCTCGTATAATGTATTCCATGCAGTTAGTTTAAAGACATTTATAAATTTATGCTTGAAGAGAACATTTAGATCTCAAAATAATGTGGTGTACTCATTCCAATACTCCATCATCATCCCTGGAATAAACAATACAAAGCAATAACCAAACATAAAATCAGCAAAGAGAGCAAAAAAAACTACGTATAGCCCACAACTTCACCATTACTGAAAGAGAATACCACATTCTTCAACTTATCTACAAAGAGAAAATGAAATGAATTCCAAAAGACCTCCCACTCTATGCTCTTTCTAGCCTGTAGATTCAGAGAGCCAAGGAGGTTAGACTTAAGAGACTTGGTGAAAAAAATAGTAGGGATGGAATACTTAGGCAAAGCACCGACAAAACCTCTCACTCTCCAATCCTCTCTCTCTCTCTCTCTCTCTCTCTCACACACACACACACACACACAAACACACATTTTTTTCTCAACCTGGAAATATTTATTAAGTGCCTAGTCTTAAGAATGAGAACTGTTATTAAAGATTCTATTAGGAGAATATCTCTCTCCCCACTCTCCCCACTCCAGGAATCAAGAACTTCGGTGTAAAAGAGCCTGAATTTGCAGGATTGGAAATCACTGATTCCCTGTATAGACAGCCAGGAATGATGATGAGAAGGATTGATCCTAATTCCAGCACTTTGGTCCTGGACTCATGCTTCCTAGCTGTTAAGAACATGGTCCTATGTAAGAGCCTTGCTTCACATAATATACTTTACCTTGAAGGACGCTGTCCCAAGGCCAAAAGTGTCATCCCCAAGCTGGTGCCTTAGCAACTATCCAGGTGTCCTGTTAAAAGGCCTGCCAACCTAGAATATTTCCTCTCACCATTGTCTCCCCGTGAGAAACTGCAGTATAACAACAGTTCATATTTCACTCACTACAAATATTGTGATCCACTGATGAACCAGGCCTGGGTTTTTCCCCATCTCTATTGGCTAATTGTGAGGAACACACTTAAGACATAGGTGTGAGCTCAGGGAGAGGTATGGCTACAGCAGAGGTAAGAAGAGAATCTTGTGCCCTTAGAAACTGCGAATGCTTCTCTTTGAATATACCATTTCCATTATATAATTCGGCTGGCCTGACAATAGCTTGTGAAGGTTGGTGCTAATTGCATGGTTACTTCATGTCCCAAGGTCAGGACACATTCTTAAGGCTGAGCAGCAGGCCAGGACTTGTTTTCCTCATTGGACTAGATCTTTGTGGCAGACAACCTTGCTGTAGGGTTTTGAAGGTCTACGCTAGAAATTTCTTAACAGGCTTGAAAGAAACTGCACATGGGCTCTTTTGTACCATAGTCAACTCTAGAACCAGGAGATCTGCTGGGTCATATGAACCAAGTGACAGGGATGCTCACATTGTACTCTGAACTTTTGGAGAGAACTTTGTTGCCCTGGGCTCCACCCTCCACTTACATCTCTCTGAGTCATTCAATAAGTAAGATGGAGCAGTATTTCAAAGCGTAGAATGTGCTGTTTCCAAAGTCTGGAGAGGTCTACTAAATGCTCTACTGCTTTTTAGTTGCAGGATTTTCAAAGTGCCACAATTTCTCGTTTTCTGTGGATGACAGGGTAGCTGGAAAATAGCTGCAAATGTTCTGCCACTCCTTTCATTGAGGGATTGAATCCAACTTCCTTTCCCCTGAATTTGAGCTGGTCTCCGTACTTTATTGATATAATGCAGCAAAACTAGCCCCCTGAAGCTTTTGAAGCCCAGCGATAAGCAGACTTGCAGCTTCTGCCCAGGCACCTTGAGGCCCTCACTCTTGGAATCTAATTACCATGTTGTAAGAAACTCCGAGAAGTCCTGAGGAGAGGTCCATGTGAAGTGGAACCAAGGTCTCCAGCCGACAATTTCAGCCGAGTTCATAGTCAACAGTCAGCTTCAACTTGCTAGATGAGTAAGTGAGCCTGCAGCCCCAGCTGACGCTGCGTGGAGAGGTGATTGTGCCTGGCATTTTCTGCTTGAATTGCATCTACATGAACAAAATAAATGATTGCTGTTTCTCCAAGTCACAAAGTATTGAATTGGTTTATTATGCAGCAGCGGGTAACTGGAACAGAGTGTCCTGTTTCGCCCCATAGCACAGAGCTGCTAAATACTTCATCAATAAGGCAGGTGCCTGAATGTTTTTAGGGTTTATTTCCTACTCTCTTGTTTACATGTGACATCCATCACATACAGAATACCTGACAGTTTCTACTTACATTTTTAAATAACTTGATGTCATCAGTATAATGGACCGCTGTGATATTGTAAAGACTCTCATGTGGCCCAAGTAGGAAAGTAAAGCACCCACTGTGAGAGGAGAGATTGTTAACTAAAAACGTGTAGGACCATGCGAATATTTTCTGGCAGATAACAGGAGAACATGCCTTGGGACAGATTTAGGGAATATGGAGTACAGAATATAAAAGTGGATATAAGAAAGTTTTGCACCATAAAGCTACTTTTCCACACCTTGTGATTTAGTAGGCTCCTAAACAGACTTCCTACTTCTGCTGTTGCCTCCAAAAGCTTCTGTAGTCTTATCCTGTCATTGATACCTAGACTTGGTCCTAATAAAACGCTGGGATCATTTCTTGAAGTTTGGGGAAAACAATGGTCTGTAACAATGATTTGGAGCCGCTAAAATATAAAATCATATATAATAAATTAAATTATTTACAAATAACTTAAAATAAATCATCATTAAGTGGATAATTCTTGACACTGATGGAGATGGATGTATGGACGTTTAATTTCCTTCTTTTTTTGAGTATTATTTTCAGTGTCCTTTTAGTAGTGATCTTTTTATCTGTGATATGAACCTAAACTTACTTTTATTCCGCTGCAATTTTCCAAAGAGATGATCCCTTTGATTTGCAGAATATTTCACTCATGATCAGTTTCACTCTATAAAGCAGTGAAGAAAATGTGTTAATATTCTGGAGGCTTTAAATTTGTTCATGAGAAAGCAATAGGTATTTCAGTGCAGTCATAGTTTTGTCACGTTTCCCATTATATCTGCATTTGGACTTAAAAGCACTAAAATTTTTCTATATTCAGATTCTTCAGTTCATGATGCCTGGATTCTCATTTTCATGCATTATTTCTGCATATTGAAAATATACATTAAGTTGAAAGAAACAGAAATGGAAATTAGAAGAGGGAAAAGAAAGGAGGAACGAAAAATATAGACAACATCCAGAAATAAAGTCTTTATTTAGTTAAGCATCAAAGGCATTCATTCATTCATACAATTCTACTTTCCTTCAATAAAGTCTTATTAGGTATCTACTAGGCACTGAGGATTCATAAGTGAACAAGGTTTAAATTTTCCCGGCTTTCATAAAGCTATAATCTGAAACAACCTAAATGTCCGTCAACAGATGACTGGATAAGGAAGTTGTGGTATATTTATACAATGGAATACTACTCTGCCATAAGAAAGAATAAAATGCTGCCATTTGCAGCAACATAGATAGACCTGGAGATTGTGATTCTAAGTGAAGTAAGAGACAAAAAAACACCATATGATATCATTTATATGTGGAATCTAACAAGAAGATGAACGAACTTACTTACAAAACAAACAGACTCACAGACATAGAAAAAAAATCAGGTGGGGTAGGGGGTGGGAAGGGATAAATTGGGAGTTTGAGATTTGCAGATACTAACTAATATATATAAAATAGATAAACAAGTTCATACTGTATAGCACAGGGAACTATATTCAATATCTTGTAATAACTTGTGGTGAAAAAGTATATGAAAACAAATACATGTATGTTCATGTATGACTGAAGCTTTATGCTATACACCAAGAAACTGACACAACATTGTAAACTGACTACACTTCAATAAAAAATATATAAAAGAAATATATTAAAGGCTTAACAAATAAATTATTTAATTAAAGCTGTGGTTAATATTATAAGAAGTGCAAAGAGAGAAAGAGACTCCTAAACAGACTTCCTACTTCTGCTGTTGCCTCCAAAAGCTCCTGTAGTCTTTTCACAACAAAGCATATGTAAGTGATCTTTTGAAGAAAAGATCCTTCTGTAGAAAAGATTCTACAGAAGAATCTTTTTTTGGTTACTTGTTGCAGAGTAACAAACCACCGCAAAACTTAATGGCTTAAATTAACAGTTGATTATTGCTTAGGTTTGGGATTAACTGGGTTCAGATGGGTGGTTCTCAAGGTCTTTCATGTGGTTACAGTCAAATGCAGCAAGGCTGGATTCCTATGAGGCTTGATGGAACTGGACACCCAAGGTAACTTCCTCCCTCACGTGCATTAACTATAAATGGCCGGAGCAGCTGTGGGCTGGCCAGGATCTCTCTCAACTGTGCAGCTTCCCCACTGGTTAGCTTCAGCCTCCTTAGAATATGGAAGACTCAAGGCAGACTTCTTATGGTGGTTAGCTTTCCTAAGAGTGAGCATTCCAAAAGACACATACCTTCCTGTTTCTTCTTTAAGATGTAAGTTTAATGAGCACAGAGGGTTTTATCTATAATGTCAGAAGGTGAAGCAGAAAATGCTTTCTTGAAGAAGTAAAAGTGAGTTGAAATGTTAAGGGGGAGTATATCTCTTACTATATAAGACAGTCAGAAAAATCCCTTCTCAGGCAGAAGGAAAAGCCTAGTCAGAAACTCGGAGACGTTAGAGAATGGTGCGTCTGAGAAAGGGAAAGACCTGTAGGGAGTTCAGAGAGTAAGGATATTAGAAAATAAGAACAGTTTAGAAGATTCTAGAGACTCTTTGCATCTTTACTCTAAAGGACTTACTCATTATTTTAAAGCCAGTGGGGGTGTGTCTTTCATAGGGTAACACTATAATCATACTTTCATTTAAAAAAACAAACCCTGGGCACACAATTGGAGGGAGTAATGAGAGAGGGGAGAGATTATTTGGGAGAATTTTCAGCAGTGTAATTAAGAAACTATTGAGGTTTGAAGAAATGAGATTTTTTTTTTTGTGTGTGTACATACATATGTTCATTTTCATATTCTTTTTCATTAAAGGTTATTAGAAGATATTTAACATAATTCCCTGTGCTACACAGAAGAAATTTTTTAAATCTATTTTTACAAACAGTGGCTGACATCTGTAAATCTCAAACTCCCAGTTTAGCCCTTCCCACCCTCTTTCCCTGGTAGCCATAATATTGCTTACTACGTCTGCAAGTCTGTTTCTGTTTTGTAGATGAGTTCATAATGTCCTTTTTCCTTTAGATTCCACATATGTGTGATAGCATGTGGTATTTTTCTTTCTCTTTTTGGCTTACTTCACTTAGAATGATGATCTCTAAGTCCATCCATGTTGTTGCAAATGGCATTATTTTATTCTTTCTTATGGCTGAGTAGTATTCCGTTGTGTATATATACTAAAATTTCTTTATCCAGTCATCTGCAATGGACATTTAGGTTGTTTCCATTTCTTGGCTATTGTATATACTGCTGCTATGAACATTGGGGTGCATGTGCCTTTTCGAGTTAGAGATTCCTCCAGATATATGCCCAGTAGTGGGATTGCTGTATCATGTGGTAAGTCTATTTTAAGTTTTTTGAAGAATTTTCATACTGTTTTCCATAATGGCTGCACCAAGCTACATTCCCACCAGCAGTGTAGGAGGGTTCCCTTTCTTCCACACCTTGAGAAGAGGTCTTTTTGAAACATATTTAGGCTTCAAATAAATTATTAATTGATTATGGTGGCTGAGACATTTTTCTAGCTTTTTTTTGTGAAAAAAACAGGTTGAGATATATTTAGGGCATCTAAGGAAAAATATGGACAGGTATATCCCCAAGGAAAGGACTCAGCTGAAGTTAGAAAATTTGGAGTTATCTGTAATATGGTAAACAAATATGATGTCGTATTTGAAGATAAATAATGCCAAATTAAGACTAGAGGATTGTCAGCATCTAAATTATGGTTAAGAGAGCACAAGCTAGCATGTGAGCCCAAGAAAAAACGGCCAAAGATGCAGGGAAAAAGCCAGGTGAATAAAGAAAGAGAGCATTTCAAGGGAAGAGAGTCTTCAACTAACACAATTATTGTCATCACATTACTGATCACTATCTATGACATTTTATTCATTTATTTGATTTTTTTTTTGTCATTCTCCCACTTACTAGAATATAAGCTTCATGAATATAGGGACCCATCACTTCTGTCCACTTATGTATTCTTTGTGTCTAGTACAGAGGCAGGTATTCAAAAGTATTCAATCAATATAAAAGAAAGTCATTTACAATGAGAACTGAAACATGTCCGTTGGATTTACTATATAGCGGTTTTAGTGACTTCTTCAAGAGCTATGTACTAGTCTGCTTGGGCTGCCAAAACAAAACACTTTAGACTGGAAGACTTAGACAACAGAATATATCTCTTATAGTTTTGGAAGCAAGAAGTCCTAGACCCAGGTACCAGTAGATCCAGTTTCTGATGAGATCTCTCTCTTACTGGCTGGTAGGCAGTCACCTCACTGTGTCTTCACATGGCTCTTGTTGTGTGTGCGTGGTGAGAGGGAGAGGAAGTCCTTCTAATGTCTCTTATTCTGGGAACCCTGATTTAGTTGGATCAGGTCCCATGCTTATGAACTTATTTACCTTTAATTACTTCCTTAGAGACTCATCTCCAAATACAGCCACACTGGGAATGAGGGACCCCACATACTAATTTGGGGGAAGCACACACATTAAGTCCATGACAAGCTGTAAAATACAGTAGTAGAAACTTAAGTGAGGTTGGAGTGAATTGTGTGTCAGAGAATGTAATTAATCTCAGCAAAATATTAGCAAACCAAATTCAAGAACACATTAAAAAGATTATACACCATGGTCAAGTGGGATTTATCCCTGGGATGCAAGAATATTTCCACAGGGCTCGCTTCAGCAGCACATATACTAAAATTGGACCAATACAGAGAAGATTAGCATGGCCCCTGCACCAGGATGACACACAAATTCGTGAAGCATTCCGTATTTTTTGACACAACATTATAAACTGACTATACTCCAATAAAAAAGAATGGTTCAACATATGCAAATCAATAAATGTTCATTACATCAATAAAATGAAAGGTAAAAATCACATGATTATCTTAATAGATGCAGAAAGGAGAATATCCCACCATTTGTGACAACACAGATGGCCCTGAGTACATTATGCTGAGCAAGATGTGTCAGAAAGATAAAGACAAGAACTGTACGTTATCATCTATGTGTGGAATCTAAAAAAGTCAAACCTGTGAAAAAACAGAGTAAAATGGTAGTTACCACAGGATGCAAGGTATGGGGTTAAGATTAGTGGTGTTTAAGGGTACAAACTTAGCAATGAATAATAAATAAGCCATACAGAGTCAATGTACAGCAAAGTATAGTGAATGCAGACAATAATGTACTCTAGTGACGTAATGTGATAAATATAGTTTCAATGGCAATCATATTACAACATATAAACATACCAAAGTGACATGCTGTACATCATTTGCAAAATACAACATGTCAGATTTATCAAATACAAAAAGGAAAATGGAATTAACAACTTTCCATATGAGAAGTTTGGCTGAGAAGTTGCAGGGTGAGATAAAGCAAACGTTAGGAGTTGTACATTGAAGGTGTTTTTAAAATTTATTTCATGTGAGATATTTTCTGTGTTTGCTTATTTATTTTATATGAAAAAGACAAAAGGAAAGATGAGGTAGGAAGAGAGAGGAGATGAAGAGGTGAAGGTAGGAGGTGAGAACAGGGACAATCAGTAGCAGGTGTTTTCTGAAAAGGCTGAAAGGGGCAAGATCCAAAGCACAGATGAGTGCTTGGCTTTAGATGGGAAGATGTGTGTTTTGTAACAGTTAAAAGGCAGAAGCAATTGGAAGCAGATGCAATGAGGTTTAGGGGTAGAAAGACAAAGAATTTCCATTGGCTGGTTCCAATTTTCTCTTTAAAGGAGAAGGTCTGGGCCTCTGTCAGGTGTTAAGTGGTGACTGGTTCAGTGGGGAGAGAAGGGACAAACCAGGGAAATGCATCCGGGTCCTATGACACTGCATCCAGGTGCGTGGTGAGTGAGCACTAAGCGTGGTGGTCCCTGTGTGATGCCTTGTGATGTGATGTCTTCTTGTAGTACCCAGCTTGGTGAGTAGAGACAAGAGAAATAGATGGTTCATTCAGAATGGTTGTTTGTTGTTTTTGCTTGCTTGTTTTCATATTCCTATATTTTCGTTTGAGACAGGTTCAGAATGAAAGAAAGAAAATTAGGAGACCAGAGTAGTGGGTGAATAGGTCTATTGGACTCATGTGGTTCCTGAGATTTTCTTTAAAATATCTAGAGCATTACAAATACCTAGGAAAGAATGTTAGATTGCATTTCAAAGAACATAGAAAAGAATAGTTGATTGTACCCTAAAATAGATCTTCTCTATTATTGGCTTACAGTATTTCGGTCTTTGGCTTCATAGCACTTAGCATTAATTATAACGTATATTTATTTGTGTGTTTATTTGTTCAATGTCTGTAACTTCTAGTATCATAAACTTGTAACTGTAGCTATTTGCCTCTCTATTTAGTTGAACACTGCTGGTGCTTAATAGTATTTATTGTGTTGAATGTATAGAGTTCATGTAATAATTTTCCTTTAAATACTAGCATAAGGTTCTGTTCATGTACAGGGGTCACTTCTTGTTTGCTAAGCTGATTTCAGATTAGTGATTAATGAAAAGACAGTAGGTTCTGGAATCTAAGTGATGCCAGATAAATTACATAAGCTCTCAGAGTCTCAGTAGTCTCATCTGTAGAAAACACACATCAGAGAAGAAAAGCTTGTTATCTAAAATACTACAAATTGAAGCTACTTCTACACTTCAGGAAAGCAGGGGAATCTAACCCAGGGGAAAGTGATTATGAAAGAGTAGGCCCTATTTAGTTTTAGTGAAATAAATTGAGAAAAGCAAGAATTTAATTATTCTGCATAATAAAGAATTAAGAAATGGTGAGCAATCTAATAGTCCCCAATAGAGTTGTTTCGGGGGAGGATCAGACAGGAAATATGATAAAAGGCTTTAGGTTGAAGATGTGCAGCCCTGAAATGACAGCATTAGGTGAGGGCTATGGAGCCCCGAGCCCGCCCTGGATTGTCTATGGCAGTGAGGAGCAGCAACTTACGGGAGAGGAGTAGTAATAGTACAATAGTCAATTTTGAATGATTGCTTTTATGTTTTGTAATTGCTCTTTCATATCCAGAGAACCTAGATACTGTGTGTGTTTTGCCCCCCTAGGGAATTCAGGTGAAAAAAGCCAGGATTTTCTATGGAGTAAAGAGATGTCATGAGAAGATGATAGTCACAGGATTGGTGGAGAAACAGCCAGAAGTACTGCACGAAATTCTAATCAAGAGATTTATCACACCAAACAAACCTTAGAAACCAAACACATATTGGGGAGGCCACTTGAGATCTCACCGTTAGGAGGGATAACATAGGCTCGTATTATTTCATTTGACGATTTAAAGAACGATTTACCTCAGAGTACTTTAGATTACAAGAAGTTCATAACCATCTACCATGGCAGAATTTGTGGCCGGGAACAAATAAGATAATGTCAGCGCAGCTGTTAGCACATGCAGCACCTTTGTGCAAATTAGAATAAAAAGCAAACTCTTTGGTGGATGAATTAGGAAAAGGTGCCAATTTTGGATGGATGCATCCTGCTTTAAAGGTACAGTCCCTGCCAGGGTGTGCAGATTTCCTTTCTCTGTGGCCAGGAACCTCTGTGTGGTGCAGACTGCACCAATTTTATATAGCAGCCCTTGGATAATATAAGTGCCCTGTATACATTAGGCATGCAACAAAGTGGTAGTGATGCATCCTGGATTACATTAGACCACAATACTGCTCGTTTCTGGAAATTAGAGTAGATATGCTGAAGATAAAGGATTTTCGGTTTTCCCTCCAATGGTCCAATGGATCTAAATTCAAGTATGTGCATGTGTTTGTATATGCGTGTGTATCCATGCATGCACAAATGTACAGGTCTCTGCTTACAAAGTTGGTTTTTGTTGTTTCTTTGAAGTTGCTGATGTCAAATGTATGTATCATAGGAAATTTGATTTATCTCTACTAACTCTTTCAAATACAAATACATTCTACAGACTTTGTTTTAAAGAGGATCTCACAAGGTATCTTGTTTTAGTTTAAATGAACATCCTGGGATGGCTTCTCCTCTCTCACTACAGTCTCAGCTGCACAGATAGCTCAGGCTCCCGGAGCCAGGCTGCCCTGAGGGCAGAATGTGAGCCTCTAACGTTTCATTGTGTTCCAGCCTCCTGCAGCTCTCCACAGGCTCCCCCGCTGATTCTAATGAATGGGTCTTCAGGTGGAGTTGTGACTCATGCTTTTCTGACCTTGGGATAAAACGACAGTTACACACATCTTTTCTAAAATATTGAGCTTCTCTACCCTAAATTCTTGTGTCCTTACTGCTTAATAGTTGACTATCTTAGCTATAATGTGGCTACATCAATCCTCTGCAGAATTAATGATGTTCTAATTGTACTGTTACCTGCCTTGACATATATTTTCCAATTCCCTCTTCTTGGATTAATCTCCAGTTCTCCTAATTACTTGGTAAACTGAAATTTTTCAGGTGATGAATTGAACCAGCTTTCCTGATAGATAACACCAGACATTATTTATGTTCAACCTTCATGTGCAGGACACAGATTTTGGAAATAAGTCTAACAGTTGATGGGAAATATGCTCCTGGCTACACATAAAAGAGCATCTAAATGCATCTAAAATGCTCATCCCGCAAGGTAGTGGGAATGATATCTGTTGAACTTGAACGGTAAATAATGGGATCATGGCATTTCAAAACATTAAAAACAAACATGACGACAACATTATACAGTTTAAACAAGATAAACAAATTCTGTGTGTACAGTAATGAGGTGGATATTGCTAGTTATTTATCCGGTATTGATTTCTTCTTCCTTTTCCGTAACAGAATGCTAATTTAGTTTATGTATGCATTTCTCTCCTACACTGTCCATGCTTCAGGGAAATCTGATCCCAAGATTAATTCCAAGAATGAGTCAGATTGGACTAAAGGAAATCCCAGCTCTCTTGCTAATGATCAGCTCAGGAGTAAGTTTGCGGTCCAATGTTGTCCAGTCAAATATGAGATTAGGTTTTCTGATTAGGTCTTTTAGGAAAGTTTTCCCTTAGTCTTAAGTCTCTGTAAATCAGTTCTCTCTCTCCTGAAAAATATGAGCAACTATATGAAGTTGCTGGCAGTCATTCTACAATCTGATTTTTCAATGAGTCAGACAACTCAGACCTACCTCTGGACTTGGTCTCCCATGAGCTAATACATTTCCTTACTGTTAAGTATGTCCGGTTCAGTGGGACTAACGCTAATGGCAATAAACACAATGTCACACAAATATATGCATAGTAAAAACCTGATAAAGAGGATGAAAAAAAACTGAACTAGGTGTGATAGGGAATTTAGTTTAGGGGTAAGAGAAATCCTCTTTGAAGAGACCCTGTTTAAGCTGAGATCCAAAGAACAATTTTACCAAGTGAAGAATCAGGGAAAGGATATTCCACGCAAAGGCCCAGAGGTAGGAAATTTGTTGGCACTTTTGAGAACTCAGAGAAACTTACTGTGACACAATCAATCAAGTATCAGGAGAAAGCAGGGAAATAGGAAATTGGTACGAAATGAGGCTAGGAATATAAGTAATGACCAGGTACTACAGGATATTTAAAGTATTGGAGTGTGAACGAAAAAATACTGCAAACAAAGAACGCTGAAACCATCAAGTCATCAGCGGCTGCCTCCACTCCCACTCCCCCCACCCCCGCCCAGTGAAGATAAGCCTGCAGCCCAGCCTCTGCAGCTCAGTGCACCCTGAGGGGACTCAGAATAAGAAAGGACAGGACACTGGCCCTAGGTAGCCAGGTGCTTGTCAAAGGAATGAATTCAATGAGCCCAAATGTTTGCTTCCTCCCATACATAGAAAAGCACTAAATTCTTTAACTTGAGATACCAGGTTGTCTTTAGATAACAAGTAATCTTTTATTGTTCCAACTACCTGGTCTTTGTTGCAAAGCTCCCATATATCCTAGCTCCTCCCCTACCTCTTCGGAGCAGTCCCCCAGAGCGATGTGAGAGGCTGTCATCCTGGCTCAAGTCCTCCCGCCAAATAAAACATAACTCTCAGCTTCTAGGCTGTGCATTTATTTCAGTGGATAGAAGGCATCATGAATTCAGTGAAATATCATAATAATATTTCATTATGAAAATAATACACACATGTCTATGTATAACTGAATTGCTGTGCTGTACGCCAGAAATGAATACAGCATTGTAAGTCAACTATACTTCAAGAAAAAATATGTAAGGTTTTGTAAGTGTAATGGTTCTTTTCTTTTTCACATTGTCCCCGCCCACATTAATAACCATAACAGGGGGAGTGAGCGCCTTAGCAGGCATGACCCTGAGCAGAGAGGGGGAATGTGTCCGCACCCAGGTTCCCACTTTCGTCCTTTTCTATTGGTGGAAACAGAATGGCCATATGTCACATTTTCTTTCTTATGCGGCCAACTTAATTAGTTCAATTTTTAAATATGAGAACCAATTTTGCCTGCCCAATTTTTAGTTAACCTAAATCAAAGGTTGCATTTAATTCCTGTGGGTTGTTTGGGTAAATAAGACAAAGATTTTTGTTATCTATGCTTAGTGATAAGCTTGGCTGTATCTTTTTATTAGCAACATACTAGAAGTATATAACTATTGAGAACTCCCAAAGAACATGTAACTCAGAACAGTGAGCCTTCCTACTAATCTTTCTTGATTATTGTGCTTTTGTTAGCTTCGTGTTTCACCTACCATGAGTACACCAGAATCTCCACAAAATACTGATGGGAAAGCAGAGGGAAATAAAACTAATGAGACTGGACCTAGAAGGATTTACATAGGTGAACGGCTCTTCCCTGAGTAGGTGACTAGAAGGAGTCTAAATCAAGGGGCATTGAAGAACAGACACTGGTCTATTCATAGCAGCTGAAATTAAGAGCACTTTAGTCTATTAACAGTAGATGAATTGAAGAAAGTCTGTATTTGATGGGTGAGATACAGTAGCCAGATTTCTCAGGGTGGCAACACAAAATTAAGTAGACAAGAATTTTATGATTTAGGGAAAACACAGATCATGGGGAATAGAGTTTCCTCCCAAAGAGAAGATGATGTCAAAGTTTAGAGCGATTGACAAATAGGTTGAGAATCAGTCAAAGCTCCAGATCCAGTGGGAAAATAGAAAGGTAGTGAGAAACCAACACATATAACCGTTAAAAATAATAGGAACAGGAACAAGTTGTAATTTCTTACTGGTTTCTTCATTAATCAATAAGTTCAATAAAATCTCTGAGACATGTTCAAAAATGTAGCAATCACAATACAAGTACAGCAACAAAAAAGCTGTTACCATCACCATTAATGTAACGAAAACTGTTAACATTCCCATTTTTCATACTAAGCACTTTGCAAACATTCTCTCTCTCATAACAGATATATGTGGTGATGAGTGCTTACCTACCCAATATTCACTGAGAGGAAAAAAAATTCAAAGTAAATTATTATCTGAGGAATGTCCCTTATTACCTTACTGAGACAAAATCCACATAGTTTAACTATGTTATATGTATATTTTATACTTCCAGGCCAAAATAAAATCAGAATCAAAATTTTGAGAATTTACCTGTACCTCTGTGTTTCATAAATAATAACTTCTAGAAGATGTCCTCAAAGCCCTAAATCCTGAATTAACCCAGAGAAAGAACACTGGTATAGACTAAAGGCCTTATGTCCTTTTTTTTGGGGGGGAGGGGGTAATTAGGCTTATTTATTTATTTATTGGAGGTACTGGGGATTGAATCTAGGACCTCATGCATGCTAGGCATGCACTCTACCACTGAGCTATACTGTCCCCCAGGCCTTATGTCCTTGAGTCCAAAATTTTTGATAAAGATGTCACATAGGTTGACTAAATTCATTCATTATCAACTGACCAAGGATCACTAGGCACAAAAAATTTAGTGGACTCAGTATGATAATGAGGAATAATAACAGTGATTAGATATTTATAGAGGGCTTGGCTTAGAAGACAAGTGAGAAAATTCTAAATTTTTATTTGGCAGCTCATATATTAGCTGTTAAAAAGGAATTTCCCAAATTTAAAATTCCTTTAAAACAATCACTTAGTTCATTCATGACGGGTGCGCAAGGGAAATGAAATTATTCACAAAAACAGGAAGAGACAACCTGAGTCCAATGAACTGAATAAACTCCTGGCGCTTGAATCCATGCCAGGCTTGCTCTCATTTATGGTTTTATTTTCCTTGGGCTCTCTTCCTGCTCCAGCAGAGTGTGGCTTTGAAATTATAATTTCAAATGAAGCTAATAATAACTTGTTTTGCTCAAGCTGCTTCTAGCAAAGTATAAAATCCCATGTTGATTTACCCTGTTTGAGTCAGTGAAAGCCAAAAACAATCAGTATGACATAAAAGATAACTACATTTCCCTTTCAAATTTGCATATTGCTGGGGGAAGAGAGTCAAAATAATTTTCACATGTTTTCTGGTTGGGCAAATATATTTCAAGACTTTTTGCTTGAATTATATAGCAGCAGTAGCAACAGTGCATACCTTAATTCCATTTTGAATAGCGGGTGTAGTGCCCTTTAGGATGCAATGAAATGGTTAATTGGTTAGAGAGGTTTCAGAAATATATTCAGTAACTGACTTGTGGACAGTTGCAAATAATCCATCATGAAGCATCCAATTATTTTTTAAGTTACACAAGTACCCTACTCATGGATGAGTGAGCTAACAGAAGATATTGAAGAATAAATATTTGTCAAAAGAATTAAAACTATACATAAAATTATTGTTATTTATTTTTTAGTTGTGGCAGAGGTAATTTGGTTTGTTTGTTTGTTTGTTTATTTTTGGAGGAGGTACTGGGAATTGAACCCAGGATCTCATGCATGCTAATCCTATGCTTTACCATTTGAGCTATACCCTCCCCTTGGTTTATTTATTTATCTACATTTATTCATTTATTTATTTGATGATGTCAAAAGGGCCAGAAAGTCACAGGTGGATCAGTCAGGGCATGAAGATTCAAGTAAATTTTATAATATGAAAATAGAATCCTTTAAACAGCGGTTTAATTTACCGCTGTTCATGAAAACTATATAGTTTAACAACTCATTCTAATAACAAAACTCATATGAAAGCTCCTTCACTTCATGTTCAGTTTAATATTTTTAACCACTAGAGCAGGCATTCCTCCATGTAATACTACAGTTTTACATTTACATAACACATATACCTCCTCCTTTATTTTAATATTACCATGAACAATTGACATAGAAAAATCTTTTGCTGTATTTGGTTTTAAAGAAATAACCATTTCCCTGTCATTACTTATTTCCCATTTATAATCCACAGATACAAACCTACCTAAAATTTGTGGCCCTTTTCTTGTGCATTTATCCTCTAGAGTGGGGTCTTCCCATCTCCACTCGATATATGACCCAGTAGATACATGTGTAACTGTTCAATTAATTAGGAAAGATCCTCACTGAATTAATAATTCTTTCCTTTTGATATCACTAGTTATGATGTGATTGTCTTTTGTAATACCTCTTTAAATGATGTTACGGTCTTAACTTCTTATAATCTGTGTCTCACATTCTGCTAAGTTTAGTTACATTTTGTTTTAAAATTTGCCAGGAAAGAGATCAATGTGTTTGCTCACAGAGTAATTTTTAGGATGGTCTGGAATGATGTCTGAGATCTAATAAAATGAAGTGTAAAAGGGAGGCAAATGGAAATCCTGTGTTGAGAGCTTAAAAAATACAAATTTTGGAAAAATATAATTTAATGGCATATGGGAAAGAAAAATATTTAGGAACCTACGATTTATTGTATGCTCCATTTGTGTTAACAGCGTGATGGCATTGCCAATAATGTTCATACGCTTTTAGGTTACCTTTGTAGACACAAAGGTGTTTTGGTTATCCTATACCTCAGTTCTGGAGGAATATCATTCCCAAATTAATCTAGTGAAAGGTGGAATGGCCAAATTAATCTCTGACAAAGTAGGCTACAGAGTACAGATCAGTGATAAAGAAGAACATTTCATAATTATAAGGGCCCAGTTCATTATAATATAACAGTCTTAAACATGTATGTACTTAAAATAGTTTCAAAGCATGTGAAGGAAGGACTCATAAAACTTCCAGAAGAAAACAAAAACTCCAGAATTATAGCTGGAGATTTTAATATTTCTTTCTCAATAACTGAGTGAACTAACTGAGCAATACTCAGTAAATAAACAAAAGACTTGAAAAATATTACTAACCAGCTTGTCCTAAACAGTATGTACAGAGAACTATCCAACAACAGTGAAATACACATTCTTCTCAAATGCACCTAGAATATTTACCAAAATAGATTATATTGGGGGTCATATAACAAGTCTCATTAATGTTTAAAAATTTTTCAATTATGAAATATGTTCTATGATCATGGTAGAATTAAATCAGAAATGGAAAAGAAACAGCATTTGAAAACTCTCAAATATTTGCAAACTAAAAACAAAACAAAACAAAAACCCAAAATACACTTCAAAATAACCTGTGAGTGAAAGAGGAAATCAAACAGGAAATTAGAAGTTATTTCAAATGAATAAAAATGAAAGCACAACACTATCAGAATTAAAAGAGCACTTATAGGGAAATTTATGGTGCTAAACATCCACATAAAAAAATAAGAAATGACTTAAACCAAGGACTTTTGCTTCCACCTTAAGGAAATGGGAAAAAACTAATTAAAAGGAAAGTAAGTAAAGAAATAAAAGGATAAAGAGTAGCAGCCAATGAGTAGAAAACAGAGAAATCAAAGAGAAAAGCAAAGAAAGAGAAAGCTGGTTTCTTGAGGTCAATGAAATTGATAAAACTCTAGCTAGATGAAACACACAAAAAAGGAAAAGACAAATTATAATTATCAGGAATAACCATTAAAATCACCACAGATTCAATAGGTATTACAATGATTATGAAGGAATGAGTAACTTTATGCGAATAAATTTGACAACTTGAATGAAATTGACAAATCTCTGACAGGCACAATCTATTGCAGTTCACTCAAGAAGAACAGGTAACCTAAATAGAACTATACATATTAAAAACTTAAATTGTAGTATAAAATCTTCTCACAAAGAAAATTCCAGCCTGAGATGAATTTACTGGTGAATCCTACTAAACATTTAAGGATAGAATAATTCCAATTCTACATAAACTCTTCCAGTAAAGAAGAGAAGGGAATATTATTCAACTCACCCTATAAGTTCAGAATTACTCTGATTTCAGACACTAAAAAAAGTATAAATCAGTATCACTTATGAACAGAGGTGCAAAAATTCTTTAAAAAAATCAAATAAGACCAAATCATATATAAAGAGAATAATAATTATAACCAGTTTCCCTAGAATACAAGGTTAATTAAACATATGAAGTTTATCTATGTAATTAATCATAAAAATAAAACAAAAATAAAAACAAAACAAAATTATATGATCATCTTAGAAGACACAAAAAAGCATTTGACTGTTTCCAAAATATATTTCTGGTAAAAAACAAAACTCTCAGCAAATTATGAATAGAGTTGACTTGATTAAGGGCATCTATGGAAAACCTACAGATAACATCATAAAAGACTGAAAACTTTTCTCTTAAAATCAGGAAGGATAAAGGGATCTTCCTTCTCACTTCTATTCAGCATCCTACTGGAGGTTCTAGCCAGTGCAATCAGGAAAGAAAAAAATAGGATGGGATAAAGCTGCTTTATTCACAGATGACATGATTATGATTATCTATGTAGAAAATCCTATGACATCTACCAAAAGGAGCTACTAGATAGAATTAATAAGTGAGTTTAGCAAGATTGTTCATGGATTAGAAGATTCATTCTTGTTCAAGAGATCAATTTGCCCTCAAATGATGTATAGATTTAACACAACCCCAATAAAAATCTCACCAGATATTTTTGTAGAAATTGACAAGTTGATTCTAAAACTCATATAGAAATGCAAATATAGCCAAAAGAATTTGAAAAAGCAAAATAAAATTGAAAAATTAATACCACCTGTCCTCCAGTAAAAGTAAGGATGCAAGTAAGAAAGAAATTCACCAGCATATGAGCCCCTGTTGGTGTTTTGACTCTGTTCCTCAATCTGCCTGTTATTTACTTTGCAGAGTCCTCAGGTGGTTGATTTTTGAATTCTGTCTAGAGATTTAATTTGTAATGAGGGGAAGAGGTAGGATGTAGTCAGTTTACTGCAGCTTGGCTGGTACAAGTAGTCTTTAATAATTTTTTAAAAGAATCAATTTGTAACATTTTTGATCCTCTATGTTCTAAGTTTGCTTCATATGTTATTAATTTTTGTGTTCATGCTTATTATTTTCTTCTTTCTTTGAATTTGATTAATATGTGATGTTTTGATGCTAACAGAAGTTCTACATGTCAAAATTCAATGGGAAAAAGGAAGGCCTTCAGTCCTACAGCATTCAACTTCTGAGCAAAGGCTCTGAACTATTTTTTTTTTTGTCATCATCCTTCTAATAAAAGGCATGTTTTTTGTCTTTACTCTCTGAAATCTCCTTCTCCTTTTTTCGTCACAGTGTTAGACTGTAATTTTATGCAAAACCAAATGAATAGTGCTCATGATTTAGTGATTTGAGGGATTTTGCATACCAAACACATTATAACATACGGGATAAGAACAAAGAATTCTAGAGTGGGCAAAATCTGGATTCAATTCAGATCTATCATATATCAGCTGTATGACCTTGAAACAATTGCTTAAAGAGTCCTCAAATCCTTTATCTATAAAATTGAAGTAGTAATAGCTACTGGCCATGGTTATGAGGATTAAAGAAGATTTTGCACGTGAGGCGTCTAGCACATGGTTAGCATGTGGTAAGCACTAAGTTAATGGTAGCTACACATTAATCTTAGGACAGTGAATATTTTAATTGATGACACTTCTTCTGGAGTTTTGTAACATTTCATTAAATGATTTTTATTTTTTAAGCTTTGTACTTTAATGGTTTTAATTTTGTGTGACATTTAAATTGAAAAACTAGAGGGAAACTCTATTGTCATGATATGAAGTAGGAGCTGGAATTCTACATTCAGAAATAGTATATCCACTCCTGTTGGACTGAAGGGAGAAGTTGGCCTTTGATAACTTCCTTGAAAGATCCTACATAGAGGCTGTTGTTGGATATCTTATCCCTGCCTATTTTATAAAGCCAAATATGCCTCTCTGTGGTTATTTAATGGACTTGATTAGCTAGATGCTTCTCTGCATGGTAAGGATTAATTTAGAAAGCTAATAAGCATCACGTACAGGGCATATTTATTTTGAAGCAAAACAGAAAAAACTTTTGAAGCGAACTGATTCCAAATGCACTAATTTGAATTTGTCTGCTTCACTTGAGCTCTGTTATACTTTTTGAGATCATTGAATGTGAATAATGAACTGATCTTAATTCACATATTTGGAGGGGCACGGAATAGACAAATTCAAGTTTGAACAGTCTTCACATTTTTGAGTTTTATTCTGAAATTTTCTATTTTGTAGAGGGAAATAATAAAAATAAAATCTAAGTTTTAACATTAAATGGTCTCATGATTGATTCTTTTATTAACTAAAAGCTTATTAAAGCCCAACCTACTACAGAAATGAAATAAAATTTCATTCACCTTAAAGAAATAATAACTCTTACAGCACTCTATTATAAAGTACTGAGGTGGTGTATAAGTACCTTAAGCAAACTAACACAGTAAACAGAGGGGACCCAGCTGTTGGTTTCACTGATAGTCTCTGTGTTTTTCCTTTCTATTTCACTTATTTCTGCTCCTATCTTTATTATTTTTTTCTTTGCTTGCTTTGGGTTTTATTTTGCTTTTATTTTTCCAATTTCTTAACATGATAAATAGGCTCATTGATCTGAGACTTTTTTTTTAAATATGCAAGTAATGTTACATGTAAGCACTACTTTAATTAAATCTCATTGTATTGAGGTAAATTATGTCCCCCTCAAGAGATATGCTGAAGAAATAATCCCCAGTACCTGTAACAGTGACCTTATCTGGAAGTAGGATCTTTGCAGAAGTTATCAAGTTAATTTAAGGTCATCATCCTGGCTTCTGGTGAGCCCTAAATCCAATGACTGGGATCATTAAAAGAGAAAGGGAGAGAGATTTAGATAGAGAGACTCGGGGAAGAAGGCCATGTGAAGAATGAAGCAAGACTGAACTGATGCAGCCCTAAACCAAAACCAATAAACAAGCAAGCAAACCCCACCCATATACCTGAAACCACAAAAGGCAAGGAAGAGGAAAAGATGGAATCTCCCCTAGAACCTTCAAAGGGAGCATGACCCTGCCAACACCTTGATTTGGACATCTAGCCTCCAGAATTATGAGAGAATAAAGTCTGTTGTTTGAAACCACCTAGTCTGAAGTACTTTGTTACAGCAGGGTTAGGAAACTAAAATGCCCATACATTTTATATTTTTTTTCACCTTCATTCAGTTAAAAATATTTTCAAACTTCCCTCTTAATTTTTCTTTAACCTATAGGTCAAGTAGAAATGTGTTGCCTGTTTTTTCCAATGTTTGAAAAATTTTCTCTTGCTACTGATTTCTAGTTTTAGAGGTATATTTTACATTATTTTATCTAAGTGGTAGTCACCTCCAAGGTTTGATGTGACTAGCATATCTCAATTTATCTTACCCAGATTTTTAGGGCTCCATAGCCATATCTGGCCACTAGCTGCTGTTTTAGATGGCATAGTCTGTCTTATTTGCATATTTTTACTTTAAACCTATCTGCAAGTGTGGGGGAATCGTTTCCTGATGGGGCAACCTTAACCACTGAGATAACTGAGGGGGAAGGAAGCTGAGTTGATAAATTCTCACATCTATAGGCTGCTCAGAGGAGAGATTTTTCTTTTCAGTCCATCCAGCCTTGCCTTTTGTGCCTGGTAACTGCACAAAGGTCCTGAAGTTTCTTTCCTTGTTCTTGATACTTTGTGAAGCAATTGCCTGTGTTGTAATCCAGTGTAATCCACCTGATGCATTTGCTTTATATCCATTTTTCTTTACCTATTCCTCTTTTTTTTAACCATATCTTTCACAACTTTTTCAGCTGCCAAGTGTCAGATTTTAAACCTTGCCTTATCTTCTATTTTCTAGAGAATCTTGGCTAATACTGACACACTAAAATAATCCATCATGTTAACGGATGGAAACAAAAAGTTAACAATGAAAAGTCTATGTTCATCTCCATAGCTAGATCAAAGTTATTATAGAGAAGATTATATTTAGAGTATCAATAAAATGATAAAATTATAAGAAACTGAACAATATTATCTGACAGATGTTTTTAAATCCTGAAAGAAACAAGGTTTTTTATTTCCTCAGATACACAATTTGACTATGAATTAGGAAAAAATGGGAAAAATAAATAAGCAAGAACGAGTAGAAAAATCCTGAAAAACATGACAAAAAATTGGAATAGTCATATAAGTTATTAAAACATATTGCAAAGGCTCTGTAATTAAAACAGTGTAATATTTTACCAGGAAAAACAAAGGGAGGGATGTAACCTAATAGAAAATGCAGAAACAAACACAAGGGCAAACATAAATTTAGTGTATGATAAAGATAATTGCTCAAAACAGCAACAACAAGAGACTTTTAAAATAAGTGATATTTGGGTAACTCAGATAATTTGTGAAAATACAAAATTAAGTTCTTTTCTTATGTCATACATTGAGGTAGATTTTCAAATCGTAAGAAATCTCAGTGGAAAAATGAAGGTGTATGAGCCCTAGGAATCTGAAAAGTGAATGAGTAACTCTTGAAACTCTACCTCATATCTAGAAGATCTAAAGAAATTATTAGTTTTTTAATTCAGAAGACTTTCTTATATGACAGATTTAAAAACACATTTTTTAAATACATGTTAGAGGAGATCCTAGATTGCCTGCCACCTGGTTGATGAAATAAAATTCATATTTTAAGGCAAGATGAGAGACATTTAAACGTAACACTTTTTCTCTGCCCATCCGGGCCTCCTCTCTCCCCTCTAGTGTGCATAGTGCATCTGCATTCTGAGTTAACTAGATCTTCCCAATGGCAGAAATAACTGCTCAACCATAAAGATTATTTTTAAAAAGTTCTGGTGTCAGCCATGTAACTCCTTAGAAGATAACAATGCTTTCTCAGTCCTGTAAAGGGTCATAATACCCACCACTTACCTTGTACGTGCAGACATATTTGGTGAACTTTATGTCCAATGCACTATATCATTTCCCTTAGAGATAGCCATCCAATAAAAATAGCCATGACTAGGTGACTTGAAATGATTGACCAAGTACATAGTTCTATAAGATCAGTAATTGTAATAGTGGAACTCTAGAGATGAGAAGAAGCAACAAGAGGGAACCATTTCCTGGATCACAGCAGACAAGTCAGACAGTTCAGAGACGTTGGCTCCCGTTCACAGGTCCTGGTCCAATAATAGCACGTTGAGGGGCCTATCAATGAAATTCCCACCTGACCTGGGAATGAGCATTCTTAGCATTATGGGACAAATCAGTCATGAAATGCCTCCCAACCTTGGTCAAAATTAAGACCCAAAGGGAGGGAATTGTAAAATTAATTGCCCATCATCTAGTTTTACAAGAACCAAATTACTAGCCACTGCAATTGCTAACCTACAAGACACCCCACAAAAAATTTAGAGTGAAGATCAGGATGAGGCATTATGTGCTCTGGGAAAACTGGCAAAACCAGCCCTCAGAGAGTTACATAGTTTCAGGAGAAAATTTTATGAACCCAGTTTCTTGCATGTTTCCACCCTTAGAAAATCACTAAAATCCATTAACTAAGGTATTTGTTTCTCTCAAATAGCAGTAATCTTCTGCCAAGATATGTGCTTGATTGCATGCACCCCTTTGCCAAAATCACACGTGTACTGGCCTCCCCAACTTAACTCTCTGGGACAGTCCTTAGAGCTTTCTGAAAGACTGTCTCCTGGGTTATAACCTCAGTTTGATTTTAATACAATTCTCTATCTTTTTCTTAGATTGACTCATTTTTCAGCGCCATGGTAAAACTGGGAGGTTGTAAAATTTGATGTCATTAAATTATAATGTGGAAAATAGTGTACTAACTGGAAAGTTTTGGATATTAACAATGAAGACTTCGCTTGGCAATTTCATAATCCTTGGGAGTCTATCCCAAAGTTACATTGAAAAATTAAGCTCAACCTTATTGATATTTTATATATACGTATGGGTGTGGGTCTATATATATTTATATATAGACACAGATACACACACAAATAAATACTATTTATTGAATCCTGATACCCTTAGGCTCTGGCACAAAGCCAATCACATTATAGTTTACATATTATTATTAAGAATCTAATATTCACTATGCATTGGCTCATATTCAAACAAATTGAGTGAAGTCAGGCTTAGCACTTTTGATTCTCCTCTTATCCTTTTCCAACATTTAGTTTTGCTGCTTCAGAGTTCTTTTTTACTTTTTTTAATAATGATCTTCCTGGACTCAACTGATAGTTGGAGAGTTAGAAAGCACTTTTCTTTGGAACTTGTGATTGTAATTGAAGGGCTACACAGAAGAAGGTGAATAAGACATAATTTTCCCTCTTAGTTTGCCCAGGACACAGGGACACAGCAGGTCTGTAGTCATTGATCACAAGTGCCAAAGACACTCCAAACTTTCCTTCTTACCTTTTAATTTCTCTTTTGGGGATATGAGTTATCATGGTAGGAGGAGAGGGTAGATTTGCAAAGCCATTTGAAAATGCTGGAATGTAGGCTGAGGGCTCACATCAAGAGTTTGTGAACACTCCCAATCTAAGCCAGACTTGGATCCCTGACACTCTTTTGATGTCTTGAACGCCACAAGATCAATGCAATCTCTATTATTCAGCAAACTGGCTGCAGCCTTGTGTAAGGATCATGGCTGCTAATGATGCGGTATTTAGTGTTCCTCATAAAACTTAGACACGTTGTATCTAATTCTGGGAGGTGCCATTGGTATTCCTGTTTTATGGATAAAAATATTGATGGTCAAAGAGGTTAAACCTCTTCAGAAGGGACTGAAAGTTTATCGCTTTACCCCTTCCTAAATTCAAGCACTACCCTGGAAACTAATAGATTATGAAAAACACTGAATTCTGAAATATGAAAAATGTGGCTCTGACCTAATCCCCAGCAAATCATTGCCTGAGAAAACTGAATGCTCTCAATGCTCCATATTTTTTGTGTCTTTAAATTTTAGTGGAAGATCACTCCTCTCTTTCTGAGTTCTATGCAGACCATAAATGAGGTCCTGGGAGGTAACAGGAAGCTGCTCTCCAACCTCAGAGGAGAGGAGTACTTCATCTTACTGAGGAGCGTGAGAAGAGCATTATTCTTCGTGGTACTCCCACATTTACAGTCACCTGCCTGTGGGGCCCCAGGATTCTCCTATTGCTTCCACTTCCCTGCAGAAGCTCACCAAACAAACGACAACCTGCAATCTGTATAACATGGTGAGCAAATGAGTCAGACTCATCCAGAACTGAGGCGGGGGCAGGGAGGGAGGGTGGTGGTGGTGAATGGAGTAAAATGGCTGTTTTCTTCACATTTAACTAAAAATCCCTATCCTATATGGTTTTTAAAAATTGTTTTAATTGAGGAAACTTTGGTTTATAACATTATATATGTTTCATGTTTACACCATCATATTTTGACTTCTGTATACACTACAGTCTGCTCACCAGCAAAAGTTTAATTTCTACTTGTCACCATATGGTTGACCCCTCTTTACCCATTTCTCCCCTCTCCCACTCCACTATGCCTCTGGTAAACACAATTCTGTTCTCATTATCTATGTGTTTGTTTTCATTTGGTTGTTTAGTTCACTTATTTGGTTGTTTTGCTGTTTTGTGTAGTCTACATATGACTGAAATCATATGGTATCTGTATTTCTCCATCTGACTTATTTCACTTAGCTTAATACCCTCAGGTTCCATCCATGTTGTTAAAAATGTCAAGATTTCATCTTTTTTCAGTGGCCAAGCAGTGTTCCATTGTGTATGTACACCACGTTTTTATCTTCTTTTGATAAGGAGAAAGTGTTTCCTCTTTAGCTCCTTAAAAAGTATTAACAAAATATCGAATCCATTGTTTTATTTAAAAACAAAATTTGTATTTTCTATTTGTAATACCAGATGTTTTAAGACAATATAAGATTCTCCAAGTGGAAAAATACATATGTATATACATATGTATATGTATGTCATATTTTCTTTATCCTTTATCTGTTGATGAGCACTTAGATTGTTTCCATATCTTGGCTATTGTAAATAATGTTGCAGTGAACATAGGGGTATACATATCTTTAAGATTTAATTTTTTGTATTCTTTGGATAAATACTCCAAAGTGGACCAATTTACTTTCCCACCAAAAGAGCACGAGGGCTCCCTTTTCCTTACATTCTCTCCAATACTTCTTATTTCTTGACTTTTTGATAATATCCATTCTAACAGGTGTGAGGTGATATCTCATTGTGATTTTAATTTACATTTCCCTAATAATTAGTTATGTTGAACACCCTTTCAAATGTGCCATCTGGATGTCTTCTTTGAAAAAAAAAGTCTATTAAGTTCCTCTGCCCACTTTTTAATCAGGTTTTTTTGGGATTTTTTGTTATTGTGTTTTAAGAATCCTTTATATATTTTGGATATTAACCCTTTCTCAGATATAAAATTTGTAAATATCTTCTTCCATTTGGTAGGTTGTCTATCTACTTTGTTGATGGTTTCCTTTGCTGTTCAGAAGCTTTTTAGTTTGAAGTAGTCCCATTTGTTTATTTTTGCTTTTGTTTTTCTTGACTGAGAAGGATCTAGAAAGATCTTGCTAAGACTGATGTCAATGAGCATCCTGCCTATGCTTTATTCTAGGAGTTTTATGGCTTTATGTCTTACATTCAAGTCTTTAACCCATTTTGAGTTGATTTGTGTGTGTGGTGGAAGATAGTGTTCTTGTTTTATTCTTTTGCACATTCCTGTCCAGTTTTCCCAACATCATTTATTGAAGACAATCTTTTTCCATTGTGTGTTTTTGCTCCTTTATCAGAGATTAATTGTTCATATATATGTGTAGGTTTATTTCTTGGTTCTCAATTCTGTACCATTAATCTGTGTGTCTGTTTATCTGCCAATACCATGCAGTTTTGATTACTATGGGAATGTGATCCCTCCAGCTTTATTCTTTTCTCTCCAGATTTCTTTGGCTTTTTGGGGTCTTTTGTGGTTCCATATGCATTTTAGGATTTTTTTTGTTGTTCTATTTCTGTGAAAATGTCATTGGAATTTTGATAAGTATTACATTGAATCTGTAGATTACTTTAAGTAATATGGACATTTTATCAATGTTAATTCTTCCAATGCATGAGCATGAAATACATTTCCATTTCTTTGTGTCTTCAATTTTTTTCAACAGTGTCATAGTTTGTAGTGTACAGATCTTTCACCTTTTTGGTTAAATTTATTCCCAGGTATTTTATTCTTTTTGTTGTGATTGTAAATGGAATTGCTTCCTTAATTCCTCTTTCTTTTCAAACTGTCACTTTTAGAATGCTTAAAGTTTAGTGAGTAGTCATGTTCCCTATTTCTGCCCTTAAAGCTGATTCTGTTCCTTGTTAAATACACACACACACACACACATTTTTTTAGGTTTCATTGGAATGCTTTTAGTGTTTGCTTCTCTTTCTTTTCTTTACAAAATAAATGTTTACTAGCTTATGTAGAAGTAAGCTTATTTTCTAGAGTATTCCCAAACACATCCCACTCATCCAAAGCAGAACCAGCCTTGAGTATAGCTGCCAAATGCCTTAATCTCTTGATTAAGTTATTTGTTTGTGCCTTGAGCAATAAATTAGTGGCGGGGGGGGGATTAGAACAGACACTCCCGAGATGCTTCCATACCTCCTGCTTCAGTTACGAGAAGGAAAATAATGAAGATTTTCTGTTGAAAGCTTGTTGGTAATTAGACTTTCTATTATCTAAATACTAATTGGCTTCTTATTCAATCTATTCACTTAAGGTGAAATACTAATTAAGTCTTTTCTCTTCATGATTTTTCTGAAGACAACAAAACAGCTAATGAATAGAAGGGAGTTCAGGGTTTTCAATGAATGCAAGTCAATATATACAAGGAGTTAATGTATTTTATTAGGGCTTTTCCAGATAACAAATGCAACATGGTTTGCATAGATTTACCATTATTAAAAATCTCTAAAATTTTTAGTAGGCCAGGTATGCCATAATGGGAGAACAGAATTAAACCTGTGATGAATGTGAGTGAGGCTCCCTACATCTCTCTACATCTTCCCTATTTCCTTTATGCTGCTGTTTGCTCTCTTCACTACATTAACGTGCTTGAGAGCCCAGCAGGCTTGCCTGTTCCTGCTGTGAGTACGTGTGTGGGTTCCAGCTCCTTAGAGAGGCAAAATCATACTGATAATAACTTTCTGTTAGTGGCTATTCAGAAAAGCTAACGGCTGTTGCATGCCCATACTAACTACTATTTATTGATGTAGATAGTGTTTAAATGTGTTTTTGCGAAAAGATGCTCAAGCTTCTTTAGAAGGAAAAATGGTTTCTGGTAAACTTGGTTGGACTTTTTTGCATGAGAAACAAATAAGCAGAAGAGTATGAAGCTACTGTTTAACTATATTTTGAAATAGTTTAACTCATAATACGTTACAATAATAGAATAGAGCTTACGCCTGTACTCAGCACTCCCTCTACTCAGCTCTGCCCAATAAGAACATTTAAGGTGACCATAGTACATTTTCAAAGCCAGGAAACTGACATTCATACAATGTCATTAACTAAACTACAGACCTTATTAAGATTTCACCAGTTTTTATATGCATTTGTTTTTGTTTTGTTTTGTTTTTTGGCGTACAACATGATAAAAGTTTTACCACATGTATGGTTCCATATAACCACCACCAATATCAAGACTCAGACCATTCCATCCACATAGAGAACATCCCTAATCCCTGGCTCCCTCACTACAATTTTGTCCTTTTGAGAATGGTATATAAATAGAATCATGTAATATGTAACCTTTTAGGGTTGGCTTTTCCTATTAAGTATAATGTCCTTGAGATCCATCCAAGTAGATGATTATTATTCCAGAGTATGGATATTCTTTTTTTAATTCATGAAAGCTTTTTTTAAAATGAAGGACATTTGAATTGTTTCTAAATTTTGCTTATTACAAATAAAGAGACTATAAACATTTATGTACAGGTTTTTATGTAGACATACATTTTCATTTTTGCTGGAATAAATACTCAAGAGTGAAATTACTGTGTTGTGAAATAATATTAACACACATACACACAGAATCATCTCTGGAGTATGTAAAGATATATGAAAAAGTATGGCCATGAAACAATCTATCTTGCAAATGCATTTAAGTTTAATAAGCATACTAAATGTTATTTTCAAAAGATAGCTCCGGGTGGACTTTCTAAGCACTCTCTGTCCTGTTACCATTCTCTGATGTGGCATCAGAAGCATCCTTACAAAACTTGATCATAGTTTTGGATGTATAAAAACAAGAGGTCTATCTGCCAAGAACTTTCTTTTTATGTATTTGTGCTTAATGCACGTGGAACTAATTTTTGATATCATGTCATAATGGACCCATTCTTGACCCAACCATTGATAATTATCACACTGCAATTTTTTAAAAAATATTCCACCCTTTTCTGATCTGAAACGCAATTTTCATCATATATTAAAATTCTTTGTTCACATTTCCGTGTTCTATATCTATTCTAATACCTGTTTAATACTTTCACTAAAAACAGTCACAAATTTTAGGGTATCTTTTATTATCTTTAAGATAACATTTTCTGTGTGTCAATATATTTAGATACATCTTCCTATGTGTATACTATAATTTGATAAAATTTTAAAATTTGTTCCCTAAGCATCATGCTCATCTTTTATTAGAGATATGCCTATGATACACACAAACACACACACACACACACACACCCCACACATACATATGCAAACACATATGGAAAGAAAGAGAAAGTGACTGAGTTGAGAGAGTTAGTTGAATTGAAATTGAGAGAGAAAGAGTTGCTACGGAAAATGGAAACCTTTTAAAATTATGTTTCCTATTTTGTTGTTACAGATAGAAGAACATTGATTTTTGTATATTGATTGTGTGTTTACCAAAGTTGCTAAGTTCTCTCATTAATCATAAAGATTTTAAATCCCACTGGGTTTTCTATAGACAGTACTTTGTGAACACGACAGTTCTGCTTCTTCATTTATAATCTTTACAACATTATATCTTTCTCTTGATACATATACTGGCTAGAACTCCTTACTTCCTTTACTTCTTTCCTAGGTATGACATGCTTTCCTGGTTTCCTCTCTGCTTTGCTGGCATCTCATTCTCTGCTTCTTTATTTTTCCAACCTGCAAAAGCTGGATGCCCCAGGCATCAGACCTTTGATTTCCTCTACTTTGTGTTTATATTCCCTAAGTAAACTCATTTAGTCTCACTGCTTTAAGCACATAATATCACTGATGACTCTCAAGTTTATAAATATAGGCTAGTACTCTTTCTTGAATACGACATGTGCATGTAACACTGTGTATTCAATTCCTCCAACTTAAATGTATATTAAGGATCTGAAATGTAGCATCTTGGAAAAGAAAATCCAAATACTGGCAAGCTGGAGCATTGGCAAGTTGAAGTGTAAGAGCATATAAGAACCAGACTGTGAATTTCATTACAGTCATTATGAAATTGTATCTTTGTTCTAAAAAATGACAAATTATTGATGTTTTAAGGAAGGAATAATAGATTCAAATTTGCCATGTTAGAAACCCTAGCCATAAAGGTAGATTGACGAGGCACATGAGTAGATTAAAAATGCAGCTCAGATGTTATCAATAATCTGGTGAGAGAGGATAGAAGCTGAGCTGAGGGGAGTTGGCTCTAGAGATAGAGAGAAAGAAATGTATTTGAGAAATGATTTTCATATGCTAAACATACTGAATGCTTACATATAATTGGCTCTGCTTCTGATTTGCATATTCTAGCCTGTTGATTTATCACCTCACTCTTGTATCAGTATGATACTATTTTAATTACAGCAATTTTTGTATATGTTTTAAAATTTGGCAATATCCTTACTCATTTTTGGGTCTTTTTCTTTAAATCAAAGGACTATTTTTTACCATTTACTTCCTAGAACAGAAGATCTAAGACAAACATATTTTTCCAGATATTTTTAACCAAGCTAACATTTTCAAATAAGGGTATTTTACATAAAATTGGGTTATTTATTTCCCCAGAAATATCAGAAGATCCACCTATATTATTTCTTATATTTCAACAATTGGCAGGAGCTAAGAGACTGCTGTTCTAAGAGAGGATGAGAACGTACATGTTCTGGTTTGTCTAGGATCGTCTGGATTATAAATCCTGCCTGGAATAGTAATTAATGGTGCCTCTTTTTACTCTTATGTGTACTGGGTAAGAAAACGAATTGTAGACTTACCCTACCTTTGCATATTGTAAATGACCTTTCACTTGTCTTGATTTTTTAATTTAGGTTAACTACTTAGAACTTTCAAGCCTTTGAATTTAGGAATAGTGTTTCTAGACGAACATTAGCAGAAGTTTGTCAAGTTCTCCAAATCTCACTATATTTTTCATTGAATATATAATGCATTATAAGTGACTTGGAAAGTGCGGAGAAGATTTTGTTTTAATTCCCAATATCACTCTATTTATTAACCTTGAATTTAGCCATGAAATATGATTCAGATTCCAAAGTTATCTCTTTATTGACTTAAGTTAATCAGACCTGGCAGTTTCCTTAACCATGGTGATTAGTTAAGAGTTGAACACTTGAATTAAAATTGACCCTTTAGAATGTATTTCAGAGTTTTTATTTGGAGTTTGCGAAAGACAAATATCTCCCGTCCCCCACCCCTAATGTAGACAAGGAATCCTACAATCCAGGGAGCTTTGGGCAACTAACTTGCAATCAGGAAGAAAACAAACCTTAGAATAAAGCTAACAACATTCAAGGCAGAAAATAAAGACAGAAATATAAACTGAGACTTTGGATATAAGTCAATAAGTTAAGCCAACCTTGAATTTTGATTTTCTTCTGGACTTCCAGTTATATGAGTCAATAAATACCCTCATCCATAATGCCAGTTTGATTTAATTTGATGTTAGTTTGCACATTAAGTATCCTGAGTAACACAAGAAGAAGTAACTTTTGGATTTCATATTCCCAGCCAGGAAAGGAATATGACCTGCATTTGTCTACATCTTTTATACATGACTCAGTAAATGTTTGCCTGCTTGTTTTTCTGTACATCTGCTGTAATTTTATTCATCATGATTTTCCTGGAAAGGATTATTATATTGACTAGATTGTCAACATAATTTGAACTTCAGATTTTAAATACACTAGCCATACATGCAAAATGGTGAAGAAAAGCATTGTTTAGGAAATCTAAAAATTCAAAAGATAGTTCAGATGTTTAAAACAAAGGAAGTGTAGTAAATTTTCACTTCTGAATGTTGATAACACACAAAAATCTAAGATTGACATGTTATTTGAGAAAATTGGAGAAAATATCCTGATCATAATTCATGGCTCACGAAACAGGAAATTATATTGCAAATGATTCAAAATAGATAAGCAAGGTGGGGAGAATATAGCTCAATGGTAGAGCACATGCTTAGCATGCATGAGGTCCTAGGTTCAATCCCCAGTACCTCCATTAAAATAAATACGTAAATAAACCTAATTAACCTACCCCCTCAAACAAGGAAAATAAAAAATTTTAATTTAGCCTACAAGTTAAAAATAAAAGGCTTTTATGAATATCAAATATATTGACAAGGAGTTTAAAATTACCTACAACCTTTAGCTTTCGACAAATGGCAACTTTCTTAAACTGCCTGTTAAGACAAATTAAAAACTTTGCAGAAACTTTTAAAACCATTTAAAAATATGAAAAACCATTAAATTTTTTGTATTAAATTTATAAATTTTTAAAAGAAACATGCTTTACTAAATTAAACAAAGATAGTGAACAACTTTTTTGTTGACTTGATCATTTGGTAAAATGATCATTTCATGAGACGATGTTTGGTGAAATGATCCATTTCTGCTCTTAATAATTAAGGTATGCTTTGCTCTAAAACTTACTGTAAAAATTCTTAATTTTTATGTCTTTTGCTCTGTATTGGTATGCAGTAACTCTGTGCTTGATATTTTCAAATGAAAATGCAGTATAAAGAAATGGTATTTGCTTTTTGAAATGTCTGTCAAGCCCTCTGTGTTCCTAAGTCACGTGCAGTTTGTGAAAGAAGGACAAACAATTCTGAAGTTTTGCAGTGGGTATCTAATTCTGAGTGTAGCCTTTCTTTCCATTTCCTAAGCTCAGAGTAAATATAAAGATTTAACTTACTTTTAGCGCTTATATCCACAAGCTAGAAGCATAATGTTTCAGTATTATTAAAACTGGCTGCTGAATTATAGAAAGAACAAAACTGAAGTTTGGCCCAAGTCTTCGTACATGGATTAATTATACCCAAGAGACTAATTATTTTTCCCGTTTTGAAGTTTTAAATTGTAGTGTGGGTTCTGTGCCTTGGGGTAATTAAGCAATTGTTTATTTTTGAGGATTAACCCAAATGACTTACATTAGAGGACTATACTCTGGAAAAATATTTCTTTGCTTTAAAGTTAATGATGAAAAATTCCTAAAATTTTATGGTCTTTTTTATCTTAAGCATGATATTTACTTTGATTAATAATTAAGGATTTTGTTTAATTATGACCAATTTTTACTTTAAGAATAAATATTATAAAAATGTCTAGTTTAAATACCAATATTAAATGCAAATAAGTCAATTATACAATTCCTTTCAATTGAGTTCATCAGAAACCCTCCAAACACTTTCACATAAAATAAGGGGCAACCAAACTTATATTTCAAATTAGCTTATCTAATTATGTATGTTTCTATAATTTATTTCCACAAAAAGGGTACATATTGATAAAATACAGTATCTTTTGTTTGATTTGAGCTTTTGAATCTTGCTTGCTTCTTTTAAAATAGCAGATGTGAATTTCTCACTTTGTACTCTTTTGGAACTTGTATCCTCTTGACAAGATGCTAAACCTGTGTTTATATTCTAACTATAATAATAATGTAGTGACATTATTCAGCAGCTTATCTTCAAAGAGCTCAAAGGCTGTAGATAATATGTTATCACACACATCATAGCATTCTTATGACTTCTGATGCTTTCTTTTCTTTTCTTTTTGTTTGAATTAAATAATCCAGGAATAGAGTGTTGAAAATGAAAACGCTTCATATTGGAACTGTTATGAAGAGCTTAGTTCATTATTTTCTTATGCTCTAAAATAGGATATTTGAATTTGTAGGTTTAATCAAAAGTTACAGGGACATTTAAATAGATAAAAATCCAGTTAATCTAATTCAACCTATCTCAATGCTGCAAGATGACCTTTTACTGTATTCCACACACAGTGTCACTCAATTGTGCTTAAATTCCCCTGTGTCAGAAGACAATCTCTTCAGTGTTAAATAGATCTACTTCCCTAAAATATCTTTTTTAATATTGAGCTGAATTCTGTCTACATGTTCATTTCACCTTTTGGGTCACATTCTTCACTATAAAACAACACATCGCTCTCTGACAGCAATCCCAGATCAATATTTAGGCAGTGGGATTTAGGTATTTCATTTAATGAGTAAAGGCTTAATGGCAGGACATGACCTGCAGAGGGCGCCAGGCTTTCTATCAAGCATAAACAGCCAGTATGTTTTTGAGAATGAGATTTTGAAGAGAGGAAGCTGCAGTAAGAGAATAAATTGGACGAAGCAGATCCTGAGTGTAAAGGAAGGTTTGCATAATGACCTAGGGAAAACAGAATGGGGACCTCATCCAATAAAATAATAATAAGAGTGAGAAAAGGGGAAGAAGTCTGGAATTTTTTAGAGTTGGCTTGAAGAAATGGTGACTCACTAGATGTGGGGCAGAATTGCATCAAAGATGACTAATATTTGGAGTCTGACTGACAGTAAGAATTCTAATACTATCAAGAGAGTATCTCACCTAATCAATAGTTACTGAAAATTCACCTTGTAAAAAAGATATATATAATCCCTCCCTGCTTAAACCTTTCAAATGGTTGCTCACTGCACATAGCATAGCAGCCATATTTCCTACCTTCTCCAACAAGCTCTTCATAATCTGACTATTCTTTCCTATCTTTTTGACATCATCTCATGACACTCTAGCCCATATTTACTGTCTTCTATCCTCACAAACCTTGTACATTTTATACATTTACTTCCTTGCACATTTTATGCAAGCTTGTTACTCTACTAGTGTTTAATACATTTGCTGTAATCCATCCCTGAAATCTCCATGGTTATTCAGGTCATAGATAGAGTATTGCCTTCCTAGAGAAGATTTCCTTGACCAACCATCCACATTTTTACATTGTTTTGAACTAAGTCATGGTTTTATGGTTTCTTAGTTTTGTTTTTTAGTTTTGAAATATGCATGTAACATGCATTTATATTTTTCAACCGTTACTCATACCTTTCATTGTATTTAATACATTTTGTTCTAGGAGGGCACTCTCTCAGAATCTTCCATCTTCATTCTTAAACCCCAGTCAAGTTACTTTATGGACATAGTTCTCTTTCTGGTCTTTTCATGATTGCTTTATATTCCTTTTTCCCCTTTCTCCTCCAGAAGGCTAGCCCGTGACTGACTTCCTTTTTCTTTACTGGGTAAATATAAAAAGTAACCCCAAAGTGGATCCTGGCTCAAATATATTACAGACTTATTGTTTGTCCACATAATAGCACTGGGAACATGAAAACCTTAGTGGGAAGACCTCTTCTGTCTTCTTTCAGGGACCTAGATTGATGGAAGTACTGAATTTTTCAGGTGCAACCTGCAACTGGGTTCGTGCAATAAGAGTTACTTTTCCATTGCTGATAGCTAGAATTCTGGGCACAATGTCTAGAGTAAAGTTCTCTTCTTCTGTAATAGTTTTTTATTTTTCCCTTCTGCTTTAATCCTTGTCTTTGCATATACACTTGTTCAAAATCACCTATTGGCACTATTTCTCTTTATTCGAGATTGATGTGCACAGATCCTTCTGAAAGTGGGTACCCTCATACATTCTGTTTACATTATCTAGGTGAAAATCAGTGTTCTTCCACAAAGGCAGCTGAATTCCACTTTCTCTGATGATGGAAGAAATTCTAGAGTCCCATTAGCACAAATTGCCTATGACCATTTGGGGTTTGAACTAAAAGTTTCCTCATTTGTGCAAAAGACTAGTGGTCAAAATACAAGAGAGATCTTTGGACATTATATTTTGACTCCTTCCCAACTTATCTCTGTGTTATGATATCAGGTTCATATATTTCACTCATTTACATATCACAGGATGTGCCCCATAGATAAACTTCACCACTTCTATTAAACAAACAAAACCTAAATAATGAAAGAGACTGTGCGTAAGATTGTATCTGCAATTCCTTTTGGGAGCTTTATCACTTAGTAGGATTAGAAACATTTTTTCTGCTTTTAGTTTACCTTCCCATTTTCATCAAATATTTGAGGATAAAATTACTTATAGACAGATGCATAGATCTTAAGTGTACAATTCAATGAGTTTTTTTGTAGCATGAAGATACAGAAAATTTCCACCTTTCAGAAAGTTTCTTCAAGACTCTTTCTAGTCACTATCCATACTTAACGACCATATTTTTGAAATCAATTTTAAGTTTACAGCAAAATTGAGAGAGAAAAGTACAGAGATTTCCCACATACCCCCTACCCCGACACATGCATAGCTCGCTGCATTATCTACCTGACTCATGGGAGTGGTACACTTGTTACAGCTGAACTTACCTGGATGCATCATACTCAACCAAAGTCCATAGTTTACATTATGGTTCGCTCTTGGTGTTGTGCATTCTATGGGTTTTGACAAATATGTAATGACATGTATCCACCATTATCATACAGAGTATTTTCAATGTCCTAAAAGTTCTCTGTGTTTTACCTATTTATGTCCAACCCCAACCACTGGCAACCACTTTTTTGTTGTTGTTTTGTTTTTTTTTTTTGGTTTTGTTTACTGTCTCCATAGTTTTGTCTTTTCCAGAATGGCATATAGTTGAAATATATAGTGCACAGCCTTTACAGATTGGCTTCTTTCACTTAGTAATATACATTTAAGTTTGCTTTATGTCTTTCATGGCTTGGTAACTCATCTCTTTTTTTAGTGCTGAATGATATTTTATTCTAAGGATGTACCATAGTTTATTGATCCATTCACCTACTGAAGGAGATCTTGGTTGCTTCTAAGTTTGGGAAATTATGAATGACACTGCTATAAACATCCACATGCAGGGTTTTTTTTTTTGTGGACATAATTTTCAACTTCTTTTGGAAAATATCAAAGAGTACGATTGTTGTATCTCATGATAGGAGTATGCTTAGCTTTGTAAAAATCACTGGACTGACTTCCACAGTGGCTGTACAATTTTGTAGCCTTACCAGCAAGATATGAGAGTTCTTGTTGCTCTACACTCCCATCAACATTTGGTGTTTTCAGTGTTTTGGATTTTGGCAGTTCTAATAGGTTCATAATGATATCTCATTGTCATTTTAATTTGTATTTCCCTGATGAGCTATGATGTAGAACTTGTTTTCAAATGCTTATTTGCCATCCATATATTTTCTTTGGTGAGGTGTCTGTAAAGATCTTTGATCCATTTTTAAATAAGATTACTTATTTTCTTATTATTGAATTTTAAGAGTTTTTTGTATATTTTGGATAACAGTCTTTTATCATGTGTATCTTTTGCAAATATTTTCTCCCTATCTGTAGCTTATCTTCTAATTGCCTTGTCATTTACAGAGCAGAGGTTTTTAATTTTTATGAAGTCCAGCTTATTATTTCTTTTATGAAATATGTCTTTGATGTTGTTGAATTCTCCTTTTTATTATTGTTTTGATGCAATTTTTTAAAGGTATTTTGGAAATGACCACTTTGTTATAACATATATAGCTATATATTATGAATGATATATACAGACAAATATATCTATATATATTATATTATATTATATTATGTTATATTATATCTTCTCTTAATGGATAGTTTTGCACCAAGAATCATATCTTTGTGCTTTGTCTTTCTAGAGTTTTAGTTAGAAAACTTTTCCTTTTCTGTCAAGAATGTGTCCTAAGTCCTAAGACAGAACATTTCTTTTTCTCTCAAGAATATTTCCAGGCTTAAATTGAGCTACTTTTTTCTGATTAAGGATGTTTTTTAAAAAAACATAATTTAAAAGGTTATAGAATGTACATAGAAAAAAAAATCAACACAGATAATTCAAAGCTAGAACACTGAATAGATGGTAGTGCCTTTAGCAAGATGAGTAAAGATGCTTATTTTTATCACTGCAACGAAACCTACATTTTTTGTCAAATATTTCTGTCAAAAGTACTTAAATCTATGACTTTACTAGAACTTATAATTTTGTGCATAGAAGCATTTTTAAAATTTTTTTAAAAAGAAATGAATTAAGGGAGCATGGTTTAAGAACTAAAACAATTTTTATTGTGTTTATTACTTAAAAAATACACAACATATTCTCTCTTCAGAGATGTTGTAATAATACCTCAAAGAAAACAGTGCTGAAATCATGCGGGATCAGTAAAGGTAATTAACTTCAGCTTCTTTGTAAGAATTTGAAATAAAGTAGAAATAAAACTGTTAGATTTTATAAGGCAGGGATATATTAATTTACTGAAGAGACATCTCTATTTTGTGCTTTTCAGGGTGAGATTGAGATTATGAAGCTCTTGAGTGAGAACATTGGTCACAAATCAATAAAACCAATTATCCTCTGTTTTCAACTGTCTTAGATTTGAGAATTTTGCATCACATAATTGTGTGGATGAGCTAAAAAAGAGTAAGAGTGAATAGTTTTATCTGATATATTTTATGATGTGAATAGCAGTTCTGTGCTTCAATAAAACATTTATCATTCTGAGAATTTTATAAAATATATAGACATATTTCCCAAGAGTCCTAGTTTTTACAGATGGAAAAACATAATAAATGGAGACAGAAATACATGAGCAATGGTTTGGGAAGAAGGAAAAAACTGTAGTGTAACTTCATTAAGTATTATATACCAGTATTCTCTTTTACTAACAAAACATGCCCATATAATGTCCCAGTATACCTAAAATATGCCCCAGGAGCTAAATGATACCCATAAAAACTAGGTTTATTCTAGGTGTATAAAGTGAAATGTTAAACGCGTGACCTTATTCCACTGTACTGAAAACTTCAGTGGGGTTACAGATACTCCTTTCACAAAATAAATATTGGGTTTTGCTTTGCTTAGTTGTTGGTACTATTGCTATTAAAAGCTTTTTGAAAGCAAAATCGTATCTGTTCCCCAGCTATTTCTTTAAAGGCAATTTTGTTACCATTATTGCACCATTGGATACCAGGAGCTTTTCTCGACATCATGGAACTAAAAGGAAATATTGACAGAAAATTTGTCTTATTTAAGTAGGTGCGAAATCTTCAGAAGTAACTTTCAGACTCCAAAATCAAAGTATCTTCTCTAACTTCTCTCAGATTTATCCCATCTGGTCACCAGAATAATCCACAACTGATAATAAACAGAAAAAAGGACAAGCAGAGCTGTTTTAATAGGCAATATAATTTCTCTTTAAACTGTGGTTTACCACCAACAACTGAAATACTCAGTTGCTGATAGGTGTTTCAAAGGCTTTTAATTCTCTCCATCTTATATATCAAGGGGACACCCAGATTTCTATCAATGGGCGAGATAAATTGATCTACAGAGAAATTTAAACATAACAGAGGTGGAATGAAGCAAATCCTTTGAAAGGAAGGAAAATAATTAGCCAAATACAAAGCCATTTGTTTTATGCCATTTCTCCCTAAAGGAGGACTTTGATTCAAACAATGTAAAAACTGAGGAAGGGACAAAGTAAAAAGTGATCTCTCCTGTCTCTCAGGGCCATAATATTAACAAAATGGACACACTCAATGCCATAAACAGAGTATCTTCCTGAAGATTTCCTTTTTATTCCCACAACATGCTTAAATGGTGATACTTTCACCAGTTAAGAATGGTGATATTTTTAGCAGATAATTAAATGAGGTATAGGAGCTGGTTTTGGTGAGAAATAGCAAAGACAGTAGGGACATGGGGTCAGAAGACTCCATTTTAGGCAAGGTGGATCCTCCTCTGGGCATCCTCTTTGCTTACACAGTAGGAAGGGCATGATTGTATTTTGGGCATCTTTTGGTACACACTTGTACTGGGTAGAATCACTATGTATTAAAAAGGAAGGGTGCATGGGTGTGGCTTCTCTTCCTTTTCTTTCTTCTACAGGATGGGATCCTAGTGGATTTAGATAGTGGTGGTAATATTGGCACCATGTTCCAACTTGTTATCTTTTGCTCTATATCTCTGGTTTCAAACCCCAAATACAGGGTGAATGTTCATCTCTTAAAGGACTGAACCACCTTCATGGCCTATTTGAGCTTGAAACTATTAGGCCTAAAGTTGCACCGTACAGTGAGGCTCACTAATATTCTGTACGTTGAGCTGTGTGGCTCCAGCCTGGGATCATTTTGCCTCTCATATGATAAGCAATTGCAACTTCTGAAAAATAACATGTGTTTGAAGACCAAATAGGGAGGTATTATTGCAGTCTGAGGAACAGTATTCAGAAAGTTCTAGATTTCCTGGACCTAAAATGTAATAGCCTCACAATTTCACCCTTTGTTCTTGTGTTGGGTATTGTTTTAAACCAGTACCATTTAATTTGTACATGGGTTCTTAATAACCTTGGCTTTCACGTTGAGAAAATTGGGTAGTGTAAGAGAGGTTACAGAAAATTCAGAAGAAAGGGGAAATAAAAGGACCTTATAAAAAGGAAGAAAACATAGGCTTGAAGATTTATTGGAAAATAATTATCCAGGCATTGTCAAATTATGAGTTGTCTTCTAAAATCTTACTATAGATCTGTTTCTGTAATTAATATTGGCAAGTCGCTTTTAAGATGTCAAATTTTCAGTATTTCATTTCAAAATGAACTTTAAAAATATCTTATAAAACAAACCCCAAAGCCATTAGGATAAAGTTCAGAAGATGACTTACAAGGATGTCAAAATGAAATGCCTTTCTACTGTTCCAAATACAGAAAAATCATGTGCCTGTTTGGGTGAAGAATTTTGAATAACCTGAAGAACACACCTGTCATCATAGTCAGACGTCTTGGCTGTTTGCATTGTGATTTAAGGTCTGGGGACTTCCTGAGCAAATCCAGCAGTTATTTAAAACAAATCTGATGCCGCCTAGACAGCACAAATTTGCTTTGGGTTGACTATTATGTAACAGCTTATGCCAGGATGTCATTAATAAGTTATACTTCACCTTGCAGTCCTCCAGTCAAGCTACCCAAATCTGCTTATTCTACTTCTGAGCTGTCCTCTCTTCCTTTCCGGTTTTCCTGTGCTATTATCTTATTACATTGTGCTTGAGCCACTGTTACTCTCTCACTCTAGTTCCATCATTCTAACTTCAGAATTAATTACATTGCATGTGGATTGATGCTATGGCAGGAATTGCTGAATGTGAGATTACTATTTGTTTCCTAACTAAATGAATGATACATTGCCCTAAATCGGATTTCAGCAATTGAAAGTAGTTGAAACAACTTCTTCAGGATATTGGACACTGGCAATACCTACTCTGTGTCAGCTGAACTCACATTATTTCAAGAGGTGATGAACTTCCTGAACCTCTCATAATATACCAAAAGCATTATTGCTAAATAACCCAACAGAATATTCCCTTTATTATCTCATTCTTTCAATTAAATGTAAAAAGTAGTGGGATTTTACATAATCATACTGCGTCCCTGGCCACAGTAAAGGAAATTGCTTGAACGTGGCGTTGGCAGCTGTCTGAATCTCCATGAAATAGGGGGAAATCTGTGATGGATGTCAAAGCAATTCCTCATGGAGTGAATCCATTATCATCTGTGCATCTTGAGTTTAAATCAATGTATTTGTCTAAGATTCCTGGTTAAGAAAGATAGGTTCATTAAGAAAATTATAACACAAATAAAGAAAGCAGATCCTATTAGGAGAGAAATGCCTACAAGACTCACTCTGTTTTAACGAAAATATTTTCTATCTGACAGCTCAGTTCAAGTAGAAAATGATAATCTTATAGACAAAGAAATAAATATGGGTGTGCATTCACATCTGCTTTCTAGTAATTCCCTACAGTACAGTTTTGTTGCTTTATAATAATGGGCTTTGTCATGAAGAAAAATTTTTTTCCTCAGCTTTCCTGCTGTGATGAAATAAAATTCTCTTCTGATAAAGTATAAATATAACTTTGGCCAATGTTAGTAAGGGCTAAAAATCTACGATTACCACATGTACTCAATTTCTTTTCTTTCCCCAAACCTTTCTGCTTGAAATTATGAGTGGATGGGGTAAACTATAAATTCTAAAGTCATAATATTTATACAATATGAACGTTGACTGGAGCACAGGTGTGTAGCCATCAGCTGACTCCTACATAATAATATTAGAAAACACTGGTAAGGATTTAAGTGGAGTTCTTCCTGGAAGTGTTATAAGGAGAATGTTGACACAGAAATGGCTAGAGTGTGTAACCAAGTTTTATGTTAGAAAAAGGTGAGCTTTTTAGATCATGTTTAATTTCCAGGGAGCAGGGAATTGGGGAGGGAAGTGGAGGAAGGTTCTTTTTGAGTGGTAAAAAGAGCTACAGTATTTTTTTTTTCATAAACTATCTCATCTAAGACTTCCACAAACTCCTGTTTAGAAATACAAATCACATCTTTCCTCTTCTACTTAAGCAGGTCAGGAAATCTCACAGAATAGCGTTCCTCCTACTGGGTAGGGAAGTCTAGCTGACTGTTGTTCAACCAAGTCTTGGAACAGAGATAATCAGCCTCTGGAGAATCTATCAGGGAAGAAAAAAAAAATCTCACAAAGAGTAAATAAGACTCTTAATAACATATAAACGTAGCATAAGTTTGCAGTCACTTGCCTTGGTTGTAGGCAATATAGTTCAGTGGTTAAGTGAGATGACTTTAGATCACGTTACCTGGTTTTGAATTGCTGCTCTACAACTGACCAGCCCTGGGACTTGGAACAAACTTATTTAGTTTCTCTGTATGTCCCTTTTGTTACAGCAAGGTCAAACTAACAATACCCTCATCAATATTTGTGGGGAGGTTTAAATGAGTCAAGACATAACATACTTAGAAATAATGCCTAACAGATAATAGATGCCTCATATTATTATGATTATTATTAACGTTGGTGTCATTGAACTTCTGGTAGGTTATTTACAAATGATATGCCCATGAAGGGGAGAACTGGAGAGAAAATCAATTCTTTCATTTTTCCTCAAAATCAAGGAAAAGAGATATTATACCTCCTTCTACCCACAGACTGTATAATAGTTATATTGACCAACCAATAGAAGTATATGTAATACTATGGTAGTAGTAGATGTTATTATTATATAGCATTAACTATTACACGTATCTCTCCTGAAGGATCCTAAGAATGGAAATGTTTACTATATGCACACATACCACCTGTTATTAGTTTCCCAAACTGCTGGTCACAGAGAAGTGAACTATTCACCATGTACATGATGTGAAAGAAACTGGGAGAAGATTCTACAGCCCAGTTCACTAGCTATAAATATGTTGGGTCATCTCACTACACATATGCTCTTGGGCAAGATGATCAAATAAGAAGTGGTTCAACTAAGACAGATGCCAACAACACAGTAACAGTAACAGAAGTAAATGATGAAACTATCCCAAATTTGGGATTTCTTTTTGTTTTAATAAGGGAGTATGTTTCTATCATTGAAGATACAAATTTAGTATGTAGACATATCTTGTGTTTCTCTGTAGCTCTTATATAAGCTACCAATTATAATGATTGTTTTTTCCTTTCCAACATTTAAGAGTCTTGTTATTTTATCTTGTTTTACTGTATTGGGAAGTACTTACAAAACAACATAAAACTTTAGTAGTGATGACAAACAAAGAGAAACACAGAATGGGAATAAGTATTTTCAAATAAAGGACTATTATCCAAAATATACAAAGAACTCTGAAAACTCAACAATATTAAAATGAACAGCTGGATTAAAAAAATGGGCAAAAGACCTTAACTAAAGATGATATACTGATGGCAAATTGGCATAGGAAAAGATGTCACACATCATACATCATCAGGAAAATGCAAATTAAAATAATAATGAGATACTATTACATATCTGTTAGAATAGCCAAAGTCTAGAACACTGAAAATGCCACATGCTGGTGAGGATGTGGAGCAACAGGAACTCAACATTGTTAGCAGGAATGAAAAGTGGTACAGACACTTTCAAAGACAGTTGGGAATTTCTTATAAAAGTAAACATTCTCTTACCATCCTATCCAACAATCACACTCCTTCGTTTTTACCTAAAGGAGTTGAAAAGTTATGTCCACACCATAAACAGCACCCAGAGATTTATAGAAACTTATTCATGATTGAAAAAGTATGAAAGTAACCAAGATGTCCATTAGGAGGTGAATACCTAAACTGTGATGTATGCAGATAATGGAATATTATTCGGTGCTAAAATAGAAATGAGATATCAAGCCATGAGAAGATATGGAATAACCTTAAATGTGTATTACTAAGTGATAGAAACCAAACTGAAAAGGCTACATACTGTGTAATTCTAAACATATGACATTCTGGAAAAGACAAAACTATGGAGACAGTAAAAAGTTGGCAAGAGGGGTGAATAAGTGGAGCACAGAGGATTTTTAGAGCCATGAAACTATTCTCTGTGAGACTATAATGATTTGTACATGGCCTTGGACATTTGTCCAAAGACATGGAATGTGCCTAAAGTGAACCCTAATTTAAACAATTGGCTTTGGGTTATAATGATGTATCATTATATTCATTTATCAGTTGTAACAAATGTACCACTGTGGTAGGAGATGTTGATGTGGGGTGAAGCTATGCATTTGTGAGGACAGGGAGTATATGGGAAAGTATCTAAACTTCTACTCAATTTTGCTGTGAATCTAAAACTGCTCTGAAAAAAAAAAGAACCATTTAGAAAATACAATTTTATTACTGATGGAAAATGATACTTATTTTTTTCTCAATTCGATTTGGAATACATTTGTGACAGACTGTTTATGATGTTTGTTTTTCATTTCTAGTAGACAGTTAAGGACTTTCCCATAGCGTTGGTCATTATTTTTATTACTTTTTCAGGTCATAAAATTTTGAAGATGCTCAGAAAGAAGGGAAGTTTTGTTTGTTCTCTGATTTGGCATTTGTACATCTTTTTGTACTCAGAATTTCTAACAGAAACAGCATTCACTTAATATTGAATATTACTAAAATCTTTGTTTTTGAAATTTTACTAAGGAACATGCAGTGATATCTCACACAGAATTTTGTGATTCCAATGAATACTTTAAAAAGAAGATATAATTGCAAACTATTTTGTGGCAACATCAAAATTAACGAGATTTTGTAGTCACAAACCCAAACATCTGTTTTATCTGTGAGTCTGTTTCTGTTTTGTTACAGTTGTTGGTTACTTTATTTTTAGGATTCCACATTTAAGTGGAAACATACAGTATTTGTCTTTCTCTGGGTATATTTATCCAATGGAATACTACATAGAAATGGAAAAGGATGAACTACTAGTACATACAACTATATGAATGAGTATCACAAACATTCACAGTATAGCATATGCTCTATTCAGATGATTTTCTGCAATGGGTGAAATCAAATCTACTGTGACAGTAGTTTGACAAGTGCTTACGTTTATCAAGGTGCGTTAATGAATGAGTGGAGAAATGTGTGAACATTTTGCTTCTAGAAATATTTTCTTAATGTGGGTGATTTTTACAAGGGTATGTTCACATTGTATAAATTCATTAAATAAAGATGCTTAAGATTTTATCTTTTTGTCTTTTTCATTCAAGCAGCTTACCTTAAAAAAGAGAAAAAAATTGAAACACATAGAGTAATTTGACACTGCATATAATGGAGAGGAAAGCCATTTGATTAATTCATTCAATGCCAGATTTATTTTATAAATGATTTACTGATATCCATTAGTTTACCACAATGTGTATGGTATCTCTAATTAATGTTAGTACATTTTAATAACATAAAACTTTAATTTTTAAAATTAAACTTTCAATGATTTGTTTGAAATAAAAAATACATTTCTATTTTCCAGCAAAAATATTGTTGCAATCATAATTAGAAAGTCGGTAATATTTTTAAAACTTTTGGAATAACCTTACTTCTTTATGAGCTAATGCTGGAATTTGTCCTCACATCTGTGTGTTATAGAAACATTGACTCAAATATGAAATTGCATTGCTTCTCAACACCATTATCATGCCTCACTTAAAATGTGTCTCAAACTTGTAATGTCTTTATAAAATTTTTATCTTGCAGCTAGCTTTGGAATTAATTTAGAATGATGTGCAGCCTGTGCAGAGCAATTTTGACATTCAGATAGATCATGTCTCTGCTCAGAGGAACTTCTAAGTTGTAGACATAAAATTGTGTGTGTTTTAGTACCATGGAAAGTTTTATTTTATGAAACTTCATAAGAAATTATAACTCAACAAGTTGTATTAGAAAAGTTTGGGAAATGATATAAATATATTAGTTAAATTTTCTTTGAGAAGAAACAGTTACACTTTTACCTTTTTCAACATAAACTAGCCTGCTTCATCACTAATATTTATCAGTTTAGCAAATAAAAATATAAAAATAGCAACAATATATTTAAAACATAAATTATCTGAAAGAAGAAAACATTACCCTAAACTTATTCAAAATGTGGGAGGGATAAAAAAAAAGAATTAATGTACAGAGGTCAGTATATCTAGATAAAGAGTAATGTTGAGTTAAATTGAAATATAGACTTCCATTTTGACAATGTACTGCTTATTAATTAAAAAGATTAATTTCTAACACTTATTAATTTTATTGAAACTATGTTGTGTTAGTATAAAGCTCTTTCAACAAATCTAGATTTTTTTTTTTGTCTTTAAAAAGACAAAAGAGGCTGTGGTAGATGCTGTTTATGGTAATGTGACCATCCTCATCCCCCTGCTTGACCATATTCATTCCCTGATGTAGTTCCCTCCTACACTTATTTTGAATTTATCCAACTGAACATTAATAGGCATGATGCAAACAGCCACTTGGTAAGCATACACACATTGGAACATGTTTTGAAAGACTCTTGTGGCCCAGACACATACATCTTATGTAAAGAAACAAGAGAGTTACATGAAGATATTAAGAGAGAGAGAGAGAGATGATTGGTTCTCCAATCACAGCACGTGAGGAGGAGAGAGAGAAGGGGGAGGGGGAAGGAGAAGGGAGTAGGGTTGAGAAGGGGAGAGTACAGTCTTTCAGCTCAAGGGGTCTTCTTTTGGTCAAGAACCATTTCTTTTGGTTCCTTCTTTGTCACCAACACATAGTATAGTCTCTGTATGGATGAATTATCAAATAAATTAAACACATCCTCAGGAGAAAATATTTTGTAACTGGATTTTTCTATTACATTCATAAAGAAATAAAGAATGAGATAGAATTACCTTATACCTGTTTATTTAGAATAAAGAAATAGAAAGCTTTGACTTCACACCCTAGAGCTTGTGAGGGCTCCAGAAGGGTTCTCAATTTCTAGAATAGTTACCCCTGGCAATTTGACTCGGGTGAGGACCAAGAATAGGAAAGTCTGGCTTATGAAGACTAGGCAGCTGGAATAACAACCAGGAATTTTGCCAGTTTCATTGTTCAACAGCAAGCTAACGTTACCAGAAGCTGGAAAAATAGCTGAGTCATAAGTGAGCATGCTAGTTTTGAAGGTTTTAAAGGTATTTTGAACTGACAAGAGTGAAGAGTAGTATCCATGAAATCAAGTAGGGCTTTGACAAGTGTAGACCCAACAGTATAAGACAAGAAAAACAGCAATAATGAAGTAAATGAACACACGGCTGGAGTGGAGATATTTGCTCTCTGGCCTCCTGTGTGTTCTGTGTCATCTTAGATCAGTGACTTCATGTCCATGTCTACACTTTACCAGCAAATATGAGAGCAGAAAGAAACTGAGGCTTGACACAGGGCTCCAACATGCACAGAGGCAAAGGAGCTACAGTAAGAAGCTGCAGGGCTTGGTGATGACCCTGCTCTGTCATTCAAGCTCACGGCAGCCTTAGGCAACAGAGTGGAGACTGGCCTTCTGTCCTACAGGGAGGAGGAATGATGGTTGTCGAGGCTGGGACACCTAGGCTTGTGGTATCAGGAGTTAGACACCGTCCTCACCATGCAGGGCTCCATTCAATTACATCCCTTGACCTGTGCTGGAAGGACAATGGCTACGTCTGTTTCTAAGAGTAAGTGACCCTGAATGACTCACTACTACATCTGGGGTGAAGGGTCTTGGTACATAAAGCCTATCCTGTCATTTCTCCATCTCTCTGTTCTGTATATATTTCAGAGGCACTGGTGAAAGGGTACAAGTGAATTAGGGAAATTCCTCAGAATCTCAGTTATCCAAAAATGAAAGGAACAATAAGGGTTTGTGAATTTTGAAAATGAGTGTTTTGAAGCAAAAATAGATAATTATGGCAGATAAAGACAAGGAAGGTGGAATATTGCTACTCTGTCCTTAGTTTTTCCTTGATGCTTCCTGGAAAGATCATTCCTACAATTGCCACGATGTGATTTTCACATTGATGGAGGGTGTTTTAAAAAATATTTATATGATCAAAAAAGGAAATTTGGGCTAATTACAAAATAATTTATTTCCACATGGAGCTAATTTTGAATTGGAGCTTGAGCCATAAAACACTTTTTTTTTTGTCTAACCCTACTTTTAATTTCTTCTCATTAGCATCTAATTTCTAATTTTCTGTGTTTCCTTTCTGGACTTGAAGTTTATTTTTCTTTAAGTTTCAGTGTTCTTATCGATCTCCAAATTATTTCAAGCGGTTTGTTCAGAATCAGGTAAGGACAGTGAAGATATGTTTTCCCATCAAGTGATACAGGATGTAAAGGGAAGGGAATAGTATAGCAGGATGTACTATGATTATCACTTTAGATTATGTTATTAAGCATATTCATTTGTGTGGCTTTTTTTAATGCAGGATATAAGGTGATATCTTTCCTTTAGCAGAGAGTAATTTTCTCTTGCCGCCAGCAAGAGCCACTGGGATATCAGGAAAAACACCCAAAAGTTTTGCTTTTCATTTGTGTTTTAGCCAATAAAGCTGAAGCTTTTGATTGTCCTCACCATTCTCTCTACCCACCCCCCTGCCCCCGATTCTGGTTATACTTAATTTCCAGGACAAACTTCTCACTTTATGTAAAAATGTGCTTCATCTGTGTAACTTCTTTTACATATTTTAGTTTAACTTTGAAAAAATCCAATTCTGTTTAGGGGATACCATTTTCATTTCAGATTAATCTCACCTATTAATTGAATAACATGATCTGACTTCTTTAAACTCCTCTACTACCTGATAGTAACTTACTCTTTTTACCAGTTTCCCTGAAAAATCTCATGAAATTGAATCAATACGTAAACATATAACGGAGTTGTTGCAAACCAGAGACCTAAATTCAGGCTAGCAGATGAGCTTTGTTTGGTCAGGAGAGGGCGATTATCTTGAAGATCATTTACAAATGTTTTAGGTGAACAGACACAGTGTGACTGACCACAGGCTTCACCATTTCCTATGACTTCACATCGAATCCGCTTCACACTGTTTTTCCTGTCTGGTCCCTATAAGAATTCACAGTTTTACACTTTATTTAGAGTAGCAGATGCCCTCTGATTCATTAGGAAGAGCAAACCCTGGAAGCAGATCAAACTCTGTCCAATACCTGAACTGCCCTTTATTAATGGAGTGACCCTCAGAGTGGATTATATTCCAGGAGTTCATTGCTTCATCTGCAACGTGGGAATAAGACCAACAGCACTCATGAAGACTCTCCAGTAAAGTTCTCTGTGATGATAGAAATGTTCTGTGCCTGCTCTCTTTATTATGGCAGCCACTCACCACATGCGGCTATTGGGCATTTGAAATACGGCTAGTGTGTCTGAGAAGCTGAATTTTCATTTTATTTTAATTGGCATAGGCCTTTAAAATTTTTTTTTTATTGAAGTGTAGTCAGTTTACAATGTTGTGTTCATTTCTGGTATACAGCAGAGTGATTCAGTTATATATATATATATATTCCTTTTCAGATTCTTTTTCATTATAGGTTATTACAAGGTATTGAATATAGTTCCCTGTGCTATATAGTAGGACCTTGCTGTTTATCTATTTTATGTATAGTAGTTAATATTAATTAGCAATAGATGGTAACTTTTAAAAATTGTGATAGACTCATAGTCTAGTATTTTTATTAGTGGATGTCACCCATGGATGTGTTGGAGAAGTAAAATGAACTTCTGGAGAAGCAAAAACACTACATAGTTCTACCTGTATTCTTCACCTATATCTCTGTCAGTCTATCTATCTATCCATTGATCCTTCTCTGTCATAAGGTTAAATTTCCTATTGAACCTTAGAAAATTAAAATGCTGAAACTATTTAACACCTTTCCTTTATTTTAGTGGGTAAGTATGGAGTTTGCATGCTGACAGGGACTAACAAATGTTTAATCTGTGAATCATTTCTCCCCTGATGCAGCTAGGAAACAGAAAAATTACTCTCTCTCTCTTTTTTTATTCCACTCACACATAATTCCTTGAGCATTGAAAACTTGGATTTTTTTTCTCTCTCTCTCTCAATTCTCTTTATCACTCCACTCCTCCCCGTCTACCTATTTGTGTTTCTTTACCAACAGCAGCATGAAAAATAAACAAAATCACTAGCTCAAAGATCATATTTGTAAACTTCCAGTCTCAAGAGGGTGATGTATTCATTCTTTGATCCATTTCCTCCGTTTCAAATATGAGAACTGCCATAAAGGAAGAGAAATGCAAAATCTTGAGAGATCTGTATCCTCAGGCCAGCGGACTGTTGGTCTGGAAGCAGTCAGAAGCAGTTTGAAGATTTCTTCCCGTGAATCAAAAGGATGAAAATTTGCTCCCACTGGAGGTAGAAGACCAGAGCTAATCCCACTGCTGCAAATCAAATCATATTTTGGGATAGAGTTAAACACCGCCTGGGGACTCAAACATTTTTAAAATCACAGATTTAGGGAGGGAGGTGTACATGGAACAGAGACCGGACACGAGATCAGTCTCTGTGCTGTCTCAGGGTGTCTCAGGGTTTGACCTGGCAAAGCACCCGTTCTGTTGTCGCTGTTGCAGGAGATGGTGAATGCCAGTGAAAGTCCAGGGTCTGATCCGAGGTGTGACAGCTGGCTGAGGAAAAGAACAAAACAGCTCACTGGTTTCAGGGTTGAGGTGGGAGAGAGAGAGAGACAGACAGACAGACAGAGACAGAGACAGAGGCAGAGATAGAGACAGAGAGAGAGAGAGTGAGAAATGAATCAAAAAGAAATCTCAGAATCCCAGAGGGATCAGATAAATCCTCTCTAGGATTACGGCTTGTGTTAGCTTCCTGGGGCTGCCGTTACAAAGTGCCACACATAAGGTGGCTTAGAACATCAGGCATTTATTATCTTATAGTTCTCTGGAGGATCCAAGTCCAGAATCAAGGTGTCAGCAGAGCCATACTCCCTTTGAATCCTTTCTTGTCTCTTAATAGCTTCTCGTGGTTTGTTGACAGCTTTTGGCAGCCCTTGGCTTGCAGATGTAATGCCCCAGTAACATGGCCACCTTTTCCCTTGTGTGTCTTCACATCTTCTTCCCTTTGTGCCCTCTGTCTCTGTATGCAAATTTCCCTTTTTATAAGGACACCAATCATATAGAATTAGTATGACTACCTTAATGACCTCATTTCAACTTGGTTACCCTGTAAAGACCTTATTTTAAAATAAGGTCACATCTGAATCTTTGGGGGTTTAGACTTCAACATATCTTTTATGCGGAAATAATTGAACCTATAATATGGGCATCTTTAGGTAGTGCAGACGTAACAGTAAGTTTACATGTTCTGTCCCTTTCCCCTTTTCTAGCATGGTCTCCCATTCCTAGGGTGGGACATGACCTTGTCATAGCAGTTCTGTTCTTTAATATTTCTCAATTCTAAATCCTCCTTTATTCGTACTACCATGGCTTTAGGCCAACAATCTAGCATCTCTTATTTGCACCACTAACTTGCCTACCAGTTGGTCTTGTATCTGCCTTTCCCCCCACAGAATCTCTCTCTTCACTGCAGTTAGGGACATCTTTCAAATAAAATTTCAGTAAGCTATTCATGTGTTTAAAGTTCTTCTAAGGCTCCCATTGTTCTAAGAATAGAGAATAAAGACCAAAAAAAAAAAAAAAAAAAGACTAGTAAGATCAAGTAAACTGGCCCCTGCCTACCACTTCAGCCTCTACTGAATCCAGTCATATTCCTCTACCCTCCAGCTACTGAGGCCGTCTCATGATACGTTGGGTGTACTATTATGTTTTCTACCACAGGGCCGTTGTGCATTTTTTTTTTCTTTTTCAGGAATGCTGTTCTCACCTTCTCATTCTTCCTTAACTTGATGAGCTCCTGAACATGATTCTAATCACATTTCTAACTACACTTCCTCAGAAAAGCTCCCCTGACCTTCCAATCTAGATGAATTTTCTTTTCCATACACTTTCACAGAAATGCAGGTTTTCCTCACAGAAAACTCCGTTTCTTCTGAGTTTTTCTCAGATAATCATACTTCAGTGTGTTTATTTTTAATAAAAGTCTCTGTTCCACTAAATTGTGTAGTTCATGGGATCCAAGGTTGCCTTTTTATCTTCATCAGGCACAATGTTCATCAACTGGTAGATACAAATATTTCCTGGATGAATCAGTGATTTTTCTTTGTGACACTGAGTATTTGTGGTCACATCAGTTAAATGGGTCAGGTTTAGGGACACAAACCTGAAGAAGACAAAGAGCTAGGTTAGTGATCTAGGTCAATGTTTTCCATCCTAGGCAGTCGGAATCTGTGGTATACCAGAACTGGGCAGCTGGGCAGTTAGCACTAAGCTGAACTTATAAAAGAATGTCGGTTACATGCCTGAATGGCTGAGGTCTATAATGTTCAGACAGAGGACACTAATCTGTAGAGAAAAAAGGAAAGAAAGAAAAATACAACAGGCCTGCCAAGAGAAGCAGAAATGCAGATCATGTGGTTCTTGAGAAAGAGAGAAGCTTGTTTCTGGTGTTTCTACACCCAGCTCTAGTCCCCTTCACTGTGTTTGTTGCCTTTAACATTTTTTAAAATTTCCCTGTTTGTGCATGTCATAAAATCCCAGATGAGAATAATTCTGTCTGAGTAACCAAACATGCTTTGACTCTACCAGTTCATATGCCAGTTTTCAAATATAAAAATGATCATCTAAAAAGAAACCAAAGAAATAAATGTAAGCAAATGATTTCTAGACCAGGTGAATAAATATGTCTTGGGTAATATTTTTCTAACACAGGACAGAGCTCATTTGAGAATGATTCACAGAGGAATAGATTTTTTTTTTTAACTTCAAGTTTGTAGAAGGAAAATTATGCTTTTCAATAAGTTCTTCATTTCAGAATGGTTTACAACTATCCCTAGATTTATTTAAAATTCTCTGAGATGCAGATGAAATTTCTTTAAAACTCTATATTTTCAGTGAAATATTATTTTGATTTCGGAGCTAATGATGTTCAACTGTTATCACTCTCCAAATGCACCCAAAGATCCCTTCCATAGTGTCTCCTACTGAGCACAAAATATGCTAACATAGTCATTAGTGTTTCCAATTTAAATCCATTAAGAAAGGGAAGATAATATTGAAGATGCTACCAATTTGCAAAATCACCTAATTTATATGCATTTTCTACTCTATTTCTCAACCATAGCTATGTTTAGTGCACAGCACTAAAATCAATTTAAATTGTTTCCTCAGAATATCCTGAGACCATTCAAAGTAGAAAGAAATTTGTGATTCAACTATTCTGTAGAGCTAAAAGAGGAAATATGAGCAGTTTCCTACAAAATTAATACATAAAAGATGCATAATATAAACATAAAATGCTCTTTTCCTGTGCTCTCTTAAATCACCATTCAGAATTACTTGGCTCATAAAGCCTTCCATTTGTACCATATTTATTTATTTTATGTTCACTCCAGACATATTGTTATTTGGGTTATACATTTTTCTTTGTCAAAAATATTTTTGAAAATATTTAAAGTTGTCAGGTAATAACAAGATTTTAAAGATTTTTCAATTTTTCACTCACGTGGATAATGGATGATGAAAACTGTACAGAAGGAAAAAAGTAATATGCTCTAGGACTGTGGACTTTTGAAAGCGAGAATTCCAAAAAATAAAGTGTGGCCTGTGACAGGTGATGATTTATCTGTGTTATCACCTTACACCAGGGGCTATGGTCCCTGACTCTGAAAGCAATCTGTAAGATTTATAGAATCAACAAGTTTGAAAATCTTGTTGCAAATTAAGGTTGCCTTTCTGATTCTACCCTTAAAAATATTGTGCTGGATGACCTTGGAAGAAATAGCTTATGCTCTTCAGTCTTATTTGTTTTCTAAGGAAGCAATATTTGTTATGGAGACTAAATTATTTTAAAAATTGCCTGTATATATAGATGAATGCACTTGGTATTTCGGTCTGTTATTTTATCATACTGCCTCAATTTAGGATATGTGTAGAATTCTTTCTATTTTCTAGATGAAGATAGATTATGGTTTTCATATAATATTTGAATGAGACACAGGCAGATTTATTTTGGATTTTAGTTTAACAGACGAATTATCCCTCTTCCAAAATATAGTCAACCCACACTGGGGACGGGGTATCACGTAACTCATCATGACATTGAGAACTATGCAGCTGTTTTGTTTGTTTATTTCTGGCATAAAAGTATGATGCACTTGGAAAATAAAATGCCTCTTCTGCTAGCTTAATGCTTCTTTAATTCATATGCGATATTGCATAATTGATATCTAAGCCAATATTGACAGTACTTTAAAAACATCTTAAATGTTTGGTGTAATTCACCAGGGAACCTATCAGACCAGTTTAGCTATTTTTTAATCTATTTGTTATATTTTTTTCTTAATTCATGAGAGAGATGTATTAAGCTTGTTTGTTCAATATGCCATGTTTAATCAGAAATCTGACAATTTATGAGTTAATTGATATAAAGAAGACTCATCTTTTAGAAGGTGTACTTTTTTGCCAGTGGGATGTCAACAGACATGTAATTTAGAAATAAGGTAGGAAGTTTGCCAACTGTGCAGACGACAGATCATAAAAAAATCTAGGTTAAGGAAATAATGAGGGGAAATTTCTGAAAGCATTAGTTTCAGATTGTGTTTCCTAAGCCAAGGAAGAATAAATATTTAAGATATATCAGCTGGTCAATTACATAAAATGCTGCAGAGAGATATTTAAATTGAAGAAAAGAACAGATGATTAGATTTGATATTCAAGGGATCACAGATGACCTTAAAAGAAAGTGTCTCATTAGTGTGGCAGAAAGAGCAGCCACATTCCATAGAGTTGACAATTTATCTGTATAAGAAGTGTAGTGATTGACTTGATAATACCTAACGCTTTGAATTTGATTCTTGAAGTATTTTAGAGACCCAGTATACCATGGCATTCCCTGCTTACTCAACCTATAACTCACTTAATAATTTTACGTTGTATTTGTGTTACTGCCAATGTCCCACGTAGGTAGAAATGACACTATATCAGCAGAATAATATGTTTAAAAAAATTAAACACTGAGTATGTTAAAAACTGATGAAAAGGAATAAGAATAATCTGTATATAGTCTCAGATGTAAATATTTATTCCTTGATTCTCTGTATATTCCAAATTGGATTCAATTAGACTGGCAGAATTATCAACCTTTGAGCCATGTTACAGATCCTTCTACAAGACAGCTTTCATTGAAAACTGTAATGTTATACATTTGACTTTACAACATTGAGTCATATAGTTGACCTTTTTTTAATTATAAAAGTCTTATTGGGTTTTTGACTCTTGTATAGAACATATGCCAAAGGTACAATGGTAAGATTTTGTTAGGTGGGTTTGAGGGCAACTGAGAGTGGCATAGACAGGATCAGAGCAGAAATGGGGAATATGACGGGCCTTGCAGGGTAACTTTTGCTGACAGTCTAGTTCTTAATTACATGTGAGCAACTGCAGGGGGGCTCTCAGAAATGACAGGGAGTGACTTTGAATATGACTAGAAGTTCTTATACAAGTAAGTAAGGTTAAGGACAATTTTTTTTTTTTTTGACAAAATGATAACTACTACCATTAACCCATTTCTACCCAAAAGGCAAAGAGGACTGGGAAAAACATCATATTTATTAGTCTTACCGTATGCATACCTCCCTTCTCATAATCCACTTCAAATCCTCTTGAAAATAGTCTAAGTCTGTTATATAAGTTACTATTCATATTAAGCAAATTAAATTATACAGTTGGAGAAACAGTTTCAAATTAGAGAAAGACATAGGTCATTTGTTCACGGTGGTGATGTAGTGATCTTTGGGATATGTTGGATTATAAAAGTGCTAAATGGTGATTTTTAAACATGACTTTTTAATATTTGGCAGCATGGTACTATTTCAAATTTTAGGCTAAATATAGAGCAGATGAAACAATTGAGAAGGAAAGATTTCTGGAAACAAAATGTAAGTGTATTTAGAAATTTAAGATATATAATAAAAGGAGGTGTTATATATACATATATTTACACACACATATACCTGATATAAATCTACTGTAATTAAGGCAACGTACTGTCAATGAAAGGGTGAACATGTTGATAGGTGGAATAGAAAAGAAGAGACCAGAAATCTTGTAACCACAGGACCCCATTGTCATCGGTGACCATCAGATATCTGTAATGATGTTTGTAACTGCCTGACTGTATAATGGTTTGAAGGGTTTTTCTCATGCTCTTGCTCCCCGGGGTGAGGCTGGAGAGGAGGGGAGGCTTGGGTGGTTTGACCAACCCCCTGGTGGTGCTGCGTGAGGGGACCATGCTCAGCGCCCTGCTTTTGCCCCGACTGCCCTCTTCTTAAACCCAATGCCTCAGCAACAGCAGCTGGATGTTCTGTGCATCTTGTTGCACAGAGCCTGTAGGCCAGTATTTAGGGCTGCTCTGCTGATAATCTGTCAAACTGGAAACAGCACAAATATCCGTGATCTGATGACTTGATTAGCAGACTATGGAATATTCATATAATGCATACTACTCGGCAATAAAAAGAAAGGGAGGAGGAATGGATATTGGGAGTTCGAGATTTGCAGATACAAACTACTGTATATAAAATAGATAAAAAAAAAGTTCATACTGTACAGCACAGGGAACTATATTCAATATCTTGTAGTAACATGGTGAAAAAGAATCTGAAAATGAATATATGTGTGTTCATGTATGACTGGAGCATTATGCTGTACACCAGAAACTGACACAACATTGTAAACTGACTATGCTTCAATAAAAATATATATACAAGAAAAAATTTTTTTTAAATGATACAGATTTTCTTCAAATGTCCAGTGATCTTTAAAAAAAAAAGGAATGAACTAATGATATGGGTAACGACATGAGTGAAACTTAAAATAATGATGCTGAGTGAAAAAAAAGGTGGATGTCAAACAATGCATCCTATATTATTCCATTTATTTGAATTCTGGAAAATAACAAAACTAGATGGCAAAAATTCAAGCAGTGGTTGCTGTAGATTGGGGGTGGTGGACAGGGACAGGCTCTAAATAATCAGGAGACTTTCAGGTGACAACAGTATTTCATATCTTGATTGTGGTGGTGGTTATTCGACTGCATGAGTTTTTTACAAACTCACATAACTGAGCCTACATCTAAAAAATTTCCGCTTTACTCGATGTAAATTATACATTTCTAAGTCTGACAATTTATTTTGAAAACTTAGAACAAAAATAATTGGCTTCTGTGTGATTCCTAGTACTATCATTGTGCATTCTTCTGGCATGTGTATAATTTTCCACCTCTCCTTATGAAAAAGTATAATCCATAGTCATGGTCAATGTATCTCTCTTTTATTCCTAATGTTTTTCCAAACTAGAAAGTATTCCTTCATTGGTTTATCTGTTCTTTTATTTTTTTTCCCAATCAGCATAAAGTTCTTAGGTCAATTTTACATTCTATTATTAAATCAATTCATAATCATTCAATCCTATTTTATTAGTATTTGCCATAAGAGGTACCTAATTTTTTGGCACCCAAAAGTCATACCAATTTTGTTTTCCACTAACATAAGCTCATTATGTAGGAGAGATCAGAGTTAAGATAGCATATGTAAAAGCAGCATAGTAGAGGGAAAGCGTTAGTAGAAGCTGTCATCACAATGTAATCGTACTTAAAATTCTGAGTCTATTACTTTAAGATGTGTGTAGCTTTAAGTAAATTATGTATTCATTCTAAACCTTAATGTTTCATTATATAAAATGGAGATAATTTATGCTGTCAGATTATTCTGAACAATTCTTCAGAAGCGTTCTTCTTCAAAGTCTTTACACAGGCATTTGAAATTGAATGCCTTTACACAGGCAATTGAAACTGAAATTGAAACATGAAATTGGGACAGACATATCCTGAAAATCTACACTTAAAATATTCACTTCTTTTTGTTTTATATTTTTATTTTAGTTATTCATTATAAACTAAGGTAAATTTTATGTTTAGTGAAATTATATAGTGAAATGCATATATCTTATGTTTATAGGTCAATGAACTCTGAAAAATGCATACACCTGTGTAATTCACAGCACTAATACAGGAATATTTCTATCACCTCCTAAAGAGCCTCAGCCATTCCCCACTCCTACTTCCTGCAACAACTATGTTTGGACTCTTACCACCATAGCTCACTTCCACATACAGAGCTTCCTGTAAGTGGAATCACATGATAAATACTCTTTTGTCTCTGGTTTCTTACACTTGCCACAACAATTTTGAGATTCATTCACAAATACTATTATTGCTGAGTATTATTACATAGTGTGGGCATACTAGTTTGTTTATTCAGTTCCTATTTTTGAGCATTCTGGGGTTGGGCTAGAGTGAATTAAGATATTATGAATTCTTGTTCAAATAGTGTTATGGGTATATTTTCATATATCTTGTACAGATATATAGAAATAGAATCACTAGATCATAAGGTAGATAAATTTTTTATCTTTAAAAGAAACTGTCAGATTTCCAAAATTGCTTTACTATGTTTCTCTCCCACTAGTAATTAAAAGAGTTCTAGCTGCTCCATATACATACCAACCGTTAGTGTTATTGATCTTTTTAAAGTTTCAGCCGTTCCAGGAATATGTATTAATAACTCATTTTGATTTTGTGGTTGCCTGACATGTAATAATCTTGAGTACATTTTATGTGTTTATTAGCTACTTTGTCTTCTTTTGTGAAACATTTGTTAAAGAATTTTCCCAATTTTTATTGATTTGTATTTTTATTGTTGACTTTTAGAATTTCTATCTATTCTAGTCACAAGCCCTTTAGATAGTGTACTGATTGCATATGTTTTTCCTCAGTCTGTGGCTTACTGACTTATTTTCTTAACGGCATCTTTTGATGAACAAAAGTTTTAATTTTTCTGAAGTTAATTTATCATTTTTTCTTTTATAGTTAATCTATTTTCTATTGTTTTGTAATTTAATATAGAATAAAATAGTAAGTAGAAGGATATGCTTGCAAGTAAAGGATATATTTTGATGAGAACCTTTTTATAAGACTTGTAAAAAAAGCACACGTGATTACTTGAGTTCAAAGCCACTGAGATGGCAAATTAAACCCATCTACTATAAACAGCATTACAAATGTTGTTACCTACTATGAAATATAACTTAGACAATCACCAAAGATAAACTATTAAAGGACAATTGCTATTTGGGATATAGCAAAAGACAGCAAGGATACACGAGGAATGTTAAATAGGCATGTGTGAGAAATATCCCATCCTATTTAAATGAAAAAAAAAAAAGGAATAAAATGACTTGAGAATATTGTTATTTGAAATAAAATAATTTTGTCAGGGGTTCACAATCTTAAAGTGATTGCTTTTACTCATTCAATAATTTATTCCTGCATCCCCTGAATGTGATTTATTTATTTATTCAAGAATTATTTATTGAATAGCTACTATTGTTAGAGCAGGCAGATAGCTAGATATGAGCAGAGAAAGGGAGACACAAACCAAATGGCAGGAATTGGGCAGAAAAGAGGGGCACAAGCCAAATGCATGAAACCACACATCATGTAAGCAGCAGGGGTGCCTGAGCAGAGAAAGAAAAGCAGGAACCTATGGGCTGATAACAGATCATGCTTTTTAGGGTGACAAGTGGCCTGGAGAAGAACAAGAAAGGTGAGAAAGGCAGGAATTTCCAGTGTCCGAATGTAACCTTTTGCTCATTATGTCCTAATTTCAATAAAATTAGCCTTGCAGATCAGAAGTACCCATCATGCACTGACACCATGACACTTCCGATCCAAACTAAATAAGGACAAAATTCCCTCCTCCCTTTGGGAAGGTGGAGTTAGGATGATAATCAGGGAATAAGACCCCAAACCCTTCCCTCCCCAATGAATATTCTGCCTATTCATTTTTACACCCTATGTAGCTAACTTGCCAAAGAAACTCAGGGCAGCTGCTCCACTGAGCCTGCCCGCTCTCCCCTTGAGGGTGTACTATCCATCCTTTAATAAATCCTCACTTTACCTTTTTAACCACTACATCTTGTCTCTGAATTTTTTCTGGGACAGGACAAGAACCTGGAACACCAGTTGCATCTATTGGCAACACTATGTACTAGTCTTGCTTTGATTTGCTCTAAGGATGAGGGAATGCTAAAGTAAAGCTTCTAAGCTAAGCAAAGAGAGGATGCTTCTTGCCTTATTGTGTTCCTTCCTCGTGTTTTAAACAGTGGAGTTCAAAGGTCAACTAAAAAAGAGGCAGAGAGAGGAGGAGGGGGAGGAGGGGGAGCAGCAGGAGCCAGGGCAGCATTTACTATTTGTGAGTTTTCTAGGGAAACATACAAAAAGAAAACAAACTATGGTTACCAAAGGGGAAAGTGGGGGGAGGAATAAATTAGGAATTTGGGATTAACAGAGACACACTACTATAAGTAAAACAGATAAACAACAAGGACCTACTGTATAGCACAGGAAACTATATTCAATTTCTTGTAATAAGCTTTAGTGGAGAAGAATCTGAAAAGAAAAAATATGTATGTATGTATATGTATAACTGAATTGCTTGGCTGTACACCTGAAACAAACACTGTAAATCAACTAAATTTCAACAAAAAGAAAATTAGACAAAATACTGCTATGAAAAGATAAATTATTGATAGTCGACAGTTTCTAATCTATTAACTGAGCAACCTGAGCTAAACTGTGTGTTTGTTTTTTACTGAGTCTCCTCAAAGAAATTATTCTTAATTTGGGGACCTCATTAGCTCTGTTTATTCTGTTATTTTTCTTTTAGTTAGATCATTAATAAATGTTTGAGGAAGTCAGGCAAATAAAGGATCTTGAAAAATAAGTGGAAGTTCTTTAAATTAGTGATCAATGGAAAATATAATGCTATACACTTCTCATTTTTATAACTACCACTCGGCATCCAGGTATTTCAATTGTTTGTAAGTACTTATTTCATAGCAGACTGACTAAATTATTTCTAAATTGATATTCTTTATGTCTTTTAAACAGTAGGTAATTGCATTTAGACAATTCTGCATCCTTCTGGGTAATATTCCTTGATCTTTGTCTGTTAATAAGTTTCATTTTAAAGGTAGGTGCTGTGATATGTCATCTTCAGTCATGCAGCACATCCCTAAAATATTTACCAGAACCCTCTTAAATATCCATCACACATATTTCTGTTTCCAATTATGATGTAGAAGTTCTGGTAGTTTCTACAAAGTAAATAACTTCCACTACTTAAGCTTGGGGAAAAGTTACTACAAAAATCATATTATTTTAGAAGACATTAGGCAGTAAAAAAAACCTTTCCAGTTAAGTGGAATCCACTCCCAGCTCCCTATTTTTTCTCAAAAAGCATTTGCAGATCTGGGCATGGACTGAGGTATAGGCTAGCCATAAGCAGAATGACTGCAGGGGTAAAGATAAGCCAGTGGAGATTTAGATTGCTGCATTGGCTGATGAGACAGTTTGAAATCTGGAGAGCCTAAATGTAGAGCTGCCAATTTTCTCCCAGTGAACTATAGCTGAGTGCTAGGCAGCTTGGAATCAGGATGGAAACATGGAATGGAATTCTATACAGTTGAACAGTGCTTAAAAGTCCTTGCAGGGAGACAGGTGTTAACAAGCACATGACAGGTCATATTCTTAAGATTTTTGAAACCAGAGTGAAAATGAGACTGATGCAAGCTTCAGCCTATCCTTGGTCATGCTTAATTCTTGATCGGTTCAATGTGATCAGTCCATCATTGGCTACCTAAAATAGAAAAATGTATTTTGTCTCAGGGGAAATGAGCCTCAAGTATAGTTCCTTTGTCATTTTAGAAACAATGTCTGGTATTTAGTAAAAATTGAGAGACATGTTAAGAAGCAAGGATATGAGATCCAAAGTAAGAAAATGTGGTCCAAGAAAATAGAGCACATACAACCATGCATTTACATAATTCATGTGTGAAAATTAGCAGAAAACACCTTAGTATTATTACTACTATAAACATGTTAAGAAAAATGGAGAAAAGAGTTAAATATGTTGGATAAAACCTGGTAATTTCAACAGAGAAATGATATTTATTTTAAAAGAATCAAAGTGCAAACTAAAACTGAAAAATTAATAACTGAAATTAAGGATTCATTTAATGTGTTTATCATAAGAGAAAAACAGCAGAAGGAAAGATCAGAAGCTTGAAAATCAAGAGAAACTATCCAACCTGAAGCTCAGAGAAAAATAATTTTTTGAAATAACACACAAAATAAAACACAACAAAGCATGAGAAACATGAAAGGGACACTGTCAGATTTTAACACATAAACTTTGGAGTGTCAGAAGGAAAGGAGAGAAAGAATACAGCAAGAAATTGTTTTAAGAAAAAATTGTGAAAATTTTTCCAAAACTGATGACAGAGATCAGCAGCACATTAGAGAATTTCATTAAATCCCAAGAAGCATTTTGGAATTAATTGGGAGGTAGAACAAATTATTTTAAGCACTCATAATCAAATTGCTGAAAATGGAAGATAAAGAGAAAACCTAAAAAAATAGTTGAGGAGAAAAAAGACAAATTATTCTTGAAAGGGCAACACTAAGCCTGATGGCAAGATATCTCACAGAATTATGGAAGCCAGAAATCAATAAAAGAAACATTTTCTCCCTAGAATTCTATAGCCAGCAAAAATATCCTTGATCAACCAAGATGCCGTAGAGATGTTTTAAATAACAAAAGCTGAGAGAATTCGTCGTCAGGAGAGTCATAGTACTATAAATACTAAAGAAGATCTTTGAGCTGAAGATGAATGATCCCAAGTGGGAGCAGAAAACTTGAGAGGAATAAAGAACATCCCATATGGAATTTATGCAGGTTTATATAAACAATGTCAATGATTATTTAAGGATCAACACTGTAACACTGTCTTACAGATTTTTGAATTTTTTTTAAAGAAGTTAGAGATAAAATAATAGTTATGATGATTAATTACACATTATTTTTGGTGTGTAATTCTATGAGTTTTAAAATTTGGTTAGATTCATGTAACCATGACCACAGGCAGGATACAGAGCAATTTCCCTCCCAAACTTTCTAACATATATTAAAGTTCCTTATATATTCAAGAGCCAATCCTCTGGGGATATGTGATTTTAAAATATTGTCTCTCGGTCCAGTGGCTTCTCCTCAAACAAAGGGAATACATTAACAAATTATGTACAATACTTGTACGTAGAAAAGCATAAACCATGTTTTACAGAAACTAAAGAGATCTAAATGGAGAGATTTATCATAATGTTGAATTGGACATCTCAATATTGCTAATACATCATTCTTCTCAAATTGATTCACAAATTCAAAACAATTCCAATCAAATTCAAAGTATCCTTTTTCTTAGAAACTGATGTGCTGACTTAGCCATTTACACTCGTTTAAGAGAAGGAAAATGAAGAGCCAAAAACAATTTTGAAAAGGAAAACATAGTTGGGGGATTTTACTATCTGATTTCAAGTCTTCCTATAAAGCTATTGCATTCAGGACAGTGCAGTGGTGGTGTAAGAAAACTCACAAAGCTCAGTGAACTTCTCCAGAATAGGGGATTTACAAGTCCATCTATATATTTTTGGTCAATGATATAAGCGAAGATTTATTAGGTAAGACATATTAAAAGCATTAAGTACAGAAAAAAATATACTTTTAAGTTCATCAAAATTAAAATTGTTTTGTCCTCAAAAGATTTCATTAAGAAAATTAAAAGTTCTCTTAAATACGTTGGGATAAAATAACATGTATGTACCAAACATATATGTACCAAACATATATGTACCAAAGTTTTGTATCAAAAATATATTAAAACTCTGACAACTCAATGTGAGAAGACAAAGAAACCAATAAAATAATCAAATATTCAAACAGACTCTTCACAAAAGAAGATGGACAGTTAGCCATCAGTTTAACATCAGTAATTAACACAGTGTATAAATTAAAACCATGATAGGGTTCTACTACATAACTTCTGTAACGGTTAATATTAACAACACTAATAAGTGTTGGAGAAGCTATGGTGCAATCAGAACTCATACGTTCCTGGAGGTAATAGAAAATTGTGCAGCCATTTCTGATGTGCAACATTAGAAAAATGCCTCGCAGTTTATAGTTTATAAAACGAAGAAATTAATGCGAATGATAACAAAAAGACTTAAGCAAGAATTTTCATAGCAGTGTTATTCAAATAGCCCCAAACTGAAAATAACCAAATGCCCATCAGCAGGTGGATGTATAAAACAAATAGTGGTACGTAGTGTATGATTCCATTTATTTCACAGTTCAGAATAGACAAATTCATAAGACCAAGATTAGGTGAATGGTTTCCAGGGGCCAAGGGGAGAGGTTATTGAGATTGACTATAAAGGGTAGGGGTTTCTTCCTCTTGGAGTGATAAAAAATGTTCTGAAAGTAGACAGTAATGATAGTTGACCAACTCTGAGAATATACTAAAACCCACTGAATTTTGTGATTTAAGAGAGTAAATTTCATGGTATGTGAATTTTATTTCCATAAAGCTGTTAAAAATAAACTGTGTTATAATAATAAGTTGGATTACTACACTACAACTAAAGGGAATAAATTACTGGTACCACGTGATGGCTTAATCTTAAAAATATTTTACTAATTGTAGGAACCGGAAAAAAGAGTGCACAGTTTTACTCCCATGTATATTAATTCAAGAAGAGGCAAAATACATTGATAATGACAGAAGTCAGAATATTCAGGATAGTTAGAAGTCAGAATACATGTATGTATTCTGGAAGGTGGCATAGGTGGAGAAGAGGCATTTTAGTATAGCTTATTGAAATATTCTATAACATCGCTTGTGATTATTTAAGTGTATATAAGTAAATATCTGAGACATAACACTAGGGATTGTTGCACTTTATGCAAATTACTGCATATATTAAATCTTTACAAAGAAAGTAAGCACTACTTTATTGTGAACTTTTATTGGGAATTATATAAAAATTTCATCTTTTGGAAAACTTCAATAGTCAAGGAATAATTGCTTTTTATACCTTATCATTAATACTTATGAAATTATCAATAATTGTTTAACTGCAAATAGTACAATGTCTTAATTCTTTTTTTGTCATAACCTTGATGAGACTGTGGCAGATAAAAAAACTTAATGGGCAAACCCTGAATAGCTTCAAGTCTAAAGGATATCACTTATTCCGGGTAATACTTTTATTGTGACTCTATTTGTAACCATTCCAAAAGACAAAAAATTATAACATTGGAGTAATGTGTAATAAACTATGCTTAGGACATTATAAATGAAAAATATTCTATAAAACACAATTGGGTGAAAAGACATAGAAAAATAAATCTGCAGTAACCCATTAAAAATATATATGGTAATTAGTGATGGGTGGAATGTCTCAGAAGTAATTCAAATGCTAATGAATCTGGTCAAATCTTTCAGCTGGGAAATGAGTGGACCTGTTTTTGTTGTTTACTCTGCCAGCTTCCAATTTCTCTCAGCTGAGAAAATCCTTTTATGAATTAATAAAAGCTTTCCAGACTGAAAATAGGGGGATACACAGCTTAATGGCTAGAATGTGTTGCCAGAATTTGGTAATGTAGACAGTTTGTTATGACTAGAACAATGCTCCAGTGTATTGAACTTTAATGTTGAAATGTCAGCTTCTTTCTGAGCAATTCAGAAGCCAGGCCTACACCTGCTTGCTTTTAGAAGAGTTGTCATTTGCATCCACCTCTGACAGGTAGAATTTGTGAAGTCAATATGGTGGTAACATTAGGCACTTTTCATCTTCCAAACATAAAAACATGTGTTAATAAAACTGCTTTTTGAAAAACAGCTATCCTCCATTTTCAACACGGAAAAAAGAAGAGGAGGGCCCCCACAATCTGGAAAGAAAGGGCCATGTAAATCTTTGTATTTTATCTTGAATTCAAGCTTCTTCAAAACAGTAAGTTTTTACTTCTGGAAAAATATTGTAATTTTTTAAGCCATTACATTTCACATTGACCCATGAGTAATAGATGCAGTTCAATTTACAGTGACTAAGGGTGATCAAATGTGGCTTGACATTAAAGTCAAGCTACAAAGAATAAAATGGTTCACATTTTTATGGTGCCAATTTTAAATACAGTTTTTTTTAAGACATTGCATTTTCCACTTACAATACAGTGCTTATAAAGTGCAATGTCACTTCCTTCCCCTGTGCACATATTCCATATTCAGGTATCAAGAATGCCCAGTTATTTACATGGTAACTCAACTTTAAAACTGCCCTCTAGGAAATAACCTCTTTGAAGTTCTCAATTTAATCCGTGAAGCACTAAAACAATTAATTTGACTAATAGGTGAATTGTTATTCTCAACGAATTTCTAATGAGTAATTCAGAACAGGATTGTGTCTATTAGTAGTAACTACATAGCTGTTACTAAGTTAATCTTCACCTCCTGTGATGTCCTATCATTTTTATTCACTTATTCTTAGAAACTCTCTAAATTTGTAGGGAAAAAAAAAAAACACAAGCAAATAGGAAACACATTTCCAGAGAGAATGGGGACACACAGGATACCAGTCATTGGGTCCTACTTTGTGAACCCACAGCAACTGAACTCTGGATTCACATCTACATGATAACTTGAATCATATAATATGGATTTTTGACCAGTCGATTGGTGTAAAACAAAGCATATTTTTAACATGAGTCCTTTTAGCTAACCCCTGGATATTTCTAAAACGTCCATATCCATAATATCCCGTATGTCATTTCCAGTGCAATTTTTATTTAGGATGAAGCGAGAACTTAAAGAGAGTTGCAAAGCAGTCATTTGTAGAATTTTTCTCTAATTTAAATTTCACCCCAATTATTTTTACATTTGTCTTAACTTGAGTGCATTTTTAAACTGTATGTTCTAACGCTGACAGGATGGGGCATTATGGAGTCTCAATCATTCAATTTAGTTTTCCCCAAACTACTAGCCTTTTTCTACTTATATTTAATCAACTTACATCATATTTAACGAAATCATGTAGTCTCAATAACAACTTGACATAAAGAGATGGTACTAGTTAAAACAGAAGAGCAAGGATTTATGGGAGAGACAACAAGATCTGAGTTCTGTGTCTCATGGGCTGCCTAGTTGGTGTTCAATGGGGAAATGCGTAGGATGAGTTTTTCTGGAAAAACCAATGAATGGATGTCACCTAAAAGAAGATATACTATCTAAATTCAGAGTAAAATAAGCCTATCCTTTCATATATCTCCTGACTGAATATGAAATCTTAACCAAAATTTTGGGTAAAGTTTTAACATGGGATTTGGCTATCATCCTGTTTAATAATAACTATTACTTTAGATATGAAATATCTGGAAACTTGCTATACAGATTGTTCAAAGTGTACTCAAGAGAGAAAAGAAGATAAATGGACAAGCAACTAAAACATGGCTAGTATTTTCAAGTTGCTAGAATGCTTCAACGCTGAGTTTTATTGTTGTTCACTTTTACTTCCATTTCTGTTTTGTCTTTCCCTGTCATTACGTCTGGTAGACTATGCCTGAAGATTTCCTATGTAATATGCAAGAAAAAGTGTACATAAAATTTTCATTTCTTTTCTGATTGATACAGTTTTCCCTATTATGTCTTATCATCTCACCATAAGAAAAGTTTAAGATACAGGACATTTTTACTACATTTTTTTTTGGTGGGAAGTAGGGGAAGGTGATTTGGTTTATTTATTTCTTTATTGATTCTTAGAGGAGGTATTGGGGATTGAACCCAGGACCTCATGTGCTGTACCACTTGTGCTATACCCTCCTCCAATACAGGACATTTTTACATCCTACTGATATGCTACTTCGATAAACTTAACTAAAAAGAAGAAAAAATAATCAATATTTTTAGATTTATTTTAGTATTTTATTTTAGTATTATTTTATTAACTGTATATAATTACTTTTCTGTTCACAATACTACACACTTAAGAATGATGACAGTAACAATGTTAATGCTTTTAACATGGTAAACTTGTTATAGGTAGAGATTTTGAAGGCCCCGTGTTTTTGTGTTAGAAGGTAAAAACAAGATAAAATATAGTAACTACAGAGTATTCTGAAAGACATGTTCTAATGTTATAAGTTAATTCAAAAGGGTAACACAAAGGCAGTAGGATAATCCAACAGATATTTTGAATATCAGAATATACAATTCAAGATTAAAAGGCACTCTATCAGATGGTTTTGAGGAAAATCTTAAAGTAAATATTAGAATTCTAGAGCACAGAAAAGAAAATGGTAAAAGAAAAGTAGTTTAGATTTGAAATGTTAGAATGCCCAAGGGCATACATGAGCTACTCATTAAATATGCATATTTCTTGTTTCCGATAGATTTTATAATTCAGTTGGTCCATGGTGGTATCTAGAGATCTACACACTATTAATACTAGACTGTTAGACACATAGAATGTAACCTCTATGAGAAGAAAAAAAAAAAGATGTGAACTTTTTTTCACTGATATACCCTCAAAACCTAGAACAGTTCCGGCATACGGTATTAGTTCAATACATATTTATTGAATAAATGAATAAATACCTAAGATAATGCTAGTATAGACTGACACCAAATTTGAAAAATACTCTTATCTTAGGCAGCTAATTAAAATATCAACTTTGGCATTAAGAACTAGCCAGTAATTCAGAATAGCAAATGCAGTGTCTAGGGTTTTGTCTACTCAGCCTCCCTTCCGTGGAGAGACAGTAAGTCTCCCATTCCTTAATGATCTTGCTCAGTCAGTGTGCTTTTGAAATGAGTGACACACCCTCTTTTTTCTCCTGGTTTTCAGTGGGACAGCTGGGGTCCAGACTTTCACCTGGAGACAAACAAAAATATAAAATAAACACACACACACACACACACACATACACACACACACAAGAAAGGGAAGTCCAAACATAGGAAGCACAAGTAGGTAGAAATGAGAAGGAAAGAGAGAGAAAATACAAAACAAAACAAAGTAAAAGCTTTCTATCTGCAAATAAATATATATATATATATATATATATATATAGCCATTCGAAGATATCTCAAGCTAAAAGAGCCAAGAAACTCAACAATTACAAAATGATATCCAGATGCAATATTGTTTAGTGCAATCTGACAAGGATTAATATGTATTTGGGTCTATATATAGAGGACTGAACCCTCACGTCTATTTAGGTTCCATCTCAAATCCCCACATAAGCTAGAGTCAGTAGGGGTTTTAAGGTATAAAATCATATAGATGGTAATAACCTTCGAATCAGAATCCAGACTCTGGAAGATAACAAAACTTTGCCTTTAGAACATTATCTTAAGCTTCTTTCTATTCCAGATAAGACCAAAAAATAGTTGCTGAAACAATCTTCAAGTTTCAAGCAATCACTAAGTGTAGGAAATATACTATATAGGAAGTCAGTAAAATATACTAGGTCAATCTCTGACCTCTGCTCAGCTAAACAGAATAGAACAGGGCTCTCTCAAACAAATGTGGCACAAAGAAAAGTCCCAATAAAAATAATATAGTTTAGATATATTCTTGCTGGAATAAGTCTTCTTGCCTAAAGTTAAGCCTAAAGTCGTCTTTTTATTCTATCGAATATCTGCTTATAATCTCCCAAGGCTATTGGTAAATTGCAATACCATAGAGTGAATCCTGATTATAATCGGTAAGTGTGAGTGTTTTGTTATGATTTTTCCATTTATTCCTGTTTCATAGTAAAGTGGCCAATGATTCTTTTTCAAACATTTCCCACTTTAGACAACAACAAAGTATTGTCACTTCTGTAACAAAAACAGCTCACATATATGATTACTAATTTCTTCCTTATGTGCAATGATGATGTCTTCATATTTGGTTTTTCTTTCAGAATTATTCTGACAGGAGTGTCCCTTCAAGATCACTCTAAAATCATTCCAAAATAAAAGAGTCATTTTAAAAATCTGAATCACATTCTCCCAGAAGTTACAGATTGTATGGCATATTTTCTATTTTTGAAACAGAGCAGCTGGCTAAGTATATGTGTATTTTGCTGCTGGAGAACAGTCTTCCTTTTAACAAAATTAGGAATATGAGATGTTAAGAGTTTTTTAAATAAAATATATTAAAAAAATAAGTCCACACCCATAAAAGCATCAGTGGTAGGCTGAGAGATACTTCCACAGTAATCTGACACAGAAAGGATATTGTGGGGAAAAAAAGAGAGGTGTTAGGGGATTAGGCAGATATGGACCAGGTCTCTAAAGTATCAGTTCTCAGAATTGTTGAAGTCTACATTATTCATGTCTTAAGGTATACTCTGCATTTGCCACAGAAGATCATGACCAGTGTTGCAATATGAGATACTGAATAGAAGATAATCATGACACATTATGGGTAAATATATGTGCCAAATTTATAATAAAATTTATCTTGTAAAGTAGTTCTGAAGCAGTGCACAGAATGCACCTTGCACAGTACCCTGAATGTGGTTTGTGCTCCCTCCTCGATGAATGTTCATACCCTCTTCCTAAAGGTCCAAATAAAACTGAAAGGGGTGAAACAATGATATCGAATAGCCAATATTTAATGTTACACACTTTGTATCTGGGTGTTCAATATCCATTGAAGACTTTTAGAATTATTCAGATGAGACACTTTCAAGGCCAGTTTGTAGTCTTTCAATAATCAGTGGGGAAATCTCACCCAGAAAAGGGCCAAGGTAAGTGGAATGGACATAGGCCTGCAAACAAGTCTGCTGTGGTCAAATTCAGATTCAGGGCAGTATTAATAAGAGAAGATATTTAAAGACAGATATCTTTAAAATCAATCTCACTGATGAATTTATTAATAATGTAAAATATATTTGAACATTAATATTGAAATTTTAAAATACATACTAATTTTTGGATTTAGAAGCTAAGTTACATTGAATGACAGTTTTTTTTTGCTTTTGTTTTTGGATTAAAATGTCCATCTATTTAACCAGATTGAGCATCAAATTTTTAGACCCTTTTCTCCTAAAGCTCAAATATACAATCAATCACTTCTTCTTTGGCATCAACATTACGCATTGTTGATATTTTAGTATAACTCCTATCACATTCCAAATTGATTGTTTGTACATTTTTTCTCCCTTAATATGCTGTGAGTCTTTTTTGATCATCTTTGGATCCTTAGTCCATAGGCCCATACATTAAAAAATCAAAACGTCTTTAAAAATGACCAAAATCATGTATCAAAGAAAAGTGATATTCCCAATTTTGTTTTCCATAACTGGTTCTTTAGTAAAACAATTCCAGTATGTGGCACTCAGCTCTTCCGGGATTAGGTGAATTAAGATGTACATATGTTATACCTATCAATTTGACATTAGATGTCTTAAATAAAAATATTGCTTCTAAATCAATTAACAGGTGTAAGATTTCTCCCAGTTGAGACAGGTTTAGAAAAAAGAACCCATAACTTGGATCTAAAAGCTGCTTTGTGGTAGAGTATACGCCCAGCATGCGTGAGCTCCTGGGTTCAATCCCCAGTACCTCCATTAAAAATAAATAAATGAATAAATAAACCTAATTACCCCCAAACAACAACAACAAAAAACCTTATTTTTTTTAAAAGCTGCTTTCAGTGCAAAAAAATAAATTATATAATTAATTCTTCCTAAATCTTCCTTTGATAATGATGTTTTAAAAATCTATTGGACTAGTTGTGTATACAATATTATCACTATGATTTAAGTACCACCTCTATCTCTGTTTTATGGGACAGAGTAAATGAAATATATGGGTTAAGAAAAAGGCAACATGATATAGCAGACGAATTGCTATGTTTGAGAACATATGATCAGATTCTGCTATATGAGTTCGGTAAATTGCTTAAGTTTAATTATATTTCATGTCCTTATCTTAAGAAGTAGACTCAACCTTAAGAAGAATGTTATGAGGGCTGAACAAAACTACATATAAAAGTTGTTTGGTACGTTGTAAGATTCTGAAATTTTTATTTATTTTTTTCTCTAATCTACATTAAGCTTTAGCTTGCAATTGTAATAAGAAAATTAAACGCCTGTATTACTTTGTAATCATATATAAATATACATATATCTTATGTATCAGTATGGTATTTTTGCCTGGAGACTGCTTAAATGTTCAACCATAAAAGCCAAGGTAAAGATAAAGAGCTGGGTCAAGTTCAGCTGATGGCAACAAACATAAACGGGAGTCGTTAAGAGCGATCCTGTTGTTAGTCTAATGTCCATTTCTTTTTTTCTATTAAACAAGGACTGTTATGCTGAAAAGTATTAAAATTACTTCTGTATATGCAGCTTTTCTCTTTGGGGCCAATCACGCCATGCTTAAGATCACCAGAATTATTTTCCAATAAATTACATACCTGTTCTCAGCTTTTTCAGTAAATCCAATTCATTGAGGTAAAAATTACATACAGACGTGGATCAATTTTAAGCATAGAGTTCTATTTTCTACTTCATTTACTTATGCTGCAACTTTTCATTCCCCTTCTCTACTTAACTATGGGTTTAGTTTTACTTTTCTTAATAGTTTCTTAAAGTGATAGCTTAGGTTATTAATAGTTTCTTAAAGTGATAGCTTAGGTTATTAATTTTAGATATTTCTTGCTTTCTGATATGTACATTTAACACCGTAAGTTTTCTTCTATACTCTGCTTTAGTTGCATTCCACAAATTTTTTATATAAAGTATTTTTATTGCCATTTGACTAAAAGATGTTCTAATTTCTCCTGTGATTTCCTTTTTGGTTGAAAAGCAACTTAGCAGTTTGTATCGCTTATTTACTAAGTATTTGCATATTTCTCTGATATTTTTCACTTATTGTTGTTCAATTGTTATGAAGATTAAGCATATTCCATATCATTTTAGTCATTTTATCCTTATCAAAACTTGTTTAATTGTCCTGCATATAGTCTTTCTTGGTGAACTGCCTTGTATACTTGGGAAAAAATGTGGATTTTTCTATTGTTTATTGGACTGTTCTATAAATATCTATTAGGTCAAATTAGTTCATTCTATTATTCAATTATCCTATATTCTTATTGATTTTTTTGGTCTACTCATTCTACATGATCCCATCTTTCTATCAGAAAGGAGTGTTGACATCACCAACTATGATTGTGAATTTGTCTTTTTCTCCTTTTAGCTCTGTCAAGTTTTTACGGTTCACTGTTAAGATGTTATCTATAGGCTTTGTTTTGTAGCTTGACTTTATCTACTTGAAAAAAATTGTTTTCTGTTGTTAGTTTGATTAAGGTTTTTATCTTTGGTGGATGTTTGATTCTATTAAGTGATTTTTTAAATTCTATTAAACGACTTTTGAAATACAAAAGTAGCACAAATGTACAGAGGCATTCCCATGATTCAGTAAGGTGATGAATGTTAAGTACCTAGGATAATGCCTAGTAATTAATATTAGTTATAATAAACACGGTAATTGCAGTGGTGGTGAATGATAATTGCTCTTGAGATCATCCATTAATTTGATTTTTTTATATGTAGCCTTTGACATTTGTACAGAATGTTCTCAGGATGAATATCTCAATCTGAGGAAACAGCCCACCTTTGTGAATGACAAGCACCTTTTTTTATTTTGAAAGAAAAACGCTTGAAACATGTCGTTATTAGAGGTTGTATTATATTATTTCATTGCAAATAATAAAGGATTGCTTGCCATGATTTTGCTCAGCCATCAGCATTCCATACCCACTCCCTTAACTGGCAAACTGTGCACATGCTTCACCAAATTATCTAAGCAGTCATCCCTTTTGTGAACTTATTTGTAACTCTGATTCAGGCAAAGTTGATGCTTTGTTCTCTGTGCTCCCAAGACTACCTAGTTAATCAAACAAGACCACAGAAATCATAGAGCTTGCCAATAACAAAACTGTTAATGATTCAAAGGATTTGGGCAAACATTAGTCATAAATGAAACATTCCTTCCTTTGAAGAGTGTAAAATGGTCATACACAGCTCTCTAGGATTATCCCTTCTGTTCTGCATTAGGGACGTTGTGGTTTTTGAATAACAGACAAGTTGAGAATTTGTATAATGTATGTGGAAATATTACTCTGTTGTTTCAGTGTTTTTACTCTCAACTACATAGATAGAAGATCGTTTACATGACTAACCTCTTTTTTCAGCCTGTTCTACCCCATATATTCATATTGCAGACTAATTTACAATAAGAAATCTGGACAACTTGGTATCTCCTGCTCCAACCCTTCTGTTTATAGGAGCTCTGTTATCTATACTCTTACCTTATATGATTACAACTCCTTTTGTGGGGTGGGGGGTAGGTTCAGGCCATTTATTTATTCATCTAGGCCTCCTTTGGACTTGAAAGTTATAGACTAACTTGCCATTAAGTCTCTTCTTCTTCCCAGTTTGCAACATAGGTTACTGATTGGGAGCATTGATTTTGGTGTTAGATAGTCTTGCATAAGATATGGACAATGATGACTTTCAGCAGCATAAAATTAACCCCTCTTGAGCTTAAGTTTCCTCATTAGTAAAGTAGGTACATTTGTCTACCATAGACTCATTTTGTTAATCAAATATGGAGTAAATACCCAATTTACCACTGCATATTAATATAGCCCTGGTCACATTGAACTGCAGTTACTTATTTGCATGCCTTTCTACCTTCTCCTTATCTTAGTAGTGAGTTTTACAAAGAGGAGAAACACAGCATATTTTTATCTTGTTAACCACTGGTGCAATGTCTGTTACAAAATAATCTATCTTAATGCCTAAATGGAAGACTTGTTTTGTTTCAAGCTTTAAACTTTCAACACAAAAAACTTCTATTATTGTGAAATTAATGGGTTTGTTTGTAGAGTATTTTAAATACGTCTTGTTCTGCTGCAAAGGTTTAAAATATTACATGATGACAACTGTGGCTTTTTGTTGAATATGTATCCCAATGCGTTTTTAAAAAAAGACAGACTCCTTAGGTTGAAAATATAGATATGAATTTTTATCTTCTGTAAGTGATCATTGATAAGTAATAATCAAATGTTTTAATGACAAGAGCTATATAAATGCTTATTGTTATGAAGAATCAATTGATAGTAAATAAATCTATTTTAATCTCCATCAGATATATTTACTAAAATGCAACAATTCCCTATTACATATTTAACATTTCCTGATTTTTAGTTGGCATTTTTCTTGGTTCACTATTATATTTCTCAGGAATATATGACATTGAAACTTCAAAGTCTTGGACGAAGAAGAACTATGCAGTAACTTCGAATTAGCCAGTATTTATCTGGTCTACTCTGCATCTTCCTATGCAAAAGTAAACTCTAAAAAAATCATAATTTCTTTCAAAGAAATGCATTGGAAGCCTGTTACCTTGTAGATAGGGGATAAAAGAAGAATCGTAAGATTTCCCTGGAAGTCCACCGCTAGTCCCACCCTGCCAAGGTGATTACTCCCAACAGTGTCACTAGGGATCTATTAAGGAGCACATGGAACGTTTGCCTGTGTCTTTCTGACTTGACTTTTCCCCAGCTTTTGATGCAGTTTTTCAGTACACACGGAGCATGTGCTTATTTGGTCAGCTATGACTCTTTTTGGTCAGAAATGACTCTTTCATATTGCTTGGCATTTAAGTCACCATCTTATTGTAGATGTCTTCCTGTTCCTGTGATTGCTGATTTTCAGTGTTCTGGGATCTTTTTATTCCTCATATGCTTTTAATATTTGAGTTTCCCAAAGTTCTGTTTTGGCCTATATCTCTTCCTGACATTCTCTTTTTGCAGTCTTATCCATGTCCATGGCTTCAATGACCACTTACATGCTGACGACACAAAAACATTTATTTATAGAGACTGTGCCAGCCTCTGTCTGAGCTCACACACACACACACAGACACACACAGACACACACACAGACGCGCATACACACACACACACACACACACACACACACACACACACACAGATACCTACTGGTATTACCTAGTACAATTTTCCATCGAATGAGTCACAATCATTCAAACTTATCAGATATGAAACTCGATCTCATCATCTCCTCTACCAAAAAAGTCATTCCATCTCAATTTACTATCTTGATGGAAACTAGCTATTTGCCTAGGTACTCAGATCATAACCTTTCCCCCTCTTCCTGCAATCTAGCTCCAATAAATTACCAAATCCTTTTTATTCTATTTCTAGTTTCTGTGTGCATATCCATCACAGTTTCTAATACCCTCATGCTGACCCTTGTCATTAATTGTAAGGCATATCAATGTCTCCTCTCTGGCCTGCCTGTCTACAGCCTCTCCTTTCTTCTCTACAGTGCTGTTGGGTAGATATTTCTAAAATGCAAATATACTTATGCTATTAGATTTACATACATAGTTCAATGTCTCTTTTCACTTTTAGAATAAAAGTAATACCATTAGTCATCTAAGTTATCCCTTGTCAATTGGGACTAGCTCTTTGAGCAGATATCCCCAAGTTGACAGTACATAGCTTGGTTGTCTGCCTTAGTGAAGCCCCTCAGGGTGGCTTAGAATAATTTCTCATTAGGAAACTATATTGTCTTTTAACTTCATGATGCCATTTAAAGCAGAATTCTAAACAATGAAAACTGAAATGAATTTATTTTTTAAAAATCAGAATTTTAATAATCTGAGAGGCAGCACAGAGTAATGGTACAAATATTAAGAAGTTGAAAACCAAATTTCCAGCTTACTATCTGAGTTACCTTGGGCAAGCTACTAAAACTCTTTATAAATCATTTTTCACTTCTATAGCGTGGGTATAACACAGTGAGCAAAATGATTCATGAAAGGAGTTTGCTAAAAGCAAATTCTTGAAAATACAATTTTATGAAGAGCCAAATTGTTCAAGTCAATTTAGGAAAAATCAACCTTCAGAAATACAATACATGGAATGGACAATTTAACAGCTATAATAGGATTTTTTATCTATTTCTCTAAATTTTAAATGATTGAATGTCATTGTATATTTTTCAAATTTAAAGCATTTAGCATCATTCTTAATTTTTTATCAGAAATAGAACATACATTACAATTAAATTTGAATATTAAGATATTTGGGATAAATCAGATCTTAAAATTTAAGCCTCTAGTACAAAGCTATTTGGATGTGACAACTAAAACCAGTTTGTCGGTAAAATAGTAACGAATGTAGGAAAAGAAAAGAATGATAATATGAATGTCATTGTTTATATGTTTCATAATTAAACTTTGATACAATTTAATTATAAAAAAATTTTTTAAAGAATTTTAAAATTAATTGAATTCATGAAAATAACAAAAATGAAAAAATTAGCAAGACTAAAGGATATAGAGGATTAAAAATAACTATTGACTGAGAATTCCCATAAGAAATAATTATTTATTTTGAAATGATGAAATGTGATATATATTATAAATAATATTATTAAATTTAATATTTTAGTATTCAAACACATAAATTATAATTATATTTCACATTCTTGCTAATGTGATTATATCTCTGGTTAATTCTATAGAGGTCATTTTTGGTAAATTGATAAATGTTTTAGTTTGGTAAATATGGAAAATTGAGAATCTGCGTATTGATCTTTAGGTAACTGGATCTTCAGTAACTTGGTCACTTGTTGAATTGAATATCAGAGGCTTTTATATTAGCACTATGTGATAACTTAAAACCATAAAAACATTTTCTAATTCATGGGGTCATGGTGAGGAAAAATGTGATCATGCATGTAAAATTTTGGCACATTGTAAGTTGATAGCTATTAGTAATCATTAATATAGATTTGTTATAATTATTTGATTGCCTTTCTTGTAATCCCTATTATTGTTAATGTTAGCACATGATTTTTATGACATTGCTTCTGCCTTACTTTGCAACTTCATTTGTCACCATTTATTCACGTCTCCAAATTGCATGGTAGAAAGTTACACCAGAGCAGATCTTCTTGGTGAGAAGGGAATCGCTTAATTAACCTCATTATGCAAATGAAAGGCTAGTAAAACACCTTCATCTGGCAGAAGTGTCATATTAGGACCTGTTCTGATGTTCAGTAAACACCTTCTGTCATACATCAGGGGAGGAGAATAGAACATTTTGCATAAGAAGTCGAGGAACTTACTGTGAAAGAAGTGATCAAAACCAGATATGCAATGCCCCGTGTTGGAAAGTTAAAGGTGGCCCTGGGTAAGGTTAACTGGAAGAAAAGGGGAAAAATGAACATCAGTGCTCCTAACAAGAACTCAACCATATGAAAGAAAGGTATGAATTGGTGTACTGACTTCAACACAAAAACAAGGGTTGGCTTGACATTGCTGGTCTGGGCACATCTTATGTTAAAGCTGGAAGTCTAGCAACCCTGACAAAGTGAAAAAATTTAGAAATAAGGGTCAAGCATGTTGTGAAGGTAAACTGATATGTGCCCTGCTATCACTTGATCCATTTTTATTATGTCTACAAACAGAGTTAAAAAAAAAAGATATTTTCATTTCACCCTGAGATATCCAAAACGTGATAATCTAACAGATAAAATGTTGAGTCATTTTCTGTATGTTCACTAAAGGAAACAGCTTTATTCTTGATTTTTGTAAAACTGTGACATTCACTGACAGACATAATTTTATAAAATACTGACTACTTAACTCGCTATAAACAGACTATCTGTAACCTTAGTAATGTCATTTATTTAAAGTATTTTTTTTAATTTGGTGATAAAAAGACCCTTCTAAAGTCAGCACTTCTTGCCAAAAACACTTGAAAGTAATTTTTTTTCCTTCATCATCATTTTTTCTAGTGTTTATTTCACAGATAACATTTTCACTGAGATGCCCCAATGGGTCCAGTCACAAGCTCTGATGATACTGGACTGCTGCTGAGGACCACATCCCTGGACCTCTTGCACCCAAGTGTACATTCTTCAGCTCGCAAGGTGGATTTCATCATTGAGAGTTTCCACTCTGGTCCTGATTTACTTTCATTTTCTGAATCAGGTGCTTTGCCTCTCACTGATTCTGTTTCTGGATTAGTGTCACTTCTTTCCCAAGACTGTTTCTGGTTCCAAATCTGGTTTGGCCTTTATTTGGCTACCACTTTTATTCTGACTTTTGGTTTTGGTGGTTTTGATTATTTGGTCCAACCATATTTACCTTTTTAATGTTTGAGGTTTTTATGTTTTTTTCTATTTGTGTTAAAAATTCTGATTTCTCTTGGCCTTTGAGATATCTGCTTCTGTTTCATCATGTCCCCAGATTATGGTTTAGTAATGTTGAAAGTAAAATTCCTGCTACTGACTACAGTGCTGCCTAGTTGGCTGCCAATTGTCGATAAAATCCTGTGTTATTCATTTTCTTGTGTGCCACTATGAGCTCAAATAAGTCAGAACGAGAAAAAAAAAAAAGAAAAAGCAATTTATGTTCACTAGAATAAAAAGCAGCCACTAGATCAGGAAACATCAGGATAAGTATGCCTTTGAGATTGTCTGTGTCACTCTGACCTTCTGTTCTGGAACTGATGCAACCAACCAATTTTACTGAGATACAACAATTTGTATTCCAAATTTATTTGACCCATGGCTGAAATTGTAACACTGAGGCTACCAATCTGCGTGTGTGTGTGAGTGTGTGTGTGCATGTGTGTTTGCTTAAATGGGAAAAAGAAATAAAATTTTTGTTCTTCTCAAAAAAAGAATGTAATTTGCCTCTTTCTTACAATGATCTGTTTATAGCTATTTCTGTGCATTTATTGATTGGTCAAAACATTTAATACATTGTCTGTCTTCAAGCATGTCTAATTTAAAGACTCATATCTGTTATTGAAAAAGATGCATTTATAAGAATTGCAGCTTAGAAAATGCAGAGCTTTGACTCTTACTAAGAACTTTGCCTGCTTAAAATAACAAGTGTATGGATCAGCCTGAAGGTGTTTTGAAATGAGAATATAAATGATACAGGATTGATTGCTTCTGGCCTGTGGAGAGCTTCGTCTCCTCTTGAGACATCTGAAGGACTCCTAGTGCACAACATTTCCTCCCTCTTGTCTCAAAAGAAAATAGAAAATCCCTATAGAAAGATATAAATAAGCCAAGTCAATATGAGAGGAGATGCTTTATGTGCTGAAAACAAGATGCTAATAAACCTTAAATTTGACCCTTTAGCTTAAACTACAATTACTAAGAAAACAACATATCATATGGAGAAACTCAGTTATAATCTCCATATTTCCACACCTTGCTCTTGATTTTAAGATTCGTCTAATTTGTGAATATAATATATTTTCTGAACTGATTACTATAACTTTGCCTGTGGTTTTGCTTACCTATTGCTGCCTAGCAAACCACTCCATGACTCTGTGACTGAAAACATCAATTTATTATTATCTCTGTTGCATCTGTGTCCACTAGACTTGGTAGGTAGTTCTCATTTGAGGTACCTACCTCAGGCAACTGCAGTCCGATTGCAGTTGAGTCTGCAGACGACTGAAGGCGCCATTGGACTTTTTATTCACATGGCTGGCAGCTAATGTTTCCTATCATCTGGAAGTTCAGCTGGGTTGTTGGCAGGAGCAATTACACTTGGCCCATCTATTAGGCTTGAGTTCTTCACGATTTGGCAGTTGAGATCTGTGAGGGAACATCCCAAGAGCAAGTGTTCCAAGAGGCCCAGCTTCTTATGACCCAGGTTTGGAAATTATACAGTGTGTCTCCCATTATATCTGCTGGTCAAAGCAATTCACAGGCCCAGGCCAAACTGAGGATGAGGTGAAATAGACTTTACCTTCCAATGTGGGTGTTGCAATCAACTGTGGTCGTATTTAATCAACCATATTCTACTAAAATTATTTCCATTCCTCACACTGGGACAGACACTCATGTCCTCTCAAGGCCCTTCAATGCTCCATGCATCACAGCATCAGGGGCAGGCTTGAGGTCCAGGAGCTCATCATCTCAAGTTCTGATGCAGCTGCACTGAGCCAGATTATTCTCCACCATGAGTCATCCTTTATTTTTATGAGAAATGGCTTGTTTTCGTAGTTCAGTAACTTTGCAGCATGCTTCCTGTTTGTAGAAGGTTGAGGGACTAAAATCTTCTCTTTTTGAACTTTCCCGACCTCTTCAGTTTAAGCTGACAGATAGTGTTTCCACTAATACTAGAATCTTAAAATGGTTTTGAGTTTCCCAGAGATCTTATTGGGATTCACTCTCCTAGATAAAAGCTATTGCCATAAATTTCAGACATATTTCTCTTTGTCTTGGGAGTGTGGGTGCTATGGAAAAATATCCTTACGTGTTCTAGAAAAACTTTGTCTACCCCCAAAATCAATGACACACACTTAAGATCTTCAGAAGACCGTTCATTTGTATAAGACGATCTGGAGCACACAATTAAGATGTTTAGAAAAACTTCCATCGTACTTCCATAGTCCTAGAGACTCTGCCTTAAATTTTTCTCAGGTCTTAAGAAAAGGGATTAACAGCTACATCTTGGATCAGGAGTTCATACTAAACCACATTTTACTGATAGCCCCTTAGGTTTGATTTTTGCCTTGTAAAACTTGAACTTCCCACAACTTCGTGGTCAGAAGCTAGTCTCATTTATTACACTGCAGGCAGCTGGGCAGGCAGCAGTCCAGGGGCGGGGCTTGAGACTAGGGCCTTGATGATTGGCTCCTGCAGCCTCTTGCAGGGGGACCCACCACGCACCTGCTGTGCTGGTGGACACGGACCGCCCAGTGCCATGCGCAGTGCTGCGCGCAAAGTCGCCTTCTTCCTGACCCTGACCCCTCGCCTGAGGTGAAGGAGCTGGAAGAGACCTTGCAGGGGATTCTCCTCAGGCTGGAAGGGTTTTGCAGCCTGACTAACATGTTCAGGAGCGACTCTCCGCAGATCTTGGAGGAAACATCTCACTCTTTAAGGCCAAATTGGTGAAAATGTGTGGCGCGTACGCCAGAATGGACCAGCTTAAAGTCTTCCTCAAAGTGGTTGGGCACCACATCCCTTGCAGGAAGCCCCGTGTTTCAGGCCGAACGGGGCCATAGGGCTTTCTCACAGGTCCTGCAGAGGCGGCAGGGCTCCACCAGGCTCCACTTCCTCAGGAACAAACCACCTGCGCTGGCACCCCTGACGACGGAGCTGCCCGCGGGGCCCTGGACTGAGGACGCCGGGAGGAAAGGCTCCAAACCCGCTGCTGCTGTCGGCGTGTGAGCGCTTGCAGTTCTCCCTCCAGGAACGTGGGAAAGTGAAACTCTATAAACATGTGCAGTTCGAGTTTTTCCTCTTTTTTTATTTTTATTTATTTATTTTTTTATTTTTTCTTTTCTGAATTTCTTCCCTTGCTTCACGTAACAACGTGGAATTTGGAGAAGCATTTGGAACCCATGTGTGGCAATATCTCGGAGGTAAGCTGGAGAAGGCGTTTTCTGCCAGCGTTTGACCTGCCTTGAGTTCTAAAGGAGGGAGCCTTCAGCTCTGAGGACCCCTGGTTGATGGCCGGGGGGCTCAAATTTCTCCCTTCTTGTGCACTGTAATCATAGGGAGCCTGCTTGGTGTCGCCTGGTTGCATGGCTCCAGGTCCTTCTGTGTTGGTTTGTCTGCGAACCCCAGCGCCCACGGGCTCAGTGAATCATCTCAATAAAGGAGTTGAGGGTTAAAAAAAAAAAAAAAAGAGAAAAAGAAAAAGAAAAAACAACAACCCACCAAAACCAAAAACAAAGCATACAATAGGTGGCACAAGGAAAGGATATACAAGAGGTTCACACGGAAGCTGAAGAACACTTGTGACCTTTTCTCAGACTTCATGCATCAGTGCTTCCGTTGAAACCTTTTGGCCGGATTCAAGGTAAGTGAAAATTGAGTCACGAAGAATTCGTGACCATTTTAATCTACCCTTTTCCAAAAAATCTCCTAATAATTAGATAATGAAGTCTCTTGTTTCTATTAGCTTATAGAAAATAATATAAGTGCACATATAAATTTAAAATAAGAAAATTAAGTAATTTTAAGTAAAGAAAAAAACCTTTTGCTTTAAGTATTCTGGACTTGTATGAAAGCTGTAGACACTTGCTGAAGTAGTAACTCAAAGAGCAAAAAACATTTTAGCTGTGAATTGGCTTAATGACCTTTGTCGTTTAGCTATATGATAAAGAGTAAGGGAATGTCAAGTACTATCAGGCTAGTAGGTGAAAATGCAAGTGATGATTGTCAATCCAATACAGTAATGACAGTTAAGACTTGGTAAACTACATGTGTGTATGTGTATATACATCTATGTGTGTGTTTATATATGGATCTCCTAATATATGTGAATCCTTGAAAAAATTTAATGTTTTATTTTCTTTTCAAATCAAGTGTGTTCTATCTGAACGTGTAAAAGTGTGAAAAATATTGTTAGCCTAATAGTATAATTTACAAAAGACTAATTTATTTTCTTATGGAAAACTTAATTTAAATTTTCTAAATTTCCCAAGTTGATTTTTTGGTCAAGTTTTCTTGATGATGGTGTTTGTTTTCACAGGTGGTTTAAAGGTAGGAAGATGTTAAAAAAAAATGTGTGCAATTAAATTAAGTGATATTAACTGATGTCTTATAAAACAGTATGCTTTTATGGGCCTCAGGTACTGTTGAGCATTATGTAAAGTTAGGTTCTCCACTTAAAATATCTAATCAAAATATTTCTGACAAACTCATAATATCAATTATAATTTTTTTTGTGATAAGAACCAGATTACATTAGATTAAATTAAATTTTCAGAAAACTACATAGGAGAAAATCCAGATGGTCTTTAGTTTGGTGATGCATTTTAAATACAACACTGGAAGCATGATCCAGGAAGAGAAAAATGGTAAAATGTGGTTAAATAGACTTTATTAAAATTAAAATTTGTGCTCTGCTAAAGATGCTGCTAAGAGAGTCAAAAGAGAAATCAGACTGGAAGAAAACATTTAAAATCACATATATGATAAGGGACTTGTTTCCAAAACATAAAAAAACTCTTAAAATGTAGAAATTAAAGGGAAAAAAACAATTGAGAAAGGGCAAAGATCAGAACATACATCCCACTAAAGAAGGTACAAAGATGTCAAATAAGCTTATGAGAAGATGTTCAGTACCATTTGTCATTAGGGAATTGCAAATGAGAAAAATGAGGTGCCACTTATTTCAAACCTTTTAGGATGGCTACTCCTCCCCCACAAAAAAATGGCAATATGAAATGCTGGCAGCAATGTAGAGCCACAGGAACTCTCTTTCATTGTTGGTGGGAGTACAAAGTGGTAGAGCCATCTGGAAGGAAATTGAGCTCCTCTTTACCCAATTGATTTGAAAACTTAAATCCACACAAAATCATGCATATGAGTATTTATAACAGCCTCATTCATAAGCACTGAAAACTGAAAATAACCAGATGTCCTTCAATAGGGACTGTGGTACATCTATACAGTAGAATTTTATTCAGTCATAGAAATAAATGAGCTGCCAAGCCACAGAGAGACATGGAGGAATCTTAAATGCATATTACTAAATTAAAGATACCAATCAGAAAAGACTACATGTTGTTTGCTTACAAGTATATGAAATTCTGAAAAGGCAAAACTATTGAGATAATAAAATAAACAGTGGTTGTCAGGGGCTTGGGGAGAGTTGGGGAGGATAAATAGGTAAAGAACAGAGGATTTTTCAGGCAGTAAAGCTATTTGTATGATGCTATAAAGGTGGATACATGGCATTACACATTTGTTAAATCCAGAGAACTTTATAGCACAGAGAGTGAACTTTAATGTATGCATGTGTTTACATCACTTAGAAGGTCAGGATATCCCAGAAAAGACAGCAGGATGTGACAAGAAAATCTAATTGTATTACAGATGTATTAAACCACCTCACTGAAGTGGATGCGGGGGAAAGGTGATAACTTAAGTAACTTTGGAAATGAGTGGGATCTTACCTGTAACACTAAGGGGAAAGGAAATTGCACAAAAACACTGTTGTAGTTGATGAAGTTATTTTATCATGGGGCTTAGGTTTATAGTTCTGATGTTACCATATGTGTATATTGGAATTGAACAGTTAAGCTAATGGATGGCAGATGGTGGGAGCCAATTTTCTTACTGTTAACGTGGGCATCTACAGATACTCAAAAGTGTGGAGGCTGGAGTAATCTATGTGGTAATGGGTGAGAGTTGGACCCATTTAGTAACAACTCATGTTTAACTTAGTATGTATAGATACAGATGATTTTATATATATATATATATGTATTTATAGGCATGTTTGTATACACAGGTTTGTAAAAACACGTGTTTTATCTGTGCTCTGTCAGCTGAGAAGGCCCTGAAAGAAACAACATCCTGGTAGTAACGGACATACAAGGAGCCCACACCTTATTTTCTAATACTGTTTTCCAGTGAAAATGAACCAAGCCTCCTTGGAAAAATGGCTAATTCTACATATAGTTGAGTCTAGTGCTGCAGGAGCTAACTGAAGAGCTCCCAATGGCCAAAGCTAGAACAATTTGAGCAATAAAGAACAAAAAATCACATAATATTAAATTATAATCCAAAATATAAAATACATATCCATGATCAAATACTGATAGAAGTAAATGATAAGATAAATACATAAATGGGAAAAAGAGACAAATCTCTCATGCATAACAATTCTTTATATAGATATTCTATCATCAAGGAGGTTAAGGCATGACTCCTTACTCCTTAGGTAGGCTACATATAGTTAACTTTCTTCCAAAAATACAGCAAGGAAAAGGGAAAAAAGAGTAACTTTAGGGTAGGGAAAACTGACCAGCGCTACCCTGGCTAGGTCACCAAAGTCAACATCAGCAGACACTGTCGTGTTGATTGGATGTACCCTTGATGTGATGTGATCAAAATGGTGTTCGTCCTCTCTGTAGTAAGAGAGGAAGGCACATTCCAATAGTGAGGCAGCCTGCAAAGTGCTTGACCAGTACTCCTCAAAACATTAAGGTCAATTAAAAGCAAGGGAAAGTCTGAGAAACTGCCACAGCACAGAGGAGCCTAAAGAGACAGAATGAGTAAAAGTAGTATGGTATCCCTGATAAAACTAACGAAATCAGAATAAATTATTGAGTTTAGTTAATATTAATAAATCAGTAACTGTAACACATGTGCCATACCAATGTAAGATGTTAATAACAGGGGAAATTGGATGTGAGATGTTTGAGAACCCTCTGTACTCTTTTCTCAGTTTCTCTCTAAATCTAAAACTGTTCTAAAAATTAAAGTATTTTTTAAAAGCTTAAAAAAAACATGTATGCCTATGGAAAGATTGCCTTAGTAGAGATGTGCTGTTTTGCTAAGGTGCTCGTGGATAATAGTTCTCTGTTTACAGTTTTTCTCTGTCTTTATGGGAACAGAAGTTGGTTACCTTGGTTAACTGTATTAGGTATAATCATTTAAAAAATATGGGAGGGCACACAGTTTGTTGTGAAAACTTGAAGGAAATTTGTTTGCTAGTAACAAGTTTGTGAAATATTTTTAAAAAGAAATGACTAAGTTAGGTATAGGTAGTTGGGTCCAGTTTTATAGATTAATCCATAATGTGGAAAAAGATTTGTGACTGCTTTAGTGCAAACTGTTACATGGATTTTATGCAAAGAGTGAAATAAGAATTGCTTTCTTTCTGTTAAAATGACAGATATGTCTGGTTATATATCCTGTTCATTACATGAAAATGCAAAAAAATGATATACCATAATCAGATAGATGAAGTTCATTATATTACCAAAATGTTCTGACTTGAAAGCCTGTTAATATGCCTTTTTTCCATTCTTTTCAATCACTAACAAAAGTTCTTCTCTTTTGTAAAAACTAGAATTCCTAATACTTATTATTACTTATTCATATTAACTATTGTCACTATAAACCAAAACTGAAACCATTTCTTGTTTTTAGATACTTAAGAGTTATATCTTCTAATAGATCTTTTTGATACTGGCTTTCTTAAATTCAAATTTAAGAACTCAAATTCAGAATAATACTGTTAGTTTTTTTTTCACACTCATTCTGCCTTTGAGATTTTCCAGACAGCTGATTGACACTAAATGTTTTTTCTCTTTATAAAAAAAGAGATAAAAATTGTGTATCCTTGGTGGTCTCCATTTTTAATTAATTTAAAATACAGAGAGCTGTGCTAGTTATGAAGCCTTCACTCTGTAGAGTACTGACAAATCAAAAGGAGAAACTCAAATAGGATCCCTAGGATAAGTAGATACCAGTGGTGCTTTTTAAATATTTCTGCACTTGTGCCCCTTTCAGAATGGACAAAAGCACAATCATGTTTATGGATAAAGACTGTCAATAACTGTCATTGAATTGATTTATAAATTTATTTTGTAATCTTGTCACTTCGTGACAAGCACAACACATACTTTATGCGATGAATTAGAAGTCCCCAGAGGCTTGTCAGTGCCTCACTGTTCACTTTCTTACTCTCGGGATTATCATTGACTTTATCCCTAAAAATTGGATTGTTACCTCAGTAGAAGATTTCAGTCTCCTTTTTCCTGAAATTTCCATATATTATAATAAATTGAACAGAACCTTTCAGTCTCATTAATTACAGTTGTTTTTTGCTTTTCCCTTACACTTGTCTACAGGGCCCTGCATAATTATTCTGGAAGAAAGTTAAAAAGAATAATAATCTTGGTAAAGAGCATTACCAGGCATTTTCGATTATTCATATTTAATAGACACATGGGAAAGTGTCTCAAGTTTGAGCTGATACTGTCACTATAAAGGGATCCTTTTTATTCTGTGAATCTGAGTCAGGATTTCCAAGATAGTCTAATAGCTGACAGCTTCATGAATATTGACTGTTTAACTACACCGAGATAATCAACAAGAATTAATTCCTTAGGACTGAATGAAATAGATATACTGTGGTCAAACTTCTGTTTAATAATGGACATAAGAGAAACACCCCATTTCTTCTTAGCTATATCTAAATATCAATTTCACAGACTATATTTGTATAACCTGTAATGAAACACTGTCTAAATAGTTTTTTTTTTTTACAAATCAACCATGTACGATTCAGAAAATACAGCATAAAGCAATGATTAAGTGTGAATTAATGAATCAATTGGAAAACTTAAGGACAGTGAACCTGTAGAGTAGAAATATATCATTAGATTTGCCTGACCTACAAAATTACTGGGAACTATAAACACAAGACAAAGTACTTTTACCGGGTACCCTTATTATTCATAACCATGTGGTTATTTACTAAGTTTATTAAGAATCCATGTTTCAGACAAAGAACTGTACTTCATTTGTGTATTTGGTGCCTAAATGTCCTTTCAGAAAACTAGCATAGAATATGTTCTATAGCTAATGGAAACTTATACTCACAAGTCATAATGAATGTTTCCTCATTGCAGGTCAAGTACCCTCAAATGAATATTGATTTAAAAAAATAATTTAAAAAAAGGGTATTCTTAGATTGTTACTTCCTGTAGGTAAACCCAGTATAAATGAATCATCTGATTCTGTCTCTAACCTTGAAGTAGTTAATACAAGCTTACAAAGGCCATAAAAACGATTTCTGGTATATAAACATGACTGAGTTGTGATTCAGTCAACATGGCTTTAGGGTATCTCCAGACAGATATTACCTGTCCAGCCCTAGTATTGTCGAATGTCACCCTCTTCTAATATTGTTAACCATGACACAGAGCTTTTATGTATTAATCATTGTATCTCATGGCATCCATGGGGAAAAAAAAAGCCAGAAACACAAAGTGTAAATAAATGACATTGAAACAGAAAATAGCTAAATACAATTATGTGGTCAAATCATGCTTTAGAGGTAGAAATTATTTTCAAGTATGTATAAAGCAAATTGACACCATGCCTTGTCACCATAATTGGTAAGCACGGTTATAACAGTCCCCTGTCAAAAATGAAAGGAAATAACAAAATTTTTTAAAAGACCAAACACTTTGTACCTTGAGATAAATAATAAAAACACCAACTACGCAAAAACAGGGTTTTATCATACTTGGACAAATGAAAGCGATGTACCAAATCTTTAGTTTCAAATGGTAAAATGCATCATGAATATTTTCTGAGAGTCCTGACTCCCTAAAATTTCTTTCCCTCATTACTTTACAAGGCTCTTTCCTATTCTTATGAAATCTCTCATGTCTTCCAAAGAGGCTGGAGGCTTCTCTTTGATGCGCCCACTGTGTCTTGTGCACACCTTTATTAGTGTGATTAGCATTTTGATGTAAACTCTCAACTTCTGTTTCCCTCATTAGATTATAAACTTTAGGAGGATTATAACTATTGATATGTGTCCCCAGTGAATGGCATAACACTCTCAACAAATGTATGTTTAATTGAATTATCTATTGGTAGACTTTTTTTTTGGTATAATTTATTTTCTTTCTCAGTAATTTTTAGCTTGTCTTATTTATTCACATTGGGCATATGACAGCTCACTGTCACCTAAGAAGCCTTTCTATTCAGTGATTGATTGATTGATTGACTGTAGTACAGCTAGTTTACAGTGTTGTGTCAGTTTCTGGTGTACAGCATAATCTTTGTCATACACATACAGTATTCATTTTCATTATAAGTTACTATAAGATATTGAATATAGTTCCTTGTATTACACAGAGGAAATCTGTTTATCTATTTTACATATGTAGTACTTAGTATCTGCAAATCTTGAACTCCCAGTTTAGCCCTTCACACCCTCTTCCGCCCTAGTAACCATAAGTTTGTTTTCTATGTCTATGAGTCTGTTTCTGTTTCGTAAATAAGTTGATTTATGTCTGTTTTTTTTTTAAGATTCCACATATGAGTGATATCATATGCTATTTTTTTATCTCTTTCTGGCTTACTTTACTTAGATTGACAATCTCCATGTCCATTCATGTTGCTGCATGTGACATTGCTTTATTCTTTTTTATGGCTGAATAGTATTCCATTGTACAAATATACCACAACTTCTTTATCTAGTCATCTGTCGATTGACATTTAGGTTGTTTTTATGTCTTGGCTATTGTATATAGTGCTTCTGTGAACACTGGGGTGCATGTATCTTTTCAAATTAGAGTCCCCTCCTGATATATGCCCAGAAGTGGGATTGCTGGATCATATGGTAAGTCTATTTTTAGATCTTGGAGGAATTTCCAAACTGTTTTCCATAATTGCTGCACCAAACTGCATTCCCACCAACAGTCTAGGAGGGTTCTATTCAAAGTGTTTTTATACATACTTTTCCCCTATTGTTTTAACTAAACATTGATAATATTTTAAAATAAAGATATTCATAGAATGGACATTGTGACAAATAATATGTTATTACTATTGTCCATTTGAAAGCATAACTGCATGATAAAATTTAATTCTTTACCAAGCAAGAATGCATATTTCTATATAAGCCTGCTTATTTATATTTCTCAAATGAGAAGAACACTGGGATTTTATTTGATTTAATTTGCGTAAGCTTGAATACATTTATTTATGCATCTGTGGTTTAATTATCATCAGGAAGTTAAAGAAACTGTATTGTTGTGCAACAACAGCGTAATTGAGAAATGAGTACTAGAACACCCTGGAAAATCTTCATTGGGCAGATTCCAGGATTTGCTCTTAAAAACAGCACAGATTGGATTAAAGAGCAACAAAAAGCAAACAAACAAAAAACTTCAGTTGACTGCTGAGTACTCTTCTAAAACCACTACTACTTAAAGTATGGCAGAAGAATTTTCTGTGCGTTTTACCACAGTGAATTAGTTTCCAAGTTCCTACAGTTTCTAAAAGAAAGATTTGTGAAACTTAATGCATGTGTCCAGTTTCCTGTAAACTAAATAATGTTTGATTGGGTAATTAAATCTTCTGTTCATTTATGTGGTAGTGGAGTACCGAAGCTGGACAGTATATGAATATACTAATAGCAAGAGACAGTGAATGTCAGCTTGTTTTTCAGTATTCTGATTACATGTTAACTTCACGCAATAATTTATGCACTCATTGGTATTTGCTTTGCCATGTGTCATTTCTTCCACCTGAATTGCCTTGTCCTCCCATTCTGTTCACCTTATCTCTTGCTGCCCCAGTGCCAATTCACAAACTGCTACTCATCCCTCAAGTTTTGGCTCAGATGTTTGTAACACAGGTGTCAGACCAGCCTATAACCCAAATTCTGCTGCAAGATTATTGCATTCTAGGAGATTTATATTCTCTTGCTCCTGCTGGGTTTCAGTTGCCTTTCATTGCCGGGGTCTATTTCTTTCTTTTAGCCCCACACTGACCCATATTTGGAACTCAGCTCTCTTTTTTTGATCTATGTGCACCTGGGCACACACACACCCTTTTATTGTTAAGGCATCTCTTCTTCAAGAAATCTTTGCATCTTTTATGTACCAGAGCTTCAGTCTGCTGATTCGTTGCATGGCACTTTGACTTGCTCTTGCTACTTGCCAGCAATTGCAAAAACATTCCCTCTATTTTGCAGTGTGATTCTAGTGACTAGCCCCAGACCTACCTGCAGCCTCCCTTCCAGCCCTGCTATTAGGTTTGCCAAGCCATGGGCTTTCTTCTCACCTTTATACATACTCCATGACTACTTGAGAGGTTATGAGACTGAAATAAAGTTCAATTCCCCAGTAAAACATGATTTCATCTCCCCTTGGTGAGCCCCCTACTCTTAAAATTTGGCAATAACTATAGTAGGTACAGATGTTTAAATGTTTATGTTTTCGCGCTTACCAACTGTTTCCACTATGAAATCTTTTTTGAAGTTCCCCTTGGAAGTCTTAGGTGGATGTTTTTCGAACTTTATGAAACTATGGAATCTCTTCTCCACATAAAACATTCCACAGAATTCCACTCTGCAAAAGATGAGCAGAGCTGAGCTGACTGCAGTGATTATGTTGATAGTGACACTAACATCCTTGTATTTTCATTACCCAGCAAGGAGGAAGTGTTTCATTCAGGATGCACTTCCGGCACCACAAACAGTGCCTATCATACGTTGGAGATCAGAACCCACTAATTGAATACACACAAATGATTTTTTAAACCACAAGTGTTCATAAAAGCCATTTGTGGAAAATAAAAATTTAGTATGACTCTTTAGGATAAACTTTCTGGAATATATACAAATTAATATACAAAGCATCAAGTTACTGGTATTTTATTTCATTTAGTTTTAGTCTCTCCACATACAAATTATCCTCTAGAAAATATTGTAATGTAGAAGTCTAAGAATGGTTTTAGATTTCTCTATTATTAGTAGTACCTTTATATATTATTTCAGTGATTCACTTTATAATACAGAGGCTGACAAAAGTCTTACATGCTGGGAAATACTTTATATGGTCTGTGAACATCTGTCCGGTTCATATTTACTGAAACACTTCCATGAATGTTTATCTGGATAGTATTTTTGAAAATGCCAGTGGAAAAAAGGTGTTTAATGAAACAATGGAATCTGGATTATTGAAATTTAAATTCAGAAGAAAAATGTTGAAGAGATTGTACCTGTAACCATAATGGTAGACTAGGTTGAACCGAACTATAAACTCTTCATATATTTAATTTCTTTTTATGAAAATAGGCAGAAGAGAATCATAGACTAAAAATAATGAGGCAAATCACTTACTCCATTTCTCTGCATCACCGGTCCCGTCTGTAGCCGTCATGGTCTCTGCAAGGGTGTCTTTCCTCGGCCAGACTTCTGACTCCACAGCTTTCTCAAGGTGAATCATGATATGCATATAAAGAAAAAGCACCACGTTCTCACATCGCAATGCGTGTAGAAAGCTTCGTTTGAATTAAAAATACACTTAAACAGCACAATATCTATTTTTAAATCTTTTCTCATCTCTGATGCTGCCAGTTGCAAATTACAGTGCCTGTGATGTGGATAAAATACTTGATATTTAATGTTTTTTCGGAAGATTTAGGACCATCCATGTCAGAACTTAAAAGTTGGCAACATAAAAATGTTAAAGAAAAAAAAAGTTGGCAACACTTGTGAATGACCATCTGATGCCCTTTCTAGACCCTTAAATCCCTTATTTTTCCTCTGATCTACTTTTTCCCCATTTTACACTTTGATAATTTAGAAAAGGGGAAAAACCCTGGACCTTATGCAAGGATCAACAGTTAAAGCCTGACAAAGAAAAATCTACCTCAAGAAAAGTGACCTCTCATTCCAGGTTTTATTCTGGAAACTGGTAGGGAAAAAAAGAAAAGGATCTGACAATGGAAAAATACCTAGTGTAAAATGATTTCCAGAAAAAAATCTGTGTATTTATCGCAGAATGATATATCTTATAAAATGGGAAATTTTGAATAAATACGAAGCATTTAAGTTAATCTAAATGCCAGATGGCCTAAAAGCAAATATCCTTAAATGAATATGACTAATTACATGTACATTTACAATTCATATTTGTCAGATGTACTTCATTTACAATATTGTAGATTGGTTTTATTTATTTTTGAAACTTTATATTCTTTTATATATTATTTTACCAACCTAAGTACTAAAATATGTAGTACTTATATAATTTATCAAGTGTATCCTTTATGATTGCTTCTTTTTAATTTTTATTATTTAATGCTTTTTTGTAAGATATCTACTCTAAGCCACTTACTGCACATGTGTTATTTTACCATTTGAATTATTTTCTTAGAAAACATTTTAAAAATTAGATTACTAGAGTAAGTTATATGGAACTTTTCTATTGCTTGTTATGTTTCAAAGTTACTAATGTAAAATTGGCAGTATTTTTGTCTACCAGTTGAGTCAGACAATGATAAATCTTAAAAAAAAAGTCCTGGAGAATAATTTCTAAGTTCCCTCACCTTCTTATATAATTTAAACTTTTTAATCAAGCCTGGAAGCACAGAAGTTTCCATCACAAGACTGCCTATCAAGACCACAGGCGTCTTTGACAAAGTATGTTTTCTAAAAACACACAGTGTGCCTCAGTAGATATATATAGTCCCACAGTTCTTAATTCTCTTTGTGCAGAAGTGTTTAATTCTCCTTATAGCATGGTGCGATTTTCCCTATTCCCCTACTTAACCTGTGTTCAGAAAACTTTGCAGCAAACAGTTTCTCTTATTTCTGTCTTCAAATTTGCTTTTCTTTTCCTCTTTTACGTTGTTAAAGGATACCTGCATATTTTTCAGTATAGATTCTTTTATTTCTTTTTCATTAAATATGTTGAAGATATTTGCATATATTATGCTCAGTGGGACAAAATGCATATACGTTCTCTCTCTCTCTCTCTCTCTGTCTCTCTCTCACTCTCTCTTTCTGTCTTTTTTACATATTATCTTTCTATTTATCTGAAACTTACTTGGCTTGAGGTACAAGGTGTAGGCTTAACTAGATTTCTCTCTCCCTCCTGTTCCTCTCATGACTAAATACTAGCTAATTGCCACAAAAACATTGTCAATTTTTGCTTTTCTTTGCTACTAGTTCTTTCCCTCAAAATCGAATGTGCTTCATTTTGTTTTTCTGAACATAAAGTTATTTGGAATTATTTGGAATTTCTAAGTAGATGATCTCATCTGCAAACAGAAAAGGTTTATTTCTTACTTCCCCATACATATAACTTTTCTTTCTTTCTTTTCTGGTCTTATTGCATTAACTAGAACTTCCAATACAGTGTTGAGAGGAGTGGTGAGAGTGGACATCCTTGTTTTTATACCTGATCTTAGTGGAAAAGCTTTAAGTTTCTCAGCCTTAAGTATGATGTTAGCTGTAGGTTTTTTGTAGATATACTTTATGAAGTTGAGGAAATTTCCCTCTATTCCTAAATTACTGAGAGTTGTTATCATGAATGACTGTTGAATTTCATCAAATGCTTTTCCAACATTGTTGATATGATCGTGTGATTTTTCTTCTTTAGTGTGTTGGTATGAATGATTATATTAACTGAATACTGAATGTTGAGCTAGCCTTGAATAGCCTTGCCTCACTTACCTCAAGTGGGATAAATACCACTTGGTCATGGTGTATGACTCTTTTTATACATTGTTGGATTTGGTTTGCTAATTTTTGTTGATGATTTTATTTCTATATTCATTGAAGATACAGGTCTGTACTTTTCTTGTAATGTAAGAATGCTTCATGAATGTGGTGCAGTGCTGTGATGCAAAGAATGCATGCTATTATGGGCTAAATTGTATACAGAGTCACAAGTCTTAACGCCTAGTACCTTAGAAAGTGACTATATTCGGAGATACAGTCTTTAAAGAGTTAAGTTAAAATAAAGCAATTACTTTGAGTCCCAGTCCAGTCTGAGTTGTGTCCAGTATGAGAAGTGGACATTGGGACATAGACATGTACTGTAGGAAGACGATGTGAAGACACAGAGATAAGGTGGCCATCTACAAACCAAGGAGATAGGCCTCACAAGAAACCAACTCTGCTGACACCTTGATCTCAGAATTTTATCCTACAGGACTGTGATTAATTTGCTGTTTAAGCCACCAGTCTTGATATGGCGTAACTTTGTTACAGCAGCCCCAGCAAGCTAATACACGTGGCTTTAGGGTGGGCAAATAAGTAGTTTCTGCTAATGTATCTTCCCAAAGCCAAAGTAACAAGATATAAAGTGGCAATCTTCTGATTGTTCTGAAAATCATTATGAAATTCCACAAATTAGAAATTAGGCAAATAACATTTGCCAATAAAAAAAATGCAGTGCAACTAGAAACAAATGACACACACACAAAAAAAATCTACCTGATTGGAAATAAGAACCATTTAAAAAAAAAATAATTCTTGAGTCAGAGGAAAAATAGCAAACCAAAACTACTGAATTTCTAAAAGAAAACTTTAATACGAACTATGTATGTCAGTATCTTTATGAAAGAACTAGAAGAAAAAAAATAAATGCACTACCTATGCAGCTCATAAAATTAGGAAAAGGTCAACAAAGAAAAGAAACAGCAGTAAAATGAAGGAAATAGTAAAAAGAAAGTGAAAATCAATGAATTAGAAATAGAAAAATGTAGCAAAGTGAATCAATCCAAAGTTGTTTTAGAAAAAATGAACAAATAAACAAAATAGACAATCCAATCACTAACAAATCAAGGGAAAGAAAAACTGAAAGAATAAAGACCTAAAGTAATACATGGCAAGAAGAAAATAACTCTCCAAACAGTGGAAATTTTAAAAATCATGAGACCACTTTCTAAATTCCATACCTACAAATTTGAAATGGATAATTTTCTAGGAAAAAATATAATTTCCCCAAACTGACCCTCAGGAAAGTTTTTATACAAGAAATATAGAATATTATCAAAGAGCTCCTTCCCAGATAAGCTCTTGACCTAGATGATGTTTCAAAGATCAGATAACAATGTTATTTAAAATGCCTGAGCAAATGCGAACGCGGCGTGTGGGGTAGGGGAAGGAAATCTTCCAAATTCCTTTCATGCAATGAGCTTTCCCAGTTATTTCTCTGTGTGTTTTCAGCTGTTTCTGCCCCCTGTGATCTATTCTGTAGTGCAGGGTCTGGGGCCTCACAGATCATAGTTCTCAGACACCCATGCCCAAATCATCTCCAGTTAGGTTCTAGAAATGGATGCACCGTTGGAAATTTTGATGGAGTGAGAAGTGGAGGAGCAATACCATCTTCCTGCTTTTTCTCATGGTATTTCTGGCTTCATGAACAGTAGCAGCAACTACAGTGTTCATGGTGGTGAGAGTGGCAGATACAGCTGCAAGCAGTAACAGGAGCCTGGGAATGCTGTCTCCTTATGTCCTGCTGAGGCAGGGTGTTTCCCAGCAAAAGCAGCAGTGGCCTAGACATGCATGCTAATGGATTCCGTATCAGGCAGTTTGATTTCAACAAAGCTGGGGATTGTGACACAAAGATCATGGGCTTAACATTACTTACTGGTTTGTAGCAGTGACTAATTTTTAGTGATGGTACCTTCTCTTTTGCTCCTCTGATCCTTCCAAATCATGTGTCTAATTATGCATTAAATTCCTGCTGTTTAAAATACATGGGATGGTTTCTGATTTCAAACAGATCGTAACAGATGCATAGGTAAAGCATTAATACTTAAATCCCAGTATACTTTCACATAAAGGATAGCTGTAGACCATGGTTATTTATGCAAATACTGATGTAGATATTTGAAATAAAATAATATTAGCTATTAAAGGAAAAACACATTAAAATGAATAAATAATGACTAAGATTAACTTTAGTAATCCAGGAATGGAACAAAATTTGAAAGTCCATTATATAACTCATGTTTTAAGTAAATATATGGAGAAAAAAATCATATTTTCATGAAAAGTTCCACACAAAATTAAATCCTTTTTTTCTAGTAAAAACATTCAATGGAAGAGTAATTGATTCAATGCTTTTCAAGTATGAATAATCCATAACTTAAATAATGGGAAGTGCTGTAGCAGTTTGTTAAATTCAGAGAAAAGAGAAGAGAGGCTCATTATTGCTGCAGTTTTTGCTATTGTGTTGAAAATACTAAAAAATAAAATCAGAAGGAAATGATTAGAGGCATGAGAGAAAGAAAAGAGATAAAACTGTCCCTATTTGCAGATGATGTGATAGTTTACCTGGAAGATTACAGAGAATCAAAGAAAAGGAGAGTGGTAAAGAGAGAGAGAGAGAGAGATAGGAAATTGAGTAAATACCAATGTAAAAGTAGTATTTTGAAATTAAAGGTCCTTTTGGAGGTTAATTATATGTGTTAACTTGGCTTGGCCATGCTACCCAGCTATTTGGTCCAACATCATTCTAGATGTTGTTGTGAAGGTATTTTTTAGATGAGGTAGAAATCGAATCAGTAGATTTTGAGTAATGTGGGGTGGGCCTCATCCAATCATTTGAAGGCCTTAATAGAAAAAAATCTGACCTCCCCTGAGGAGAAGGGAATTTTGCCAGCAGACTGCCTTCTGATTCAAGCTGCAACATTAACTCTTCTTGGGGTGTTCAGTCTTCCAGTATATCCAGCAGATTTTGGATTTGTCAGTCTCCATAATCATGTTCATCAATTCTTTAAGATCTCTCTATACATATATCCTGCTGGTTCTGTTTCTCTAAAGAACCCTGACTAACACAGTCCTCATATATAAAAATAACTTAGAAGGTAAATTTATGGAAAGACTCATTACAATCAAAAGGTAATATTCCTAGGTAATAGTCTTATGAATATACTTACTCATATCTTGGAGATAGGTGCAAAACCTAAGTGAGGAAAACTATAAAACAGTCCTGAAGGACACAAATGGATTTAAACAAAAAGAAAGGATAAGATGATATCACAGAAATCTTAGTGTGCCTCAAGTCAGTAAAATTTAATACAGTCTCAATAAAGACACCAGTTTTGGGTTTTTTGTTTTTTGTTTTTTGGTATGGAGATAGATAAATTGATAGTAAAGTTCATATGAAAAAATGAATAATCACTAGTAGTGATGAAATTTCTTTTTAAAGCAATGTTGGAAGAGGAGTTAATTAAATTAGCTATCATAATTAATAAAACCAGGATCTATTATTAAGAGAGTGTAGTATTAGCATGTGAATGGAGAAACCAATAAAATAGAGTAAAAATCTCCTCAAAGACAATGTAGATATCAAACTATTGTTTATAATAAAGACAACATCTTAAATCACTGGGGAAATGATGGACATTGTCATATATCATGTTGGGAGTTCTTGATAGCCATTTCAAAATCATATCATTGAAACTGTACACCTCAACTTATAGCAGGATAAATGTCAAATAAATCTGACAACTCTGAGAAAAGAAAGCATATAAATAACTAGAAAAAATGGATGAATTTCTGTGTAATCTTGGGATTGTAAAAACCCTTCTCATTGTGATTCAGAATCCAGAACCAGTGAAGGAAAATATTGATGGATTTGACAACATAAAATAAAATATGTTTGCATCACAAATTTAGCATAAACAAAGGCAAAAACTAAGTAAGAATTAAGTGTATATGCATATATATTTGCATGTATATTGACATATTTATTACAAAACATTAGATTTTCTTGTATGTGAAGATAATTTAAAAATTGAGTGGAAAAAGATATAAAGCTCAATAAATATTGGCCAATAGATATAAACAGACAGTTCACAGAAAAGAAATACAAATAGCCCCGAAACATGAAAATCTGTGCTCTGACTTATAATAACAAAATACAAATTAAAACTAAAACTCAGTTATCAGATTGGCAACAATACAGGGGTATGACAACAGCCTATATGGGTGAAAGATATAGAGAATCTTGCTTCACACAGTTCTAGTGGGAGTGTAAAATGTTACCATCCCTATGGAAGAAATTAACAATATTTAACAAAGCTACCTATACATTTAATTTTTACCCAGCACCCCAACCTCAGGAACCTACCCTGAAGTTATACCTCTATAAATGGAAAACAACACATTTGCAGGAGTATTCACTATGCATGATTTGTAACAGGTAAAAACTTGAAAAAATACACATCACACTTTGAATAATGATGAAGACTCATGCATTGTGAAAAAGTGACTGTGATTATAAAGGTTTAAAAAAATGAGAACACTCTCCAGAGTATTGTTTTAAGTGGAGTAAAGTAGAGAAAACAAAAATATCTAGTAAGACTATGCATATATTTGCTTAGTTGGAAAAACAACACTGGAATGATAAATCCAAGTGTAATAAAATTGAGTAAGATATAGGGAGCAGTGTAAAACCAGCTGGAAGGATTACAGGAAGAAGCAAGTTTTCTTTGAATGTTTGTTGTAGATATGTTAAACAGACCCTCCTCTCCTTAACTGTAGCTAGCTCACCTCTCCCTGATAAAGAATAGCGTTTTTCTCTGCTCTGTTCTTGCTGAGGACTCTTGGCAACGTGGACTTCCTCAGGATCTATTCCCACCAATCCTCGTGGCCATTAGACCAGTAACAAAGTTTTAAGTCTCAGCATAATCAAGCCAGGGAAGTGCTACGTTGGCTTTTTGTTGTTGTTATTAAACTAAAAATGCTCTTGTTCCTCTTGTACATGAACCCTCACCCGCCAGATGAAAGGTCGATTTAAGGTGTCAGTAGGAGATGATTTGAAAAGAAATGGAGCTGTAGCTCCTAGGATGAGACACTTATTGTTTCATAGCCACAAAGTGAGAGGAACAATCCCAGTGCCTGGAGAGGGAACATCTTAGATTCTGAGGTTCAGGAAGAGGGAAATAATGCTCTTTGTCCTCTAAATCCCAAAACGCAGCTTGGTAAAACAGTCATTTAGCAGCAGTTGTGATTGGTAGCTGCTGGGTTTGTCATCTCCATTCATGTGCTATGGAAACAGAGAAAAGTCATGTAGACATGACCAATACTGGAATGCCCCAAGGTATTAGATGCTATCGGTGGTAGCTTCTGAATATGAAATATCCCCCCAACACCATACGTGTGCAAAAACTCTGGCCAGCACAATTTTGTTTCAGTTCACTGGATACAAATCCATATGCTTTTTCTGATACCTGAGTGGCTTTGGGTTGTGCCATGATGACGAGAGAGCCTGCAACCATTCAGTGACATGGCCCACGTAGCTTAAGCGGCTTAAGCAAATTAATACAGTTGTAACCCAAGTCAAGTTTAAAAGTAAATCCTGAACTGAAATGACCTTTGCTCCTTCAGGATATGTTTGTAGGTGGAGAAGATTGAGCCATGGGAATATCTTTCCATTAGAGTTGGGTTTGCTTTTTGGCCCATCTATGGTTACCTAAGATTATAGGCAGTAACACCAAAGGTCAGAAAGTCCATTTTCACTGTGAATTGATGTAGATAAAGGACTTGCCTTAGATTACATCTTAGCTGTTTGAAATAAGACCTACTGGTCCCTTCTAGGACTTAATCACAGTTGGCTGAGTCTGTGACTATAGGAAGTCTAGTTAAAGTTACTAATGCAGAATGGCTTTCTTCTGACATCTGGATTCTGGTTAATGGCAGCCTTGAATAGATACTTGGTAAAAATTGAATCAGTTTGGTTCTAGCTTCTGCCAGTAAGATTAATCAGAGTGACTGACTGAGTGCCACATCCTCACTCATGTGGAAATTTGAGTTCAGTCAAAAACATGTAGAAACAAGGAATGGATTGTTGGGAGATGCAGCCCACCAGGGACCCTGCGCATCCCTGCATATTCTTGCCTGTGTGCCAAGAATGCAGGGCTCTGATTGCTCTGCTATTTGGGCATTTTCTCAGGGTTTACAGCAAGCAACCTTGAGAGATGAGGTAATATCTCTCTTGGGACAAAGAGCAGTCTTGCACAGTATTCATCTGGATCATATCATGTTGCTCCTGAGGGTCTTGGGAACAAGGGAAATTGACACAAATATAGTGATGCTCATGCTTTTGGTTGTGCAGTGTTTATTATAAAATCTTCTGTTTCTGACTCAGAAGTGCCAGGTCTTCTGCCAGCACCCATGAAAGAGCAATAGGGTAACTAAGTGGCTTGTAAGTGAGAGGAAGTCAAATCCCAGATCTGACAATAATTTTGACCTTTTAGATGATAAATTTGTTCCTCTGTTTTTTATGATTACTGATAATAAACTTTTCCCTCATATCTTACTTTATGTATTTTATTCGTTCCAGTTTTTAAATACTTCTTTAAAAACTTTCCCATTTCTATGTTTTCATGAAATGCTTTTGTCAGCCTCTTGTCCCACTGATTTGGAAATTTTCTGTTCTATTTTAATTCTGTAGTAATTTTGTATAACTTTTTTCATAGTTTCCCATGGTAATTCCCCATGTAATTTCAAGCCCAACCTCTCATGAGAGTAGTTCTTTGGCTCTCTCATGAGAGAGATCCTTTGTAGTAAGTGTACTTCTGTCCTTATTTTTTCCCCACCTTCAGCTGACCAAAAAAAAAAAAGCCTTCCCCAATGACTTCCTTTTCTAACTGATTAGCTTTTTCCAGCCCACCCTTTCAATGAGGATATAGTCTTTATAGATTTCTGACTTTATGATAGTCATATATTTAGCTTTTCATTTTTCATGGTCCTAATCTGATTCTTACTCCCCTATGTCTGATTGTTTAACAACTAAACCCTGGGGTCCTATTCTTAGCATTCATTCCCAGAACAGTTATGGATTCATGTTCACTTGCCATTTATATTCAGAGAGCTCTTTATCCTTTGGCCTTCAGGGAGTTCCCTGCTTTTTATGTGGGCTCAACCATGTATGAAAAAGTCATAATTTTTGTAGATCGTGTGTTTTTTCACAAAGGAAGCATTTGAAAATATTGAAGTCACCATATTGTTTTTGCTGATATTTCTATTGTAATAGCTATTAACTCAAAAGTTACTTCATCTATAAAATTCTTTCATTAATATATTCATATCCTTTGACAAGTGTCCTTCTTCCATTTCACAAAGATTGATTTTCAAAGCCTGATCAGGGGTGATGTCAGGAAGATGGCAGAATAGGAGATTTGAGCTCTCAAAACCTCACCAAAACACTAGTTTTGATAATCACTTACAGATGAGAATACCTTTGTGGGAGCATAGGAGTCCAATGAGAGGTTCTAGCACCTTGGTGGAGCAAGAAATTCTGAGAAATGAGGATGGTTCTTCATAAGGAGATCAATAAATGTGATATAGTACATTAATAAATTGAAAGATAAATCCCACATGAACATCTCAATGAATTAGATATTCTAGGATTATCTAGGAATGTACCTTAACACAATAAAGGCCATAAACAACAAGCCCACAATTAACATCATACCAAATGGTTAATGCTAAAAGCTTGTCTTCTAAGATTAGGAATAAGACAAGGATGCCCACTGTCACCTCTTTTATTCAGCATAGAACTGGAAGCCTTAACCAGAATAATTAGGTAAGAAAAATAAATAAAAGGCATGTAAAAAAAAGAAGAAAATTGTCTCTATTTCAGATGATATAGAAAATCCTGAACACTCCACTGAAAAACTGTTTAGAACTAATCAACAAATTCAGGAAAGTTGCTGGAAACAAAATCAAGTACAAAAATCAGTTTTTCTACACACTAAAACTATCTGAAAAAGAAATTGAGAAAACAATTTCATTTGCAGTAGTATCGAATAGAATGAAATACTTAGCAATATTTTAACCAAGTAGGTGAAAGATGTCTATTTAGAAAACTACAAGAGACTATTGAAAAAAAATTGAAGGAGTGACAAATAAATGGAAAGATATTTGAGCTCACGGTTTGGAAGAATATTGTTAAAATGTTATTACAACCCAAATCAATGCACAGATTCAAAACAATCTCTATCAAAATGCCACTGGAATTTTCTACAGAAATAGAAAGTATAATCCTAAAGTTCATATGGAACCACGTAAGTCTCCAGATAGCCAAAGAAATCTTGAGCAAGAAGAAAAAAAGCTGAAGGCATCACACTTCCTGATTTCAAATTATATTACAAAACTATGGTTTTCAAAACAGTATGGTGTTAGCATAAAAACAGACATATAGAATGATGGCCCATAATAGGCCAGAAATAAACCCATGCATATATGGTTAACTAATCTTTAACAGGGCACCAAGAATAATATGAGGAAAAGATAAACTTGTCCATAAATGGTGTTGGGAAAACTGGATATCCACTAGCCAAAGAATGAAACTAGACCTGTATTTTAGGTCTATTTGATACACAGAAATCAACTTGAAATGGAATAGACTTTAAAGTAAGACTTGAAGTCATAAGATTTCTAGAGTAAAACGTAGAGGAAAGGCTATTTGATGTTGGTTTGGGAAGAATATTTTGGATATGACATCAAAAGCACAGGCAACGAAAGCAAAAATTAACAAGTGTGATTACATCAAGTGAGCAGTCTTCTGCGCAAGAAAAGAAACAATCAACAAAATGAAAGGCAACCTATGGAATGGGAAAAAATATTGGTAAACCACAAATCTGATAAGGAGTTACATCCAAAATACATACAAAACTAATACAACTCAGCAGCAGAACAAACAAGACAAACCCAATAACCTGGTTAAAAATAGGCAAAGGACCTGAATAGATATTTCTCCAAAGAAGACATATAAATGGAAAAAAGGTATATGAAAATGTGTCATCGTCATTAATCATCAGGGAAATTTAAATCAAAACCACAGTGAGATATCACCTCACACTGTTAGGATGACTATAATAAGAAAAAACAAACAAACAAAGGAACACAAGTGTTAGCAAGGATATGGAGAAAAGGAAGCCCTGATACACTGCTGGTGGGAATGTAGACCAGCCCAGCTGTTATGGAAAACGTATGGAGTTTCCTCAAAAAATAAAAAATAGAACTACCATATGATCCTGAAATCTCACTTCTAGGTATTTATTCAAAGGAATTGAAATCAGGATCTTGAAGAAATATTAGCTCTCCTACAGTCATTGCAGTACTAGTCACAATAGCCATGAAAACCACCTAAAGGTCCATTGACAAACAGATGGATAAAGAACATGTCATATATGCATACAAAGGAATAGTATTCATCCTTAAGGAAGAAGGAAATACTTCCATTTGTGACAGTATGGATGGACATGGAGGACATTACGCTAAATGAAATAAACCAGACACAGAAAGACATGAGAACAGTGCATTCTCATTTTTATGTGGAATCTAAAATAGTTAAACTCATGGAAGGGAGTAGAATGGTGGTTACCAGGGGCTGGGGGAAGGGAAAAAGGGAGAAGTGATGGTCAAAAGTATACAAGATATGCAAATTAAACAAGGTCTGGAGATCTACTGCAAAATGTAGTGCCTGTAGCTAACAATATGCTATCTTATAATTAAAATTTAGTAAGAAGGTAAATCTTAGGTTGAGTGTTCTTATCACACAAATAATGATAAAAATACTAATGGGAGTTGGAAGAAACTTCAGGATGTTGTGCATATGTCTGTAGCCTTCATGATGGTGATGGTTTCATGGATATTTACTTACCCCAAACGCATCAAGTTTTATATATTATATATGTATAGCTTTTTACATGTCAATCATATCTCAATAAGGTTGTTTTAAAATAAATGAATATATGTAAACAAATGAAAAACCAACAACATACTCTATTCATTGTGAGTGTGGAATAGCTGTATATCACCTTCTTGTTTGTCATGGAAACAACAAGTTTATTGGAGTTGGGAGGATATCTTCATAATCTGACATATTTCTTATTTTTATTTTCATATTTCTTACTACAAAAAGAGATATTCATTCTATCTCAAAGACTAGTTGATGGAATGAAATGAGATAATCTATCTAAAGAATCTAGCAGAATGCCAGGAGAGGAAATGTAGTGCCCTTCCATAGGTTTTCTGGCTTCTGTTGATAGTACCTGTGTGTTCACCTGGGAAACTCCTTTTTCCCTGTTGCTCACAACCTTAGTTGCATCATCATGCAGAGTTCTAGTTCCTGATTAACTAAGCCAAGGGGACTTGCTTGCCTGATGAGTTTGAGTCTTGAGCCAAACAATTTGAGGAGAAGCTTGTTAATTTTAAAATCAGTACTCTAAAGATACTTTCCATTCATTGCTGTTTCTTAGATTCTCATCCCTATCATTTTGCAATCTTAGCTCATCAGAATTTTCTTCTTTGAGCTGTCCATATTCTTACAGTAAATCCTATTATTGCTCATGTTGGTTGAAGTTGGCCCATTTCTCTTACAATTAGATATTTCTAATGAATATATTTAAAATTAACAATAATCTTTAATTATAGTAATTCATTTAACAAATACATGTTGAATATTTATGAATCGGGTGTTTTATGGTTTGCTGGAGATCCCACACTTAAGTTTTATAGTCTAGTATTTTTCATTCCCCTCTTTATATCCTTCTTTCCTTAATTTTCTGTGCCTTCACTTTCATACTCTCATTTTAATTACACACTTTCTGGAATTGTTTAACTATCTGAAAACCAGAATCCACAGAGGATGGTCAACTGGATTTTCCTTCTTTAGACTACACACACTGCTACTTATGTTTTCACAACTATGCTTCCACTTCTCTCTGTGTTATTCTCTGAAATTCATCTACAGAGGTAAAATCCTTGTATTACAAATGTTAGCAGGCTAAAACTGTAAACTTAAGTGTATTGAATGGATGAATGGTGGAATGAAATATACAGGGACTAGAATTTTCACAGCATCAGTGACCTTTTAAAATAGATTATATAGACTGTAAATAAAATCAGACATGTGAAATGTTTCTTGCTCTTGAATTTAAGCTCCTTTGAACTTTGCATGGTGTTTTATTTTATGTTTTTTTAAAAACACTCCCTTCTGTCACCTAGTTGGAATTGTGGGTCTGGCTGGAGGAGTACCCAGTGCAAGTCCTTGTTTCTGGAGTGAGGTTTAGAGGGAAGGAAGCAAGAAGTTTGTGTCTCAGACAAGCTTCTCTCCCAAGGAGTCAATTACTTCTTAACTTTCTCTGTCTTCATTAGCTTGTCCCTCTAGTGTACTAGCGTCCTAATTCCTCTAGTATTTTCTAGTACTCACGGTGGTGAGACTGAAAATACGAAGCCCAGGATATCAATGTGTGTTGTTTGAATTGACTCTAATTCAGGCCTAAAGTTAAAAAAGGGCCTAGTGCTATCCTGAAGGCTCCACATGGCCAATCTACTTCTTAAAGGTGGGAGACTTCAGAGAAGTGTACTGAAGAGCATATCTGAAAAACAAATTTGCTACTAGTGACTTCTGTGCAAATATGTCTTGTCAAATGAGGATAAATCATGGTCACAACTATCTCCTAATTTTCAAACTAAGTAGTCTTGATAGAGTTTAACATCTTGACAGTCTAGTCATCAGATACCAGGTCTCACATTAAAGGGGGAAAAGTATTCATTTCCTACCTAATTCCGTAGTAGGATTCCATCCTCCTCCCTGATAATCATAATGTCAAGATATTTCTGGGTGAAAAAAGAACTCTTTTGATAGATGGAGAAGATGGCGGAGTAGAAGGACGCTCGCAGGTCACCCTCTCCCACAAATACACCAAGACCCCCATCTACAGACCCACTCAGCCAACCAGAGCATCTGTGGAACTCCGACAGAACATCGCCCTCTTCAAAAGATAAAGACGCCAAAAATCTGGTAGGAGAAAAGGAAAAAAGAAAGAACAAAAGGCAAAGCAGTGCGGGACGGGTCCCGCGGGGAGGGAGCGGCAAAGGAGGACTGGCACTCGCTCGCTGGGTCGCCCCTCTCCAACTGAGAGGCCAGCGGGACGGAGGGGGAGCCTCCGAGGCTCGGATCTGTACAGAGCAGCCCTTGACTAACAGAACTAAGTTAAACGGGCACAGAGCATCCCCCCAACACCCAGCCTGAGACGCGGGCCGGCAGCCGCGGGCAGGGCCAGGCTGCACGAGCCGGGCGAAGGACGGAAGTGGCTGCACGGAGGCAGCCCCGGGGGAACGCAAGGGGCTGCGCGCGGTGGCTGTGGGTGCACAGGGCAGAACAACCTGGGCCCTCCATAAAAAGCAAGGTTGATGTGCTCTCGGGGGAAGGGTGCACACCCCCATCTCTGAAAACCCGCGGAAAGTTTTCGGGGGAAGAGAGGCGGGGCTCAGGCACAGCCGCCATATCCTCCGCGCTGAGCACTCAGGCGGGGGCGGGGGCAAAACCTGCATCCGCGCTGAAGGGCTTAGCAGCCTCAAAGGCCAGACTGAGACTGGCCTGCAGCCTGGGGCAGATAGGATCCTTCCATCCTGGCCCCTCAGAGAACTTGCTCCAGTCAAAAGACACAGAGTGGCAGACTGGATAATAAAGCAAGAACCTTCAATATGCTGCATACAAGAGACCCACTTTAGGGAGAAGGACACATATAGATTGAGAGTGAAAGGATGGAAAAGGATATTCCATGCAAATGGAAAAGCCAAAAAAGCAGGTGTGGCAGTACTGATTTCAGACAAAATAGACTTTAAAACAAAGGCCATAAAGAAAGATAAAGAGGGACATTTTATAATGATTAAAGGAGTGATACAAGATGAGGATATTACACTCATTAATATATATGCACCCAATATAGGAGCACCTAAGTACGTACAAGAATTACTAACAGAGGTAAAGGGGGATATTGATGGGAATACAATCATAGTTGGAGATTTTAACACTGCATTAACATCACTAGACAGATCTTCCAGACAGAAAATAAACAAGGCAACAGAGAAATTAAATACTACAATAGAAAAACTAGATTTGGTGGATATTTTCAGAGCATTACACCCCCCAAAAATAGGATATACATTCTTTTCAAGTGCACATGGAACATTTTCCAGGATCGATCATGTACTTGGGCACAAAAGAAACCTCAACAATTTTAAGATAGAAATTATCTCAAGCATCTTTACTGACCACAATGCATTGAAACTGGAAATCAACAACAGAGAACCAAAGGAGAAAAAAAGGAAAGCATGGAGATTAAACAATACGTTATTGAAAAAACAATGGATCAATGAGGAAATCAAAGCTGAAATTAAAAAATACCTTGAGACAAATGATAATGAAAGCACAACCACTCAAAACCTATGGGACACAGCAAAGGCAGTGCTAAGAGGGAAGTTTATAGCGATACAGGCCTTCCTCAAAAAAGAAGAACAATCTCAAATAAACAATTTAACCCACCACCTGAATGAATTAGAAAAAGAAGAACAAAAAGCCCCAAAAAGCAGCAGAAGGAAGGAAATAATAAAGATCAGAGAGGAATTAAATACAATAGAGATTAACAAGACCATAGAAAAAATCAACCAAACCAAAAGCTGGTTTTTTGAAAAAGTAAATAAAATCAACAAACCTCTGGCCAAACTCACAAAGAAGAAAAAAGAGAGAGCACAAATTAGCAAAATAAGAAAGGAAAACGGAGAAATTACAACAAACAAAATAGAAATACAGAATATCATACGAGAATATAATGAAAAACTATATGGAACCAAACTGGATAACCTAGAGGAGATGGACAAGTTTCTGGAAACATACTGTCCACCAAAACTGAATCAAGAAGAATCTGAACACTTGAACAATCCGATCACTAGAAAGGAAATAGAAATAGCAATTAAAAACCTCCCTACAAATAAAAGTCCAGGACCGGACGGCTTCACCGGGGAATTCTACCAAACATACAAAGAAGAACTCATACCAGTCCTTCTCAAACTCTTCCAGACGATTGAAAAGGAGGGAATACTCCCAAACTCATTCTATGAAGCCACCATCACCCTGATACCAAAACCAGGCAAAGACACTACAAAAAAAGAGAATTATAGGCCAATATCACTGATGAACATAGACGCCAAAATCCTCACCAAAATTTTAGCAAATAGAATCCAACAACACATAAAAAAGATTATACATCATGACCAAGTGGGGTTCATCCCAGGGACACAAGGCTGGTTCAACATACGCAAATCAATCAATGTAATACATCACATCAACAAGAGAAAGGACAAAAACCACGTGATCATCTCAATCGATGCAGAAAAAGCATTTGATAAAATTCAACACCCATTTGTGATAAAAACTCTCGCCAAAGTGGGTATAGAGGGAACATATCTCAACATAATAAAAGCTATATATGACAAACCTACAGCCAGCATAGTACTCAATGGTGAAAAACTCAAAAGCTTCCCACTAAAATCTGGGACAAGACAAGGATGCCCACTATCACCACTCCTATTCAACATAGTCCTGGAAGTCCTAGCCACAGCAGTCAGGCAAGAGAAAGAAATAAAAGGGATCCAAATTGGAAAAGAAGAGGTAAAAGTGTCATTATATGCTGATGACATGTTACTATATATAGAAAACCCTAAAAGGTCCACACAAAAGCTACTAGAGCTGATTGAAGAATTCAGCAAGGTAGCAGGTTACAAAATTAACGTTCAAAAATCAGTTGCATTTCTTTACACTAACGATAAATCAACAGAAGAAGAAAGTAAAGAAACAATCCCCTTTCAAATAGCACCCAAAGTAATAAAATATCTGGGAATAAATCTAACCAAGGAGGTGAAAGAATTATACACAGAAAACTATAAACCATTGATGAAGGAAATTAAAGAAGACTTTAAAAAATGGAAAGATATTCCATGCTCTTGGATTGGAAGAATCAATATTGTTAAAATGGTCACACTGCCCAAGGCAATCTACAGATTTAATGCAATCCCTATCCAATTACCCAGGACATATTTCACAGAACTAGAAAAAATCATAATAAAACTTATATGGAACCATCAAAGACCTAGAATTGCCAAAGCATTACTGAAGAGAAAGAAAAAGGCTGGAGGAATAACTCTCCCAGACTTCAGACAATACTGTAGAGCTACAGTCATCAAGACAGCATGGTATTGGTACCAAAACAGACATATAGACCAATGGAACAGATTAGAGAGCCCAGAAATGAACCCACAAACTTTTGGTCAACTCATCTTCGACAAAGGAGGCAAGAATATACATTGGAATAAAGACAGTCTCTTCAGCAAATGGTGTTGGGAAAACTGGACAGCAGCATGTAAAACAATGAAGCTAGAACACTCCCTTACACCATATACAAAAATCAACTCAAAATGGATTAAAGTCTTAAACATAAGACAAGATACAATAAACCTCCTAGAGGAAAACATAGGCAAAACATTATCTGACATACATTTCAAAAATTTTCTCCTAGAAGAAATAAAAGCAAGAATAAACAAATGGGACCTAATGAAACTTACAAGCTTCTGCACAGCAAAGGAAACCAGAAATAAAGCAAGAAGAAAACCTATGGAATGGGAGAAATTTTTTGCAAGTGAAACCGACAAAGGCTTGATCTCCAGAATATATAAGCAGCTCATACGACTTAATAAGAAAAAAATAAACAACCCAATCCAAAAATGGGCAGAAGACCTAAACAAGCAATTCTCCAAGGAAGACATACAAATGATCAAAAAGCACATGAAAAAATGCTCAATATCACTAATTATCAGAGAAATGCAAATCAAAACTACAATGAGGTTATCACCTCACACCAGTCAGAATGGCCGTCATTCAAAAATCCACAAATGACAAATGCTGGAGAGGCTGTGGAGAAAGGGGAACCCTCCTACACTGCTGGTGGGAATGCAGTTTGGTGCAGCCACTATGGAAAACAGTGTAGAGATTCCTCAAAAGACTAGGAATAGACTTACCATATGACCCAGGAATCCCACTCCTGGGCTTATATCCAGAAGGAAATCTACTTCAGGATGACACCTGCACCCCAATGTTCATAGCAGCACTATTTACAATAGCCAAAACATGGAAACAGCCTAAATGTCCATCAACAGGTGACTGGATAAAGAAGAGGTGGTATATTTATACAATGGAATACTACTCAGCCATAAAAACCGACAACATAATGCCATTTGCAGCAACATGGATGCTCCTGGAGAATGTCATTCTAAGTGAAGTAAGCCAGAAAGAGAAAGAAAAATACCATATGAGATTGCTCATATGTGGAATCTAAAAAACAAAAACAAAAACAAACAAACAAACAAAAACAAAGCGTAAATAAAGGACAGAAATAGACTCACAGACAGAGAATACAGACTTGTGGTTACCAGGGGGGTGGAGGGTGGGAAGGGATAGACTGGGATTTCAAAATTGTAGAATAGACTACACTGTATAGCACAGGGAAATATACACAAAATGTTATGATAACTCACAGAGAAAAAAATGTGACAATGAGTGTGTATATGTCCATGAATAACTGAAAAATTGTGCTGAACACTGGAATTTGACACAACATTGTAAAATGATTATAAATCAATAAAAAGTGTTAAAAAAAAAGTAAAGAAAAAAGAACTCTTTTTGAAATGTATACCACATGGAAACGTAAGTTCATGTATCTGTTAGCATATGCAAAGCAAGAGAAAGGTAAAAATAGTGTTTAATAGATAAAAATTAATTATACGGAGAAGATATGTTTTACAAGACTTGTATCTCTAAACTCAAGATATATTTTGACGCAGTAGGAAAAATTACTAGAGAAAAAGGAGAAAGAGAAGTATCTCCTTTCTGTTTTTACTACACTGTCTTTATAGGCCTCAGAAAATTTTTCATTATTTGCTGTCTCTATAAACTTGTATGTTTCTTTCTCTATGGAATTAGACTGTATTTTTGCGATTTTCAAAATAATGCCATTCCAAGGGAGAGAAATATTTGTTTCACTTTTCACTCACTTGACAAGGCTTTAATATTCTTCCTGCAAAATAATCTCTGGAGAGTTAAAAATAGCATTTAAACATCACTTCTCCTTTCAGCCTGTACTGGTGAGATGCATTCAAAATATGATTCCCAAAATGTGCAGGGGGTGAAATGGAAGTGCTTTTATTATTTTTGCCATGACTGATGGGATTTTAAATTTTAATTTTTGCTTTCTGAATTTATCTATTATTTGGCATACATTATAAGAAGACATTGTCTGATCCATTATTTTCTATTTGTAAGTCTCCTACATTTAGTAAATAAAATGAGAAAGACTTTGATTCTATTGTCTCGTAATTTTTATAGACTATAAAAGTGTGTTTAATCATTTTTATAAGTGAACTTATAAAGCCAGATATATTTTATTAAATGTTTATTGAAGAGCATTGTGTCATAGAGGCTTGTTTAATGAGCAAAGGATTTAAACAGAGAAGAATCTACTCTTCTATATTTTAAGTGTTATTTATTACTGAGTTCTGACAATAGAAAAAACATGGTTTTTGCCCAGTGAAATGAAAGGTAATATCAGTTTTAATGCCTTTAGCATCTTTCAAACAACCACTGGAAATAGAACAGAAATTGCCTGTTTTTCCACATCAAGAGCTGTATAGTATACAGTGATTTACAGAGATGTCTTTTTGAGGATTCATTAGTGTAACGTTTGACAAGAAACAGCAACATACTGCAAAGGAATTCAAAAGAATTCTGGGATTCTCAACATGGTTTCTCCTCCCCCTCCTCTTCTTTCTTCTTCTCTTTAGAATCTATAATATATTTTCCTTCATATTTTCCACTTTATCATTTCTGTCATTACCATCATCATCATCATTCTACTGAGGCATTAACCCACATAGGAAAAATGTAAGAGAATGATTAATAATTAATTTATGTAATCTACTAAATTAAATATAAATTTATGTAACAACTTTATAACAGGAATATCAAGGTGGGAAAATGCTTTTGTTTCCCACAAATAATAATGAAAAACCATGTTACATTAGGACTAAAGGGAATTTTGTTTTAGCAGCTCTCCTGACCAGGTCACCTTTTCTCTTAGGACGTCTGTTAATCTTCACTAAAACTAATTTTCCCTTTGTAAGAGTACAGTATGGATTGCAGCCCCCTCATCATGGAGGATTTTTCTTCTCACTTGCTCTGTTGTATGGGCCAGTTGTTGGAGGGTGAAAGAAGGAAGCATTATACTTTATATTTATGTAGAACCTTTTTCTTTTTCCATTAAGATTACCTATTGTTTTCTTTTACCAGCTGCCAAGTCCCACATGATTTTTGCTATTGTCTCACTGTTTTCATCATCCTACCCAAACCTTGGGATACTCTTAAAATCCTATAAATCATTCTTTAATTCATTTTAAAAATATATTATTTTGAACCTTTGGTTTATTGCTCAAGTATTGCCTTTTCACCAGTCCTGTCTGACCACCGTATTGAAAATTGCCACCTTCCTTCCTCATTTTCTGTTCCAAGTCCCCTTTATTCTGATTTTATAATCATAATACACACTTCTTTTCAGCATAATGTATAAAGTACGTATTTAACACTTATCATGCTTACCTCTTGCTGGGTACTATTCTCAGTTCCTTATAAACATTAGCTCATTTAATTTTCATATCAAATTTATGAAGTAGGTATTTTTATCATTGTCTTAAAAATAAAGAAAGAAGTACAGAGATTTAACTAACTTTCAGAAATTACATAGCTAGGAAGTGACTGAACTGTGTTTTGAATCTATGCAGTATGGCTCCAGAGGCCACACTCTAAAAGCCTACACTGTGCTACTTTTAAAATTTATTATTTTTATTGTTTGTCTCTGCCTGGAGAGCATACATTTTTGTCTGTCTAGTTCACTGTTGTATTTACAGAGCCAAGAATGTGTCTGGAACCTGTTAGGTGCTTGTTTAACATTTGATCTACTGTGGTGTGCCAGGTAATGTAGTACACCAGCAAAAAGTTATAGCTTTCCTCAAGAGAGGAGATGAAATAGATACTAAATGAATCATTTCATAAATATGTGTCTAAGTTTCAAAAACTGACAGAAACTCGCTAGGAAAACACAAAGAACTCTGACAGGGTTTAACATGAGACACACATAGTTTTGGATTAGCTAAAAACTTCTGATTAAAAAAAAAATCTTTGAGGTCTACTCAAGACCTGAAGGATTAAGTAGAACTTATCCAGATAAATTAGGAAGAAGGAGTTTACCAGAGATAGGGGAACTAGATGTAAGTCTAACCAGTGAGACCAATTGATGAATTAAAATTCCACTGTAACTGGAAACTCTGGGTAGACTGGAAGACCTGTAGAAGGGAGTCTGTGAAGGCAGCCAGGAGTTCTATTGGAAGGGACTTTATAGTTCATGTTAAGATATTTGGATTTTATTTTTAGACAGTGAGAAACAATTAGAATCTTAAACAGTTAATTAACGTGACTGGATTTACATTTTGGATTTCTGAATGCAGTACAAAGAGTGGGTTAAAAGCAAGCAAGAGAGACGGTAAGTAGGTGGTATGGAAATCTAGCCAATAGTGCAGTAATCCAGACAGGAGAGAATAGTGTTTTAAACCAGAACAGCTGCAGTGGAAATGACGGCAGCTGGACAGTTATTCACGAGTGGGACTATCGGATTCACCTTTTGATTGGATGTAGGAGATGAAGAACGGAGAGGAATGAAGAAAGATTTTCTAAATTCTGGCTTGAGTAACTGATACTGCTGCCGCTTAACATAGGAAAAATAGAAAATAGGGGAGTTAGGTTTTAGGAGGCAATTCAGAAGTTCAGTTTTGGACAGTGTGGACATATCTGTATGAGGCTCTGGTGATACGTCTTTTGGGCACAGAGATTTGTCATGTCTTAGTGCATTGGAACTATTACTACTAGTGAAAGCTTTTGGAGGAAGTTAGAATGACCAGTGATAGCTTCAAAGTGAGAATAGTAGATTAACTAGAAGAATGAATGCCTTCATGATAATAATCAGAATTTTAAATATGGCTAGAGCAAGAGGAATCTGCAAAAGACTGAGATGAATGGCAAAATATATGAGAATGCTTATCCCCACATTGTTTGTGGTAGTAGGGAGGTGGGATCAATTTAAATGTCCATCATTAAGAGAAGGATAGATGTGATGGAAACATACCATGTATTACTACACCTTTTTAGAGCAATAAACTAAAGATACATACACATAAATGGATTGATTTTCAAACATTGCACTAATGATAAGAGAATACAAAATGAGTTATATAGGACATTGCCACTATGTAATTACGTGTACACACTGAAGTGTGTGGACACACATACACCCACACAAAACTTTATATATTTTTAAATGAGGTATACATGTCCAATTAAAAATATTAACTACATTACACTGGATATCTACAGAGAAGAGAAAAATTAAAATAATAGGTATTATTTGTAAGATAATTTCTTAAAGGAAAAACATAAAGTCAACCAAGAAGGCATGCAAATCATGAATCTGTGTTCGTGAAACTGTATTCACCTGATGATAGAACATCAACATGCATAGAGCAAAAGAAGTGATAGAAATACAAAGAGAAGTAGAAAGAGCCATATGCTTTGAAATTTTATTAGATCTCTGTCAGAAACAGATAAATCAAGAAATGGTATGACAGAATGTTTGAACAACAAAGCATGATATAATTGATATAGGGTCCTATACTCAAAACAGAGGTGCGTTCATTTGTAGCTGAACATGTCCTAGGCCAAAAAAAAGAAGTCCCAACAAACTTTAAAGGATTTGTTTTATAGATCACATGGTATCCCCTCATTAGTCCATAAAATTAGAAATCAGCAATAATACAGTTCATGATTTAATCAATCATTTAGAATTCTATAAATGTAGTTCAGAATAATTCATGATTAAGAGGAAACAATAATGGAATTTTTAAATACTTGGAATTTGTATTAACAAATCAAAACAAAAATTTGAAAAATGACTAAAATGATGATTACAGAGACATGTATATTTTAAATAGATATAGCTCTAAAAGAATATAAAATTAATAAGTTAGGTAGTCAAAAAAACTAAGTAACCCCAGACAGATAGACAAAAGGTCCTACTGTATAGCACAGGGGACTGTATTCTGTAATAAATATTCAATACCTTGTAATAGCTGATAATTAAAAAGAACATGAAAAGGAATATATAGATATAAATGTATAATGAACCACTATGCTATACATAATAAATGAACACAATATTGTAAACTGACTATACCTCAATTGAAAAAAACCTAGAAAACAAATTAACCATAGAGATGGTCAGCAGTAATAGAAAAGTTAGTTTTCAAAAGATTATATAAGTAGTCTCAACTCTGCAAAAATTATTAGACAACAGAAGTAAAACCGTATATAAATAATAGAAGTGATTAAGAAAATATTACAGAGTAGAGAATATTTTTAAAAATACAGAGAATGCTATGAACTCATCTATTTCAATAAATCAAAAAGTTCAATAAAATCAATGAAAATGCTAAAAGTAATTCATAGAGAAATAGGAAAATGAATAAACAAAAAACCTTAAATACAATAAATTAGATTTTTTTTATATCAAGTCAGTGTCTCCAGAGCAACAGCAACACTAGTGAAAAACTTTGGTTTAAACCATGTTTAAATACAATAGTCAGCAATACGGTAGGGATGCCAATAGAGTTAATATTGTTCACCCTGTCTGGATGTTATGAATATCAGGAGAAAGAATATATCGATCTATTTCATTTTTGATTATTATATTTTGTGTCTATAAAACCAGATTTTCAGATAAAAGAAAAATATTGAATTGTCAGGGAATTTGTCAAGGTGGCAGAAAACAAGGAAAACACCATTTTTATAATTTTTCTCTGTTATTAATCTCCAACTAGAAATAGAAAGTGAGGAAAATTCCATTCAGATTAGAAATAAATTTATCATTCCTAAGAATAAGTTTAACAATATTTAGGACATAAATGAAGAAAATAATAAAATTTTATTGGAAGACCTAAAGCACTCGTTGAACAAGTGGAAAGACTTGTAATGTTCCTGAGGAGGAATTCTGAATAAGATAAAAAGTCAGGTTTCCAAGGAAAAATATATTCATTTTTCTATAATTTTAATTAAAATTCTAGCACTTTTGGATTTGGAATCTTTTCACATGTCTGAAACTTACCAAGTAATTCATACAAAGGGAAAATAGTGATGGAGCACTTGGCATTTCAGGTATTAAAATGTAATAAAAATTACATATTTGTAGAGAACTAGACTTATCATTGGAGCAGACTAGAGCTGGGTTAAGAGACTTAAAGGAGGCCGTTTGATCTCCACTTTTTGTTTGTTTGTTTGTTTCTTGGAGAGAGTAAGTCCTCATATGGACATTTAATCACCAGTAGCAGGGCATTAGTTATATACCAGCAACTTAGGAATTAGAGTGGAGAGATAGTGGAGATTTCTACGTTGTTAGAAAGCTCTGTCTGCAGCTGTGGCAAATAGGAAAGAGTGACCAGATCCATTGATTGGCCATGCCTGGTATATACCTACTGGGGTGATGGTAGAGGAAATTGAGGTAAACACAATAGAACTTAATGGACTCAATGACTCAGGAAGAGATCAGGAGCAGTAGACTTGGGAGTCACTCCTCATTGTTACTAGCAAATACATTTTATAGCTGCTTTGTTAAAAAAAAAAAAGAGAGAGTAAAATGGATACTCTGGATTGGTTCCCTTAAAATTCACTCCAGTTCCCTATTTGTCGAAGTTAAAAAGCTAAAATTACATCTCCAAGAGTCCATTGCAGTGTGGGTACTGGGTGTAAATTAGATCTTCGCATGAGATTCACTGAAGCAGAATTCATAAGGAGTAAATGAGAAGGAACTCGTCTTTCTGTAATTTTGGGATGTTCCTCCTGACAAACAATGTCATGAAAGTGTGAGCCTTTTTTTTTTTTAATGAAGCATCTTTCCAATATCCACTCTCCAGCTTCCTCAGAAACTGTCTTGTCGTCTTTCTTGTAACATCGATCCAGTGGTGACCTCTGAGAGCATCTGTTCTAGTGCTCGACTCTGTATTTTTCTGAGTCACTCTGGAAGACCCACCCTAGCACCCACTTTAGTAAATTCAGTGACTTGTAAGCATCTAAATTCCTTTTGGATTAAAATGCCTAGAGGAGGTTAGTCTCTCTTGTACCAACTGATTCGTGAACGAAGGGTGAAGAAATTCTAGGCAGAGAAACTCCAAAAGATGTCCACACTATGCCCCCCCTTGCCTGAGAAGCATCCACATTCCTTCCTGTTTTCATACATGTAATTTCAAAGATTCTGACTATTATAGATTGAACGAATTTATAGCTGTGAGCAGCTAAGACACTTGGCCTAAAATACATAGCAGTAGTTGCTGTGCTTCCCATTTATAAATTATTCCAGGTAATAAAATCATATATAAAAAAGCTGGTTATTTTATGATGTATTTTCTGAGAGCAGCTATTTATGTTATCTCTTTGAAATCCAGTGAAAGGAAGGAGAATTGCTGGTTAGAGGTAATCATGTAAAAGATGGAATGCACACGTATGCATATATCTATCTGTAAAATCTAAGTTATGCTTGCATAAGCATACATATACATAGTGTATACTCATATACACTATAAGTACAATTTCCTAGACTCTAAGTTTCATCACTGGGCATTTAAAAAATTACAAGATATTGAATCTGTTAGGATAAATGTTCTGGCTTCTCTCATTTTGAAGGCATTTTCAGATTTAATAACTAAGCCAACTAAATACATTTTAAACTATAATATTGCCCTAGAAAATGTACTAAATAGCATTTATTGATGTGAGTACAGTAGTTATTAAAATGTCAACCATAGTCTTCAAATTATACCCAAAAGCATCTGGTGAAGCAACTGAATTCACTCTAGCTGTGTTAAGAGAAACAGCGACTGGGAATCAGATCAATAGCCTGAGTTTAGAGCCACAAAAAAGGTACCTGAGAAAAGGCTGCTTTGGGGAATTTTCAGATAATTGTTTAAATCAAACTAGTTAAAGTGAAGAGTGTTAAGAATCAATTTATAATCACTCTCTGAAAATAACATGCTCCCATTTTCTCCTCCTGGATATATAAAATGATAATGAATTGTATACATCATCAACAGCAAAAACTTTTGAAAGCCAATTGGTGGAAGAATCTGTAGTTCATAATAGGTGATGAAATTGATGTCCAACAATTTAAGGAAAAAAAAATCACTCAAAGTCTGCTTATTTCAGTTAACATCCAACAATCTTTTATATATATATATATATATATATATATATATATATATATATATATATATATATATATACTTTATACTGTTACTGTAGTATTGAAGTCTGCTTGGAAAATGAAAAGTGAGGGAAAGTCCTGACACTATCTCTAACATAATTCACTTTTCTTAATTTTTGGTCTTTCTTTTGTCCGTAGCAAATATTTTGTGCTCCCCTGGAATCTATGATAAATTCCTCTGATTCCCTATTAGTTTTATTTATTTATTTTTTTACTTTAGAGATATTACAGGAACAGTTCAAAATATAAATATTTGTACTGAGTTTTATCGAGATACAATTCATATACCATAAAGTTCACCCTTTCACAGTCTACAATTCAGGGGTTTTTAGTAGATTCACAAGGTTATGCGTCAGTCACCACAATCTAATTCCAGAACATTTCATCATCTACCCCAGGAAGCCCTATACCTGTTTGCAGTCACTCCCCATTTCTTCCTCCCCCTAGCCCTGGCAACTGTTAAATCTACTTTCTGCCTCTATAGATTTGCCTATTGCGGACATTTCATATTAAATGGAATCATACAATATGTGGCCTTTTGTATCTGGATTCTTTCACTCAGGGCAATGTTTTCAAAGTTCACTCATGTTGTAGATTGAATCAATACTTCATTTCTTTTTAAGGCCAAATAAGGTCCCATTGTATGAATAATTGGTAACATTATTATTCTGTTTAGTTTATCTGATACTTTTCATTCCGTCCTTTTCTGATTCTTGTCCTTAATATTGTACTTTCAGACCTTTTACTTATATTTCACATACTCCATTTGATAAATCATCAACATGCTGAAGACAGTCTGTTGTCAGGATTTGATCTTTTTGTCTGTCTAGACCAATATCACACCAATTTATTTGTTATTGTATAAAATGTGTGGATTTGGTGGGAAATCCCTCCTTTTTGGTCTTCCTTTTCAGAATTCTATGTATTCTTTTGTGCAAAGTTTAGACCAGTTTTGTGAATTTCTATGTGCCCAATCCTATTGGAATTTTAACTGGAATTTTATTGAATGTATGGGTGAGTTTTGGAAGAGTGATATAGTTACAATGTTATATTTCCAATATTTCTAATCCATTAACATCATTTACCGCTCCAAGATTATCTTTTCTTACTTCAATTGAGTTTCTACACAAGGTATTTAGCATTTCTACTAGGTTATCTACCCATGATTGCTAGGCTATTGTAAATGCCACTTACACTGTGCCTTCAGTTTTCTGATTAGATATTCCTTATGTTAAGAGCTGACTCCTCTTTTGCTGTACCAAGTTGCCTCCATTTTGTTTACCATTTTTTTTGTGCCCAGCCCTGGACTTATGCATGCTTAGCTGCTATGGACTCACCTCTGAGACTTTCTAGAGAACCGTTCCACCTTCTGGTAGTGAGCTTAAGGTGACTGCTCTCACTGATCTAGGCATACTGTAGTGAACGGCTGTCCAGAGTGAAAGTGCAGAAACAAGGTGGGACCAACTCTGAGATAAAATTTGTGAACTTCCTTGTGGAGTTAGTTTAAGGCTTGTGACCTTTCCTGTTTTCAGTACCATGAATGTTCTGTAATTAAGGGTCTGGATTGATTCCAGAGAATGGTAGAAAAATCCCCCTTTTATGGGAAAGGAAGAAAAGAGAAGGTTGTAATTTGTTGTTGGGAAGATGTGGGTGGGATAATTTCTATTACTCTGCAGGGTGGAACTGAGAAAGGTGAGGAGACAAGTCTGGGGGTTTGAGAAGAATGGAAAAAGTTAGAAGTATACTTTCCAGTGCTTGGGAAAGCGAATTGATTATCAAAATGTAGTAAGATTGTTAAGACAGTGTTTATATGGAATCGTAGTCGGTCTCATCTACATGCATGAAAACTCAGACTTGTATGAGTAATGTAATAGCAGAAGAAAGATTATATGAAAAGATCTTGGCAATGGCCCGACTATACACTCCATTCATCTTTCTGAATAATTAATTTGACCCAGCTGTAGGAGTTTCTTCTCCCTCTGAATTCAGGTCTCCTGGGGCCTCAGACCAACTGTGACCCTAAATTGATGGCTACAGGGAGTCCTAGCTCACAGAACCTTCAAATCACTCACTAATCTGTAAAGCTCAATTATCTCCTTTGATGATCAAAACTCTGGGGCAAAGTTACAAATATTTTTTATTGTGTCATCATGGGTGAACACATGTTTTTATTGTGCCACATTGTCCATAATAGCTGCCTGACATTTTTGTGTCCAGGGGTGTAACCTGGACTTCCTGTTTTGTACTCCATCTTCCCTAATCATTTAGTGTTTGCTAAAATAGACCTAGAAGACATGCCTGTTTTTCTCTTATTTCCTTAAACTCTGAACTTCCTGTTCCAATCTGCATATATATTGGATTCTCTCCTTAATACATGCCTTTTGTTGCAGTTGATTTTACCTTGCTTTATACTATTTTGCTGTTCTTCCCTTGGCTGGATCTCATCTGACCTTTACTAGGCCAATAAAATAAAAACAAATAAGTGTGATTTGTAAATACACTGTCTTTCCCCCACAAAGTAGTGTGTAATAATTCCCTGAGAGGAAAAAAGCTGAAGAGGGGTTTGGACCCTTGTTAATTTACATTTAATTTTAGCCTCAGAGGTTCTTACAGGCAGTGGTTATGTCTGCATGTGAATAGGGGTATTTAATCAGTCTAGGCTGTCAGGTTGATAGTAGTGCTTATGAAGAAATTAGAGAAAAATGTTCTACCAAGTCCATCCTCCTGCCATAGAAGGAGCAACAAATCAGATATGGAAAGTCAAACACTATGATTAAAAACCTCATCTGCCCTAGGGAGTCTTTTACATATGTATATTTAATATTCAGCTTGAGTGTACCACTGTGCAGACAGCCTTTTCTGTGTCTTAGTGGGTTTAATTGCAATACCGCCTGCATTTAGACTGCAGTTTTTTTTTTTTTTTCTTTTAAGGAATGCTACTGATTAATAGTATTTTAAAACTTGAGGAGTAGAGAGTCATATTGGAGGAAGATTTTGGTGATTTTCAAACAAGTATCTTTTACTGGGCATGTTGTAAAAGTACCACTTAAAATATACATATATAATGTTGATATTTCAATGTCCTCAACTTAAGAAAGTGTTTATATCTTTCCTATTTTATTTTATTTAGTATATTCTAATAGTCTTAGCTTAGGTACAGGAATGAATATTTCACTCTGCTACCATATGTGAGTGTTCTTCCAAATGTATTTCAACTTTAAAGCTTTAGTGATGAATAATAACAGTTACGTTTGACCATACCTTACTGGGGGGTTCTAGGCTACATTGGTCTAAACTATTCAGATTTTCTGAAGAGCAGAAAAGCAGTGTTTGCTTGCCTTGGCTCAGTCCAGCTCCACTTTAGCTTGGCCTTACCAGTGAGTCTGGAAAATCCTTGAGTGAGTCTCAGAGTCTCTTTCTGACGATCTCTGAAACCATGAACGGTCAAAATCTGATATATTTGAGTTTTTAGAGCCAATATTTCTTTCCAAGGAATCCACTGGCTAAGGTCTAGAATGCCCTTACTGTCTTAGGACCCAGACTCTACCTGTTAAGGTCTACATCTTCTTTTCTCCAAGGCATATACTGGTTGTTTTCCCAGAGCTGGAACCAGGAGGGCAGTTTTTCCTTTGTCTGAGACCCTGTTTCCATTTCCCTACGTGACACCTCCTGACGTCTAATCTGCACTAAACCTCATAGATGTAACTGTTTTCCTTTTCTGAAAAAGGAACTTAACTAGTTCACTGTTCTTTTATTCTAGGACTGTTACTAGTCAGGGTTCTTCAGAGAAACAACCAATTATAGGTAGAGATAGAGATTTATTTTTTAAGAAATTGGTTTGGCTCATGAAATTGTGAGAACTGACATATTTGTAGATCAGGCTAGCAAACTGGAAATTCTGGTAAAAGTTGATATGTAAATCTTGACTCTGAAACCCACATGGAAACAAGCTGGAAACTCAGGTAAGCTTTCTGCACTACAGTTTTGAGGCTAATTCCTTCTTCTTCAGAAAACCTCAGTCTTTATTCTTAAAACCTTCAAGTGATTGGATGAAGTCCACCTACACTATGGAGTAATCTACTTTACTTGAGTCTGCTGATTTAAATGTTAATCGCATCAAAGAAAACCTTCATAGCATCATCTAGACTGGTGTTTGATCAAACAAATGGGGACTGTGACCTAGCCATGTTGTCACATAAAATAAACCATCATAATGACATTTTATTTATAACCTCTACCAACCAAATCTGAAAATATATATAATGTGAAATGTTTGTGAGAAAAGATATGAGTGTGCTTAAAATAGAGTGCAGATAATAGCATGAGAGATATGTATTCTGAAATAAAAATGTTTGCTATGGTGAAAATAAGTACATTTGTAATTGCCTATTTTATATTCTCAGGAAAAAAATATTGTGTGTGTGAAATACGTGCACAATGAGACAGACAACAGTCTGATCAGAGAAAAAGAGAGAGAGAGAGAAAGCTGGTTTTAGGCTGGGAGAAAAAATGGAGAATTGAATGAGGCTGAAAACTACAAGAATAGCAATGCTGTATGTCTAGGTTTCAAAATGTAAAAATTTGATACTCATGGATCCGGCACTGTAAGATTAAGGCACTTTTTTTGAAAGCTCTTTTCAGATACCAAGAAAATGATGAATTGAGGTCCACAATCCTGGAGAAAAGGAGGAATCCAAAATTATGACCCTAGCATTTGCTTTTGATTTACCCTTTAAAGCATTTGCTTAATTTAAAACTGAGTCTGTGAGACTGAGCTGCTGAATGTCTCGTGGGACTCAGAGAATAAATGGAGTGTGTGGCCTGCCAAGTGAGAGGCTCCTGTGTGTGTAGCCCAAGGTTCCGGTTGGAACACTCACGGGAATAAATGCCAGCTGCGATGCTGCTTCACATTCTGCCATCCCCCACAGAGACGGAAGGCCAGTTTCAACTCAGTTTAATCCTTATTAGATTAGGGTTATCTTTTCCTACCATAGTTTCTGCTGAGAGCAAAAAATATGAAACGCTCTGGAGAAAGGTAACATCAATAAGGACCTTAGATTTTTCTCTGTAGACTTTTTCTATAGAGCTGTCTGTGATCATTAAAAATTGCTGGGCATGCAAAAAGGCAAAACATATTGAAAATCATGAGAAAATGATATTAGAAACTGACTTGCAGGAGACAAAGATGTGATGCAAGAATTCTTAGATATGGATTTTCAACATGTGATTAAGATGTTCAAGAGATTTAAGTTACATGATGTAACTTTTTTGAAAAAGAACAATTAAATGACAGTTCTACCACTGGAAACATAAAAACGCAGTAGCTGAAATTGGAATCAATGGGTGGGTTTTGCAGAAGATTCTATAGGTGATGAGAGGATTGGAGAGCTAGAAGTAAGATCTTAGTGTATCCAGTTTGAAACCCATATATAAAAGCATGAAAAGGTAGAAAAGAAAGTAAGGGATATATAGAACATAGGAGAGTTTCAGTTTATTTTTAACTCGTCTTAGAAAGAGGAGAGTGACTGAGAGAAAAATGTATTTAAAGGGAAAATTGAGAATTTTTCAACATTGATGAAAGATACAAAGTCACAAATTGAAGATACTGTGTGAAATCCAATAAGGTTAAATAAAAAGAAAACCATGCTTAAGAACAATATAGTAAAACTGCATGAAACCAAAGAAAGAGAAAAATACTGTCTTTAAATGAGCAGCTCTAATACTGACATAATGCAGTGGAACTGTCAAAAGGAAAATAGAAGCTAGAAAAGTATGGAATTATATCTTTAAATTAATTTAAAAAATGAAATACTAAGGTAATTTTTTTTATCAAGCAAAAATACTGTTCAATAGTTAAGGCAAGTTAAGTTTGCAAAGAAAAAACTTTATGAAGTCTTCAGGAAGACATATGTGAAAAACAACACACAGAAGAAAAATGATCCAGATAGAAAGACAGAGGTGTAGAAGGTGATGCAGAACAATAGAAAGGGTAGATACATTGTGAAAAGACAATGTTGACAATATAAGTGAAAAATATTTGCACCTTGTAGAGTTTAATAATGAGGATTAAGATAAAATACAATAATTACACAAATGTGATAAGGTATAAATGAACCTAAATTGTTTAAAGGCCTTTTATTTTCTAGAAAAAAAGTAAAGGTGTAAGTGTATGTTAGAATTTAATCAGTGAATAATGTATATTGTTATGCTTAGGGTTACTGATTAAAGAACAGTAAAAATAGACGGGAATTTACAAGGGAAAACAGAATAGAAGTACTTAAACTAAAGCAGAGCTCCCCAGTCTTGACTGTGTTGACATTTTGAGCCAAGATCATTCTTAACTGTCCTGTGTGTTGTAAGATGCGGTTTAACAGCATCCCTGGCTTCTGCCCAGTAGATATCATTACCATCTTCCTCTACAAGGTAAGACAGAAAAGGCCTCTAGGTATGTTCCCTGAGGGACAAAATCACCCACAGTTAAGCACCTCTGAACTAAGAAAAGCAATGCAGCGAAGAGAAAGATATATATAAATATTGGACAGATATAAAATAAATAGCAATATGGTGGAGTTAATCTGAAATACTTGTTATATTAGGTGTGGACAGGTAGGCTTCCACTTCTGAGTAAAATGAAATAGGTGCTGAGAGCCGTGTTTGGCTGGTACAACTGAAGTGACCCAAATAGAAGGTCACTTTCCCCGATAGGCTATTGGTGAATTCTGGGTTTTAAAGGAAACTGAGTGATACAGAGCTGGTAAGGCAGGGGGACTCGTCACCATCACAAGACGCTTAGGGGACGAAGTCTGCTAGAGGGAGAAGACCGGGAGAAAACAGGGAATTTTGGACCTGTGTAAGAGAGAGAAGCTAAAGAGCCAGTCTCAGAATATCCATTTGATAGAATTTTCAGTGCTGTGTACAAAAGTGACTATAATGCTTCTAATAAAAAGTAAATGTAGTTCCTGTAATAATTATGTTGATTTAGCTAAATGAGAAATTCATTTCCAGAATGTATTTTTCTGCACATCTCTGAATTAGCATGGGCTCCAAGAGGCATTTTATGTGAGACTAGGAAGGCAGAAGGAAAAAAAAAGGATATTTATTTGTATTTGGTGCAAGGCATCACTGCTATTGCATCACACGTGCATTTTCACATACCTTCTGTCTCTCCTTGTTGGCCGGGGGCAGCAGCTAAGCTCTGGCTCCTTGAGTCTTTGGCCGAGCATTAACTGTGAATCTCTCTCTCTCTCCCCCTCTCAGAAATTTAGGCTCAGCAGTTGAAAAGATCATTCAGTTTGCTTATATAGCAATAGAATCTCTCTAAAATGACACTCAAAGAGCAAAAGACTGAGAAAAAATGAAAAGAGGTCACTTGAAAAGTATTTAGCAGGGATGCATGTCTGTATGTGTAAGACTCAAGGTAGCTACCATGGTCGCCACGTCCTGATGTTCCTTGTGTGAGCTTATCCCCTAAGTGTGAGCAGGACCTATAACTTGCTTATAACCAATAGGGTATGGCAAAGGTGGTGGGCTGTATGTGATGATGTGATTACGTTACGTAAGTCTGTGCTGCCCTTCTCCCTGGAACCCCTCATTTCCTTGCTGGCTTTGAGGAAGCAATCAGCCATGCTAAAGAACCCCATGTGGCTGAGACCTGCAGGTAGCTTTTAGGAGCTTAAGGTGGTTTCAAGCTGACAGGGAAATAAAACCTTTCGTTTGAAGGCCATGGTAAAATGAATTCTGCCAACAACCTGAATGGGCTTAGCAGTGGATCCTTCCATAGTCAAGCATTCCAATGAGCCCCCCAGGCTGAGGCTGACACCTTCATTTGCAGCTTTGCAGAGGAGGCAACTAAGCTTTACCAGGATTCCTGACCCGCAGAAACTGAGATGACAAATGTGTGTTGCTTCAAGCTGTTAAATTTGTAGCAGTAATTGTTATGCAGCAATAGATATCCGTTAGAATGTGGGAAAGACGCTGATCGTCTTCTCTGATTGTGCATCTCAAATCATACTCTCCTCTTTACGTAAAATTTTAAAAAGTGGTTTTTTGATCCAAACGCAAGTAAGTAAGATGTAACAGAAATATCTGGAAAATGTCCAGATACTTCTAAATTTATGAACAGATTTAAATTAACAGGTTTCACAGTCAACCTTAGGACCAGTTAGGAAAATCACTAGAACCCTGGGAAATAAATGAAAGTGAACACAAATCATATCAATATATGTGGGATGGGTTAAAAATTGGTATTAGACATTTATAGCATTAAATACTTACTTGAAAAAAAAATGTCTGAAAACAATGATCAGAGCTTCTGTTTAAGAGTTGGAAAGGTTATTTATAGTCATATATTTACATCTGTCCATTTACCCATATACCTACCTACCTACTTACCTATACCTCTCTATCTTATCCTTCCATTTCTGAATAAGGGTCCAGACTTCTGAAAAGGAAATTCAAACAATAGCTATGGCAGTCCCATTTCCTCAGGTTTTCCTTTGTGGTAGGCATGTTTTGTCTTCAAAAGAATGGGCAATATTTGGTTAATTTCAATGCAGCTGAATTGTGTTCCTGACTTCTGGGGGACAGAGTATCAGAGAATGTTATTTCATGGTTAGCTTTTCCTGTAATCCCTCTAGTAAGCTGTTCTGTGGCAAGTAAATCATGTAAACATTCTACTGCTGGCAGGCATTCGCCATACTTCCTTGTGCTTCTAATTTATTGAACTGTGTCTTCCTTCAGCAGCACCTTATGAAAGCTACAGCATTAATCAAAGCTACCCCGTCAGGGCCTTATGCCAACAGCGTTTGTTCAGCATCGTTATCAACTCTTGTTTTATGGAAGATTAGAAATTATGTTTTTCAGAGCTCTGTGATACTATAATTTAAATGAATATGAAAATTATAACTGTCTCCAACTTATCTCCATTTCTTAATAATCTTAGTCCAAAAAAAAATAGTTATGGTCTTTGTATTAGCATTACATACAAGAGCTGTTCTCAGCCACAAATGGAAGCTTAACAGATATTTTTAAATGACTTGAATAGTGAATGATTTAAATTACTGTCTACTGTGAACAAACTATGGAGCTAAGCTTGTTTACTATTTCTGTAGCATCTGATATAATCATCACAAAAGCTACATATTTATTTGGGTCTATATATTTAAGACTGTAATTATGCTGAATACAATATTTATACTTATACCTATTCTGAACTTTATAAGAGTTCATGATAACTTCACAAATCTAAGGCATACTTGTTGTCAGAAATATAATTGAATTAATTTATATAAGTGGCTGATATTGTGGTACTTTGGTATTAATATCAAAGTGTAAAGTGAAAAGATATTGCTATGAAAATATGCTTGGAGTTTAGACAAAGATAGAAGTTATGGTGAAGGAAATTAGTAGATTTAGAAACTTTTGAAGGAAAAAGGTAGCAGATGTTATAAAACAAAAGTAAGTTTGAAAGTAAACAGAACAAAACTGTAAATTAAAAATGACCTAGGGTTTCTAGTTTTGTGTTCATTCATTTTTTCTCCATGATTATTAATAAGCATAGGGCAGAAAAAATTGAAGAGAGAGGAAACATAATAAAATTGTGAAAATCTTATAAACAGAATGCTAGTGAATATTCTCTTTAAATATATTCAGCTACGAAAAGTATTTCATAATATTCTGTAATAAGTATTTCTATGTGGCTTTTAGTTCATTGATTTGATTCTTAGGTAAGGAGAGAAAAAGATCAATTATTAGTAAAATGCACTTTTTCTTAAATATTTCATTGAATATAGCATACATAAAGGAAATCATAAAATTATAATGTATAAGTTGATAAATTTTCAGTAAGTGAACACATCCATGAAACCAGCACATAAAACAATAACAGGGCATTACTGTATCATTTCCCCCAATGATAAATACCATTCTGCATTCTAATACCATAAATTGCTTTTGCCAAATTATGAGCATTATGTAAATGAAATCATAATAGACATTCTTTTGTGTTTGGTTCCTTTTACTTAATATTTATGAGATTTATCTAAGTTGTTGCATGTAGTTATGGTTCATTCATTTAAAATTCCTCATGGTAATACACTGTATGGCTATAACACAATTTATATATTCTTTTTGGTATTGTGTGAAATACTGGGTTGTTGCAGGTTTTGCCTGCTACAGATAGTGCTGCTAGCACATGTACTTTGGTGAAAAATATACTCATTTCTGTTGGTTTTATATATAGGAGGAAATTCCTGAGTTAGTTATTATGCATTTATTACTGAGCTTTTACAGATACTGAATTTTCTAAAATGGTTGTACCAATTTAAATTCCTACTGCCACGTAGGAGAGTATCAGTTGCTCTGCCATTTTTCACTAGCACATTTTTATTTAATCATTTTGGAGTGTATACAAAGCTCTGTTGGTGATTTTGCAGTTACCTGATAGTTATTGATTCCAATGTAATTTCATATATTTATTTTAGATTCAAATATTCTTTTTTAGTGGAGTGCATGTTCATTCTTTTGCTTGATTTCTACTAGGTTTCTGAGCTTTTCTTTTTGATTTTTGAGAATTTTTATATATTCAGGATACATATGCTTTGTTACATATATCTATTGAAAATATCTTTTCCTCGTTGGCTTCATTTTAACTCTTAATATTTTCTCATTTTCTAGTAATCTCTTATTTTGGAAAAAAAATTCAGTTTACAGGAAAGTTATCCATCCATGCTTGCCCCAATAGCTTTAAATAAGTAATGATATCTAGGGATGTAGTAACTACATCTGGTATTTGTATAAGAAATCTTGAAATTTGGAAGAATTTAGCAGTTAAGTCATTTGGCCCTGAATTTTCTTGGAGAGAAGTTTTAAATAATGGGTAACTTCTCAGAAACTGTGTAAGCTAAAACACAATAGTACAGACTTTTTAAAAAGGCTGCTAGGAGAATTTTTTAAAAATCTGCAAACTTAGAAAATCTATCAGCAAAAAACTTTCAAAAATGAAGATGATGCAAATCATATATAAGGGGTTGCTATCCAAAATATATAAATAACTTGTACAAGTCAATAGCAAAAATACATACAATCCAATTTAAAAAATGGGCAGAAGATCTGAATAGACATTTTCTCAAAAAAAGACATACTGATGACCAACAGGTACATGAAAACGTGCTTGACATCACTAATCATCAGGGAAATTCAGGTCAAAAGCACAAGGAGATATTACCTCACACTTACTAAAATGATGGTTATCAAAGACAAATAACAGGTGTTGGCAATGAATATGGAAACAAGTGAACCCTTGTGCACTGTTGCTGGGAAGGTAAATTGGTACAGCCACTATAGCAAAGGTATGGAGTTCCCTCAAAAAATTAAAAATGAGACTACCAAATGATCCTGCAATTCCACTCCTGGATATTTATCCAAAGGAGACAAAATCACTATGCCAGTATTGTTTACAATAGCCAAGATATGGAAACGACCTAAGTGTGGTTGTTGGATAAATGGATAAAGAAATTGTAGTACGTAAGTGTGTGTATGTGTGTGTGTATATATACACACACACACACATATATATATTTCTGTAACATATACACAATGGAATATTATTTAGTTATAAAAAAGAATGAATGTTGCTATTTGCTACAACATGGTTGGATTTTGAGCCCATCGTGATAAGTGAAATAGGTCAAACAAAGCCAAAGACAGTATATTTGGAATCTAAAAATAAAACCAAAACCGACCAACAAAAAACAAGCTCATAGATACAGAGAATAGAGGTGTGGGCTGGGGATGGACGAAATGGGTGAAGGGGGACAACAGGTACAAACTTCCAATTGTAAAGTAAAGTAATAAGGATGTAATTTACAGCATGGTGACTGTAGTTAATAATGCTGCATTGCATATTTGAAAACTGCTGAGAGAGTAAATCTTAAAAATCCTTATCACGAAAGAAAAATAGTGTAACTAAGGCAATGGATGCTAACTAGACTTACTGTGGTGATCATTTTGCAACGCATACAACTGTCAGATCATGTTGTACACCTAAAACTAATGTTATATATCAATTCTACTTCAATTAAAAATGAAGAAAAAGATGATGAAATAAGGATGTATCAAGATAACTAAAAATGAGGAAGTTTTTCACAAGAAAACCTGCAGCTGTATTAAATGTTAAAGGAATTTCTTCAAGAAGAAGAAAAATGATACCAGGTGGAAACCTGGATGGATAGAAAGATAGAGAGATAGAGAGTGATCTGTAGATATATACACGTAGAGGCTTTATAATTTTTCAAATCAGAGTATGATAATTAAAAATGCTTGAATAAGAATAAAAGACAAAATAGAGTTTATAAACCTACAGCAAATTTAAAAATGGAATTTTAAGAGTTATGCAGTAAAGAGTGTGACATCCCCACAAATTAAGATCTAATACTATCCTGAGTTTTATTATCATTCTCTTGCTTTTTCATATATTTACTTCTGCCTGTTTTTGAACTTTTAGGATTACACTGTATTCATTCACTCTGAGCATTCATTTTATTCAAATTACATTAGTTTTTGTAGTTTTACTTCGTTTCCCTTCATCTAGAGTATACTAAATATATGAATACTAAATTATTTATCAGTTCTACTGTCAATGGAAATTTAGGTTTTGTTTGTATTGGTTTGTTTCAAGAGCTACTCTGTGTTTTAAACCCAGAAGGGGCATTTATGTATCTCAGAGTATGCCCGTGTTCATTATTATTTAAGGAAATCTCAAATTATTTGTATAGTCTGATATGCCTGTAGAAGATATGAGTATTACTGTTCCACCATACCTTCAACAGTGCTATGTATTTTTTTTATTGTTCTATTATTCTATGGATAAGATGTGTTGTTATATTTTTAATTTGCATTTCATCATCACTGTTAAGTTAAAATGCATTGATGTGGGCATTGATTAATATGTGGTTCCCTTAAAAATGGCTATGGTGCTTTTGTCAGTAGATTAAATTTCATAATTTAATTATAGATAGTACTTCAGATAATTACCATCAAAACAATGTTGCATAAGATTTGATGATTTTGAATAATGTAATTGCATACCAGGATAAAATGTATAATAAAGGCTTGGTAAAGGCTCAGGCATCAAGCATCTCATGTCATATTCTTGAAAATTATCATTAAATTTATTGGGAGGATAGTTTTCCAGTCCATGTCTATCTGTGTTGAAACCTCAAGGCATAAAGATATTTTTCTTCAGAGCACTTCTGAAAATTTCAGTTACAAATCTGATGCATTTCTGTTTTTCTCTTGAAGGTGAGGAAAGAGTGGTGCACACTATTGTGTTGGTTTTCTGTGGCTGCATGACATGTTACCACAAATGCAGGAGCTTTAAGCGACACAGATCTGTTCTCTTCCTGTGTTGGTAGGTCTGAAGCCAGGCACATGGCGTGACTGAAATCTCTACTCCCCAGGTTTAAATCAGGGGATGCGATCCTCTTCTAAGTTTTCTTTGTCTCCTTGTTTTCCATGTAGTCTCTTCCATCTTCAAGGTGTCGGTGGCACATTTGAGTCTTTCTTGCCATTTTACTTCTCTGACTACTAGCTGAAAATTTTGTTTGCTTTTAAGGGCTCGTGTGGTTAAATTAGACCCACCTGAACAGTCTCTTTTGCCGTGTAATTTAACATGATCATAGGCATGGTAGTAGTGTGATTTGCCTAACAAATTATCTAATATGTTAAAACATTAATGCTGAGCAAAGTATCTATGCATATATGAATTACATAGGGGCCTGCTGATCTGATGTGATTAAATATATGGTATAGAAAAGGCAACCTGTTTAAAAATTAACCTTTCTTCTTTTCCTACTTCCTTTTTATCTGACCTGCGATATAACCCATGAATTCTGTCTGCTTGGCTTTAGGGCATTTGTAAAATTCATTTGCTTACCAAACATACACCATGCTATATATCATAAAGTATATAGGTAATTAAATTCATTATCATTTTAAATATTACATTAACACAAAACAAAGGAAACCTCAAACATTAGCTATCTCACCTGTTAATTTGAATTAATCTATTTGAAGTATGACCTACCTAATAGTCCTTATTTCCACCTAGCATGCAGTATGGGAAGCTCTATTTTAATGAAGAGTAGGAGGCAAAGTTACATTTTCTGCATTGACCAATGCTGAGAAATTAGTAACCCTGTAGAACAAAAGTAACTCCAAATAGAGATTTCTTACTGGATGAAAGTGATGTGTTTCTGATAGAGGAATGGCGGAATTAGATGGGATTTGGGATTAGAATGTGTTCATTTCACATTTCTCTCAAGTGACATCCCTACATACAGTAATTTATAAACACAACACACTCTTAATGACTAACAAGTGTGAGAAGTTACGAATTTTAAAACTGATAATTGATAACCTGAGAAGTATAGTTATATAAGATTCTTCAGAAACAAGACTTTTACTACTATATATATATTTTTTTATTTATTGAAGTATAGTCAGTTACAATGTGTAAAATTTCTTGTGTACAGCATAATGTTTCTATTTTTTTTGATGCAAAGGATTTAATCACAAAGGATTTTTAGTTAATATATTTAGTTTCAGATTTACTTAGCCTTTTAATGCTTGGAATCAAGCTCAATTAAATGTTAAAGTAATGGAGAACTCATAGATGAATATAGCAAATAAATCTTAATTTATTTCCATGCTATAATATTTTATTATTCAAGATATAGATAGCCTATAAAACTCATTAAAGAAACTCACATGATTTAAAAAATTTAAATAATTTTATAATTGCAAATATTATTTTAATCATTTACATTTTATTTCTTGAAGGACTTAAGTTGAAACAATAAATTAACTTTAATGTTGCAAGAGTGACTTCCATGTTACTTCCAACCTACTAGTTTAATAAAGTTTATTTATGTTTGTATGACACAGGATTAATATATTACCAATTAGAACATGAAACTCACAAACCATATACTGGCAGAAAATATTTGCAAATTATATATCTAGTAAAGGGCTTATACTTAGGACATAAAGAACTCCTCTAACTCACTATCAACAAGACACTTTAGTTTAAAATAAGCACATATTTAAAGAGACATTTCTTTAAGAAGATACAGAAATGCTTAATAAGCACATGAAGAGATTCTCAGCATCATTAATTGTTGGGGGGATACAAATAAAACCAAACTGAGATACTACTTCACATCCACTTAGATGGCTGTAATCAAAAGGAAAGACAATAAGAAGTGTTGGTGATGAAGTGGTGAATTTGGAACCCTCATATGTTGCTACCTGTTATTTAAAATAAGAACTACAGCCACTTTGGAAAGTAAGTTGGCAGTTTCTTAAAAAGTTAATATGTAAACTTATCGCCTGATCTTCCTAACTGCTCCCAGACCTCTAACCAAGAAAACTGAAAAATACGTCTACACGAAGACTTGGCTGTAGATATTCATAGAAACGGTATTCTTAATAGCCAAAACTGGCAGCAATCCAAATGTCCATCAGCACAGTCTGACTTATCCTTATAGTAGAATGCTGTTCAGTAATGAACAGGAACATGGTACTGAACCATGCTACAAAATAGATGAACCTCAAAAATATTTTGCCAAGTGACTGAAGCTAGACACACAAGATTCATACTGCATGTTTCAACTTGTGTGAAATTCCCAGAAAAAAGTAAATCTATAGAAATGGGGAGATCACTGGTTGCCTAGGACTGGAGGTGGGCATAGGGATTCACTTTAGATGGATATGAAGAAATTTTGGAGGGTGATAGAAATATTTTAAAACTTGATATTGGTAATGGTTGCATAACTATTAATATATTAAAAATTGAGTTGTTTCCATACAGTGAGTCCCTTTTATGGCATGGAAATTTTACTTCAATACAGCTATTCTTATAAAGTATATCAGTTTCTCTCCTATTCAGTTAGGAAATTGGTGTTTAAGATTTTTCTTATCTTAGATCTTTAGTTAAATCCTCTTATTTGCAACCCTTTGCCTATAAAACCTATAAGGGAAAGACAGTTCCCTCAGACACCAGCATTACCAAATGACAATGATATGAACTACACTTTTTAGTTAAGTATAACTAACTTACTGTTATTTCACAAGAAATAAAGTTTTATTCCTTTGCATTTTGCAGAGGATTTGCTTTCAAAGAAGTCTAGTCTCAGAGATTTTTGTGTACATGTATGTGACATAAACCATTTTAGAATCTGATATATGTGATAAAATTAATTTTCTTACGGAGTGCATAGCAAATGATACTGTTAAAAAGTCTGCCTTGTAATTTATTTAGAATCATTACAGAAATCTAGAGATGGACAGTCTTGGTGAGACTCAAGATTTTTTTTTTTTTTAATTTTTGAGAATATTTCATTCCATGAACACTTAAACTACATTTCATAATGGAATTTTTTAATCATTTTCTCTAGAATCAGAGTTTATGTTTGTAATTATTTTCGTTTAGTTGCATGTAACATAATAAGAGGACTTCAAGACCATGTTCTTAAGTAATTGATGAAAGTTTAACACATAATCTTATTTCCCGTGCAAACCAGATATGTTAGTATGAATATGACAAATTGTTATTCACATTTACAAATTCAATTATCTTTCTGACAAAACAAAAATTAATTTAGCAACTTGTATTGGAGAATATTTTTTTGAGCATCACCTATGTACCAAGCCCACTGTTATTAAGCATTAGGATTACAAATGTTACTCTTGCCTCAGTCCGGATGGACACAGACATCTACTCTAAGCAAATGTAGGTAATATGCATCCTTCACCCTTCAGCTGGCTTTTTACCTTCTTAATCATACTTTGTCCTCTATTGATATTCTAGATAACTTTACTTGTTGTTAATTTAAACAAGATATATTTAGGAGTGCAAGAAGGGTCATTTAATTTAGTTTCTTATAATTGGAGTTATTCATCAACATTTTTATTTATTTGTTGGTTGTGTGTACTAATAATAAAAGGAATTTTATTTTTAATTCAAGAATGTCTCACCACCCTTATAATATACAGTGTATTTTAATTTTTAATAATTAGGTAAAGTTAATGAAATTTGAAATTACTTATAGTTAATCATAAAGACAGCAGGAAAGTTCAAATTGAGTATGTAAACAATATTGAAAATAATTATTGAAGTGAAACTCTTAAATGGAGTCTATGAGCCAGAAATATATTAGGCTTTTTGAAAACATGAATATATACACTTTAATCTTTCAGTATAGTTCTATTTCCTTCTAAAGTAGCTTTGAATTCAAATAAGATTAAATAAAGATTTCATATTTTTTATTCATTATTTTTATATTTCTATAACATCTTGGTTCCATGGAACACTGGGGAAATAGACAATGTTTACTTTTCAATCCAGAAGGAACTAAAAACAACAAAAACATATTCTATTTATTTAATCTGAAAGAAAGATTTACCAGCATCTCCCCTCTTCTCTCCCCTTACTCCATGCATATTTTCTAATGAAATCATGAAGTGAAGTTTCTTTACTTCATCAAGATAAACTTTATTTGTTCAGCTTATTTTCACCTCTGCTTTTATTGAGTGACTTGGGTCTATTCCTAAGAGTTTTTGAATGTAAAAAAATATATATATCTCATGCAGTTTTTTTTTCACTCTAGTTTGCTTCTTTGACTTGCATTTTAGCTGATTATCCCAGGCAATAGAATTTTTTTCCCAGTTTGCTCTGTTGAAAGTCGTAAAGTCCCTTGAAGTAGCAGTGTTGTCACAGGTTCTAAAACTTCAGAAAGTGTCAGGAAAACTAAGTAGACCAATTCTGTGATCCCTTAATAGAAACCACTTTATTTGGTTTAAAGTTGTGTGATATAAAGAGTTCACTATAACCAAAAACGCATTATGAAAAATACTGCAGACCCTATTTTCAGAAGCACCCAGTAGTTACCCAGTAAGATTGCCATGTGTTTTGTGGTGTCATTTGGTCAGAAGTCAATCAAATAGTTTTAGACAATATCCACAAAATCGTATTTGTCACAAACATAACATTCTCCATTCATGTATTTCTGCAAGTTTTTCTTGAGATTGATGAATCAGAAAGTAAGAGACAAGGGAATGTTTCTATTCAGAAACCTTTTTCACCTAACTGGAACAATTAAATTAAAATTTATGTTTTGTTTATTGCAAATAGTTTGCAAATAACTATAACTGTTGCAGAAAATATATTAAATCCAAGTAGGAATATGTTTGATGTGAAACTCTATTCTTTATTGCAGGCTCTTTATGGCCCTAGGGGAAGTTTGGGAGTTACTATTTCATGCCCAGTTTCCATTCCCCTGTTGCTCCCTCTCAAGGGGAGAGGAATAATTTATCTGATTGTCAGATTGAGCAGAGGCTAGCATTTCCTGAGCCACACAAAGTAGGGAATGCATAACTATATTAAGCAACATGAACTGGAGACAACATATTCTATAGTCAACTTTCTCCTACCTTCATTCTCCCTCCCTCTTCTTTGTTATGGATTATAAGTAGGGATTCAGGGTGTTGTGGATCCTTGGGCTAAGTTTAGCCATATGGCTTTACCAGTGCTAAAGACGATAGAAGATTTTACATCTGCACTGACCTTTTCAAGATGAGAAAATTAATTACAAATCTCTTATTGAACAAAAACAGCAATACTTCATATTATGAAGGTTTCTAATACGGTATTTCAACTTGGTTTGACATCTTTTGATCCAAAATAACATTTAACTAAAAATAATGTGTTTTGGTGAATTGGTGTTTTGGGTTATTCAGTAGTTTCTTCTTAGACAAATCATTATTTTATGAAGTGAGGTTCTGTATTTCACCTTTCTAATTGACTGAGACAACTGAGTCAGATATGAGGTTATACAAGATCCCATGAGGTCTTGTGAGACAGCTGTTACCAGAGGGTGGGGTCCCCCAAGGAGAACAAAGAACTGAGTCGATACATCTTTTTTTAAAATACCCTATAAAGTGATATTGAGTAGATAAACTGAATAATCATGGAAGACCAAAGCACATAGCTCAGTATCTATATATAAAAGCAATTTATTATGAATCTAGCATTTGTCATCTGTGGTGTTACTATTCATTTGAGATGTGACTACAGTCCTAAAATGGGAATTTGAAAGATGAGTTATAAGATACCTGAGAAAAAGCAAAAACAAGAGAGAAGATTTAAAAAATTTATTTGTTTTATTATTGTTCATTTTAAATCAGAACCAGTTATCTTATACTGCTTCCTTTGCCCTAGAGGGGTAGTGCCATTTGATTGTTACAGTGGATCATTCATAGCCAGATGAATCCTTGGCATACCACTTGACTTTAGTTATTTTCTTTATAGATGCCCAGTGATAGGTTTGAATTAAGCCAATGATTGTTCTTGACATACATAACTTGTTGATTTTTCTGAATGTTTTAAAGATCTAAACTTTTAAAGTGGCATATGTGTGCTTTTTCAAATAAAATGTTTTTCACATAAAATGTTTTTCACATAGCTATCACTAATTTTTAACAAGTTGTTATTTTCTAGGCTAATATTCCAAGGTATAGTTTCACCAAGTCCCCTGGTGTTTGCAACTTAATATTCACATAATAATAAGAGAAGTATACTCTATAGCAAAGTGATTCAAAGTGAAATAGAAATGTTTTGAATATTTTTCACTATATACATTTATTCTAATTTCAGAAATAATGCCAGTACCAGTAATCTCTCGTGAATTTTTGAGCTGAAACTCTCACTTACCCGTGTGTAATAAAGTACATCTAGTGTATATTATACATATGTCTAATGGAAAGGATACTTAACACAGCTATATCCTAGTCGTTATCTTTGTAAACACATATTGACACATACACAGAGCCCAGGATGAGCACTGTTATTAAATCACTGATTTTTAATGAATTTAAAATATTAATTGCATCCTGTTTTCATAGTTCTCCAGGTTATAATAGTACATAAATATCACTCAGATAGACTTTCTTGATAATGATTTCTTCCTTAGAAATTACGAGAAACGTTTTTATGATGCTCGTAAAGTACTTAGCATCATGTCTGGAACAGAGACAGTGCCCAATAAATAGGTCAGTACTAAGATTACTGTTTTATTACAAGTAATAATTTGAACATTAGTCTGCAGAAAAATCTTAAATTTTCTCAATTCTCATTCAGGCTTACTTGTATATCCATAGTGGAAAAGCATGGATAGATATTAAATACCAAATAAATATTATAATTAAAACCTCACAGTCTAAATTTTACCTTAATGTTTTGCATGAAGAAATAAATGCCTGCCCTCAAAAATAAAGATACTTGACCTTTTCTGTTTTAGCAGGTTATGTGTATTGATTTTTTAAAAAAATCTTAATGAATAATCTTGTTTTTAGAGCAGTTTTAGTTTTATAGACAAATGGAACAGAAAGTACACGTAATTCCCACATACCCCCTTCTCTCTGCTCCTGCCCAGTTTCCCACTTGCTTTGATGTGGTAAATATCTTACATCAATGGACCAATATCAGTGTTTATTATTATTAACCAAAGTCCATAGTTTACATTAGCTTCACTCATTGTGTTTGTGTTTTGACAAATTCATAATACCATATTTCCGCCACTACAGAATGGCTCCTAGTCCTTTATGTGGTATTTTGATTTTTATTCAATACTTAGTGCCTTATTTTATAAAACTTTAATGGAGTCTTTCTTAATTTCTTTACGTTTCTGACTTTCTCCTAAGAGATCTTTTTTTTTTCTCAAATTTCTAAAGTCGTCAAATGTGTAGGAATTCTGTGTTCTGGTGTTAGGCAGTTAGATAAGTGGGAGCACCAAGCAGATAAGGTGGAGGAAAGGCAGGATGGTCCGGAAGATGGTGGTATGCCTGCCTTCAGCATAAAGGGGCTTTACTTCTTCTGAGTGAGTGCCAGCCAGAAACTGATTAGAACCCAACAGCCACAACTGCACGTTAGCGACAAGGACTAACTGGACATGACCTAATGCTCATTGTCATATAATTATCATTGCGGTTTAGGCCCCACCATGGGTTTTTCTGTATGAATCATGGGTAAGGATATACACAAAAGGGGACAAGCATGACTAAGCACTCCAGGGGCAAGAACCATCAATCAATCAAGTGACCACCTGTAAGGGAGGGTATAAGCAGGGGACTAAAGACCCGCGCTGCTGTCCGCCCTTGGGTCTGCCTGCCTCTTGCTCCTGGAGGTGTACTTACCCTTTGCTGATAAATCCTTTAAAACCTTTTGTTACATAATGCTTCATCTCCCATCTGAAGTCTTATCTTTCGTGTATGACAAGAACTGGGGGCTTTTCCCTTCCCCTTTGGGGGTGACACTGGGGCTCTTCCATACCTAACTATGATTACCCATCAGCAGTATATACCTGTGATTTTTTACTTGCTAGTTTTGTACTGAGAGGTGTATATGAACATAATCAGGAAAAAAGGTTGTGTGAAGAAGATTGTTCTTCTGAATGTTAAGAAATCTTGGATAACAAATGTTAAACAATTAATTTCATTAATATAATTTCATATTCATAAAATCATGAAAACTCTCAGTATAATAGAAATATCTACTATTTATTGAGGAATTAATATTTTTCAGTTACTGTGGTGGGGGTTTTTACATATATTACTTACGGCTCTCACCATCCTGCAGGTTGTGTTTCCAGAATTTGCAGAAAAGAAAACTGGTGCTTTAAACTTTAAGTAATTCATTTCAAAGTACACAAAAAAACCCCTAAAATTTAAACTGAAATACGCTTGATTCCAGGGCTTCTGAACTTCACATTATACCATAAAAATTTATTTTCATATGAAATGGGAGATGAAAAGAAGAAGAAGTTAGGGGAGAGAAGGAGGAGAAAAAGAATAACAAAAAGAAAGAGGAAAAATCAGAAGAGGAAAAGGACAAAGAACAGGGAAAAAACAGGAGATGGGGTACAAGAATTATCCACACTGATTATACCCTTTAACTTTATCTGTGTTTATTAAAATATGTATGAATATATAAAATCACTTATGAATATATTTTTCATTTGTATTGGCTTTAAAAATGCCCCCCCGCCGAAAACCTAAGTTTTGGTTGAATTTCTCTGCAACATGGTGTAGGTAGGTTGCGTGATAAACCAGAGCTCATAGCAGTTCTTCTCAGAAACCTTCTTTTTTTATTTCTTATTTTCCAGAGAGAGAGCGAGATGGCATTTTCATAAATATTTTAAACTATGAATGAACTATGAAATGGTATTTTAAATACCTATGAAATGGTATTTTCATAAATCGTTTTAAAATGTTGCACTCTATTTCCTTCCCTTTTCCTCCCTTATTGAGCCCCCTTGTGGTAAGTATTTGTAACTTATCCTTTGGGACAGCTTTTTAAAGGTGTAACATTGGCTACATGGTGTCTATTTCCTGCATGAATTATGTTGCATTTAAATATTTTAGCAGTCTCACTTAATAATTTGCTTGAATGTAATACAATGTGAAAGGAAAAGATTATTGATAGAACTTTCTTTTAAAAGTATTTTCACCTATTAAATATCTGAATATGTAAATATATATTTAGTACCTTAAAAAAATAAATGGCACTCCTTATTGAAATACATATATATTCATCTATATATGTACGTACATATGTGTATACACACACACACACACACACACATATACAGACAATAATTAGCGTTTAGTACTAAATATCTGTGAATGAAAAACACTATTAAAAATGTTAAGGTCACAAAAGGTTTAGCTAAAATGTAAGTATAATCAGATATTTTTGGGCTAGACGTGATTGAATTACAGTAGGAGAACCATTTTCCTCCCTGTTACATCCTGTGAGCTGTTACCAGTGGCTTTTTAGGATAACAGACATCAGACACATCAAAGCCATCTTCATAGTATAATTTACAGATGGCCTGGGGAGATCTACAGCAAATGTAAAGAGTGAGAACCACCACACAGAAGGGAAAAAGAACAGATTGGTGGATGTGTTATTTGTTGGTAGATCTTATGTCTTTCAGAGGTTTTTGACTTCTCCCACTTTCCTTTTTAGCTCTCTGAGTTCCATTTCCTAAACGCCTTGCTTACCAATGCAGATACCTTTACTTTTGTCACTCGTTGCTTAAAGTTTTAAATTATTTTTTCAAAGTATTTCAAAATTCAAAGAAATAACTTCTACGGGCAGAATTTTTATACTCTTCTTGAGAAGCTAGGAAGATTCATGCACTTTTTTTCAGTGTTTTTAATTAAGTATGGGCTTGGCATTGACTAAGGTGCAGTCATATAAAGGTAAACAAGGCCCTCATGGAGCTTATTATATGAGAATGCAATAGGGATGGAGGTTATTCCATGAGAATGCAGAAAATTTGAAATAGAATATAATAGAAAAATGGAATATTAAATTAGGTTGCATTTAATAAGCTTAAATGTTGTTTTCTGGAATTTTGTTTCAGTTTGAATATAGATGTGTATGTATGTGTTCTGGGTTACAGTAATAAAACAAAGAGTCTTACTGTGGGTGCTGTTGAAAACATTTGAATATCACCACAAGTTACCCTGGTAAAGACTATTGTTCCAGATTAGAGGAAAAGCACAATAAAGTTACTTAAACTCTGATGTTAGGAGTCAAGGTTAGAATGGCTCAAAGACATGCCACATAATGCTTACACTCTTCATTATTGGAAGTCTGTGTTTTTTTTTTAATTTAAAATATGTTATTATTTGATAGTTCATATCTTTCCTGTTGGTGGCACTGTGCACATAGGAGTTAAGAAAAACTTATGGGAAAAACCACTTCATTTATAGCTATAAATTCTCCACTTGAATTATGCTTGTCTTGTGGAAAATTTCAGAGCAGCACTTTATGCCTCTCAGACTTTATGCCTCTTATCTTTTCTACAATATGTTCCTATGATATCTCTTAATACTGCTATTTGGAGAGTCCTCTGAATTCAGCTGAATTAACTACCTTTTAAAAATTACTGATTTCCAATTGCTTAATTTCTCAAGTTTTTGGTAAAAAATAATCACTATCTGCTATTTTAGGCTTCTACACATGACATGGTCTATCATAACAATAGTTAACAACAATAACAAGAGACAATTCTTAAATCAATAAAGAAGCATTAACTTTGTTATCCGTTTAGGTGCTATATTGATTGCCTTATATTGTTTCCAGTTCATGATATATTTTTGTAATAAGGCATCTATACACTGAAAACTGAGTTGGAAAAAGGGCAGAAAACAATGTCAAGGATGCTTTCTAGAATCTTAATTAATTAAAGTCTTTGAATGAATAGGTAACTCTCCAGTTAGAGCAAATAAGATAAAAGAAATTGATCTGGTGAAGCTAATTTGTGGTGATGGAACATTGAGATTCAAGCAAGAGGAAGCAAACGTTTATACAGGAGGAAAGGTGCTCTCAAATGGACACTACCCCAAAATGAAGGATTTAGGCTATTAACATTACTCATTATGAATGATATTTGGTTGTGATTGTCTGCTATTGGACCTTAAAACAATATAGCTACCTGCATATAATATCAATATTGTTTTACACATATTGTCACGAACAAGTATTGGTCATGAATTGAGGATCACATTAACAGATTAGAAGGAGCACCATTTCTTCAGTCTTGTGAGCACTGCACTGTAACTCCTCTGTAGCAAAATTTTATTTTTACTCTTCTTTACCTTAATCATTTCTTTTTTTAAGTTGAAGGGTGGTTGATTTACAATGTTAGTTTCAGGTATATAGCAAAGCAGTTGTGTTATATATACATACACATACATATAGATATATATATTTCAGACTTTTTTCTATTATATGTAATTATAAGGAATTGAATATATTTCCCTGTGCTATACATTAAGTCCTTGTTGTTCATCTATTTTATATATAGCAGTGTGTATCTGTTAATCCCAAACTCCTAATTTATCCCTCCCTTGCCCTTTCCTCTTTGGTAATCATAGTTTGTTAGCTATGTTTGTGAGTCTATTTTTGGTTTGTAAATACTTGTATCATTTGTTTTAGATTCCACATATAAGTGATACCATATGATATTTGTCTCTCTGTCTGACCTACTTCACTTAATATGATAATCTCTAGGTCTATCCATGTTACTACAAATGGCATTATTTCATTCTGTTTTATGGCTGAGTAATATTCCATTGTGTGTGTGTGTGTGTGTGTGTGTGTGTGTGTGTGTGTGTGTGTTTACATCACATCTTTATCCATGCTGCTCCTTTGTCTTGCTGAAATAAGCGAGTTTTAAGTGGGAATTTCTTTCTTTCATTTAAAGCAACTTGGTTATTGAAAAATATTCTGTTTATGTAAGTCAGTTAACTTTATTAAAACCCAAGAAAATTTACAAATGGTTTGTAAACAGATTAAAATGATTATCTACCATGTATCCACCATTATAATACCACACAGAGTAATTTCAATGTCCTAAAAAGCCTTTGTCTTCCTTGTTTATCCCTATCTACCAACTTCTAATTAATCATTTCAATCTGCCATCCTGAAGGTAAATTCCTCTAGTTAATCATGAGACTCATATTTGGTATTCTTTTTAGTGCTTCCATTTTTTTTTATTAATAGACTTCTTTTAAAAGAAAGTTTTAATTCAAAGAAAAATTGAGAGGAAAGTATGGAGAATTCCCATTACCTGCTATCTCCCCACCACACACAGCCCACCTTCAACACAAAGCTACATTGACACATCATTATCATCCAGGTCCATAGTTTACATTCTATGATCCCCAAAAAGTATAATGACATGTATCCACCAGTATATCATACAGAGAATTTTCACTGCCCTTTTGTTCCCCCCATTTATCCCTACCTGCCAGCTTCTGACAAACACTGACCTTTTCACTGTCTCCATAGTGTTGCCTTTTCCAAAATGTCATATGGTTGGAATCATACAATAGGTAGCCTTTTCCAATTGACTTCTTTGACTTAGTAATGTGTATGTAAATTTCCTCCATGTCTTTTTGTGGCTTGATAGCTCATTTCTTTTTAGCACTGAATAATATTCTGTTGTCTTGATGGATCACACTTCATCCGTTTACCTACTGAAGGATGTCTTGGCTGCTTCCAAGTTTTGGCAATTGTGAATAAAGCTGCTGTAAAAATCTGTGTGCAAGCTTTTGCATAGACATAAGTTTTCAACTCTTGTTGATTTATACCAAGGAGCATGATTATATGGTAAGGGTGTGTTTAGTATTGTAGGGAAGTACCAAACTGTCTTGCAAAGTGGCTGTACCATTTTGCATTCCCGCAAGCAATGAATGAGAGTTCCTGTTGCTCCACATCCTCATCAGCATTTGATGTTATCAGTGTTCTGGAATTTGGCTATTCTATTAAGTGTGTAGTGGTATTTTATTGTCTTAATCTGCAATTCCCTAATGAATATTATTTTGAGCATATATATTTTATATGCTTCCTATGCTTATTTGACATCTGTATACTGTCTTTGGTGGGGTGTCTGTTCATATCTTTTGCCCACTTTAAAATTGAGTTACTCATTTTCTTATTGTTGAATTTTAAGAGTTCTTTGTGCATTTTGGATAATGGTTCCTTATCAGATATGTCTTTTGTAAATTTTTTCACTCAGTCTGTGGCTTGACTTCTGATTCTCTTGACCTCAGTATTTTTTCCCCCCTCAAGGAAACTAAATGCTTTTGGGTGACAAAACATTATCAATATGGGAAGAGGAAGGAGAGAGATAGGGAGGGAGGGGGAGAGATTGTAAACTGGCTTGCTCAATTTCAGTTTCATCCTATTCCAATTCAAGATATTGAAAAGTTAAAAATGGCAATGTTTAGACTCTCAGCTAGGATTTACTGTGCAAAATCGATCCATCAAGAAAGTGCACTCACATGAGATTTGAAGGTGCAAGTGAGTAAGAGGCAGCTTTTCTTGTGGTTGAAGTTAGTAGTGAGATCTGATTTGTGAGTTTTTGCATACACTGACAGCAGTTGAGCTCCTCACCTCTTGGCTGGACATGACTAGGTTATGGGGCAACAGAGGTGGAGGCAAAACACCCTCCTAACTGCCACGTCTCAGCTTTAAGGGAGGTCACCTCAATTCTCTGGTCCAGTGGTAGCCCCTGGGGACCTTCTGATAATTTTTAAAGTTCTAATACCTGGTATTAATTCCCTTGATGCCCCTCCAATACTTTTATAAGTGTCTTATACAGGGTAATAATAATTATTTCATTTGAAATAACTTATTTTTGTTTTTTTGTGCTGAGTATTCTTCAATTATTAAATTATGTATAATGGTTAAATACAGACATCCCAGTATGCTTGTGAATCTCCTATTACTTTTATAACTTGAAGATTTTATGGTATGGGAGAAAAATCTTTGTTTTAATTTAGGTGCTTGGAATCTGTTTGGAAAGTTAAAATGTAATTTTAAAACATCAAGTAAAACAAAGGCATTCAAATTCCAGATTGGAAAATTTGTTAAAATTAATTACCAAATAGGGAGGAAGTATGTGTTGTTGGAAGGCTAGAGCATGCCTTCCTGTAAGAACTGGCTGCTTTAATATTCTCTCACTGTATTCACCTTAGAACAGTGTCAAAATGCCAAAAGAGAGTCATGGTTTGTATTATAAGTACAAACAAAAACAATCCCAAAATATCAGTCTTGTATGCTTGTGTTTTTCAGTCCCAGCTTTGGTTTTCCCAGTTGCTCTGTCCATATCTGGTTATGATACTATGTCTGATATCTACTCTAACTCCTAGATCACATCTGGCTCTTCATTAAAACTCAGATTTCTGATATAGTAATTTTCTCCTTGGCTTACTCTGAAACCACTTTTCCTCTTTATCTGCACTAAGGGTAGTCTAAATTAGGCCGTTTACATTTTTAGTTCTTCTTATTCTGCACAATATTGAAGTTTTTTGACAGATGACAGGGTAGAGCTTGTGGTGTCTGCTGACCAGCTTGCTAATAACATGGCTGTAAAAAATACTGAAAAGTCATTATGATACAGAAAAATGTCAGTTAGGTAAGGCAGTTTGCCTTTATTAGTAGCACTCACTATAATAATATTTATTCATTTATCCATCCCACGTAACATTTATTTAGATACGTTGCTCAATCAGTGAAAAGCACAAAAACTAGATACGGTGCATGTGCTTGTGGATTTTAAACTCTAAAGGGAAATAGAGACAGTATATCAGTAATTGCAAATAAGGCATAGATGGACAATGAAGGAAACAGCTAAGACATTTGCAGTAGAAAACCTAACCTGGTGTAGTCAATCAGTAATAGACTCACTGAAAAACTGACACACAGTGTGTGCCCCTCTTGGCAAATTAAAAGATACTCATGTGTTTGTAGCAGTGCAGCTTGTAAGGGAGGGTTTAACATGAGATTAGGCTGCATAGAAAGTCTGAGAACAGACGATGGAGGGTTTTATAAGCCAAATGTAGGAATTTACTTGGTATTTAGGTGTAATTAGAAATCATAGGAAGATGTTATTCAAGGAAGTTACATGATCAAATTTGAGTTAATTTTGAGAACACTGCAGAGAAAGGAGACAGAAATGGCAATTAAAAAGCTAAGCGATTAGAATGGTTGTGATAAAGGTGGTGGCAACTAAGCTATTTATAGATACAGAGCAGACTGAGGTAAATGCAGCGAATTTGGTGATTGACCAGGTCTGTCCAGAGAGGGAGAGAGAGAGAGACAAAATATGGGCTATCAATGTAGTAATGACTGATTACTAAAAAGAAAAAAATACAGGATATCTAATTAAATTTGAATTTCAGTAAAATAATGAATGACATTTTTAGTATAAGTAGGCCTCATGGACTATTAAAAGCATACTTATACAAAATTACTCATCTTTATCTCTGACATCCAAATTTAACTGAGTGTTCTAAATTTTATCGGGGAGTCTTGTATCTATCAATTAGAAATTTATAAAAGAGTGAATATTTGGTTTAATTTGGTGAATTTAATTTGATAAAAGTTGTTGAAGATGCCAAAAAAGATACTCAAGTGAGAATTTAGAGTTGGTGTTTTAGACATTCAGGTCTGGATTTTAGGAGAAATAATTATTTTTGTGGTAAATATCTTACAACACCAAATAAATCCTAAAACAATAGAAGTTGATAATCTTCTGTAAGTGTAGTATACAGAATGAGGATATAAAGAATCTGAGACAAGACAGAGAGGGGAAAAAAACCCCAGTATTTAAAGGCTAAGTACAAGACATGCCATCAAAAGCACAAAAACTTGGTGGCTAAAGAGGAAGCAGGACAAGCAGAACCGGCTTCACAAAAGTCAAAGAAGATGAGTTATTTTAAGAAGCAGGGCTTGTTAAAAGAGTCAAGTTCTTCCTTGTTCTTTTTGTTTAGTTATTATCCCCCCTGTAGGTCTGTCTTTATCCCAGTGTGTAGTAAATGCTGCTGGTTCCCTGCCATAGCCCTAACATTTCAGTGCAAAATGATTGGATTTCCAACTGTCAGCATCTATATCTTTTTGCCTCTGGACAGAGCATATGTGAAAGCCCAAAGCACAAGCGCTTGGCCCAAGCTCACAAAAGGCCATAAGTGCTGAGGAAGAAATCCTTCATGGGAGCTGCCCCATCCAAAGACTGATTGGAGTTGGTATGTTAAATACAGCAGCATTGTAATTATCACTGAATTCTGTATTCTTCATTGTCTCTCAGAGTTTTCCAGTTCTAATTACTTTCGAATTACTCTCAATGGTAACACACTTAATTATTATTTTTCTTTCTTTTTCTGTCTCATTCCCCACTGTCCAGACAGTGTTTCTTGGGCTCAGGACCCAACTAAATTAGTCATTTTCTCAGGATCTGATTTTGAGAAAACACAACTTAAGATGCAGTATTTTGAGAGAAATCTATTTTCAGTCAAAATCACAGCTATACTTGGAAAATATTAAGACCTATCAGTCTTAATAGGTTACAGGGTTATAAGAAATTCTGAGCATGGAACTTTCTGTGTTCCCGATCTGTACAGGCTACTAAAATCACTGAGACAATTTACAGAAATCCCCTTTAGATATAGTGACACATATAGTTTAAAAGTAAATGAATGGAGAAAAATATACCATGCTAACACTAATCAAAGAAGTAGAAATGTCTATATTAGTTTCAGACAGAACAGAATTCAATGCAAGGAAAGATGTCAGGGATAAACAAGGATACACTGCATAAAGATAAAGGAATCAATTCTCCAATAAGACATAACAATTCTTAACATGTATATGCCTACCAACAGAGTATCAAACTATATGAGGCAAAACTAATAAAATTACAAAGGAAATGGATAAAGTTACTTTTACAGTTGGAGACTTCAGCACCTCTCTATCAGAAATGGACAGATTGAGCAGGCAGAAAATTACTACAGTCAGCAACACCATCAACCAACCAACTCGGTACAGTAGATGTCTATATACTACTTTATCCAACAACAGCAGGATATATATTCTTTCAGGTTCACATGGAACATTTATCAATAGACCATATTTTGGGCCATGAAAACACACCTTAAATGAAAACAATCAAAATCATACAATGTTTACTCTCAGACCATAATAGAATTAAACTGGAAATCAATAATAGAAGGGTAACTGGAAAATCCTACATACATGGAGATTAAACAATGCACTTCTAAGTTACATGAGTCAAAGAAGAAATCTGAAAATAAATTAAAAACTATTTTAAACTTGATGAATGTGAAACCACAATGCTTCAAAATTTGTGGGATGCAGTGAAAACAGTGCTTAGAGGGCAATTTATACCAATGAGTGCATATTACAGAAAAGAAGAAAGATGTAAAATCAAGTTTCTACCTTAGGAAATTAGAGGGGGAAAAGTGCATTAAGTCCAAAGTAAGTAGAAGAAAAGAAATAAAAATTAGAACAGAAACTGACATAGTATAAAACAGAAAATCAGTAGAGAAAATCAATGGAAACAAAAGCTGGTTCTTTGAAAAGATCAATAAAATAAGTAAGCCTCCAGGCAGACTAGCTAAGAAAAAATAAAGACTCAAATTATTAATATCAGAAATGAAAGAAAGAACATCACTACTGATCCTGTGGTCTTTAAAGGGATAATGAAGAAATGCTACAAACAAGTCTGTGCCCATAAATTTGATAGCTTAGATGGAATGTACCATTTCCTTGAAAGACACAATTTGCCAAAAATTCATTCAAAAAATAAACAATCTGAATAAATCTATATCTATTAAAGAAATTGAATCAATAAGTAACCTCTGAAACAAAGCATCAGTCCCAGGTGGATTCACAGGTGAGTTCCAGCAAACATTTATGGAAGATATTATACCAATTCACTACAGTCTCTTTCAGAGGATAGAAATCTGAGTTTTAATGAAGACCCAAATATGATCTAGGAGTCAGAGTAGAAGATGTCAGACAGAATATAATAACCAGATATGGACAGAGCATTTGGGAAACCTAAGCTAACTACATACTTTAGGCTAAGAAATTCCAAGCTTTCCCACTAAGATCAGCTAAGAGAGGCAAGAATGACTCCTACCACTATTTCTTTTCAGCATCATAGTGGAAGTTGTAGATAATGCAATAAGACAAGAGAAGGACATAAAATATATACAGATTGGAGAATATATACAAATTGGAGAATACATAATATATATACATAAGAGAAAAACTGTCTTTTTTTCACAGGTAATGTGGTTGTCTGTGTAGAAAATCTGACAGAGTTTACTAAAAAATAACCTCCTGGAACTCAATGCTTATATCAAGATTGCAAGATACAAGTTTAAGATACAGAAGTCAGTTGCTGTCCTATATACTATCAATGAATGAGTGGAACTTGAAATTAAAAACAAAATCTAATTTACATCAGCACTTAAAAAATGAAATACTTAGGTATAAATCTAACAGGATAATCTAGAAGATCCATAATAGGAAAACTACAAAACTTTGATGAATGAGATCAAAAGAGAACTAAAGAAATGAAGAGATATTCCATGTTTATGGATAGGAAGGCTCAACATTTTGAAGATGCCACTTTTTCCCAAATTGAGCTATAGAGTCAATGCAGTCCCAATCAAAATTCCAGCAGGATATTTTGTGGATATTGAAAAACTAGTAAAAAGACCCAGAATAGCCAACGTAATATTGAAGGAAGAAAACAAAGTTGGAGGTCTGATGCTATCTGACTTCAAGACTTACTATAAAGTTAGAGTAATCAAGACAGTGTTATATTAGCAAAATAATAAACCGATAAGTCAATGGAACAGAATAGAGATCTTATAAATTGACTCCCATAATTAAACTCAACTGATCATTGATGAAGGGTCAAATACAGTATAATGGAGCAAAGATGATTGGTCTCCTAGGAGATAACAGAGGCTAAATCGTAGATAACCTTGGGTATGGCAATGACTTTTTAGATACAGTGCCAAAGACATGACCCATGTAAGACTTAACGGATAATCTGGGCATCATTAAAATTACCTTCTACTCTGCAAAAGACTGTATCAAGAAAATAAGATGACATGTCACAGAGAGAAGATTTCAAAAGATATATAGAAAGCACTACATTCCAAAATATGCAAAGAACTCTTAAGACTCAATAGTAAGAAAGCTAACAACCTGATTAAAAAATGACCCAAAGGTCTTAATAGCTACCTTACCAAAGAAGATGTACAGATAGCAAATAAGCATATGAAAAAATGCTCCATGTTATATGATTTCAGGGAAATGTAAATTAAGACAACAATCAGATATCACCATGCATCTGTTAGAATGGCTGAAATCTAGGACACCCACAACTCCAAATGTAGAGCAGCAGGAATTCTCATTCATTGCTGGTGGGGACACAAAATGTTACGGCCACTTTGGAAGATAGTTTAGCAATTCCTTGTAAAACTAAAAATACTCCTACCATAGAATCCAGCAGTCAGGCTCCTTGATATTTACCAAATGGAGCTGGAAACTCACGTCCACTTACACAGAGATGTTTACTGTTTTTTAGGTTCCACATATAAGTGATATCATATGGTATTTTTCTTTCTCTTTCTGGCTTACTTCACTTAGAATGACAAATCTCTAGGTCAATCCATGTTGCTGCAAATGGCATTATTTTATTCTTTTTTATGGCTGAGTAGTATTCCATCATGTAAATATACCACATCTTCTTTGTCCATTCATCTCTCCATGGACATTTAGGTTGTTTCCATGTCTTGGTTATTGTAAATAGTACTGCTATGAACACTGAGGTGCATGCATCTTTTTGAATTAGAGTTACCTCCATATATATGCCCAGGAGTGAAATTGCTGGATCATAGGGTAAATGTATTCCCAGTTTTTGGAGGAATTTCCATACTGTTTTCCATAATGGCTGCACCAAACTATATTCCCACCAACACTGGGGGAGTAGGAGTATTTAGCTCAGTGGTAAAGTGCATGCTTAGCATGCATGAGGTCCTGTGTTTAATCCCCAGTACCTTCATTAAAAAAATAAATTCAATATTATGTGCTGTCTTGATATCTGATAAAATCAAAAGGTCTAACTGCAAGTCACTCAACCTACTTTGTGCACATGGATAATATCTCTTAGCTAAATAACTTTTCTTATCATGGAGATGAGGCACAGTGCATGCTTATCTCTGAGTGGCAGGCTTCAGTTCCTTGCCAGCCTGTGGAATTATTCAAACAAGCCAATCTTATCTTCTTACAGGAACCAGGGGTTCACCTCATCCTCTTGTTCCTTCTCATTATTTCCCTTTCTTTACTCTGTTCCCATATGCAGTCCCAATGTGGCCCTGCATTGTGTGGTATGCTCCACCCCTGGGTTGTGAGTATATATGACTAAAAAATTGTTGTTGATCTCATCTGTTCAGTGTTCAGTGTCATGTGTTGGCCATGCTGCAACAGTAAGACAGGAAAAACTCCCTCACCAGTGGGGTAAAGAATAGGAAATCAAAACAGGGACTGTGAATTTCGCCCCCTTCTCTCCTTTTTTTCTGCAAGAAGAAGTGTTTTAGGCCAACCCAGAGTGTTATGGGTTGAATTATGCCTAACTCCCACTACAGCAGAATGTGATCTTATCTAGAAATAGGGTCATTGCACATAAAATTACTTAAGACGAGGTCATACTGACATAGGGTGGGCTGCTAACCCAATATGACTGGTATCCTCATAAGAAGATGAACATCTGAAGACCCAGAGACATCAGGGAGAATGTCATGTGGTAGTGAAGGTGGAGATTGGAGTTGTGCAGTTGCAAGCCAAGGGTTGCCAGAGATAGTGGGCAGAGCACCAGAAGCTGGGAAGAGGCAAGGAAGCATTCCCCTCCCCTACAGTTTAGGGGGACTATAACCCTACCAACACTTTGATTTTGGACTTCTGGCCTTCAGAACTGAGACAATAAACTTCTCTTTTTTTTTGTTACCCAGTAGGTGCTAGTTTGTTATGTCAGCCCTAGAAAATGAATAAACTGGGTTTTGCCATTAATCTGGTGCCCTCTGGGCACTTCCTAACAGATATCCAAAGATATTTCTTGGATTAATTTGTTTAACTGGTTAATACCATAGCCCTAGTCTACTATCAATACAGGTGTTTTGTTCATTTCATATATATTCTTCTATACTTATTTTTGAGCCTGATAATTTGAGGGTTTGAGGGTTTTATTTTAAACTCTGCATCATCTGCAACTTACTACTTCCTCAATTCTGATGTTTTAAAATCAGAGTTAATTTTTATGTCATTTGTTTTCATATTCTCTTTTCAAGGATTCTAACTCTTGCATATCATATATTTTATTGTTTTGTCATAAATAAAAACAGTATAAATTCTTGAACTTCTGAAATTATCTCTCAGAGATACCTACCTTTTCCTCTTTTTTTCCCCTGGCATTTATCATTATAAATAAATCTGAGGCCAACAGATTTGTGTATAACCATGAATCTTCCCTGAATTAATGCTTATAAATGTGAGTTTATGAATTTGTTTAGTACAGAAAAGATTTCTATTAATATTATTACCTCTATGAATTAATTTTATACTTCAGAAATACTAATAATCCATAATTTGAATTTATATTGTCTCTCCTACATTTGAGTAAGTTTCTTCTATTTTATCTTGTATTTGACCTTGTCTTTGTAATCTAAAGGCCTTCCTGAATTTGGCCTTTTACATAATAATGATTTTTTTAAATGATTATTATACATTTTTGAATCCAGTATGACTTGAAGTATCTCATTGTTTTTCTTTATTTTCATTGCTTGAGCCCTGAAATATCCTTATTTTTGCCTGCTGCTTCTCATCAGCTCTCTTTTTTTATCTGTTTGAATGGCTTTTTATTGTGTTCTTGTCTTTCACTGTTGGTTTTATAGATTTCATGCTTTCTTGAATTCTATTGTGAATTAGAACAAATACTTCCTAAATGTGTCTGTCATATTTTTTCTGAAAGCACATTGTTCCCGTCATCACCAAGGCTGTGTTCTCATTATTTTAAAAATATTTACTTATTCTTGAATAATAAGATGTTTGCTCAGTCCTGATGTGTGTTTTCATTTCTTCAGTGTTACATATTGTTCTTAATATTTTAGAGTACTCCAGGGAACTTTCATTTACATGGAAAAGAATATTCAACACATTTTTATTCATAATTTAACACTCCATTTACTAGGTGTTATTCTATTGAAATTTTTTTCTAAAATGTAATACTAACCACATAGCTGGGACTATAACAGCTTCAGCTTCTTATCAATGAATTGTCTTAAATATTGAATCATTGATCACAAATTCATTTGATACAGTTTTTCCAAAATCTGATAAAACCAAAAGTTTTATTGCCAAACCGTAACTTTTCATATTTTAAATATTCCAGAATATTGTAAAATATGCAAATTAGTATACTGATAGCAAAATGTTATTTTATTTATACATATTGCTTTTTAAATACAAACGTCATAGGTTTATTTCTTTTTTTTCCATCAGCATTATACTGTTTCTAATACTCTTCCAATGTTTGAAGTAATGTTATCAAACACAAGGGAAAAAAAGTACTGTTCTAGAATATTAGAGTTTGCAGATTTTGTCTTAGAGTATAAGACTTGATAATACTGTCTGTGTGATTCAAACCAGAGACAACAGTTGTCATCTTTTAATGTATTGTGCTAATATGAAACTCTTTACCTTGATTTAATTTCTTAAATCTGGTTTTTCAAGTCTGCTTTGGCCAGAGTAAGACTTAACACATTGTCATGTTATTATCCCATATTGGCCTGTTCTGTTAGCATTTTGAAACCCCATGCTTGAGGAGAACTTGATTTGGACTAGAGTTTTGTTTATAATCAGGAGAAGACTTGTACAACTACAATTGTAGTCCACTCAGACTATCACAGTACTTTCTGCCAGAGCCCATTTTTACTGCTGATACTATATCCATGTATACAAAGTCCACGCCCATCCATTTCAGCCCTTACCTATATTGGGTTTCTAAAAATTGTATTTCTAACATATGCAATATACACCCTTACTCTGACTCCAAAATGTTAGTAAATGCCATTCTCTGTGTTTAATTATGGTATAAAGAAACAGCACAAAGCAGAATATTAGATCCATAGCCTCAAACTGTGCAAAAGTATGGGGTTTACTTATTTATTATTATTATTTCTTAACTGAAGTACAGCCAGTTACAATGTGTCAGTTTATGATGTACTGCACAATGTTCTAGTCATGCATATACATACATATATTCATTTTCACATTCTTTTTCATTAACGGTTATTAGAAGATATTGAATATAGTTCTCTGTGTTATACAGAAGAAAAATTTTTTTCTTTATCTGTTTTTATACATAGTGGCTAACTTTTGCAAATCTCAAAGTCCCAAATTTATCCCTTCCCACCTGCCTTTCCCCCGTTAACCATAAGATTGTTTATTGTGTCCGTGAGTCTGTTTCTGTTTTGTAGATGAGTTCATTAGTGTCCTCTTTTTTTTTTTTTTCTTTTTTTAGATTCCACATATGAGTGATATCATACAGTGTTTTTCTTTCTCTTTCTGGCTTACTTCACTTAGAATGATGATCTGTAGGTCCATCCATGTTGCTGCAAATGGCATTATTTTATTATTTTTTATGGCTGAGTAGTATTCCATTGTGTAAATATATGACAACTTCTTTATCCAGTCGTCTGTCGGACATTTAGGTTGTTTCCATGTCTTGGCTATTGTATATAGTGCTGCTATGAACCTTGGGCTGCATGTATGTTTTAGAATTAGAGTTCCCTCCAGATATATGCACAGGATTGGGATTGCTAGGTCATATTGTAAGTCTATTTTTAGCTAAGCAAAACAAAATGACATGGGAGAAAATATTTGCAAATGATGAGACTGACAAAGGTTCCATTTCCAGAATATATACACAGCTTATACAATTTAATAACAAAAAAGTAAACAACCCAATCCAAAAATGGCAGAAGACCTAAACAGGCAATTCTCCAAATGAAGACATTCAAATGGCCAACAGGCACATGAAAAAATGCTCAATATTGCTAATTATCAGAAAAATGCAAATCAGAACTACAATGAAGTATCACCTCACACCAGTTAGAATGGCCATCATTTAAAAGTGCACAAACAATAGATGCTGGAGAGGCTGTGGAGAAAAGGGAACCCTCCTACACTGCTGGTAGGGATGTAGTTTGGTGCAGCCATTATGGGAAACAGTATGGAGATTCCTCAAAAAACTAAAAGTAGACTTACCATAGTTATTTATTTTTTGCATTACTGTGGCTTATTTTAAAATCACATTTAAGGACAGGTGTTGATTAAGGCTCTAAGACCCTTAGTGCATGATAAATATGTGTGCTAATTGAAATGAGTATTTAACTTCCACAAAAACATTGTGTTACTATAATATAAAAATGCTTTTCTTATCCCTTTTGGGGAAATTCATGGAAATACGATGATAATATAAGCTAAGTGCCGCTAATTAACTACATGTTATTCATATCTGGGGTGTTATATATTAATAAAGGTAAAAAATCCAGTATTTCATTTCTGAATATTTTCCTGACTAGATGAGCCACAGGCTTCTCTTAAAAGTCCCATGTTGGAAATCATTTTCCTTGATGGATGCCAAAATACTAAGATATGCCCCTTCTCATTAGTGGACCACTTTTCTCTCTAAAGAAAAGAAAGTCTAGAGGTGCACCATTTACCTTCTTTATACATTTCTCTATTCCAACACAAAGTTGTTTATATTTATTTAAATTTATTTCGTAATATGTATAGTTAGTAAGAATCATTTGTCAGTTTCACTGCCTTTCCATCATCCTTTCCAAGTAATTTGATGTTCATATTCTTGCATTTGCTAAAGAATATAGCTCAGTAAATTTTAGCTAAACAAGTTATCAGCACTTTTTAGGAAGAACTTTAACATGTAAAAATTAGATTAGATTAAAATCTGTTTATTGGTCGCTTACTTATATCCCTTAAATATATGAAATAATAAACAGAGTAGTTTTGTCAATGGCTTCATAATAGCACTGGATTAAGGTTATGATTGACCAGGAAGAGTAAACAGTGGATTCTGAAATCTTTAATATGAATACTCCTAGTGACCATGGAAAAAGATTTTGTATTTCTTCAATCTTAGGCTGCTTCCCAGAACTGGTGGATGCCATGTTAACATGCACATACACAATGGTACACATACAAGCACACACATAAACACCGCACCTTTATAACATTTGCCTTCAGAATAGCATGCAATTCAGTAATACTTTTGCTTAATATTAATTAGCGCAGAGTCATTCCCTGATTTTTTGAAAGAAAAAATGTTCTAACTTATGTAAATGAATTTCCACTTGGACTGCCTTGTCAGTATATATGGAAGAATAAAAAAAGCAAACAAAATAAGGGGAAAAAAACAACTGTCATAACCAGCTGTTCAACCAAGCTATTCTGGCAAGTCTGAAGAATATTTACAATTTCTTTATTGACAAATCCAGGTCAGAAATAGCATAGGTAACTGAGCCACTTCATTTGGTTGTGACTGTGCTTAAACTGCTTAGTACTGTATAGACTTCCTACTGGGAAAATTTTTACATTTCTAGAAGCTTCATAGGGAAATTTTTATGTATTTACTTTTTGTTCTATCAGCAGATTCTCATCTGTCTATAGTTGGGTTTCAGTGAATAAATGATAACTTTATTTCATGCCTAATGGACTTCACAAGAGATTTAGGGATTCTCTAAACCTTAGTTATTTTCTTCCAAAACAAATGTTTCAGTTGAGTAAGTCTTTGCAAAACTGAACTACAAATGTATTTGTTAGTTATATTGTCATCTGTTAGTCTATAAATATTAAAAATAAATAAAGTCAGCTGCAGAGAGTCTTGAATAAAAATATATTTGGATAAGGTTGACTTGCTTTAACTGATTTTTTCCATATGAAAAGGAGAAGCATTTTCAGCGAAGCAGCCAGACATAAGATGTTCCTCCAGTGCTGGGTAATCACTCAGTCGAGTAGCAGGAATTGCATGGACCATCAGAGCCTCTTTTTATATCTGAGAAAGTGAAATATGTAGAGTAAACTAAGATGAATTTTCAAGATGAACAAACATGAAGGGCACATAACCTATCAGAGAATTTCAAAACTGAATTGGCTGAGAAAATAGCTGCTGCCTATTTGTAGCCCATTTTATTTTTCTTTTAGAAACATCTTCACATGGAAGTCAGGTAAAGGGAAGATTCAGGGACTTATTTTTACTATGCTGTCAAATCTCTTCAAGACCAGATCTTATTTAAAAACAAAACAAATTAATTCTAATAACAAACAGAGGATGATTCAATTTGCATTTTTAAAAAAATTGTTTTCTGAATATTTTTCTTAAAGTTTAAAACAGATATAAAAGCAAATATTAACAAGGTAAAGTACATTTTCTATCTACTGCATGTAGTAATAGTGTTAGCGGTTATTTTTACTGCACTAATTAATTTTAAAACATTAATTAATTGCTCATAATGACATTCAGGATATTAATTGAAAAATTCTCACAACATAGTTTGAGTACTGTGTCCTTGTTGCTATAGGAAGAGGAGGCTTTAGAATGCACTTTGCAGAAACTGAAGTAGTTGGATTCCTCTCATATTGAGGAAAGAAGAAAACAAAATAAATAAAAAACTCAACAACAAAAACCTGATGTAAAGATTTACTAAAATGTAGGATCTCAAATTAGGTTTCCCCATAGTGCTGTTTAACCTTAGTCCCTGTGGTTTGACTTAAATATAAAAAGTTAAAAAAAAAAAAAAAGGAAGAAACGTGACCCAGGGTATGTATTTTATTTTATTGACTCTATTAAGATATTACATCATTTTTGACAAACATAGTTCAGTATATGTTTAGTAAAGTCCAAGTTAATGAATGAAAGATAAGTAGTAGGGTTAGCATGATGACACCATCTGATGACCACTGCTGCTGCCAAGTGAACTTTACGTTTTCTATCCTGCTTCCCTGAAAATGATTTGTTTCTAATCCTGAAGTTGTATTTTAATACTACGGCAAAACACAGAAGTATTTGTGAAAGTACATTATGCAAAAAGTAAAGATATTAAGCTGAAGAGATTTTCGATGTTAAGCCCGTGTTATTAACTGGATATATGTTAATAGAATGATAAAGATTTAAGTTGCAAGATCTCTAGTGCCATCGCCTTAAACTATATTGAAGAGTTATTCTTGTAAAAGGTCATTGTTGCCGTCTCATATTCTGTTCAATCCTGGGAATTGAAGGGAAGAATGGAATTCGATGGTTGCTCTCCAGTCACCTGCCCTCCACACCTGCAAGTGTGGTCATGGGCTGACAGACCCTCTCTTCTAAACCAGGGCACATACAGCACACGTTCACAACAATTCTGCTCTCAGACAAAATTTTCTCAATCTAACTCTGTGGTCTTACTGTCCAACTTAAGTGGACCCCTCCCCTCATTTTGTGAGAGCAAAATCTGATACATATTTCTTAGAAGAAAATTCTCACCATAAAAATCTGGTCTTTTTATTAAAAAATTGACACCCAGAAGCAAATGAATCGTTCTTTTCTCCCAATAACAGAGCATTTTTGTTATACAAAGTGAAGTTACACTGTCATTAGGAGGAAAACAATATCATAACACTTGATAGTGTGTTTATTTTGTTATAAGCACAACTGCTAGAGGAAATCAGCTACCTTTAGGGAAGAAAATTCTATGCTTGGAAACAAATTTGTATACGGACTCAGAATTAAATATTATGTTTCAGGGAGATTAGCAAGCACCAAATAGCAACAATGAAGAAAAAGCCGCTGAAAATTCTTAAGAGCAAATACTCTGCCATTCTCTGTTTCTGTGTCTGAATGTTATCTGCTCCTGCTATCAGGAAGAGGCTGTCAATCAGCTCTATTGCCGGAATGAAGGAGTAGATGGTACAGTTTAACTTTATTATGGAAATTGATTTGCATCTTTTATATTTCTTGATTGAAATCTTTCCAGGTAATGGCATTGAAGAAGACTCATAAAACTGCCATGACTGGGGTAATAACTATTATTATGATCAAATTTAATAAAAAAAACTTCCCTACAATATGGGAACTATGAATAATTCATATAAACTGTTGCTTAAAATGTGATAGAGAGGAAAAGACTTGTAGAAAAAAATCTTAATGTATCCAGACAGGGATGATAATTGGTTTTTGCAAATAATGAATACTTCATGTACAAAGCAACACTAACAAGGCTAGGGAAGCGGACTCAACACAGAGGAAATAATTCCATGTATTGTATTTTTGCAAGACAAGAAGGATGGATGGATTTTTTAAAAAGAATGTCACAAAATGCATATTCTAAAAATTATATTTTGGAATATCATAATGCTTCTTTTAAATAAGCAATGACTTAGGAATTTTTAAAATAAGTCTGTATTCACATGTTTGTGAATCATCTATGAAAAAATGAACATTGATCCCAGTGCTCCATTTACATTTTCCTGTCTATATTATGTAACAGTTACAGAGGCCTAGAAATCCAAGTTAACCCCAAAGAATTTGCACAGACTCAATACTGGAACAATATTTATTTTGAAAAAGAAATTTTAAAATGGTCATTTGTGCTTATTTGATACATAGAATTTTTAGATGCATAATTGTATCTCTAGCTATAATTAATTTATAAAATTTGCATTTTGTTTCAATTTAATTTTATTTCTTTTAATTCTGTTAATCTCTCTGCTTCCCACTTTTATTGTCTACCATCTGCTGGAAAAAATTGTAATTGCAGAGGGAGGTTAAAATATATGTTATAAGACAAAGGTTTTAATGGTAAATATGATTGCCACGTAATACTGCAGACATGGGTAGCAAGCTTGATAATATAGTCTTGTTCTTATCATACTCAGTTCCATTATGATTATGACTGTTCAATGCTTAAATAATTTGGAAATTTATATTGAATTGTTTATGTATAAAATAGCTATCATACTTTCATGAGTTCTAAGAAGGTAGGGACCAATTTGTTCTAATTATTTCAATGTAACCATGATGTCCTTGTTACCTGTGACAGACTTGTTTTGCATACATTGTTTCAGTATCCAATAATTATTACTAGTGCCCACTTTAACTCTAAAACTATATTGCTTTAGAAGATAAAATATATAACTATTCTGTTTATAATCAGCAATTAGCATGGTACCTGTGGACACACTGTGCATTAAATATTTTTAATTGTTCAGTGTTTCTTTTAAATTCTTTTTGCACTTATGTTAGATAATTTGGACATAAATTCTCTTATTTGGGGATTCTTCATGAAGACAACATTAAGAAAATAAACCTTTAATTTTGAGTCAAAAATGTAATCATTGACCAGTCATTCACATCTCATTATTTTGGAAGAAGTTGCATAGACTATAGCTCATAAAACCTGCAAGGTTTTCTTAAGCAGTTAGTAAGTACAGTGTCTGAATATTTATCTCCCTGCACTTGTTAGTAAATGGGCTGAGAGAGTGATTTGACATATACACTGCATTACTAAATGCAATACATCTTACAATCAGTTGAGGAAAAAAATGACACAGTTATATCACATATATGCAAATATGACATGCATATCTCCTGGGCAGAATAATTATATTGTCATTTTGTTAACTAGCACATTCTCACTATCCTGCACTCAGCACTCCTAAAGATTAATCTCTTAAAGAAAGGGTTTATAAATCTACAAATTTATTTGTATTTATATTATTTAAGTTATAAATTTTAATCTTTAAAACTAATTCCAAATGTTCTTATTTCTATATAATTTTTATTAACATATTTTAATGACTCCAGAAATCACATAGCCAACCTTCTTGATTAAAAGCAGCAAGTTTATATTCTAATCTGATATATGCTAAGTCCTTTATAAATTACAGTACTTATCTTCAAAATACTTTAATAGGACAATAGAAATAAACACAGTATTAAAATCTGTTGCAAATAGTTGAATGTAACTATACTTAAATCACAAATTTGTTGTTCAAATTGAGTTAATCATTTTCTATTTCTCTTTAAATGATTTGTTACCCTGGCTATTAAGAAAGAAATCAATATTAGAATAGTCAGAGTTTTAAAATAATTTTGAAGTTTGAAGTTTTTAAATTAAGAATCTTACAAGAGGGAAAATGTAAACTTAAGTTCCCTGGTTCTTTAAAATACGAGGATATATTTAATGATGTTAAATGTTAAAGACAAAATGTGTTCCTTTATGTGCACATAATAGAAATAATTTTTCCATGTAAGAAATTATAAAGATTATATATAGTATACATGTAAATAAATATATTTGTTATCTAAACTCTAATCCATACATATATCAGATACCATATATATTTTCTTTGTAATATGCATTCAAGCAAGCTTCTCACACCGTATCATCTGCCCCTTTCAGGTCTCATATTTTGAAACATAGAAATTTTTATAATTATCAATAAAATATATTGGAAAGCACTAGTTGATGCAGTAAAGTTGAAATCATAATAAAAGTCAATCATAAAACTTGTAAAAGTCAACTTTACATAATAGTGTATTGAAAAGGAAAAGCCATATAGCCTTACTTATTCATAATTATTCATAATTGAAGTAACACACACACACAAAGCCTAGATTGTGTTTATAAATATGTATTTCAAGTTCTCAAATGCCTGTAAAAATAATTAAGCTATTATTAATATATAAGTTAAGCATAAAAGAAATAATGGCTATGGTTTAAATATTAAATATTAGTATATAATACACACAAACACACAGTCTTATGGACTTTCTTGGAAGATGCTAGGAAAATAATTTATTATTCTAAAAGCTGTTAAAAGATAAATCAAGCATTTATTCCCTTTCTCCTATTTACACTGTATTTTATGGTAATGATAGAGTTCATGAGGGAATTTCTTTCATAGAAATATCTCAACCAACAAATGAATAAGAATATTAGAATTAGTATATTGCCATTTTACAACCTCAAAGTCCTTAATGTATAGAGGTAATTATCATCAGTGACTTCTCCTAGAATAAAATCAAGATAACCGGTCATTATGGCCTCCTGACCCAAGTACACAACATCTATTATGTTGACTTCTTTCTAAAATTCAAAACTGAATCTAGACCTGACTGTTGATTCACAAAGGGTAAGACAGATAAACATGTTAAAAGGCACCATAGAGGCAGTCAGGAAAATTTTGACTGTGTGAAACGATACAGGACAAATAACTTCCCTTATCTTTTTTCAACAAATTCACAGAGGGAGGGAAAAAATTAAAAGGAGGAAAAGGTAAATACATAAAGAGAAATCTAAGAGACACACTGCTTAATTCTATTGCATAGAACTTATTTGGATACTGATTCCAAAATATCTTCTGGAAAACTTCTGTGAGACAACTGGAAAAATCAGAAAACTCATTGGATAGTTAGTGATAATAAGGAACTAACTTTTTATGATAGTTGATGATATAATCATGTTTTTGAAAGACTGCTTTTTTTTAGAGATACATATAAAATATGTAAGGAGGAATGAAATAACATCTTGGTTTAGCTCCCTAAACAATGTGAGGTAGGGTTAACTACTGGGGATGAAGATAGAACAAAATTGGTCATGTATTTTTATTCATTGAAGTTGAGTGATGGGTACATGTTTATACTACTGTTCTCTCTATATATACACATATACATATATTGGGCATTCTTAGTGTACTCATACTTCTTCCAGTTCTTCTGAATGAGAAACAATTTTTTTTTAATGTAAAATACCTTACTTTTACAGTAGATTTAGGAATAGTCAGTATTGAGATAAGGAAGCTCCTTGCTTTGGATTATAATATTTTTATGTTTCATTGCTGTATTTATTCAAGCACAAGAAAAGAAGGAATTTATAAAATGCACTTTATGTAAAATAATGACTCATATAATTTTGCTCTAATGGTTTATGGATGAAACCTTTGAATGACAAAATATTTCCTTGACTGGATCATGAATATTTGCAAAGAAAACTCTGCTTAGTTATTTCAAGTTATTATCTCTAAAATACATTCTTTATCTCATTCCAATATTATATATATATATAGGTTCAAATTCAAAAAGAAATATATCTCAGGTAAAATACAGAGTGATGATGAAAGTTGTAGTAAACATGGTTTTGATTAGGCTCATTTTTAAACTTTAGTAGGTTAATCATTTATGCATAAAATGTGTGTTGCATTAAATATACTTGCTATAATCAGTTTCTATGACAACCAAGAAGCTGACCGATTATATTGATTCATTCAGGACAGTTTCCAAGTTGTGGCCAATTTATTAGACATTATTATTGTATTAGAATGACTGGCAATAATAACTATAAAATAAGTGATAACATTTCACTATTTAAATTATTCTTACACTTCATAGGATATTTATATGCTTAAAAATCCTTATGCTAATAATTGGACGAGGCAAAATTGAAGACTGTAAAGTAACATATTAAGCTAGTGAAACTAGAAAAATATAACAATTATGATTTTAGTTTAAAGAACCAGATTGGTTTTTATTTGGTATTAGGAGGGTGGAAATAAATACCCACAAATCTATATTGAAAAATCATCTTGGAACCTTTCAAATAACATAAAATCTTAAATAAGCCACATGTCTTAGTTCAGGCTGCTATAACAAAATGCCACATAAATTCTTTCTCACAGTTTTGAAGGCTGAAAGTCTGAGATTAGGGTGCCAGCACAGTTGGCTGAAGACCTTCCTCCAGGTCAGAAAGGGTGAGCTAATTTAACTCTGTGGGATCTCTTTTACAAAAGCACCAATCCCATTCATGAGGGCTTTATTTCCTTTATTTCAATTCACAAAGGCCTCACTACCTAGTACCATCATAATGTATATCAAGAGTTCAGCATACAAATTTTGATGGGGACACAAAACATTCAGACCACAGCAGCATGTTGCCGTAATCTTTATCATTTCCTCAATACAAGTATTTTTTGTGTTCTAAATTGCTTTTGATTAAAAAAATTGTTTTTGGAAGTTACAGAGAAATGATGGAATGATGGTTCTTTACCTATTGAATACAAGGGCTCTAGAAAAAAATCTAGGTAGTTTCCTTTTCCGGAGGTTACAGATTGGCCTGGAGGAACTTTGTGTTGCCTGTATCAATTGCAAAATAAAATGAGTATAAGCCTTTGGCTCTCAGAGCAGCACCATGGTTGTTGGCAAGAACAAACATTTTACAAACGGAAGCAAAAAGGGGGCCAAGAAAAATGCAGTTGGGCCATTTTCTAAGACATATTGGTATGACGTGAAAGCAGTAATTAACTATGTTCAGTGTAAGTAATGTTGGAAAAACACTAGTCTCAAGGAACCAAGATTGCATCTGATGACCTCAAGGGTAATGTTGTTGAAGTGAACCTTGCTGATCTTCAGAATGATGAAGCTGCACCTAGAAAATTCCAGCTAATTACTGAGGATGTTCTGGGCAAAATCTGCCTGTCCAGCTTCTATGACATGAATCTTACCAGTGACAAAATGTGCTCTTATGGTCTAAAAAGGGCAGACTATGATTGAAGCTCATATTGAGATCAATTCTGCTGATGGTTATCTGACTTGTCTAGTCTGTGTTGGTTTTACTGAGAAAACATAACAGAAGACCTCTTAAACTCAGGACCGCAGGTCCCCAAAATCCAGAAGAAGGTGATGGAAATCAGGACCCAAAAGTTGTAGACAGGTAACTTGAAAGACATGATCAGTAAATTGAGTGCAGACAATATTGGAAAAGATATAGAAAAGGCTTGCCAGTCTATTTATCTTCTCTGTGATGTCTTTTAGAAAAGTAAACATGCTATAGAAGCCCACGTTTGAATTGGGAAAACTAATGGAGCATCGTGGTAAAGGAGGTAGTGCTGAAAAGCTAGTAGGGATGAGACAGGTGCTAAGATTGAGCAGGGTGATGGGCATGAGACACCAGTCCAAGAATCTGTTTAAAATTCAGACTTTTAATGGTGATAAATACAAAGTCTTATTATGAAGGGGAAAAAGCTGTAAATCCAGTTTGGGAAAAAGACTTGAATTTGCTTAAAAGCGCACAATATTTTTAAATGATCCTTGGAGATTCAGAATTGCCATTTCCAAAGGACTGTAAAGTCCAGATTTATACAAACGTCAAGTTACAACCTACCTTTCCAATTTCTCTAGTAAAATGTAATGAACAAAAATACTTTATTTGAATGTACTTGTTTTATTCATATTTTCCTTTATGTTTAATAATTTCTCTATACTGGTTAAAAAATTCCTTTCTACCTTGTGAGACTTTCTCCTATACTGACCCCTAAAGATGCTATAGCTTTGCCTTTTACTTTTATTTTGAACTATTTATTTTAAACTATCTCTAATTTTTTATATATGGCAAGAAAGTAAATTAAATTTGTTTTCTTGCCATTTCAACTGTGTGTGTCCATGTGTGTCTGTGTGTGTGCATACATGTTTTGGGAGGTCCTATCGTGTTCCAGTTGTCAGTAAGGCTACCCTGTTCTTCAGGTTGTGCTATTTCCAGTACAACTTAGACTCAGCTTGTAAATTTCCACAGAATATCTTTTGAGATTTCCATTAGAATTACATTTATTCCATAGCCTTAGTCAGTAAAGATTTGCATCATTATGAGCCATTTCTACATTTATTTAGTTACCTTTACATCTTTCAATATAATGCTATAAACTTTTTATTTTAAGTTCTGTAACAACTTTTGTTGGATTTATTCCTGACCATTTTATAGTTTAAATCCTATTAATGGTACATGCTATGAAATTATAGTTTATATTACTGCTGTTTGTAAAAATGTAATTGATTGTTATAACAGTATAATATCTGCAATCTTAATAAACTTACTGAATTTTATGTTAGCTATAGTTTCTTTTGAGTTTTCTAGATAGACATTTGTATGCCCCATAAAAATAACTTAAGCTATAGTGGTGATAGTAAACTACTTTGCTTTTGTTCTTGATCTTGACAGAAATCATTGTAACATTTCATTATTGTACAATAGCTGATGTAATTTGTTCGTAAATATCTTTTAATATTTTAAGAAAATGTCTTTCTGTTCATAGTTAGCTAAGAATTTTACCATAAGCTTATGTTGTACTTTTTGGAATATTCACTTTCTGCCTGTATTGAAATGAATATATGACTATTTTCCTCCAATAAGGTGAATTATATTAACTGTTTATAATATTTAGTCAGTTTTGCATTTCTGGGGTAAACTTCCCTTGATTATGGTAAGTTACATTTTTTATATATTCCTGGGTTTGGTTAATAAACATTGTTTAGGATTTTATATTCTTGTTTATGAATAGGATGGGGTAGTAAATATTTTTTTCTCATACTAACCTAGCAAATTTTAGTAGTAATGTTATATTGACCTTAGAAAATTAGTTGATGACTATTCCTTTTTTTTTAATTCTCTGGAAAAAAATTAAGAAGAATAGAATTAATTGTTTCTTTAGGGTTTAATAAAATTTGCAAGTAAAACCATCTAAAATTGCTATTGATTTGTATCAAAAGCTTTTTCAAAACATATATTTATTTTTGTATGTTCTTGTAGGACTATTCAGGATTTTCTTCTAGATTCAACTTTGAGAAATTTTATATTTCATGGAATTCATTTAATCTGTGTGAAATAATTTGGCAACACTGTTCAAGGCCTTTGATAACTTTTAATATGTGTAGCATTAGCAATGTATTATTTTAAAGTTTTGAATATTGTCACTGTGCTTTCTGTTACACTTTCTTAATTTTCCAGAGTTTTCTGTACATTATCAGTTTCCTTTTCAAAGAACAATTTTTGCTCCTACCTGCTGTATCTCTAGTTTCTGTTTTACTCATTTTTTAAACTTCTCTCGAATATTTTCTTCCATTTCTGCAGATTTCTTTCTTTCTCATTTTGCTATCTGGGTTGCAGAATTTTTATTGATGATTTGCAGAGGCTCCTTTTATATTCTAAATATTCCCTTTCTGATTTAGACCAAACAAAAACGTTTTCCCAGTCTCCCATGTATGTTAATTTTGGTTCTGGTGTCCTTCATTGTAGAGAAATTGTTAATTTTTGATGTATCACACAATCATTTTTGTCTTGTTTTATAGTTTGTTTTTTGAAAGTTTTTGTAGTATTTCTTAGCTATTACCCTTACTCTTTTGCACAAATATAGGCTCCTTCATTTGCTTTTATAACTTTTTAAATTTTATCTTGGCATATTTCCTTTAATTTCTTTGGCACTCCTTTCCTGGGGGTTTACTTAAAGAAGGGGTTTTCCCTTTTTCCCATATGGTGAGCTGCATACTTCAGTGTCTGAGTGCTGTATTTCATTTTACCATAGATATATATGGTACCATATATCTCTCTACTGTATGTGAATCCTTCTGTAGAATATCTATTTAGTTCTAGTAGCCTATTTTTCTCTTATAGGAAAACAGTGATTTTTATTTCCATATGTGTTCACTCTGCCTTACTGTGTGATAGGTTAATCAGCATTTTTACTTTCCAGCTTTAGATTTAGTTAGTTGTTTGTATATTCTTACATATAATTTTTAATGTATCAAATTTCTTTAAAGATCTAAATGTCTTAAAACATATTTTAAAATATTTGATTTGTAACTCAAATATATGTAATATATGTAATTTATATAAGTAGATATCTAGATCCTTTCTGGGTTTATTTCTACTGTCTCTTTGATCTCTTGATTATTAGTTTCTATAGTTACAGTATATTTACCAGTTTGCAAGTTTATAGATATTTATGGTATATCTAAGCTTTTTGTCAAAAACAGGATTTCATAGACACATATTTTTATCTCTCTATTTTTCTCTTTTTTACACTGTAAAACAACTGAGGTAAGGGAATTATTTATTGTCTCAGTCCATTCAGAGATTTGTCTTGATCCAGGGCTGGATTACAGCTTTGAGAAAACTTTAGTCTTCTTTTGTTTCACTTTTATTTACAGCTGTGGCTTTCTAAATTTTCTAAATTATTGGATTGTGAGCTTCCTAGTATTCTGCCTTTCCAACTCTGAAAATTTGCTAGAGTTTAGACATTTCCTGCCCAGCTCTTCAGCTTCCTGCCCCATACAGTGTCATAAATGGGCAAATGCCCGAGGCAGAGAACAGTACTCCTGTGCTGAAGGCTGTCTCTTTTTCCAACTGGTCTTTATTTCCTAAACCAGACAATACTGCCAGAGATTTTATTCTGTCCTTTAGAAACTTTCACATTTACTCTTCAGCCCCTCAGATTGTCCACACGATAGCCAGAGAGCAGTGATCTCATGGAGAAGCATGGCCACGGTTTAATGTTACTCCATTGTGCATAGGTGCCAAAAAAAAAAAAAAAAAAGTTGATATCTCTTTCCCAAGGACTCTTAGCCTAAGCTTACCCCAATCTCCAGCTAGTGTCCAGGCTCTGCAAATGCCCTCAGGAGTGAAATGTTTGGAGATAGTTTCACCTGAGTGATGAACACACAAAATGGACAATAGTAAGACCAGACATCTGACCTACAAAATCTACAGCAAACAGTCCAGAAAGTCAAATCCAAGTCTCTGCAGCAGTTAGCCCAGACCAGTCAGAACTTGGGCAGTGACCACTAACTTCCCTAATTTTTGCCTTTAGTTATGACTCAGAGCCAACTGGAGAAAGCCAAATATGCTCCCCAAAACAATCATAAAATGCCCCACGTCTAGTTAGCCTACCTCCAGCTTCCCTTTGCTAACAGCTTCCAATGAAAGCATACCAGAATCTTCCCCCCTTTCCCCCCAATAAACCTTTTCCACTCTGCTGCCTGCCTTTGCGGCTCTGCCAAATGCTATGATGGTGGCTGTGATTCACTTCCTATAGCTGACTCTGAATAAATAACCTCTGTTGTCATTTGGTTTGCCTTCATTTATTTCCACATAACTCTTCTTGGAAGCATTCTTCTCTCTCTGGAATTTTTAGTTCATCTAAACAGTTCATGATATTAATTTATGAGGTTTTATTTTTAATTTATTTGATTGTTTTTCTGATTTTGGCAGCAGACACACTGATATGTCATGAACTCCTGAAATTTTGCTAGAAGAAGTCTAGGTCAAATGTTCTTCATCAAATCCTCAAAGTCTGGGACAGTTCAAGTGTTGTAACTGGGCCAGATGTTTAACTATATGAAGCCCAGCTTTCATCACCTGAAGAAAAATTCTTCCACAGAGTACCCTGGGATTGGATGGTTTAGAGCAGGAGTTGGCAAATAAGGACCTTAGGGCAAATCCAGTTAGCTACCTGCTTTTGTAAATAGAGGTTTACTGGAACTTAACCACACTCCTTTGTATATTGTCTGTGGATTTTGCTTAAGTGCTGCAATGGCGGAGTTGAGTAGTTCTGACAAAGACTGGCTCATAAAGCCTAACATATTTGCAGTCTGGCCCTTTACAGGAAGAGTTTGATAACACCTAGTTTAGTGTACATATATCAGATATTGTGTTTTTTCAGCTCTAGAATTTTTATTGGATTCTTTTTTATGGTTTTAATCTCTCCTCCTTGACTTTATGCTTTTCTCTACGCACTCGAACATACAATAACTCTTTTAAAGTTTTTGACTACTGATTACATCATCTCTGTCATTTCTGCTTCTTATGTTGACTAAGTTGTCTTCTGGTCATAAATCACGTTTTCCTGCCTCTGTGTATAAGTACGGTGATTTTTAATTGGTATTATTGTGAGAGTTATAAGAGTCTGGGTTTTGTTGTCTTCCTTTGAAGTATATCAGTATTTGGTTTAGTTGCCAGTTTAAGCTTTGTTAGAGCATATCTAGTTTAGTTATAAAAATAGCTGAATTTTAATAAGAGTAGTTTAATGTCGTTATAAGATGAGTTAGGGCACATCTGGATTAACTGTAAGAAGTGGTTTAATACTAAAGTGTGGGATTTCTGGGGTCTCTACTGGATGCTCTGGCGACTGAACTGTGTCTACTATGCCTGATTAGAATTTGAGTATCTAATAGCTAACCCTGTTCAGTTCACAGTTAGTGCCTTTGTAGTTGTTTTCGATCTAGTAGTTATTCTTTGATCAGCTTCATGGAGTCTCCATCTGCCTGTGTGCTATTTTATATTCAACAAAGATTCAAAGGAATACTATGCAGGTCCCAGGCTTTTGAGCATGAGCTGCCCATTCTCATTGCTTGGCCTTGCCAGAAACCTTTCTCTGCTCAAACAAACAAACAAACAAACAAACAAAAGAATACTATGCAAGTTTATGGAACGCTTCATCTGTGTAGCTTTCTGGTCTTACACTCTGCGTCAACGTGAAAGCCATTGCAGCCCTCCTGAGACCTGAGTTTCATCTCCTCTGGTTGGTAACACTCCTCTGCTCTGCTTTAGTTACTGCTTCTTGCTCTACAGTCTGGAAGGAGTCTCCAGGCAAAAAGCCAAGGTGATTGCAAGGCTCACCAAGTTTGTTATCCTTCTCAGTCCTATACTGAAAACAGTTATTTAATATATTTTTGGATAGTAATTTAATTGTTTACAATAGAATGGATAACCTGTTACACTAACCACATTATTGCTGGCTGCATATTGACCTACTAGTCCTATTAGGGAAGCAACACAATTAAATGATGAATTTAACAGGAAAGGAAGGTGTTATGAGCTGAATTGTGTCCCCCAAAAGTTCACATGTTGAGTTCCCAAGCCCTAGTATTTAAAAGGTGACTGTGTTTGGAGATAAGGTCTTTCAAGTGGTCATTAAGTTAAAATGAGGTCATTAGTGGAGGCTTTAATCCATTATGACTGATGTCCTTATAAGAAGAGGAAATTAGGACACAGATACACACAGAAGGTAGGCCACATGAAGATAAGGGGAGAAGATGGCAATCTACAAACCACCGAGAGACACCTCAGAGGGAATAAACCCTGCCAACACCCTGTTCTTAGACGTCTAGCCTCCAGAATTGTGAGAAAATAAGTTTCTATTGTTCAAGTCACTCAGTCTATGGTACTTTGCTATGGCAGCCCTAGCAAACTAATAAACACAAGGTTTATTTTAATTAATGCTAATAATTAATTAGTAAGCAGTAAATGGACCTATAATCACCTACATGAAATTAAGTGTTGATTAAAAATATTTAACTACCATTAAGGCATAATCCGTAGCAGTCAATCAGAATGATGCCAGCTATATCTGCAGGCACTGATTGAATATAAGTCCTGCATGAAGTGAATGAAATTAAAAAAAAATGTGTAAAGCAAATATCCTATATTCAAATGGCAAATAACACATTATTATACAAGCAAGTGTATTCATTGGTGGTCTTTGAAGTATCCGTAAGTTCCTTGAAAGTGGGTGCAACATTATGGAAATTATTGTTCTTTATTTTTTCTGGAGACGTTTTTATAGCATTCAGTATGTGATAGTCAACATCTTGAGACTGGACACTTTAAGGAGGAATGCCAATCTATTATTAGGTTTAATAATATGCTGTAAGTTATACTAGCATTTAAAAACTTAAGGTTATAATATGAAATTATATATTATAAAATTTATAATGAAACAATGGTACTTCTCTTAGTTTAAAAATAATAAAGCATGACATTTGTAATAGTAACAGTGACTCTAAACCATTTGATTGATTTCTAAAATATGCTTTTAAAATGTCAACCTATCAAGAATCTATTGAAAATTACTGTGTTCTAAGTATTGGGCTAAATGAAACAATTACTTATCAAGACATTTAGTTATCGGGTCTAGTGATCCAGTGGGCCTACATACTGCACACAATTCTTGGCCCAGAGAAGAGTGCTAAACCTAGGAAAAGAGTTTTGGGCCAAGGTCATAACGTGGTAAGGTAAATGTTATTAAAAGAAATAAGTAAACTGAAATGCCTAAGAGAAGAGGCTGACGATTATGAGATGAAGTGCAAAAGACAAATCTTCCTGAATTTCCAACCTGTTAATATGCTACAGCTTGCCTTAACATGGTGTCACAAACTGGGAGATGTTAAAAACAGAGGTGTACTGCTTCACAGTTCTGGAGGTTAGCAGTCTGAAATCAAGGTGTCATCAGGGTTAGTTCCTTCTCAGGGCTGTGAAGGAAGGATCTGTTCCAGGCCTTTTTCATTGGCTTGTAGATGACTGGTCCCTTTCCTGAGTTTTTTCATATTCTCTCTATGCACGTCTATCTCCAGATGTCCCCTTTTTTATAAGGACACCAGTCATATTGGATTAGAGCCTACCTTAATACCTCATTTTCAACTTATTACCTAATTAAAGGCTATATATCTTCAAATAAGGTAACATTTGAGGTAATAAGGGCCAAGACTGCAAAACATTAATTTTGATGGGTTATAATTCAACTCATAACATAAGACAGTTGAATCAATGACTCAGAGGCCAAGAATTCCTCTTTTTCAGCTATGCAGGTGTCTATTTGAAGTCCATTCTCAGTTATATTTAGGACAAGAACTGAATTAGATTGATTTACATATAGCAGACAACACAAAATAGCAGTGGTTTTATAAACTACAAGTACAGTTTTCTCCCAAGGGAATCCCATTTCTGGACCAGGGTCTTTGTGTATATTACAGACCCAGCTTCATCCTACTATTCTGTGAAACCTTGATGTCTGTTATCAAGGCCACGTCATAATCTGAGAGCTCTGCTAGAGCTCTCAGCATCATGGCTGCATTCTCAGGCTGTTTCTCAGAGTCAGGTCTCATTAAACAGTCTTCTTGGAAGTCCTAAAAACACTTCTACTTACATCTCAATTACCAGAATTTAATCAAATAGATTATTGTAGCTGAAAAAAACAGTATTAGTAATAGAAGTAGTATTTCAGTTGGCTATGTCACTTTTCTAAATAAAATTTTTAGTTTTTAAGTGAAAATGGGAAAATGGGTATCACTTGTCAGCTAGAAGTCTCCACATCATTTGTCCCGGATTGATTGTAGATAGATGCAGAATGGAAAACTAAGGCCCACAAACAGACTCAAGGTCACATAAGAGAAGCTATTTCTTTAGAAAAAAAATAGAATCTCACAGGTTCTTCAGAGAATTGCTCTTTGAGAAGCGAGAGTGGTAATCAGTGGTGAGGGTAAGTGTTGCATTACCATTTACCCATTTACCAATTGTGAAAAAACAAGTTTCTAAGCTAACTTTCCAGAGCAACTCAGGGTGTGATCAGAACAGTTCTGTTCCTACACCCAGATAGTCAGCAAGATAAGAAAAGCTGCGTACGCAAAACAGTATACAAATCCATATTAACTGTAGGTAGCTGTCAGGACATGAATTAACACTAAGAGCTGTGGGCCATGCTAAATATGATATAGGTTCTGATGTGTTAGATTAGATTTCTGTGTAGCCAGACCAATCAAAATTATATTATTACAAGCTACCAGTTACTAAGTGTACCAAACACTGTGCTAATTATCTATTATCTAATTATTACTTTAATTAACTCTTTATTAACATTCTGATTTTGCCAAGGAAGACATTAAGGCTTAGAGAAATTATTTAATTTTAATGGTAATGCAATTGCTTAGTGGCATTGGGATTCACAACCACATCTGTCTGACATCAAAGCCGTCATGATTGGGTGATCTCTATATGAAAGTAGGCAGTAGAAGACATTCTTTTTAAGTAGGACAATTGGAGCTAAATCAGTTTTTTTGAGAGAAACATGTTATGGTTTTCAGTCTCTTTGTGACATACTAAAAAAAGGCAAGTAAAATAGGAATGTGTATTCTGGAGAAAGTCTTAGGGAAGAATAAATTGTCTTTAGTCATTTAATGGTCTATAATATTGACAAGACAGTTCAGTCTTCTATATGGTCTCCAGAATAGAACTAGGGAAACAAAGCCAATGGACGTAGGCTACAAGGAAGTCATTGTTTGTTTGTTTGCTGTAATTCTGAGCTGTCCACTGATAAAACTGATAACTTCATAAATTGTGAGTTTCTAATGTCAACAGAAGTTTGTAAGCAGAGTTACTTGGTGTTTGTCTATGTCATAATAATGAATGGGTTAGTGTAGTTGCCTTTGAGTGTCCCTATTGTGGGTTGATTTGTGTCCCCCCAAAATATATGTTATAGTCCTAACCCTCCCTTATCTGTGAATGTGACCTTATTTGAAAACAGGGTCTTTGCAGATGTAATCAACCTAAGATGAAGTCATATTTGATAACTGGGTGGGCCTTAAATCCAATGACTGGTGTTCTAATGAGGAGAGCGTGATTTGGAGACACACAGATACACAGACAACTATGGGGAAATGGAGGCAGAAATTGGAAACTAAGGAATGCCAAAGATAGCCAGCAATTACCAGAAGGTAGGAAGTCGAGGTACCTTGAGGAAGATAGTGTTGCTTTTTAGAAACTGTAATGTTTGTTTGCCATGGTTGCAATTTTTTCAAGCATTTTTTTATCCTGAAATGAAACTTAATTTCATTTCACTGTGTTTTTATATATAGGCAAGTGATAAATAATATCTTGAGGAATACCCAGGTATTAATATAGTTAGAGGGAGAGTGCTTCCTTCTGAGGGTTTCTTCAAACGGAAATATAGTAGTTTCCATGATAGACAATATAAAACTGTACAAGTTAGAGAGATACATCTATTCTTTCCTTTCAATAATAGGTTTACATTTTTAGCATGCCTTTCATGAACCAATGTCATCTCACTGCAGGTGATTGCAAGTACTTCTGATTTTATCTAGATCATTTCTGATACAGGGCATTAGGAAGGCCTCAATTAGGGAAGGAAATGTGCTGTTCTGTTTTCACATTTCCTGCAAAAATTTAAACCTAAATTCATAACTGCCTGCCAGGTTCCTTAATGTTAGAGCATCTTTTTTCATTTAATGTATTTGCCAAGAATCATATATCATACCTATCATGGCATGCAATTGCTGTGATGTGTGTATAGTATTCAGTTCCTGATACTCCTTTTATTTACATAGGACTATTAGAAAATTACTTCATCCAGTCTAATAAACACTTTCCATTCCTGAATATGATTTAAACAAATAAACGCTTCACTAACCTTTTGTGTTTCTTTTTTGAAGCTACAAAAAGGGTCATCTTGCTTGGAATTGAAAAGCAGGTGAATATTAACAATCTGGTAGTCAGAAAGTAATTTTATAAAACACAGGCTACAAGTTATTCACCAGCTGAAGTGTTGTATTTATATTTAATTTTGTAAAACCTTCTTCCAGGCTAGTGACAATGCACTCAGTGGTGCTGTGAGAAAGACATGTAGCTAGATCTCTTACATCACTTGATATATATTTGAAAAACATTTGGAAACTTCCTTAATTTGTGTCAAATTTGTAGAGAGGCTTTAACTGGATTAGTGTACACTTTAACTTGAAGTTGAATTCAAGTGCATCAGGTTGATTCTTTCTCTTGGCAAGAAATTACAATGCTAATGAAGCTGGGAGGGGAAGATCCCACTTCATTCTCTGCTTTCCGATGTGAGGATTAAAAACGTAAAACAGAGTTTTGTGAATTGAATAATGAATATTAATTATTTGGGATACTGTGGCATTAAGAGATAATTAGATAAAATAATCATTATAGGTTTAGAGGTTATCTATTTTCCTCAAGTTGAAAAATGGTGTATTTCAAATATTATACATGTTTAACTGAGAATAGTAGAATTTTGACTTAGTGTCTTTCTCTGAGGATCTCACAGTTCTTTATAACTACTGTCATTTACATACTCATTCTACTTCTAGGAAGAGGAAGATTCTGGACCTTCAGTAGTAAGACAAAATTAAACAAGAGATCATTTTATAAAATATGATAAAGTGATTGGCATACAAGTGCATTATTTCTCTGACTCATGTGATTTCCTTGTAAATTCTATATGTGCACATGTGCAGTTGAAGATATGGTTCATTCTACTGAAAGGAAAAGAGAACCTGGATTTTCTAGATATTTTTCTGTGGTCAGTCTGAACTACAAAACTTTAATTTCTAAAACCAGTAACTATTCCAGAAGGCATGATTAATTATAAAGAGTAATGAAATCAAAATGATGTTTTAACTTATACACTCCAATGAGAAATACAGGCAAGCGATTCAGGGCCTTTCTGTTTCCTTACTTGAACTTTGCATTAATCAAATATGTATGGAATGTTTATGATGTGCTATAAATTGCCCTGGAGATTAAAAAAAATGTATAAAAAATACCCATGAATCCAAGGAGTATGTGTTCTAGTTGGGAAGAGATATGCAAAGCTGGGTCAATACCAAACCACGTAGAACATGCAGTAATAGAAAGGTGCAGGAGACACTGACCCTTGGAAAAATGGTTCAGAAGATAGAGCTTGTCCTAGGAGTATTTCCATGTCACCATTTTATTCATTACTTTTTTCATGAGACAAACAGGCTACCCTGTTTCTCATAATGCAACACTCCAACTGCCATATTTCTCATCACTGATTCTGTTTTGCTCTCAGCCCCATGGCCCTGGTTTTCTGACTTCTACTATTAGAGGTAGAGAAACTTACAGGAGATTTTATTTGCAGGGCCCCTATGTTAGCTTGGGCTGCTGTAACAAAATGTGACCTGGTAGCTTAAAAAGAGACTCTTATTTCTCACAGTTATGGAGATGAGGAAGTCCAAGATCAATGTGATGGCAGGTTCAGTGTCTGGTGAGAGCCCTCTTCCTGTCTTCTCGTTAAGTCCTCACATGCCCTTTCTTTAGTGCCTACATACACGCCTGCATACACACACACACACACACACAGCTCATAAATTTAAAATCCACTTTGTCTGTATCTTTCCTCACATGCACTGCCATGATTCCTCTCCAATAAGTTCATCATAAAAACACAAGTAATTAGGAAAATAAGTGATAGGCAATAAAAACACATTCATAATTTTAGACATATTGGAAAGCCACCCATAATCAATTATATTTTAGTAAAACAGGAATGAGCAGTCATTTCTAAATAATGTTGTATTACATTTATCTAATAGTAAGCAGCACTCTACCTTAATCAATCTTAAATTGGATCATTAGTTAATGAAAATAGGAACTAATTAAATACTCCTGATTTTCACTTGTATCATGAGATCAAATTTTCTCATGAAATTCAGTATGAGAATTGGATACAGTTAGATTTCTATTTTCAAATTTCACTGCAATGGAGAGAGCTCATTATAAAAAGAAAGGTTTTATGAGCTGTTGCCAGTATGATTCAGTAGCTGCAGTACTGTTTCATGATTACAGATCAGACAACTCAGGAAAATCAAAATAACAATCTAAATGATACCACTTCATTTTATGATCTGTGATGGATGTAAATTGAGCCTTGAATTCCTTATTCAGGAAACACACAATTCTAGAACATTAGATCTGCAAATATCCTTAGAATCTCTAAATGGAATGTCCACATCTTGCAAGTAAGTAATAAGCCCCTGAGTACTGTAGTTTGCCTACAATTAAAAACTTAGCATTTGAACTGAGGCAAAAATCCTATTTCCTGACTCCCAACTTGTGCTTTTATTAGTGCATCATTCAGCCGTTTTTCACATTAATACATTTAACTGGTTTAGAAATTACTCTTTCTGTTTTCAACACAGCCAAGCAAGCCCCTCCTTTGATGCTGAGTTTTAACAATGACTGATGTAGAGGCATAATTGCTTTACTTTCTACAGAATACTGTGAAAGATGGTAATGTCTACAAAACCTAGATATGGTCCTCATTCTGTCTTGGGCCACTGATCTTTCCTCCTGCTAACAACGGTAAAGTTGAGAACTCCCTGAAATAGCATACTTTCCACAGATGTCTTGGTAAATCATCAGGAGATGGACATCTCAGTTTTCAGACTCCAGAATTTGAGGGAGAGATCAGTCATTGTGGAGAAAAAGTAAATACCAAAGAAGAGAAAGCAGAGGTTGCAGTTGGGAGAAAAACTGAAATTGACAACTGATTAAAAATGCCCTGGGTAGTAATAGGTTCCATAACATATTTAAAAAATCATTACGATTGCATGTTAAATATCACCTAGTCTTGTATGTGCTCCATTATGTAGTTTTTACAGTTTCTTTACAGTTTTCCTTTACATGAGATGTAGGAATCTTAGAATATGACAGGAAATATACTTAATTAATGTTCTTAGCCTAGTAAAATATACTCATTTTAGACAGATGTGATTAATTTCAATGGAATTATAAAGAAGACATCTGTGAAGGACAATCATTCTGACAAAGAGTGAAAGGGTTAAACAACTCCTTAATTTCTCCATTTTGGCAAGCCTCCCAAGGCTTTCACTAAGAGACTGTTTATGTTTTCTGCCAGGTGGATGCAAATTCACTCTACAAAAAGGAATTAATTTACTAAGGTATGATGCATCTTTTCTCTTTTCTGTTCTGGTAATTGAATATTCATCACATAACAAGTGCTGCTAATTAGCAGATTATTCCATTTACTGGAAAATAATGAACTTGTTATTCCTATCAAAAAAAAAAAAAAAAAACAAGAGTTGGAAAAATTCAAATTTTTATTTAGTTACTGCTGCTCCAATAACTTTAAAAATCTTCAAAAGATAAATGCATTTCACTGTAATGAATTAATATTCAGTAACTACATATAGGATTTAAGCTTTAATATCTTCAGGAAATAAACTAAGTTAACACTTAGTGTAACTAAATCGCTAATCTTAGCAAGGCTGTGTGTTTTGCCTGAGTTTAGTAGTTTGCAGAAATTAACAGTGACTGTAGGTATTTCCTCAATTTTCAAACTTATTTAAGGTGGATGACTCATTTTGGGAGCTGTCTTAACAGAAGTTTCTTCTAGGAATTTTAATTATGTACTTTGGTATTTAACAAGGAGGCTACTTAACTATTCTTCCTAAGGAATAATTGATAAAGTGACTTAAACATTAGAAGATATTTCACCTTTGTTGTAATTATTTTATCATCACAGTAAGTCATTTCATCACTCCTGTATCCTATGTTAAGTATTATTTATGTTAAAAATAGTGAAATGATTGACAATGGAGAGACTGTCTCTGATCATCCTTTATATAAAGGCAAACTTGCACCACACACACCGCCACCTTCACCTCCATCATGCTGTAGGACTCCTTACTGAAAATAAAGGGGTTTAAGTGGAATTCTGGAGGCTGAATGTTGAGAGCATCAGCTTCATTGCTCTGCTGGGTCCAGGCTTTGCCCTGTAGGCAAGACATTGGAGAATATGAAGAATTTTGTGGAGAAACTGGCTCAAGAGAAAAGTTTTACAAATTCTCCCATTTGGAAGTGTGTGAATGAAGTGACCAGCTCCCCATGGAAGGGTTCTTTATGGAAGTCCATCAACAAACAAGGCTCCCACAGGTTCCAGTCAGCAATTTAATTTCTGTGAACAGAGAGGGAAGAATCATCAGAAATTGAAGAAATAATTTAAAATGAGATATGCAGACTAAACCAACAGAGGAGAATGAGAAGGACACAGACTAAAACAGAGATAAAGTGCATCCTAGTGAGAGAAGTGGACATGTGTATATGTTCTGGGTTGGAGGTGGGGGACTTTCAGGAGAGGATCCAGTTCTGAGAATGTTAAACTAACTTTCCACTGCAGGATATACATGGTAAATAAACTTTTCAAATCAAGAAGAAACTTTATAAGTATAGTCTTCAGAAATATGGATGCAAATACAAGATTTCCCTTCCCCACAAAAAACACATAGAAGAGCTGACTCTGGTTGCCTTGCGGAATGGGCCAGGAACTATAGTTTTTCCATATTATCTATTTTATGTAAGTAATAGTAATATAGAAAGAAGTACTTATAATGTAATTGAATAGTTTATATATTATGTCATGGAGAAGGCTAAGAAAGATTTAGCCAATCAGAATTTTAGAAATGAGTGATAATGTAGATATTTTATGATGGTTTTAAGGTTGTGCATGGGGGAAGTAAGGAGTGTGTGGGAAATTACATCACAATTCCTTTCCCCTTAAAGAAGGCAGGAACGGAGCAAGAAAGACATCACAACCAACTTTATGTGAATCTCAGGATTGCTGCATGGCACTGAAAACAGAAACTCTTCGGATAAGAAAGAGTAATAAAATAGAGAATTGGCTCTAAAGAAGGATAACCTGTTTATGTGGAGGAAGGCATGTATCCTTCAAGATTTGCTTTTTGAGATATTTATAGAGGTGATTCTGTGAAATTCCTATGACTGGTGATGTTCAGTTCACAACGTGTCGAGGATTTTGGTCCTGTGAATCTACCAGAGAAAGGTGAAGCCGTCTGCATCTAAGCTAAAAGGAACTGCTCATCTGTGAACTCCAGGGACTAGCAGCACTCTGAGAACACACATAAGGAACTCTGAATACTGTCCAGCCGTATTACCTGCCCAAGTCTACATCTGTCACTAGCAAGGGGAATGGCATCACTGGGACAAACTTAGGTGAATCAAAATCCATTCCTTATGTCTGGGAGGAAAACTGGCTCTTCAAAGGACGTTGGTATTTTGTGCAAGGACGATGGGATGGGTGACCCTTTTATAGAGGCCACTGTCATATCTGTAAGTAGTTGTAAGTTTGCTTTCTACTTACAGGTACCTATAGTTCTTACTACTTAGGTTCTCTCATCACAGGATACTAGGCTAAAAAGTTTAGGACAGTGATAAAAAAAATAGTAGAGATATCATAGCATTTCTGCTTTCTACTTCAGAACATATGATGTTTGTTTGAAGTTGATATATTTTTCCATTTAAAACAATTTTTCTGTGTTTTTCTTAATAAGAGGGTTTATTTTTAAAAATCAGATTTGAATTTTGAATTTGATTACTTTTTATACGTACATATAATTTTGTAAGTTTTCCACTCTACATATTTGTTAGTATGAAAAGACTATTAATAGATTCATATTATTGAGATGGTCTAATATTTGTGAGATAATTATATACTAATCATGGTGTATTATTCTATAAATGCATCTCAATATTAATTTTACTGTATTTTATATTCAGGATTTATGGTTTATATTACAAAGAAAGATTTATCTGCAGTTATTTTCTCTTAAACACTAGTTTGAGGTTTTCATATCAAGGTTATCTCATTATCCTAGTTTTACAGAAGGAAAATTGTTCTTTCTTTATGCTCCGTAAAAGTTTAATTCACTATAGAATTATGAATACCTGCAAAGTTGAAACAGCCTGAGACTTGGTGTGAGCCTGAGACCTTTTGGGAATATTTTGTTTTTAAATTTGAACAGTTTCTTCCACAATTATTGTTCAGTTTGTATTAGCTAAATTTTGTGTCTTTATGCTGTTATGTACTCTATTAAAAATCAGCTATTTTATCTAGATTTTGATGTTTTGTTATTGTTATCCCAAAAGAGGAAGGCCTGGGTTCTTGTCTTGTCTGAAAGAGAAGAATTCAAATGGGAGACAAAAGCATTGTGTAGTGAAAGATTTCATTAACAAAGAGAAAGTACACCTCCAAGTGCAGAAGGCAGGCTGATCCAAGGGAGGACAGCAGACCTGGCTTTCTTTGTTGCTTCTGTCTTGTACCCTTGCTTAGGGGTGGTCACTTGATTGATGGCTCTTGTTCCTGGAGTGCTTAGTCATGCCTTTCCCCCTCTGCGCATGTCCTTACTCATGATGCACACAGGAAAACACCTGGGGCGGGGTGGTGGGGAGGGGAGTGCCTAAAACACAATTCTCATTATGTTACAGTGAGCATTGGGTCATGTCCAGTTAGGTCCTTGTCACTACTGCATAGTCTTGGCCATCCTGTCCCAGCTGTTTTCTTGCTGGCACTCATTTAGAGGAAGTAAAGCCCCTTAACGCTGAAGGCTGGCATATCGCCATCTTCCAGACCATCAGGCCTCTCCTCCACATTACCTACCTGGTGCTCCTGCTTATCTAACTGCCTAACAATAAGATTATATAACATATGCAATAATTTTTTTCTGTACTTGGATTACATGCTTGTTCTCATTCCTAAATGTATTTGTACTCTGATTTTAGCTGGTTAGAAGAGCTAGAAAATGCAATTTTGTTGATGGTATACTTCAGCTAGTATATTCCATTGTTTAGGGTTCTTATTTCTTCTGGAAAGGAGAGAAGTTTATAACAATATCATGTAAGTGTAACATTTCTCTCAAATTATCTATGTAGTTTTTATGTTTTTTCTTCATACATTTGAAGGTAGATAAAGGAACAGTGAAGAAGCTGAACTACATCATATTTTAAAATATGGCTTCTGGATGTAGACTGGTTGAAACCCAGCCCTTGTACTTACCATCTCTGGAACTTTGAAAAAATGACTTAATCTCTTTCTGCCTTCCTTTTGTCAATCTGAAAATTGTTTTTATAATAGCACCTAACTTTTAGAGTTAAGTGGAAAGTAAATTAATATACCTGAAGAGCTTAAAATGCCACTGCCACCATGTGCAAGTTCAAAGCCTATTAAGAGAAAAATCAACAGTTTTAGCTTTTATGCAGATTGTAGGCTTTATCAATCACAGTGATTATCTTTGCCCTATTTCCTGTTTTTTTTAACCTTAGATTGAATTTATATTTATTTTTCTCTTTCTGTTAGTTTTTTGTTGTTGTTGTTGACAGTATGTAATTCCTTATTCCTTCTTCAGGGTTGGCCCAAGGCAACAGGAAGCTGGACACAGGCTAGGTCCAGGTCTGCTGTTGCTAGAATTCCAGCAGGATTTCAGGACGAGTAGAACTAAAGAAATAAGGGTATGTGATTGTATAAGTTACTGTTTACACATAACTTGAGTGGAATAAGTGAGAGGAGCCACAGGGCAGCAGAAGCGAGATAGTCCCTGGAGAGCACAGGCTCACACTTTTGTACGTAAGGGATCTGTTTCCTCATTTCTTCTCTGTCCTGGCATAACTCCTCCCCATTCCCTGTTTCCATTTGTAGCCCCACCACTAATCTCATTAGATAGTACTTTAGTCAGGGATCTTCAGAGAACAAAAACAATAGGAGGCTTTTTAGATACAGTTGATTCTTGAATAATGTCGAGATTAGGGGCGCTGACACCCATGTATACAAAAATTTGCATATAATTTGTGGTTGGCCCTCCACATCTCTGTTTTCTCCATATCTGTGGATTCGACTAACTAGGGATTGTGTACTACTGTAGTATTTACTACTGAAAAAAGTGTATGTGTAACAGGACCCTGCAGTTCAAATCAGTGTTGTTCAAGGGTCATATATATAAAAGATTATATATGTATACATATATATATATATATATGCCCACACACACATACATGCATACATAAAATATATAAAACAAGAGAGAGATTTATTTTAAAGAATTGGTCCACGTGATTGTGGGGCCTTGCAAATCCAAAATCTTCAGGGCAGGCGAGCTGCTGGTTGAGAATTCCATCAAGAGCTGATGCTGCAGTTTTGAGTCTGGAGGGAGTCTGGAAACAGAATTTCTTTCTCCGGGGACATCACTCTTTTCTCTTAGGGCCTTCAACTGATTGGGTGAGTCTCACCCACCAATCTAAATGTTAATCACATTTTAAAAAATATCTTCACGACACCTTCTAGATTAGTATTTGACTAAACAACTGGGCATCATAGCCTAGCCAAGTAGGCACACAAAATTAACCATCACAGAAGACATTTTTGTTATTAAAGTGCCATTTGTCTCACGCATGGCGTTTACTACTTGGCTGTTTGGACTCGACCTTGTGCAGTGGGGCAGCAGTAGAACCTTTTACTGGACCTGATCAGATTTTTTTGAAGCTTATCGTCACTCTTGTGACTGAATGAGCACAACACATTCCACAGCTTTCCCTGTTTTTTCCATCCACAGTGGCTGCCACCTCTTTTTGATATCTGAGTAGCAAGCTTTATTTTTTCTCTAGAAAATACTTATGAAGTAAGATGTAAAAATGAAAATAATGCAATAAAGAAATTCAAGTATGTTTGGAGCATATAAAGTACAGATATAAGCTACTCTAAAGAGGAAAGCTATGCATAGGTAGTATATGGGCATTATCGAAATTACATTTTGTAGTTTTCAACTGCTTCATTAATTTGATAGGTAAAATGGCATATTATACTCTTTATTTGATGAATATACAGAAGTTTTTAACAGAGTTCAAGGAAAGCAGGAAACAAAACCAAATTGTCGAGGTCATCAAAAATAAGGAAAGGCTGAGAAACTATTACAGTCTAGGAACAAATATAATGTGGTATCATAGATGGGATCCTGGGGTAGAAAAAGGACATTAGGAAAAACTAATGACACCTGAATAGAGTATGGACTTTAATTAATAAGAATGTAGTAAGATCTGTTCACTGATGTGACAAATGTACCATAATAGTGGTAACAGTAGGGGAAAGTAAGTGTGGGGTATGTGCAAATTCTCTGTAATATTCTTGCAACACTTCTACAAATCTGAAATTATTCTGTAATAGATTTTTAAACAGTTTATTGACAAAGGCAAATTGTTGAGTTTTGTTTCCAGCTATGATAGGATAACAAAGACTAGGCATAACTTCAACCATAACAGTGAAAAACTTGATGAAAAAATATATGGAAAGCCATTTTTAGACATTCAAAAATAGGCAGCAGAGGACTGTGATCCCTGAGAGAAGGAAACTAGGTGAGGTAAACCTGTGAGTCCTCCACTTTTCTCCTGGAGGAAATTTCTCACCTTAGGTATGTGAAGAAGGAACCCAAACAGAATCCTATGGCCTCACTGAAATGAGGAGGTGACAACTGAAGTTTGGCGGGAGTGAGGCGGTAGCCTTTTTGTTTTTCTTCCCATGCAGATGAATGTATGTGGTCCACAGGCAAAACAGGGGAGACAGGTCTGTTTGGGGTTATTGTTACTGATTGCTCTTCTGCTCTCTCAACTAGTACCACAAGAAAAGCTCTCTAAAGATGCTCCCTCGAGTCCCTGTGAGTACCAGGTGGGGTTCATGGGGAAAAGGCCTGCACGAGTGCAGACTCTCTTCTGTCTGGCCTCCAAGGTCTTTACATTCAGTGCTTAATTCCCAAGGTTCAGCTGTATCTTCCTACTGGCCTATTTGAAGTCCAGTGACGGCTGCCTCATTTAAGCAAATGTTCAGGACCTGTTCTTCCCTCAGGCAACTTTCTTTATATTTATCATTATCTGGTTGTCCTGAGACCTCAGGTCTCTAGTGAGTTTGAAGATATCTTTAACTTGCAGTTTCTCTTGTTATAAGGATGGAGGCCACTCCCTTTACAGCCCTCTGCATCTCTGAGCTTCATTATTTTTTCTTATTGTGTTCATGAATTATCTTTTAAAAATATTACAGTAGTGGACTAAGTTGATATATTAATAGCATTAATATTATTTAGAGGACAAATAAACAAGAAAAAATGTAAAAAAGGAGGGTACTTTATAGAGTCTGGGAAGATAAATCAAGATAAAAATATAACTTCCAATATTATCTATAATTTTGAATGAATATAATTTCTACCAGTAACTTCAAAATACTTTGTTCCAATCCCTGTATTATGAATTATAGTAATTTATTACACTTTGGCTATTTATTAATGATAACCTTGTATTGCCAGTAAAGGTTAACTGATGTTGTTCCCTTTGAAATTGAAAAAGAAACTGAATGAGTCATGAGCATTAGAGATAAATTCCTCATCCATTTTAGCATCATTCCTCCCTCATAGGATCTTGTAAATTAGAGAGATTCTGGTCACCTTGAGAGACAATGTTGGATGCTTTCATTACTGTCCTAAGGCATTTTCTATTTTTATAGTTTGACCCAACGTTTGTCTGACTTTAAACTGGGACACCAGCCCTCTGACTGTCTTGCTCAGCATCCAAATTTCCCTTTCCTGTGTATCAAAGGACAGTTGTAAAATTAACCAACCACTGCCTACACATCAGCGTTGCACAAAGTAATCAAATACAAGGATAATAATCACTTTTCAATTACAGTCTGGTTTAATTTTCAGCAGTAGGAAATTGACAACAGATCAAAATATGATATACTACCTCTCCACCTCCTTGTGTGCTGTTTTTAAAATAAAATATAGAAACAGAAGCACCCAGAGTTTGTTGACATTCAGGTAGGAAAGTCTTAGTTTAAGAAGCCATGTTGCAGATTTCCTGCTGCAAGTTTATTGAACATATGGTTGTTGGTCAAGGCTTTGCCTGTAATATTGTTTCCTCATGGCATGTGTGTGTGACATAGGTGTGCTTTAGTTTTCTTTCAATCTTTGATCAAATGGAAAGTTCTTTTAAGGGAGATAAACATTAGGAGATTACAAACCAAACCTTAAAACATCAGCATTACTTGTAACTGGGGAAAAAATCCATCCACATTACTGAGTCTGTGCATTGTTTAGACTAGTTTTACATTTGTTTAGACAGTTCCTCAAACAGGTTGTGGTTCTGAACTCCCTTTGTTATAGGTTTGTACCTGAGCATCTTAAGATATTTATTATTTTGGCCCTTACATTTTCATGGTTATGTGAAAATTATTGTGAGAATTGGAATGAGGTTTTTCTCATTCTTAAATACTACATGAGTAGTTTTGTTATTGGACTAGTCATTTCTATACTATAGATTTTGTTTCAGTGGAGTTTAAATCATGTCTTATACACATAAACATCTTTAAATTTCTATCATTTTTAAGCAGTGAATCCTTTGATAATTTAACAAGCTGATTAAAAGCCATGCTTTTATATGTATGTAAAACTTAATTTAGTATATTATCTACTATCACATCTAACCTCTTATCAAATTGATGTTTGAAAATGCATTGAAAACTAAGCAAATATAAAAGTTAATTCTTATGGTATACATGATAACAAGGTAGTGAAATGAATGCAAGTTTAGTATCAGAAGGCTTGGGTTTAAGTATCAGTCCTACTTCTATAGCTATGTGAATTTGATGACTGCATCAAATTTTCAAGTTTTGTTTTGTTTTGTTTTGTTTTTTTCAAGAGCCTCAATTTTCTCATCTGTAAAATAACTAGAAACATTTCCCTACTACTTCATAGAATTTTTTAAATAATTACTTTAGTGTATATGAAAAAATTAATTTCAATCTTGTATTAATCATGTATGTTTTCATATTAATGATATTCATCTTGTATGTTTTCATTATTTAAATTTGAATCACTAGGTTGATACCTAGATATGATCCAGATTTTGTAACCCAAAGTGAAGTTTTACTTAGTTCTTCTGCCTGGAGAAAGGTGAAGACAGCAGGAGATATTTTTATTCTTAATAGAATGGCATTTGATTCTACTAGAGGTAATAACAATAAATAAGTCACATCAAAAATTGTAAGTGAGTGAAGAAAATGAAGGGTAAATTGAAAGTGAGTGAATCAGGTTGGATGGAAGCTACTTTAGATTATGTAGGAGGAAAGCTCTTGCTCGTGCAAAAGGTGTGATATTTGAGACTTGTTTTGTGTCCCAACATGTGCTCTTTCCTTGAGAATGTTCCCTGTGTCCTTGAGAAGAATATGTATTCTGCTGCATTTGGATGGAATGTTCTGTACCAGTGTATCAAATCCATCTAGTCTAATATTTTATTTAAGGCCTCTATTTCCTTATTGACTTTCTGTCTGGGTGATCTGTCCATTGATGTAAGAGGGGTGTTAAAATTCCCAGTTGTTATTGTACTACTGTCAACTTCTCTTTTTAGGTCTGTTAATAATTGCTTTATATAGTTTGGTGCTTCTGTGTTAGGTGGCGTGTATATTAGTAACTCTGTTAGGTGCGTATATATTAGTAACTATTAGACAATGACACATTGTCCCATTTATCATTATATACTATTCATCTTTGTCTCTTTCTACCTTTTTTGGTTTGAAGTCTATTTCATTTAATATGAGTATGGTTATACCCACTTTCTTTTGGCTGCCATTTGATTGGAGTATCATCTTCCACACTTTCACTTTGAGACTATGTTTATTTTTAGAGCTGAGGTGAATCTCCTAGAGGCAGCATATAGTTGGGTCATGTTTTTTAATCCATACCGCCACCCTATGCCTTTTAATTGTTTAATTCAGTCCATTTACATTTAGGGTGATTATTGATAAATAAAAAGTTAGTACTGCCATTTTATCTTATTTTTTTCTGGTTGCTCTGTATCTCCGTTTTTTTTTTTTCATTGTGTTTTTGTCTGCCACTTTGGTTGCTCTAGATTTATGCTTTGTGGTTATCATGAGGTTTATATAGAATGTGTTATACATAAAATAGTCCTTTTTCTGCTGATGACATCTTCACTTACCTATATGGGTTCCATCCTTTCCCTCTTCCTCTTTTATGTTTTTGTTGTATCAATCTATCCCTTTTTATGTTGTGAGTGATCAGTTGATTCTTGATAAAGGTGCCAAGGTATTTCAGTGGAGAAAAGATCATTTTTTCAAAAATTGGTGCTTAAATAACTGGATATATATATGAAAGGCAGAAAACCTCAAATATTATCTCACACTATACATAAATATGATCTTAACAAGTATCATAGATTTAACTGTATGAGCTAAAACATAATATTTTAGGTGAAAATACATTTAATATTAGATTAATGTTAGATTTAATAATAATATACTTCTTAAACAGGCTCCTAGATACATAAACAGAAATCAAAGTAAGAAAATGAGCTTCAGAAAGATAAATATATTTATTAGAGAAAGATATACTTAAGAAAAAGAAAAGTGAAAGCCAGAGGTTGGTAAAATATTTTCATGAAGAATGTGCTCCAACAAAGTGCTTATTTATAGAATATATAAATAATATCACAGTCAATAATAAGAAATAAAGCAATCCAAGTAAAATGTGCCAATGATTCCATACATCAGAAAGATGAAAATTTATACCACAAATGGATTCCATATGCACCCATTAAAGTGCCTGAAGTGAGAAAGACAACAATATCTAGTGTTGCAGACGATTAGAAGCAACCGGAATACATACATTGGTGGAGAGAATGCAAAATAGCGCATTCTTCTTAGAAAACAGTATAGCATTTTCTCATAAAATTAAATGTACATTTACCACATGACAAAGCAACTTCACTCCTAGATAATTACCAAAGGGAAATGGAAATAAATATGTGTGCACAGAAATACATGTTCGTAAGTGTTCATAGCAGCAGCTTCATTCAGAATTGTCAAAATCTGGAGTCAATCCACATGTGCATTCACCTGTGAATGGATAAACATTGTGTATATACATACCATTAAATACTGTTCAGGCATAACACAGCAGCATGAATCAACCTCTAAAACATGGTGAGTTAATGGAGTCAAGATGAAAGTATCTGTAATTCCACTTATAAGAAATTCTAGAAAAAGCATAACTGTGTGAAAGAAAGCAAATCAGTTGTTGTCTGGGGCTGTGGTTGTGGGGTGGGGACTGAATGCCAAGGAACACTGGGAAATATTTTAGGGTGAGGGAACTGTTCTATATTATGATCTTGTGATAGTTCCATTATTATATACAATTACCAAAATTTGTTACACTGCACTTTTGAAACTGTTGAAATTGACTGTATATAAATAATACATTAATAAACAAAACCACAAAAAATCCCTATAAAAATGTCCCCTCCTCATGGAGTTCTCCCCAACCATTCTGTTGAAATGTTTCCCTTATACCCTAGAAAGTTAAATGTTGTGGATGTCCATTTCTGAATTTAATCTCTGCTCTGCTATAGTGGTTTATGGTCTGTGTGCTTCCCTAATAATTCCTCTGTATTTTTATTTTACAATGATAGAAAAATAGAAACTAAAAATAAATAGATAGGCAAATTCTAGACAGTAAGGGGATTTAGGGAGCAGCCAGTATAAAACCTCTCATTTTAAAGAATAATTATTTAATTATTCTTATGTTTTCTCAGAAGTTTTTGTTTAGTTTTTGGTTAGAAGCGGGGCTTGGTGTTTTCCTTGTTTATTTGGAGAACAGCATTGCATTCTGAAGTACTTTTTTTCTAATACAGGAAGTCTCTTTAGAACATCTAATTATCATACAGCTGGAAAGCAGAAGATATTTTAAAAATATTTTTCCCCATAGGAAAATTATATTTAATCTTCTTATAAAGCAATAGATATTGGACTATCTATTACCATGATGCACACCTGAAAGCAAAGATAGCCTGGCTATAAAACATACCATTATCTATTCACCTGCAACTACAATGCAAAATTACAAAAACAATCTACATTCAGTGTAAGAGGATGTATCTGAATTGACTTTTGCTTAAGAAGTTGTAAATAATTGCCCTCTAACAATGAGAATAATTGAGATAATCTATAAATCTTTGCTTTTTAAAACCTATAAGAGAGCTGAGGATAAGTGCATTAGAAAAGTAAACAGGTGTACATGTGAGTGTTTGTGTGTGTATTGTATGACACAGATGAAAATAAGAACATAAAATAGATAGGTTAGGCAAAGTGAGCATAAAAACTATGATGAATTATATTAATATCACATAAAGTAAATTTTAAAACAGTATTATCAAAAATAAATATGAGTGTTTCTTAGTGATACATTAAAATGTTACACAGTTTAAGAAAACATGATTCATATGATGTCATTACCTTTTTATAGATACTCAAAACATGTGAATTAAAAATTGGCAAAAAATAGGAAAATCCAGAATCATATCTGGATATTTCATTACCTGATACTTCATAAAACAAGTAGACACAAACTCAGTAATAATGTAGAATCCTGAACAACACTACCCACCAACATATAGGGTGCTGTCCCCAAATGCAGAATACATATTTTTTATAATTACACTTGGAAATATTTACCAAAATCATCAAAAGACTGGACTGTGGAGAAGGCTCAATCTATACTAGAGAACTGAAAACCTAAAACATATGTTTTGTAGTGATGATGGTATTAAATTAGAAGTCATTTGCAATAAAGTATTGATAAATCCATAAATATGTGAAAATTTAAAAACATGTTTGTAACAAATCAGGACCAAAACTATGGGAGGATTCAAAATATTTTGAACTGAATGATAAAGGATAAGGGAAACGGAACATTTTTTTGTTGTAGGTTGAAGTTAAGCAGTGCTTAATGAAAATGTATAGTACTAATTACTAACTTTTCACATAAATGCCTTACATTAGAAAAGAAATAATAAGTTACCTACACTTTCCAAAATAAGAGGCTAGGAACATAACAGATAAAACCTAAAGAGAGTCCATCATGAAAAATAGGAGTGAAAATCAGTGACACAAAAAATGAAGACAGAATTCTTAAAAATCAAAAATCAATTTTTAAAAATAAAAATATTATTAGATTAATAATGTTAATAAGCCCATGGTAAGACTGTTTGTAATGATAAGACTGCTTATGATGGCAAGAGTAAAAACTACAATATCATTTATCAAAAGATCTATAGACATTAAAAAGAAGATAAAGAAATATTGTAAACACTAGGCCTATTACTGATACACCCACGCCTATTATAAATTTCAAACACAATTTGTTGGGTGAAAGAAGCCAGATTAAAAAAAAAGAAAAGAAAATGCATGCCGTTTGATTGTATTTATGTGAATTTGAAGATTAGGAAAAGTTAATCTGTGGTGATACTAATCAGAAAGTGGTCACCTTTGAGAGAGGAACTTATTGGAAATTGGCACAAAGTCATTTTCTGATGACAATGTGCTTTATCATCTTTTGGTTGGAAAATCTTTATGTTTATTCAAGTTTTAAAACTCAGTGGCTAGAACCCTAAGATCTTTGCATTTACCTTAAAAGGAAGGATATTTGTAGTCAATGTCACTTCACTTTCTACCATTATATGCCATGATTTATTAGTCTCATATTATTAATTTCCTCATGCTTAATTAATGTTTCTCAACATGTTTTGTTATTTTGTGTGTGTGTGTGTGTGTGTGTGTTTTCAATAGTGTTAATGTTGAAGGAAGAATGTTTCTAATATAATAGGTCCAAACTTGTGGTTGATTCTTGCTATGGTCTGATGTTTGTCTCCTCCCAAAATTCATGTGTTGAAATCCCAACCTTTAAAGGTGATGGTATTAGGAGATTGGGCCTTTAGGGAGTGTTTGAATCATCAGGGTGGAATGCTCATGAATGAGATTAGTGGCTTATAAAGATACTCTAGAGCCATCAGTGGTATTCCGTCATGGTGGCCCGAATGCCCCAAGACAACTCACTTTGCTTTACTCATTTGCCTTGACATGGTATCTGTTAGACAGTTAATAAGAATTTTCTAATAAAGATAGATGTTTGTTAAGAAAAGAATTTCTGTTAGATATCTAGGTATTAAAATTCATGCCTGCTTGGGCTTTTTACTCTTTATTTCTTAAAAGTACCTTCACTGCTACCATAATATTAGGTGGTTTCTATTAAATAAATTAGATTTAATTAATTGCATATGCACATAGACATCTACATCTCCAATTGGCCCATAGCTTTTTATTCAATAAGTACAGAGAAGAAGAAGAAGCATATCCAGCTTGGTTTTTAGCAGTTGCAAAGGTCCTGTTTTCCTATGTGAATGACAATGATTCCGCTGAACTGAGTGACTATTGTTCTCATTCTCCTCACAGCTGGCAGATGACATAGTAGAGACAGTCCTAATTACCTGATGGTCTATGAATAAATAAGGCAAAGATCAGTAGTTTGGTGATTTAATCACTGAATAAAATTAGTGTGGGACTCATTCCTTTCCTTTTATATATAAACTACCATAAAAAGGCTCTTTCAACTGATTTTTGCATTATTACTACTATTTAGAAATTGTAAGTAATATTATCTCATACAGCTTTCCCCCAATAGCAATACTGTTTAACACGCTCTCTGCTGGAAATGCTATTGAGAAGCTGTTTAAATTACTGAGGCATTAAAAAAATCAACTTAATTGAGGTATAATGCACCACTAGGAAGTATACATTTTGATGAGTTTTGACAGATTTATACACCCGTGGAAGAACCACAGAATAAAGAAGTGGAACATATCTACTGCCCGTCTCAGTCCGTTCCACCCTCCCCACTCCCACTCCCAGCCCTGGCAACCATTGATGGGCTTTCTGTTCCTATAGATCCTGTCTCTATAGATTATTTTCATTTTTTTTCATCCTGTTTTTGCTCACGTTCTTCCAGTGATAAAGAAATCAACCAAAGTTATATCCAACATCCAAACTGACTAAACTACTGATTTTTTTCTTTTTATTAGAAATTACTGAAAACTTAACTCCCCCCCCCACACTGTTCATTTGGCTGTTTCATATGGTCTTATTAAAATGAACTGATAAATATTCAGTTGCAGCTTGGTTTCACTACATAGTCCATGTAAGTACGTATTGAGTGCATGCCATGTTTTAGGCACTCTGCCAGATGCTGATGTACAAAGTTAGGAAAGATACAATATCCGATGTTAAAGGACATAAACCATAGCTGGCAGTTATAATTTTGAGTGATGAATGAGTACTGGGGCTTGTGGAAATGCATGTAGAAACAGGCAGTACAGTCTTGTGGCTCACAGAAAAATTTTTGAAGAAGGTGACATCTTTTCTGAGACCTGGAGAAATTAAAAGAATTTGCAGGTGAAAATGCCAGGAAAATAAGTTAAGTCATAATACAGAACTGAGCAACAGCCAAGAGCCAACATTCAGTTGAAGCCCAAAGGTAAGGGAAAGAGTAGAGGTCTTGAAATTTGCCTTAAGAGACTTGCACGGAGGGCCACAGAAAGCCACAGAGAGCATTTAAGGGGTGATGACATCATCATATTTTGTCAAGGTTATTCTGGCTACTATGAGGAAAATTGATCATAGTATCCAAGATTTCAGAGATGATGTTAATATAAAAAATGCTGTTGGTTTGGAGAGAAGCAGATATATTTGAATATATTCAAGAGCTAAAATCAGCAGTAATTGGAGGTTGATTAAATGTGTGTGGAAGAGAAAGCAGTGTTTCTGAATTTGATAAGAGACTAAATCATTTATTGAGGTTTAGGAAACCCAATAGATGTATCCACTTTGAGATGCCTATGAAATTTTTCTAATGAGTGAAAAGGACATTTATACATCCTTACCCAAATCCATCCATTGTTATCAATTTGTCATTTTCTTTCTCTCTTTCTACACACACACACACACACACACACACACACACACACAGACAGACACATATACACAAACACTCATGTTTAAAAGTAAGTTAAAGATATCATGACACTTCAGCCCTAAATACTTCAGCATGCATCCTCTAAAAACAGATTTTACTACAGAACCATAATTAACACAGTATTCAAGAGATGTAACATTGGTACTTTACTGTTACCTAATATGCTACAGTCCATATAAAAATCACCCGATTGTTCCAAAGATGTCTTTTAAACATAGCCATTAAATTGCTCCCCTACCTACACACACGCAGGCCTCTTATCAAGTTAGTATGGTAAAAGGTTTACTTCTGTGTAGTAATAATTGTACTTTTCAGATTCCTGTGAGTCCAAGATTTTCTTCAGAAAAAGATTTACTTCACTTTTAGAGGGTAAGGGTGAGAGTCACATAATCTGGAGGTGATAAAAATAGAGTGAATAGAACCCCAAGAATCCTCATAAAATATTAAAAATGTTGTCGTCTGTACAGTGTGTCACAGTTTTTCTTTTACTTATACTGTTTTCCCAGATATTAGCAATCTGTCTTCATATCTGACATTTGGGATGGCTATAACTCTTCACGATTTTCTGTCTTGAGCAAAATTCTTTCAGCTTTAAGAATTGATTCTCAAACTAGAGTTTTTCAATCTTCTTTTTGTTTTTGCTTTGTTTAAGCATCCAAGCTGTGTAGTATTTCATGGGGTTATCATACACACACTCACACATGCACACACATTAGGGTTTAAGAGTTGGAAGGAAATTCCCTGAATCAAACACAAAATTTGAAAAATCAAAATCTTGTATAAGAATTACAACTTTTGAATGATATAGTGCTTATTACTTTGCTTACCAATTGCTTACTATGAATGGATGAACATTAGCAGTAAATTGATGGAATCCAGCTTTCAATAAACTTACTCAAACTGAAAGTTTCCACTGGGGTAGATTGAAGTGTGACACTGGTGTAGAAGATCCGTTCTTACACCAGAAATTGACAGTATGGCTTGCTCATGTTTTGGAGATTTCTCCACTTGTTAAATTAGGATGTTGGAATGAAAAATTTCTAAGGCTCCTTCCTATAATAATAGTATTGTAGAATTTTATAAAAACTTGAAGGCAAGATACATTTTGTGCTGCTATGTCTTAATTTGTTTCTTCCTTACGGGTTCAACAAACACGAGTGAATTCTTAGAGTCATGACACTGCAAAGCTGGAAAGACCTTTGTGGTGCTTAAGTCAATTTCCTGAATCAGATTTGAACATGTGTGTTCATATTCCATTTTTCAAAAGCTTCAAATCTCTCACTGTGACAATTCCACTGCTTCTGATCTTGCTTATGTAGCTTTTTCTCATCATAGTAATTGACCAGGTGAAAAATAAATGGAAATGGCTTCCAGCAACATGGACAACTGACGTGATCAAAAATTTCTTGCATGAAATATACTGAATTACTGGGTAAAACAGAATGACCATTTAAAAAATCCAAGTTGAGCTCAAGAGAAAATAAGCAAATTCTACATGCTAGATTGAAGACAGAACTAAAAGCAGGAAAGGAAGACTCATGATTTAACTAAGAAGTGACCTGGATAATGGAATAAAATTGGAATTACTCTACCAGCAGGGGGACTGTGTTTTAAATAAGGAAATATGTATGCAGTCTTACCCCTTCAGAGATGGAACTAAAACCGCTACATAAAGAAATATCCTCACTAAAAGAAAATGACTAAAGAAACTTCAGTCAGCACACTGAAGGAGTTAAGAAGCAAATAGTTTCCCCAAAAGTCTGAGAAGAGAGGTTTGGAGACCAAATATAAGAGCAGGGATCCAATAAGATAAAACTTTAACCTAAAGCCGCAGGAAGGTGGAGGGGGAATCCAAATGTCCAAATCTGTATTTTGTCATCCAAGATGTGTAGTAATCCATGACTATAAATTAATGGTAAAATAAAAACAGTATCATTGTAAGCCCTGGACACCCGTAGAAGTAAATTTAAACCACTCTGTCCACAAAGCAGGTCACACAGAAGTCAGTCAAACAAGCCCAAAGTAAGCTTTGGCTGAAGAAGAACTCACATTTAAAACTTTGCAATCAAAGAGTTAATACCTCTCACTAAGGAGGAGTCAATAGAAGCAACAAATAGAAGAATTGGCCCTGCTCAAATTGACATAATAAAACAATTTATAAGAAATTATAAGTGTGTATGAAATAATGAAAAGTAGAATATAATTATAGTGGAAGTTGTAGTAAAACCAAAGATGATATAGTGAAACAAATAGTAATCATAGGAACAAAAAGAGCAAACTCTAATAAGAACTGCATAAATCTTACAGAAAAATGTATCTACATCTATATTTATATCTGTATCTATATAGCCACATTTCCATATCCATAGCTAGATATCTTTGGTATTAAATAAGTGTACAGATGAACAGTGGTGCATAAGATTAAACGTAGCTAAAAAGAGATAGCTTAAAGTTAAAGTTTAATGTGAATCTGAGGAAAGTATGTAAAATAGATAAAGAGAGGGAAAATGTGAACCAGCAGTTAATGACCAAATTATCTCTAATAAGAATGCAGAAGATAAGACCAGAGAGAAAGGGGAAGAGGTAATGATATTCACAGAGATAAGAGAGGCAGTTTTTCAGAATTAAAAAGAAAACAGGTATCTTTAGATTTAAGAAGCATAATAATTGTTTGTCAAGATTAGCAAACATGATTTCATCCCTCCAAATATCAGAGTGAGTACCAAAAAAGTAAGAGATAAATTTTAAAATCAACCAGAGAGAAAAGGAAGGTTATCTACACAGGAACAAATTCTTAACAACGGACTTCCTAATCAGTAAAATACGAAGGACAGATGATCTAATACGTGTCAGATGCTGAGGGAAGAGTACTTATCAATCTAGAATATGCTGCTCATTATTGGTCAAGATGAGGATAAAATAAAGACAGTCTAATGCACAGAAACGAAATCACTACTTAGAGATCTCTACTGAAGAATTTGTTTTAGATATATTAATTTAAAAACTGAACACAGGCAAAAAGAAATAGGTAATGCAATGGTAAACAAATATCTTGATAAAACTAAATAATAAGTAATAATGTGGGATTTTAAAACATTAGAATTGAAATACTGTATTGCAACAGTATGGGAAATGAATGTAATCTAAGTTAAAAATTTAAGCTCCTTGTAATTTTCTGGAGTAGATGAGGGGAATGGCTGTAAGTAGGCAAAACTTACCTAAAAACATGCTCTGATTCTCAGATACAGTAACCCAAAACACCATATTAATATTGCTTAAAAATGCATATTTAATATATGACTGTCTTTTGTTTTAAAAAAGAAAAAGAACTGACAATTTTCAATCTATTAATTGGGCAAAATTAAAATAAAAGAATGTGTGTGGAGAGAGCAACAAAAAGCTTAAAAAATCCAATGGAAAATCTGAAAAAAGAAAAAAAGAAATGAGATAAATAAGGAAAATAGAAACTGAACAAGATTGTGGACACTAATTCAGAGATAATTAGCAATCAATTTATTTACACAGATTTAAATCATATATTGAAAATATTTTAAAATTAGATTTGAGAGAGAAGAGAGAAAGAGAGAGAGCCCTAATACATGTCACAGACAAGCAGGTAATAGATATTCTGAGTTAATAGTAGTAAAAACAACCAAAACAGCAATGACAACCAAACAAAGCTGTCACAGTAATGTTAGTAGCAGATGAACTGATGGTAATTGGATATTAGGATCATTACTCAATTCTAAAATAAGTAATATATGAGAAACATAAAATGTTCTTGCTCTTTATGCACCTGATATTTCAAATAAAAGTTTACCCAATACAAAGACTAATACAGAAACCTTTTAGAAGATTATAACACAGTAATTCAGGATTTGATAGAAAAGGTTGCAGACTTTGGTGTGGATGTAAAAAAATTTGAGTACGAAGAAAATAGTTCTAATTGAATAGAGCCTGCAACATATCTTTCAAGTACTCATTCTTTTGAAGCACATCTTGAAAATCCTTTTCAAGGATTATTTCTAAAAAATTGAACACTTATTATTCATATGATCTAGCAATTCCAATTCTGGGTATGTATCTAGAAACAATGAAAGCACTAATTCAGAAAAATACATGAACTCCATTGTTCATAGCAGCAGTATTTACAATAGCCAAGATACAGAAGCAGCACAAGTGTCCATCAACAGATGAATGGACAAAAAGATGTGGTATAAATATACCATATATATTTCCTTTAATGGACTATTACTCGGCTATAAAAAAGAATGAAATGCTGCCTTTTACAACAAAGTGGATGGACCGAGAGAATAGTATGCTTATGAAATAAGTCAGACAGAGAAATACAAATACTGTATGATGTCACTTATATGTGGGATCTAAAAAATAATACAAATGTGTATAGTAAAACAGACTCACAGATAAGGAAAATAAATTAGTGGTTACCAGTGGAAAGAGGGAAGGAGGAAAGGACAAATTAGTATTATGGGATTAAGAGATACAAGGTTCTATGTATAAAATAGATTGGCAACAAGGATATATTGTATAGCACAGCAAAATGTAACCATTATCTTATAATAACTTTTAGTGGAGTATAATCTCTAAAGATACTGAATCACTATACTGTACAACTAAAACTAATACAATATTGTAAATCAGCTATACATCAATTAAAAAAAGTTGATCACTTACTAGGTTAGAATGGCATCTTAAAAATGCCAAAAGATTGATTTTTAACTTGAAGAAAATTAGCATAATACTTACAGATGTTTAGAAGTAATAGAAGCAATAATAATAGTAGTAACTACACTTGAAATTCATGGAGATTAAAATAAATGATCTAGATTTATCAGTATCTTTGAATCTGAATGACAAATTGTTTGGTAAATGATGTATAAAAATAATGTTTATGTATCTTTAAAACTACACAAAATGACACATAATTTAAGAAGTAAATGGATAGGAAAGATATATGCCAATTTTAAAGTATTGCTTACCTCTGTGTAAGATAGTACTGGGTGCTGTATTATTATCTGTAACATTGTTAAAGAAAAAAAAAGCTTAAAAAGATCCATCAAAAAAACCTAAAAAATACCAACATTTGCTAGGTCTACATAATAGTATATATGGATGTGTGCTACATTATTCTAATTTTGTAATATTTTATACTACAAATTTCATTAAATATGTGAATTCCAAAGAGTACTCACATAAGGGAAAAATACTGTAATTATCATCATCCATTTTATGGTTAAAGGGATAGAACAATGCAGAATAGTTAAATAATTTCATGTGAGGTCACATAGCAGGAATATAACATCGCTATTAAGTAGCACAGCTAGGGCTCAAATACAAAATGATGGATTTTAGATTTCAAGGTATTTTCACTAAACCTAATGTTCACTTATCCTGTTACCAATTTTTTACTTTTCTTTTATAAGTAATATTTTAGAATTAAGGATGTAGCAATAACATCTAAAAATAAGAATAGCTTTTAAACGCCTCGTTATGGGTCAGAAACTATTTCCCACACTTTACTGCTTTTTTCCCTTTAATTCCTTCATTTAATCTTCATAACAGTCCTATAAAATAGACACTATTAATATTGTCTCCACTTTATAAATGAGGAAACTTATTACCTGATACCTTACACATTGAGATTAAATTCCTATAGGAATTAATTTTTTTATATTCTAAGCTTCTCACTATGCCATGGACCATTGCTTTATTAACCCATTATCATTCATTATTAAAGAGTTAAGACATAACTGATTTAATTTTTTTTGTTAAAGTATAGTTGATTTACAAGGTTGTATTAGTTTCAGGCGTACAAAGTGATTCAGGTCTGTGTGTATATATATACTTTTTCAGATTCTTTTCCATTATAGTTTATTTTAAGGTAATGAATATAGTAACCTGTGCCATACAGGAAGTCCTTGTTTGTTATCTATTGTATATACAGTACTGTGTATCTGTTAATCCCAAACTCCTAATTTATCCCCCTCCACCTTTCCTCTTTGATAACCAGAAGTTTGTTCTCTATGTCAGTGAGTCTATTTCTATTTTGTAAATGAGTTCATCTGTATCATTTTTTTAGATTCCACATAAAAATGATATATGATACTTGTCTTTGACTTACTTCACTTAGTATGATAATCTCTGGGTCCATCCACATTTCTGCAAATGGCATTATTTCATTCTTATGGCTGAATAATATTCAGTTGTATACTTATGTATATGACATATACATATACCACCTCTTCTTTTTCTATTCATTTCTCGGTGGAAATTTAGGTTGCTTCCATGTCTTGGCTATTTTAAATAGTGCTGCTATGAACATTGGGGTGCATGTATCTTTATGAATTACAGTTTTCTCCAGATATATGCCCAGGAGTGGGATTGATGGATCATATTATGGTAACTCTATTTTTTAGTTTTTTAAGGAACCACCATACTGTTCTCCATAGTGGCTGCATCAGTTTACCTTCTGACCAATGGTGTAGGAGGGTTCTCTTTTCTCCACACCCTCTCCAGCATTTATTACTTGTAGACTTTTTGATGATGGTCTTTTTGACCGTTGTGAGGTGATATCTCATTGTAGTTTTGACTTGCATATTTCTAATAATTAGTGACATTGAACATATTTTCATGTGACTGTTGGCCATCTGTATGTCTTCTTTAGAGAAATATATACTTAGGTCTTCTGCCCACTTTTTGATTGGGTAAAAAATAAATGATTTAACAAAATATAACTGTGAATTTCACTCTTAATTTTAGTGGAATTTTAAAGAAGTATAGAACTTTAAAAGGTATAGAATTTTTTAATCACTATAATAGCTCTCTTTTTCATGAAAAAAAGAAAATTTGAAAATAAGTTACAAATCAATTAAGTTGATTAAAAAATCAATGGAGTTCCATTCAAAATTCAGTAAAATGCCTAAAAGATCAGGAGGGGGTTTAGGGGAGTAATGGGACTATTTCCATATCTTGAAGGTAAGGGTAGTTATGTGGTTGTGTATCTCTGTCAAAATTCATCTAGCTACACTTAAAATGAGTGCATTTTATTTTATGTAAATTATAACTCAATAAAGTTGATTATAAACATTCCACATAAGCTTACTACCCGTTAGATTTCCCTTAACATTTTAGTGAAGTTTCTCTCATTATTTTTACTGTATGAAGATTTCCATCTCCATCTTTAACTCTATCGTTTTTATCTCTATCTTCATCTCTATCTTGATTTCAATTTCTTTATCTGCCTCTCACTCTATACCTAATTATAAAAATACAGCTATACCATTTCTCTCATTTGAATTTTTCTTGAGGCAGTATTTCAAAACTAATTGAAGAAAATATTTCAGAAACATTTGTCAACTATATATGGCACAATTATATACTATCCTGAAATTGTTATTTAAATATTACTTATTAAATGTATCCTTCATTATTTGTTATTCTTAAAATTTTTGAATTATATTATTATAATGGCAGTTAATATTTTAATACACTTGCCTGTCATATATTGCTAATAATTTCCTTTAATACATTTATTTAAGATGTTAAAGTATTCAAACACTGTCAGTTTGGTGATACTTTAGTACACTCATACATTCAAAAATTACTGTGACCAGGTAGTAGGATACTAGGTACCCATTTTTTGACACCAATAGATGGTCTAATTTTATTTTTAAATTATTCAGTTAAGGTCAAATGTTTTAAATGTATCAGTAACATTAATTTGCATTTTACTAACACATATGAGGTTGAATTTTTTTATATTTCTCTAATTTTTATTTCTCTTATAAATTTGTTTATTTATTGGTTTCTGTTGTGCATTTTAAAAGTAAGACATTTACTCCTCTTTTATTGATTTTAGAAGCTCCTCACATATTAAATAATCTGATATTTTTGACTTATATTCTACAAATATTTTAACAGCTCATATAGTTCTTTTACCTAGTTTTTTCTTTTTAATAGAGTATGTTGTACTTTTGACTCTTTATTTCATATGCCATTTTTTGATACATGGTGGTATACAACATTAATTTCCAGTTAACCACTTATCCCAAAATTGTTTACTTACAAGCCATTCAAAATGAATTTCTAATTCTAGCTTTTATGAACTGAAAGTGCTATTCTGAAGACTAAATCAATCAATGCATGTACACATCCAAAACTCATGAATTTCTTTTCTCTCCTTTACAACACTTACCATTGCCTGAATTTATCTTATTTTCAAACTTTCATTATTTGCCTATTTCTAGTTATCTGTTGCTTTGTAACAAAAATTAGTAGCTTAAGCCACAACTTATTACTGTTGCTCACATTTCTGTGGTCAACTGGGCTCAAAGGTCTGTGCTTGCTGAAGGTTTCTCATCTAATGCAGTTATCTGAAGACTTCACTAGGGAATGTGTCCTGGATGGCTCACACACAGGACTGGAGAAGCTGGTTATCAGCTGAGAGCTCAGCCACATTCCATTCCTTGTTCATGCCACCATTTCCTTCCACTGATCATACAAGTCATCAAGACCAAAGTCAAAGGAAGTGGAATTATTTTCTGCCTCAATAACAAGAGTAGCAAAAGATGTGTGATCTTATTTAATTTGCCTGTCTTTTCCACCTCCTTGATGATAGAGCGTCTATCTTTTTAAATTGCTAATTCTCAACCACCTAGAACAATGTTTGGGATTCTCCAGATGTCTGTCTTATTATTGTTCCTGTTATATTCCATTAATCTACTCATTCTGTACCAGTACCACACATTTAAAACAACCCAATTCCACTTCCGGGTATATATCCGAAAAATTGAAATCAGGGTCTTAAAAAGATATCTACACCCTTATGTTCATTGCACCAATACTCTCAATAGCCAAGATATGGAAACAATGAAAAATACATTAACAGACAAATGGATAAAAATTGTGATATATACATATAATTGAATACTATTCAGCCTTAAAAAAGAAAGAAATCTTGTCATTTGTGACAACAAGGATGTACCTGGAAGAAGTTACACTAAGTAAAATAAGTCAGGCACAGAAGGATAAATACTGAATGATTTCCCTTATAAATGACTTCTAAAATGGTCAAACCTACAGAAGCAGAAAAGAGACTGATGGTTGCCAGAGATGGGGGCAGGGGAAAACGGGAAGCTGTTGTTCAATGGGTATAAAGTTATAGTTGGACAAAATGAACAGATTCTAGAAGTCAGTTGTACAGTATAGTGCCTATAGTTAACAGTATAGTGTTGTACACTTAAAATTTTGTTAAGAAGGTGTATCAAGAAAAAAAAAGCAAGCAAAAGGACACAAGGAATATTTTGGAAGTGATTAATATTTTTATCATTTTGATTGTGGTGATAGTATTACACGTATATACATCTGTTTAAACTCATCAGATTGTGTACATTAAATATGTGCAGTCTTTTTTTATCTATTATGCCTCAAAGCTGTAAAAATACTTTAGCTTTGTATTTTAGTACCTGACAGGGCTGTGCATATATGTTTTATTGAACTCCATGAACATAATACTAAAGGAAAATCTCTTTACCTCCAGTCTGTATCTTATTTTGTTGTTTGGAGGTGTTAGAGATGAGAAAAAGTTATATTTTCCAGTCTGGCAAGTTCTGGATTGTATATGGCATCAAAATTCTGCTTACTAATTTATTTTGAGCCCATCTCTTGCTTTTAGCTTTTATTTTTTTGCAGCTAAAAGAGCAAAACCCAAGTTGTCAACATTCTGTTTTCCCTGGAGTTCTTTTTGTGCAGTTCCAAAAATTCATTAGGTACATTTTCAATCTTCTAAGTAACCTTACGTGAGAGTTTTACCAAATATTTCATCACGACGAAACACATGTCTCCAATTTCTCATCCTCCTAAAACAGTTCCCTTGACATTTCCCCTGTCTCTTCTGTTTCCTTAGAGCCTGCTGCTTGTTGCAAAGGCAATGCCAGATAATTTCGGTTTTTCTAATGGCAGTACCCCTCTTCTGGTACCAATTTCTGAATCAGTTAACTGTTACTACAAACCCCCAAAGCTAAGAGTCATTACTTAGCTCATGAGTTTGTAGATAGGCTGCTGGGGGTGGGAATGGGAATGCCATTTCCGCTGGATCTGTTTCCTGAACCAGCAAACTAGCCAAACCACGTTCTTCTCATGGTGAAAGCAGGGATGTTGCATACATGTGTTTTTTTTTTTTTGGCCTTTGGTTAAGTTACTCTCATCAATACCCCAGTGGCCAAAGCACGTTATCGGGCTAAATACAAAGCCAAAGGGCAGGGAAATATATTCTACCTCTTTAGTGATAAGGTCTGCAAAAATCACATGGTACAAGAGATGTGAATATATAAATTGATAAAATCTAGGACAACTCGAACCCTTCCTGCTTCGCTGATGCAGGTTTATTTCTTTTCACACTTACGTGGAGGTATAGGCCTTTGGCATTTTGTCTGTGGACACATGCTTCCTGGAAGAACATAAAATGTACTGGGAAATAAATGAATACAGTGGTTTCAGAGTGTTATTCATTCTAAGATATTATTAGACACAAACTGCCTTGGTTCAGATCTCATTTTTCTCTGGTTCCTTAACTGACCACTTTTTAGCTGTTATTACAGATTTCTTATACTTTCTTAGTCTTCATTTTCTCTAAGTAAAATATACTTAGGATAGTACCTAGTACATGGGACTTTCATTAGGCTTAAATAAGTATGTAGAATGTGTAAAACGATGCTAATGTTGGGAAACTCACTCCGAGGAGATGATATTTCAGTTGATAGTTGAATGCTAAAACAAAATCAGTTAAGGGGATCCGTGCATGAACATTCCAGGCAGAAGATACAGTCGTTTAAAGGCCCAAAGGAAAAAGATCTTGACGGCATTGAGGAGTAGGAAGAAAGTCAACGTATTATTCATTCATTCAGGTTTCTTCAATGTGGCTAAAAATCAATGCTTCATTACTAGATTTACCATTTTATTTGTTTATTTTTAAATTTTGTGCTTTTTACTTAATTACTAGAAGACATGTTTATTTTGTTATCTTCACTTTCTTCACAACATAGAATTTTAAAACTTGAAATCATAGTTTCCTCAATGAATCACCTTTTTTCTCTGTTGTCAAAATTAAGACATTATCCTGCAGATACCCCAGACAAATAATTGTTGGAATTTCCTTTGATTTCTCAGCACTCTTATCTCATTTATCCATTTAGAGTCCAAGCTTTATAGATTTCTCTTGTTAGGTACTTGAAATACTGTTTTCCTCCTAGTGTCTTCTTCTACCACACTAGTCCAGCTCATCATCACTTCATTCATGATCTGTCTCCTAGTTCATTTTAGTCAATGTCTTAGCAGATATTAGGATACTACTTACAACAGTCTTGTCTTTATAGCAATTGTCACTCCCCCAAATGCTACCCCTACTGTTGCTTATTAGATGGTATTTCCACTGGTAAGAGAAGAGTGTTACAATGAAGAGTCCTCAGCTTGACAACGGGATCCTCAGTGTTTCCGTTGATAATTCTTTAAGCAAGTTGCTTAACATTTCTAAGGCTAAATGTCTTCAACGTTAAAACAGCATAGGAAGTGATATTTCCTTCATCCCATCCACTTTTCAAGCCATTTAGCCATGCAAACATACATACATTCAATAAATCTTTATTGCTCACTAAACAATATAGTTCCAGGGACTCAACTATAAACAAGGAATATAAAAATGAAAAAAAAAAGTATACTTCACTTACAAGGAGTGCAAATCTCACCTTTCATGTTTTTGTGATTATATTTCAAAGTAAATCGAAAAGAAGACAAATTAATGCAAATGTAGTAGTTCAATGAAAATTTATTGATGTTTGAAACCTAAATGTAATTGTAGAAAATCAGACTTCCTTAGATATACATTTAAAACTTTATTCTTTGTGCATCTAAAAACTGAGTAACTGAGTTTTTTTCTGATACGGCAATTTAAAATTTTCTACCTATTAGGGAAAAACAATAAAAATGTACTAATTATAGTTTCCCTAAATTTATTTCCATGGGATACTTCTGTAGGAAACATTGAAGAAAGAGTCATTTGGGGGTGCTTAATTTCTTGGCAGTGACTAAGAAAACTTTTGTTTCAAATAGTTAAGTCATTTTGGTCCTTGACAGTGCATACTTTAATTAAATTGATATCAATGAAGGTAATACAGCATAAAAACATTACAGTGGATTTAATGTTCACTACCTTCTATACTGTTTAGATTGGGATAATTAAACGTGGCATATTTATTAAAGAAAAAAATACATCAATTTAAGATTACTCTTTAATGAATTTATTTGGTAGTAAAATCTTTAGCATTAAATATTTAAAACAGCTTATGAATATATTTTATTCCCTCAAACGTACTAATGAATTTTTAATACTAAGCAAATGTTCAATTTTGTTTCTTTTTTCTCTGTGTGTATATGTATACTTTATTTTATTTAAAATTGATTTCAACAGAGTCTATTTATACCTCATAAGAAACCTTAAGGTGGACACATTTTTTTTCCCCTGTAGGTGAAATAGTAAATCCTGGCTTCACAGACTTTAAGACTAAATGAAAGGAGGATTTAAAAGAGGATCTAATATATTTATAGGCCAAAGACCAGGAAAGTCATGTCCTCAAATGTTATGCCTTCTTCAGTGGAAAGGTTTCTTGCTTTTAAGGATTAAGATGCTCATGTGAAATCGTCATTTCCCTTTGCTAGACACAAATTCATCCTCTCAAACAGAATTAGCTTAAAGTAAGAGTCTGTAGAGTATCTGGCCAAAATCTAAATGATATTTCACAATAAGATCATGAAATAATCTTGTTTGAACTACATAGAAGGCTCTTCCACACCATCACGCTCTGAGAGACCGTTCCAGCTATCACAGGCCTGCTTTTCATTAAGGTGGGCCTCTGTGAGTTTACTGATGATTTCTGTTTTTTCTCTTTTGGCCTCAGTACTTTAGACCCAGCAGAGTTTAATGCATGGTTTATGCTTTTATTATTTATAATTTGTGAATTGCTTTGAAAATTGCATATTCATTTTTCCTGTATATCATTCTCCTCTTCTTAGAAATTGTGTTTTGTTCCGTTAAGTACAGATACTGAAGACAAGAAACCTTCTAAGGATACTCATCCCAGGTAAATGATAAATTCATAAATCAAGGTCTAAACTTCTTTGTTCTGCTTTATGTTGTCCTTTGACATAGGAAGTTTGACTAAATCTCTGTAAATTCATCAAATGAAATAAAATTGAATCATTTGTCTTCAATTATTTTTGGAACTGAGTTGTTTTCTTTGAAGGGAATATATGTACTGTGTATTTTTCTCACTTTAATCATACTTACCTTGCAGGTTACAAGGCCTTTTGTATATATGGTCCATTCACTGGTGATTCCTGTGCAAAAGGTCACCTGTGAAAATCTGTAGCTAAATGATATCTAATTTTGCAGTTGGAAGACTATAAGGAATACAAAGAATATAAAGAACACTAGTAATAACAGCACTACAAGTAGTTTTTAGGTATGCTTTTTGCATTACTTAAGTTTCTATTAATTCATTATCTGCTTAATTCTGAAGAGGCTTAAGAATTAATTATGCTTTGTCTTGAGGTCCATAGTCATCATAACTGATTTGTTAAATGCTTACAATGATGTGAACACAAATAACGTTGAATGCTCTACGCTGGTTCACCTGCTTGTATTATATACTTACTTTCTCCATGTCCTCTCCTCCTGCTCTCTCTGGAATCCCCTTCAGTCATGCTGTCTTTCTCACAGTCTACCAGGGCTGCTGTTATCAGGGTCATTCATGGTCTTCATGCTGATAAATCCAGTGGTCAGTTCTCAGTGTTCATCTCACTTGATTTATAAGCTGCACTGACATGGTGATTGCTCCTTCCTCTCAGAGTAACTGTTCACTGGACTTTCAGAAGAAAATTCTCTTGGTTTCGCCTACTTAGTGGCCACACTGTGAATCTCTTTTGTAAGGTTTCCCTTTTCTTCTTGATTTTTTAATGGTGGACTACTGCAGAATTGAGCATGTCTTTGAAATTCTGCTCTTTCCTACCTGTGTTCTCTTTTGTTAAACTCATACAGTCTCAGGACATGAAATACCATTTGTTCTGAAAATTCCAAACATAACTTCAGATTTTTCACTGTAAACTATAGACAAATATACAGCTGCCTACTTACCCCTTTTGCATTTCAAGCAGATATCTCCTGATCTTAATTTGTCCTAACCTTTTCCCCAAATCGTGCTTTTCCCTCACTCTTCCCTTTTGGTGTTAATGGCAACTCCCTCTTTCCAGCTTTAAATGTTAGAAACCTTGGGGTCACCCCCTTCACGTCTGTCTTCTTCCTACATTCCAAAATACATTTCTTCAGGAAGTACTGATGGGTCATCAGCTATATCTAGAATCCAACTGCTTATGCTACCACTGCAGTCCAAGCTGTTATTATACCCTACCTATATGTCTCCAGTAGCTTCCAAAGTTGTCCACAGAAAGTCACTTCTCAACACAGTAGCCTCAAGAATCTTGTTTAACCAGGATAATGTCAATAATCTTCCAAAGGCACTCATTGCCTAAGGGTACAAGCCTATGGGTTTTTTTTCAGTGAAGAAATTGGTTTAATTTTTTAAAAAAAAATTTTTGTTTAAATGTACTTGATTCACAATGTTAGTTTCAGGTGTACAGCAAAGTGATTCAGTTATACATATACATAAATGTATTTTTTTTTATTTTAGATTCTTTTCCATTGTATGTTATTACAAGAAATCCAAGAGAGTTCCTTGTGCTCTACAGTAGGTCCTTGTTATTTATCTATTTTATATATAGTAATGTGTGTCTGTTAATCCTCAGCCCCTAATTTATCCCTCCCCATGGTTGCCCTTTGGTAACCATAGTTTGTTTTCAAGCCTATGTTTTCATACAAGCCAACAAGACCCTTACATGATACAGAGCATGTTAATGCTTTTGCTTCAGATTCTACTATTCTCTATTTTTTCACTCTTTTCTTGGTCTCTTAACTACCCCGTGGACCATACCACCTGAGGTCCAGCCTCAGAGTCACTGTGCTAACAGTTCCCGATGTCTGGAATGCTCCTCTCCAGATATCAACAGGTCTCACTCCCTCAGTTAATTCAAATTGTGAATAAACTCTTTTGTCTTGGTCTGTGCTGGCTGCTATAAAATAGTACTATATACTAGGTTGTTGATAAACCACAGACGTTAATTTCTCTCAATTCTAGATGCTGGAAGTCCAAAATTATGGTATCAATAAGGTTAGGCCTTGGTGAGGGCCATATTCTGGGCTGCAAACTACTCACCTTGCATTGTGTCCTCACTTGGTAGAAGGAGAGTGAGAGAGCTCTCTAGGGTGTCTTTCATAGGCGCTAATCCCATCCATGAGGGCTCCACCCTCGTGATCTCATCACCTTCCCAACTCCCACCTCCCAATACCATCACATCACATGATGTGGAGTGTTGGGGATTTCAACATATGAATTTTAGGGAAACACAAATGGAGACTGAACAGAGTAGCCTTGTTAGGATGCCACTGACATAATTCAGGCTAAAAATAAAGTTGACGTAAGCAAAGACAGTGGGATTGAAAAGAACGGATTGATTTTTAGATACTGTGCAATGCATCATACATCATTTTTTATTTTATTGCAGGGTGCAGAGAGGAGAGGGAAAATCAGATTAACCTTCATGAGAACTTGGCTAATGTTGGCTTTTGCTTGTAATGTGTAAGCTTTATGTCTATTACAGGGACTGGCCCATAGTTCAGTCTCCAATAAACATTTGATAAATAAGTGACCATATCTATTTTAACATACTCTGAGTTTTCATAAAATAAAACAGGTCTGGTTAAGCCATTAATCATATAAATAGGCTCTTGTATATCACCACATCTCTAAACAAGATCTCAGAACAGTAGGTACTTAACAGTCCTTGTGGATAATAAAAAAATCCTTTACTAATTTTCTCTTTAAATTTAGTATGATAAGCACTTTGGAGTCGTGATATTGAAGAACATCTTAATCTACTCCAGCACTGGGAATTATCACACCCATGTGGATGTTCTGTTGAAAGGACTGTAAATGTGACCCTGCCCATTATCTACCCTAATGATTCCGGAATTGATTACCCACTCTGTACATAGCGGATTCCTTCATCTGCTAGCCACAGGGACTTCTGCATGGGGTCGTTTCCCTGCTCTGTGATACAGGCAGGGATGCCAGGCTGAGCTCATGGCTGCTGCCTTAAAGCTTTGATGGAGGAGGAGATTGGCTACCCTGATGTTAGGGCATTTTCAGCACCTTCCGTTTTCCTTCCTTGCCCTGGTTTTAATTAGCATTGGTGATTTAAGGCTGACTACATTTTTCATCCAAGATTTTCTTTCAAGTCACTGATCAATAACTCATTAATGAAGCCAGAAAAAGAGACTGAAGCATTCTTAAATGTCCACTGCCACTCCCAAAAGCAAACAAATAAACAAGCCCGTTGCTGCACTGAGGAAATCATTCAGCTAGCTAAATCATGCAGCTGCTAGGAGGAAGGATAATTGATTTAGCAAGGAGGGTGCTAACATCCCTAAATGTTAAATTCAACACATACTATTTAAAAGATTGTTTTAAGATGGCTATTAATATTTGCACCATGATTTTCAATTTAACTTTCATGAAATGTTGTAGTCTTAATAATTCAGTTTTCAAGCTGTAGTTCATCTTAAGAGCCATTAATTCAACCTCCTTGATATAGAGTTCTTTACAAGACCATTACATTTTGAATATCCAAAGGAACAGAGCGGTGTGTCATGCACATCCTCAGTATTCAGGCATAGACTGGAGAAGGTCATTTGCACTCACTCGTGTGCCAGACATTTCAAAAATAAAGCGAAAACGGAGAGGCCTCTGTGCACAGTACAGGGCACTGACCACTAGGTGGCAGAAGCGCTCCTTCAGCGCCTCTGCCTCTTCTGGTGTGGGCTGTAATTAGGTCAGTGTAAGTTAAAGTAGGGCTGAGAAATGAATAAAGTAGATTTTCTCCTCTGGAACACACTGCAGTTTAATTTCACTTCTTTCTACATTGTGCGATGAAGGTGGATTTAACTTTTAAAGGCAAAGAGACAAACCTCTGCCAGGATAAATGAAAAGACTCAGGGAGGGCATCTGGCACAACACATGAAAGAAAGGAAATGCTTTCTGGCTGTTACCCTAATTTTGATATCCGTGTCTTCATCAGAAATCATTTGCAGAGGTAAAGTGCTACGTGTCTTACATAAGGAGGGGGATGACTTCTGAATCCTGAAGGGGCATGCTTGTTGGGTGCAGATGTTAAAAAATTTTCTCCCACGAGTAGCGTTAAATGAAATAAAACTCTTTTATCCTTGAAGCTGGTTTTCTCATTTTGCCAGCGGCCAGAATCATTTTAATCTGAAAGGAAGACTCCACACCCCAATACAGATTTCCCTTTCCTGCTGAATGAGTCATTAAGGAGGGAAGTGGTCCTGAAGGTGATCGTTGCAACAGGGTGTTCTATTGGATGCTGTGCATCAGGGGCTCTGGGGAGGACAGGAACCCTTCAAAAATGGGATCAGGCTGTGTGCTAAGCAGCCATGGTAGGTATCAGGCCACAACTGAGGAGCTGCATGGTCAGAGGGCATCAGGGGTCACTGTGTTCACTTAGGGAGCAACGGTGGAGGAAAGAAGGACAATCACAGGAAGGTCTCCTCTTTCCCAAATTGCTGGTCATGGCTTGGAATGAGCAAGTTAGTTCTTTTTTTTTTTTAAAGAAAATAAAAGCAAATAAGATATAAAACAGGCGTAAATAGTCATGTTTCCTGATTTTACATTCTCTAGAGGTTTAGAGCATCCAGCTAATTTAGGTTGTTGTTTTTTTTTTCTCCCTGAATTATTGGTCAGCTCACAGGCAGTGCCAGACTCAGAGAGGTAACTGAGGAAATAAGCTAAGTTCCTAGATGGGTGGCTCAGATACACTAAGATTCTTCTTCAGACAGTTCTTGGATTTTTATGAAGAATGTTTAGGATTGGACTTGAGAGTGTCCTCCGGCCCCCTCTTCAACATTGCCCAGTTGCTAATGTCTTTGTGTTTGTTACCCAAAGATTTGTTCAAACATACTGAAACTGGAAATCCACCTGGTTAGCAATTCCTACTGTTTGTGCAGGCTGTTTTCCATCTGTAGCCACAGATGATACGACTACACACTTTGTGTGCAATTCAGTGTTATTATGTTTGCCTATGGAATCATAGACAATCACATTAAAGCTATGTGCAAACATAGTACATGACTAAATTCTCCATTCTTAAGTTGATTTTCTGTGTATGTCTCAATACTGTAAGAAAGGAATGGGAGTGGAAGAGAGCAGATAAGAAGAAGGCAAAAAATAAAGAGCCTGAAAAAGAGACCCTTGAAATCTTGTTTCAAGGGCACAGGCACTGTCTCTGTATTGTAGTTTCTGCTTATACTAACAGTTTCATTTGCTGACAGACACTGGTCAGATATGGAACAGCTAAATACTGATGGAATAGAAACAGAAAAGACAGACAATGAATTTATAAAGACAGTGGGCTGATCCTTGATGTGTATCTCAGAAATCAGATAGGTACTTCATCTTGGTTTGGAATTTGGAGACAAATGTTGGAAAAAGATTCTGTTAATCAAAATTTGCTGAAAGGATACAGTGTAGCTAAGAAAGTAAACACACCTGCAAACACACAGATTGGGCTTTGGGGGGGTTGTTTGTTTATTTGGGGGGAGATAATTAGGTTTATTAATTTAAAAATTTTTTTTTGAAAATGGAGGCACTGGAATTGAACCTAGGACCTCATGCATGCTAAGCATGCACTTTACCACTGAGCTATACCCTCCCCCTGAGATTGGGTTTTAATTGAAACCTATTAGAAAACCTCATTTAGCAACTTTTAAAAATTTGGGCTTTTTTATGTTATAATTCCAAAATGAATTGTGGGAAGCAAATATTTGGTTCATATGTGAACTTTGTAAGAATATTCTAACTATACAATCTTTTTAAAGTATAAGCTGTAATCTCACCAAGCTTATAAATTAGAGATACTGGGAAGCAGTATAAACAGTTATCGGATATGGTATCGACTAAGATCAGATTCTTCCCTCAGAATAGTTCAAGTGGCCTGTTATTTAGATGCCTGGCAGGAGTCAGAATATGAGACAGTGACTTAGGACTGGAGAGCCACGACTAGGCTTCTACCTTCACCCTGCTGTTGTTCTCTCATGTCTGTCCTTGGGGATCTTTCCACGGACCCTTCAGTTATCTGTTGCGTTTAATTATTCATTTCCGTGTCCCTCAGTCTATGCAAAAGGAAATGAATAATAATTTTGTTTATTTTAAATTCTCAGCCCGAGAAGTGCCTAGCATGTAGTGGATATTTGATAAATATAGTTCGAACTGATGAGTAAACAGGTAGGTCTGACATACAAAGCTATCTAAGGTCTATATGTGGAACCAGAACTAAATCCCCAGTTTCCAATTTCTCTGTCCGAAAGGTGGCTGTTGTTTATTTTGATGTTGTTGATATTTTTGTTTTGTACTGAACACAAAACACTGCCTGGTGATTTTGTTTCATTTTGTCTTGTGCAGACATGTTTAATGTATGTGTGCCCAGTCCCTTTGGGGACGTATCATCTAGGTATCCAAGTACGGCCACTGCTGGTCACCATGTGCCTCTTTCACAGGGAGACAGTTAATTAGCTCATACAATAAATATCTGTAAGTCAGTTCACTTTGTCCGTAGTATAAAATATTCTCAAACTCCAACTTCCTTTTATTAACTAATCCCCTCAAATTTTTACAGTTAATTCTGCCATTAATTATATAAAGATTAACTTTAATTGGTATTCACTCTGCAGAAGTATGTTACTCAGTTTGAGAAATGCAGTATATCCTATCATTTCTTCTTATTTAAGCAAAAATTTTGAAAAAAGTAACTTAGGATCTCTATATAATCTTCATTATAACAATACAGTTGGATGTGTAGGTCAGTTGATTATAATAGGAAACTTCTGCTATTTACTGGTGGAAGAAATTATATTCATGATTGATTCAAATTACAAAATATTGTCTTCTGTAGAAAAACAATTATTGAATAATCTAAGTCTTTACTAGGCTATAGGGTATAAATATAAATACATATTTTTAAGCAAATTTTAATAACTAGGTTTATATTATTTTAGAGTGGCACATATATGCTTAATTACAATGAGGCTCATTAAAATTTTTCTTATTTCTCTTTTTATGCAAAGCTTTTGCAAATGTATTATATATACACTAAAGATAAGGATACAGTTTGATGACTTGTAACGCCGAGTACACCTGATGAATCAGCATCCAGTCAAGGAACAAAATCACCCCTTAATCTCCTTCATGCTCCTTTCCAGTTGTTATTTCCCATCCTAACGGTAATCACTACCCTGACTTCTAACTTCATAGATTATCTTTGTCTGGTTTTAAATTTTATATAATTGGAATCTTACAGTGTGTACTTTTAGGGGTCCACTTTCTTTCACTAGATATTTTATTTCTGGGATTCATCTGGGTGGTTGTGTGAAACCGTAGTTGTAGTAGTTGTAAATTATTCATTCTCACTGCTGTATAGTGTTCTGTTGCATAAATATAATACAAATTATCTATTCATTTTATATCAATAGTGATTTTTCCAGCTTGGGAATATTAAAGATAGTGCTGTATGAACATGCTTATATGTCCTTTGTGAAGCATATACATGCTTATATACAGAAATACTGGATAAAATATATACATTTCCATTTTTTGACATAGCCAAAAGAATTTAAAGTAGATACATGAGCACACAATTTTATTAGAGTTGCACAGGTATTAAAATTGATCTATGTCTTTGTCAACACTTGGTATTCTCTATCTTTTCAATTTTAACCATTCTGATTTTCCTTCTCTTTCCATAGAAATGGTAATCAAATCAAGAGATGTTTACAACCATACAGGTAGTAGAAGCAGTTAGTTGATTCAAAATAATTTATTTGTTTTATTTCAATTGGTTGGCCAGTTTTTTTTAACCTAACATTCTTTAGGATATCACTGTAACTACAAAAAGAAGAGTATAATTATGGATATTCTTTATTTTAGAAATCAGAGAAGACCTAAATTAAAAAGGCAGTGTTTGACCTTATGGCCTTCAGTATGTGAAAATCAAATTAAAGAGCAAATGAACAGTTCCCTTGCTATTAAAATAATCATAATTAAAAAAACCAAGTTGTAACACAAAGTCCAAAAAAATGTTCATTATGCCCCTACCACTTCTGTTAACTTAGGCCCCAAGAGTGAAATCAGTGTGAGGCATACTAAACTATTTCCCAACCATGTAACAAAAAAATTTTTGCCAAGATAGTCTGGGAAAACTAGAAATCCACCTGAAAATTATATCCTGCAGAATGTGTCAAATATGAATATCTCATTTATAGTAAATTAATGAACAGTTTTTCTTACATAAAATATCTTATTATTTCTTTCATAAAATCACTAAAAACCATCCAGATTCTATAATTATAATTGAAACTACTCCCTTTACTTTCTAGTGTGATCAATAAATTTTATTTGATGTATTTTCAATTATTATTACATAGCCAAAAATGTGACATTTATAAAGCTATTCAGCATGCCAACACAGTTCTCTTCAGTTAAAATTGGCAAAAGATATTACAGTAGTCATGAGTGATCTAAATCACAAGATATTGTTTCTTTTATAAGCACAGGCATTTGATTAATAAAGTTTTGATTACGGGAATATCAGGGCAGAAATTTTAATATACATGTTAAGAGAGCTTTTGGCAAGTTTTTATGGAAATAATTCCAAACCATTTCTCTCTAGTTGATTCATTGTATATTATAGGAATATAAAGTCCAATATTTAAATAATTAAATTTCAAATGTCTCATGTTCCATATTTTAATTAATATTTAGTCAGAATTTATTACATTTGACTAACCATGCAAAGTACTGTCTGTGTGAGGAATAATCTTCACTGAGGAAATACTATTAATTTTAAAAAGGATCAGTACTGTACCTAAAACAATTGTCTTTTTATTTATTATGTCAGTTTCTACTGCTCTGATAAACATTGTGAATCATTCCATCACTTTCTATAAATCATTTAAAATATTTGGATTTGTCATTACTTTTTATACATAGTTATTTTATATATTTTGAAAATTGGAAATTACAGTGAGGATTTATGGAAACACAGTGAATACTTAGAACACTGTCCTACAAAGCTATGAGGACAAGTCTTTTGGTTCTTGAGGGGTATTTTTTTGGCAAAGATTTTAGGGAAGTTGTAAATAACAGGAGGTATTTATTAACCTTTGCAGATTCAATCAAAGAACAAAAGCTAAGTGCTGAGTGTGGGAAGCAGGGATCTTGCTTGGTCCTTTCAGCTGAATCTAAACCCATAAAATCACTGTCAATATCTCTGCCTTCCAAAGAGTAGATTTGTAATATAAAATATTTTTTCAGAAAAATGACTGATTTATTTGATAGCTTCAGAACAAACGAGGAGAATTTCAATAATTCTCTCATGTTTCTCCCCCTGGTGTTTTCTCTGACAACATGTTCAACATCAGGAAGACCGAACTTCTCATTGCTCACCGAGTTAGCACTTGGTGGAAACTATGTGTAATTAAAAGAACGTAAGCTTTTTTTTAATGGAGTGAAAATGATCTTTTTCCCTAGAAATTTTTATAATACAAACGATTATCAGAATGAGTGTGTGTGTGTGTTTGTAAAAGGAAGGTGAAACAGCAGGAGGCAAAGAGCCTAAAGAAAACAATCTGTTCTCAAAGAAAAATGTCAAAGACTTGGGAATTATCAACCATTTTATCCAAACAGCAGAAGTACATCTATGTTTTTTACTATCTGTCGCCTTTCATGTATGTCTTCTTTACCATTTTTATAAATAAGATATTACAGTTTGAAATGACTGTTGAAGGAACACATTATTGACCATTGAAATTTCAGGAATTTGGTTCTCTTATTTCAGTGAAGTGTGGTCACTCTAACAAATGTCTCCTCTGTAGGTTTCAGTGTTCCTTCGAGATTAGAAAAACCTTTGGCAGACAAACATCAAATGAAATCTGATACCCAGGCAGTCAGAGTCCTGTCTGACCTTCATTTCCACAGTCATGATAATTATTAAACAATTAGGCCATTGTTTTACAACAAAGCATTTTCTTAAAAATGCAAGTGTATTGCATCCCTGTATTGGTCAAACTTTGAACTATTTATCAGTGATGTTTTGACTTTCATATTTTTGAGCAATTTTGGTCATAATCTGGTCAACCACAATTCTCTCTCTCTCTCTGGCTCTCTCTTCCTGTCCCTCTCCAATGGTACATTACTACTATTAAAGCTATCTGTCATAGAAGAAACAGAATCACCATATCAAAATTCTCAAAAGTTCTTCTAGATGGACTAAAAACACAAGCTCAAGAGGTCAGTTCAGATAATTCAGTCAATGTTTTACTCTCTCATATGTCTTGTTATAAACTCTGAAACAGGGTATTTTCACTGGTTTTTATGTTCTGAGGTGTTAGAAACTAGAAATAACACAATGAAATGACATAGTACTATGGAGAACCAATTATATTAGAAAAATAGGAAAATTATTGTAAATTTAGATTGCAACAGATATTAATATAGTATTGAAATAATAAAATTTGCTATACTTCTCACTTGGAGTGACTCATTTCTAACTAAATTTTCATGATTCTAGTAATATGTTCACTCTATTTTATAGATTGGGGAAATTTAAGTATAAGATTCAGAACCACTAACTTAGATAAACAATTTGATTTGATATTAAAATACTGAGGATTAAAGAAATGCAAATCCAAGAGACAGTTTTTGATATATTCTTTCATGCATGTGTACTTGCATTAGTGTATAAGTTTCATCCATCAACTTTTTTTTTCCTGCTTTTAAAATTTAAATTTAGAAATATGCAGATAAGCATTGCTTTAGAAGGATATATGTAATGAAGTCAAGGTTCACTCATTTATTTATTAAAAATAAGAAAGGTAGTATTTAAAAAATTAAAGAAATTTCATTTAGAAAAAGCAAGATTTTGTAGTGGATAGAGAAAGCCCTCTGAGATTAGAACACATAGAAATCTTTAAAACTCAGTTACTTTTTGGGTTCTAAGAACAATAGAAAAGATCAATGAAAGTAAGAGTTGATAAACCTTTAGCCAAATCAAGAAAAAAAGTGAGAGAGCCCAAATAAAATCATAAATGGAAAAGAAGTTACAAATGACACCACACAAATACAAAGGATTGTAAGAGATTACTGGGAATAATTATTCACCAATAAAATGGACAAACTAGAAGAAATGGAACAATTCCCAGGAATAGGACCAGGCAGCTTCAAAAGTGAATTCTACCAAACATTTAAAGAAGAGTTAACAACTATCCTTCTCAAACTATTCCAAAAAATTGCAGAGGAAAGGACACTTCTGAACTTACTGTACCAGGTCAGCATCCCCTTGATTTCAAAACTAGATAAAGATACCACACACACAAAAAAGAAAACCAAATGCCAATATCATTGATGAAGATATGTGCAAAAATCCACAACAAAAATTAGCAAACCAAATCCAGCAATGCATTAAGGGAATCATACATCATAACCAAGTGGAAGTTATCCCAGGGATGTAGGAACAGTTCAATATTTGCACGTCAAACAATGTGAGGCACTGTATCAGCCAATTAAAGAATAAAAATCATGTGATCCTCTCAGTAAATGCCAAAAAAGATTTTAAAAAAAATTCAACATCAATTTATGATCAAAAACTCTCAACCAAGTGGGTACAGAGGGAACACACCTCACCATAATAAAGGCCGGATAGGACCAGCCCACCACTAACTTCATACTCAGTGGTAAAAAGCTGAAAGCCAAGTGTCCCTCTTAGGTCAGGAACGGGACAAGTTTGCTCACTCTCACCACCTCAGCTGTTAGATACATACACCACTCTGGGCAATACCCAGGCAAACGATTAGAGGTTCTTCTGCAGGAGACGGTAAAATAGTCAGCCAATAGGCAGATTTACCGTTCAGGGTACTGTGGTAATAACAAAATGGTTAAGGGACTTTACCCATTGAATCGTGAGACGCTCAGATGTTTTAATCCACAGTGTCTCAGAAATTTGTCAATTTAGCTTAACATGTTACCACATCTAATCAGGATAAGTCTTCTTTGGGAAACCTAAACACACCAAGAGCTAAAACCTGTAGACACTGAAGTCAGGGAATCCCCAGTGAAATGGCTTATCCAGATCGTACTCCCATGATATTCACATATTCACATTTAAAAATTCCCATTTTTCACATAGAGCTTCCGATAACTTTTGTTTAGACTTTTTATGGATATTGTTAAATAAAACATATATAGCTATACATAGGCAGGGAATATTATACTTAATGGAAAGTAGGTAAACAATAATTATTCTTTTAGAAAATGTTTAAACATCATTTGCTTATAATATTTATTTTTATTAATATCCTGGTGTTAGTATGCCTAAAGAAAATGAAGGAGGAAAAAGAGGGAAAGACAGAGAACAGGGAAAATAAAACAATAGCAACCTTTTTCAGACAGCGTGATAGAAATATCTTATTATTTGTGCATGGCAAGAGTAGATGTTAAAATCATCTTAGGTTTTGCTTGAGTCAGTATCTTTTAAAAGTCACACACCTGATAAAATGTGGCATCTCAGAGTCAGGATTATACAGAGTGAAAGTTTTTTCAAAGCAGTAATTTACAACTTTTGGATAAACTTTTTTTTTTTTTCCAAATACAGGTTTAGGTATGTTTTTAAATACATGAAATGCTGTGGTGGAAATAAAAAGGTCTAATAAAAGAAGAAGGAAACACATTTGATAACTCTTTCCATTACCATTAAACTTGTGATATAAAACATTTTTTTCTAACTAGTAAAAGAGTTTAACATAAGCAACATTTCGGTAATTTAGCAAGACATTAATTTTTAAAATGATTATGATTTTTATTTTAAAAATAACCTTATTTTTAAATTTTCTTTTACATCAATTTATCAGAACTGAGAGATGACTTGTAAGGAATCGTGCTTATGAGACCAGAGAATATATGGTTTATACTAGAAAATTGTAGAAATAGGTTTTCTTCTGTCTGAACAACCTTCTAGGCACGTTAGGATATATTAATCAGAAAAAAATACAGTGATTATGGATGACAACTTTCATCTGAACTTGTTCTTACCATGACCATGTAACTTTCTAATTTTGATGAATTGTATGTTAAGCTTGAGTGAAGAGTTTCAATTTCAGTATACTGAGAAGCAGCATGGATTGCTACATAAATGTAACCCTGGGTAAATAACTTACTGATTATTACTTCCCAATTTCTCTGACATGAAAGTTGTTACTGTAATGGACAGCGTAAATTGATCGTTTGTTTTTGTTTTTGTTTTTGTTTTTGTTTTTGTTTTTGTTTTTGTTTTTGTTTTTGTTTTAGTAGTAAGAAATATACCTCGATACCTACTACACCTAGGGGCTATAAAATGGAAACCAATACTTATTTAATACAAAACGCTTTATAAAATTCTTCTTACACATATCTTCTAGTTAGCTACTTTCTGAAAAGTCTTTTTTCCCTTCAATGGTCCTGGTCTCTTAAGAAGAAAATTTTGGTATTATTGATATTATTTAGAAAAGAGGGCACTTTGAGTGTTTAGATATCAGAGTGGAGTTACGACCCAAAGAAATCTTGTAGGGTGATTTCACAACAACAAAATTGGACATAAATTTACAATAAATTATAGCAGAGTTATAGAAGAAAAGAGAAATGAAAGGTTTAAAAACAATCTTCACTAATTTCTATACAATAAGCAATTTAAAGGGACGACTAAACTAGAAGAAAATAAAAAGGGAGAGAAAGTTACCTGTTCATGGAACAGAGCCAACACCGATTCTTAGTATATAGATAACATGTTCTTCACTGTCTCCTTTTTTTTGCCATTTGCTTTCTAGGGATTCTATACATAGCTGTGATCAATGGCACCAAAGAGCAGAAGGTGAGCCTTATTGTGTGAATAAAAATGTTTCTTTTGGTTACGAGTATAGGAAAGAGTAAGATGTCAGTTCCCTCTGAGATGAGGAAGAATGCCAGTTGAATAATTTCATGGATTCCTTTTGTGTCCAAAAGGTTTCATATCATACTTTTTTGTGTCACTTGAGGGAAACTGAGACAGATTAAACTTTGTTGAAATCTCTTTTTGAATAGCTGTGTTAACTGTATGTTTGAAACTCCAGATTGGACCGTGATCTACATATATAACTGTAGACTTTTTAAGGCAAGAAAAATTCCTTCACTTATTTCAAAAGATCCCATTATAACCCCTATAAAAACAGTTCAAGCCCTGAAGCATGAAATTTGATTGCCAACTCATCTACTTTCATTGCTCCCTACACAGTATCATGATAATGCACCCTTGAATTTTAGTGAGAGATTTATTTCCACTACAGATTAAAAACCAGCCATTCCCTTCAGAAACACATTTGCCACTATCTTTTTAGATTAGAGAGAACTTTGTTACTAGAATTTAATGTTGCTGCATCTGGGTACAAGTTTGTTTATGCATTTGGAAACCAGGAATGCCACAATGATACTTTCTGGAAATGTGTAAAACTCCACAGAACACAGAGCTATTTGCAGAACTGCACAGCATCCAAAAGACACATATGCGTATCATATTTGTGCAACAAATACTGATCTTTTGTATTATGTCCACATTGATAATTCTACTGTGGCCCTAGTGATGGAAATCTAAGCCTGCAGATGCAAATTCAAATGTATATGATTTAAACTGGGACTAGCTTGCCTACCTGCTACCTTTTTCCTAGTATAAGAATAGAAGCCATTAGAGGGGAAGGTAGAGTTCAAGTGGTAGAGCGCATGCTCAGGATGCACAGGATCCTGGGTTCAATCCCCAGTACCTCCTCCAAATATAAATAAATAAACCCAGTTACCTCCCCCTCATAAAACAACAACAACAACAACAAAACCAAAACCAAACCAAAACAACAACAGAAGAATAGAAGCCATTGTTAATGGTGCACACACTCAATCAGCAACCCTGAATTTCTAACAAAAGAGATTTGTATTTATCCACAGGAAGAGATGGGAAGTTTTGAAGACTCCATATTTCTCTATTACTGATAATTAGTGAATGATTTGGCAGAAAGTTAAAAGACAAACATAAATCTTGAATTATTAGAGTGACTTTGTGTTGACTTGGTTGCACACCAAAGTGTTTATAAAAGTAAATTGTGATAGTAAATTAATATAGCATATTAATAGTGTATCTGCAGACAAGAAAAACAGAATTAAAGGAAATGTTGAACTTGGTATTCTGACTGTACACCCCTAACTGGATACAGAACTGCAAAGAAAACGCGACCTTTACTCAGTAAGTCTGCTATTGATTGTATTACACGTAAAATAGTTCCAAAGTTTTCTTTTTGTATTTATTGTAAGATTTAAGGAAATGAGTAAATATACTGATGCTCTTGAGAAACAGTGTTTTCACTGTGGGAGAAAGACAAATACATATATTAAAAAATGGTGGTGGTGGGGAAGCACTGTGCTGTTAGATTAGAATTTGAACTATCTGTTCCAGTTCTACCTTATAAAATTCAACACCTATTCACGATAAAAAAACTCTCAGAAAACCTAACATAGAAGGGAATGTCCTTAACTTGAAAAATGGCATCCAGGAAACACAGCAAATTCATTCTTTTTTTTTTCTTTTGGTATATATGTATTTTATTGAGTATAGCCAGTTTACAATTTTGTATCAATTTCTGGCGTACAGCACAATTCTTCAGTCATACATAAACATACGTATATTCATTTCCCTATTCTTTTTCACCATAAGTTACTACAAGATACTGAATGTAGTTCCCTGTGCTATACGGTATGAACTTGTTTATCTATTTTATATATATTAGTATCTGCAAATCTCAAACTCAAAATTTATCCCTTCCCACCCCCTTTCCCCTGGTAACCATACTTTTTTTTTTTCTATGTCTGTGAATCTGTTTCTGTTTTGTAAATAAGTTTGTTTACCCTTTTTTTTTTTTAAGATTCCATTAAGATTCCACATATAAGTGATATCATATGGTATTTTTCTTTCTCTTTCTGGCTTACTTCACTTAGAATGACAATCTCCAGGTCCATCCATGTTGTTACAAATGACATTATTTTATTATTTTTATGGCTGAGTAGTATTCTGTTGTATGAATATATCACAACTTCTTTATCCAGTCATCATTGATGGACATTTAGGTTGTTTCCATGTCTCGGCTATTTACAAATAGTGCTGCTGTAAACATTGGGGTGCATGTATCTTTTTGAATTAATGTTCCCTCTGGATGTATACCCAGGAGTGTGATTGTTGGATCATATAGTAAGTCTATTTTTAGTCTTTTGAGGAATCTCCCTACTGTTTTCCGTAAAAGCTGCACCAAACTACATTCCCACCAGCAGTGTAGGAGGGTTCCCTTTTCTCCACACCCTCTCCAGCATTTATCATTTGTGGACTTTTTAATGACGGCCATTCTGACTGGTGTGAGGTGATACCTCATTGTAGTTTTGATTTGCATTTCTCTGATAATTAGTGATATTGAGCATTTTTTCATGTGCCTATTGGCCATTTGTATATCTTTTTTGGAGAACTGCTTGTTTAGGTCTTCTGCCCATTTTTGGATGAGGTTTTTTTTGATATTAAGTTTTTTGAATTGTTTCTGTATTCTGGAAATTAAGTCCTTGTCAGTCTCATCTTTTGCAAATATTTTCTCCCATTCTGTAGGTTGTCTTTTTTGGGGACCTAATTAAAGTTATAAGCTTTCCACAGCAAAGGAAGCCATAAGCAAATTCATAATTAATTGTTAAAGACTGAATGTTTCCCAGGAACATCAGGAACAAGGCAGAGGAAGGGTCTTCATTAGCTTTAGGAGAGAAAGACACCTTTTTTTCTGAATTAGATTCACAACATATTCAGAGACTGAATACATTGATTGATATTGTTACCAAGTCCAAACTCCTTCTACTTGCCATACGACAGGCCAATAAATTGGGAGACAAGGTGTTGGGGCAAGGAATAAAGACTTTATTTGGAAAGTCAGCAGACTGAGAAGATGGGGAACCAATATCCTAGAGCACCATCTTACCCAAGTCAGAATTTAGGCTCCTTTTATAGAAAAGGGGAGGGGGTGTAGTTAGCTGTTGCAGACTTCTTGGTATCCGAATCCTTTGTTCTTGCAGCTGTCCTCGTAGGTTAGGTCAAGATGTTTCTGTAAACCTCCAATGAGACAAATGTTATTCTCTGTTTTGCAACTTTTTTTTTATCTCTGTATGAATGGAAACGTGTTACACCCTTAAAGGTCAGAACCTTAAGAATGGGCTATCCTGTATATTTCTGGCTATAGACAATGATCTTTTACAAAGGTGCAGAGCCAGCATGACTAAGCACAGAAAACAGAGCTCAGGGTTAGCGCTAAAGGAACAGATCTAATACGGAGTCAGATTTGTTCTTGCCTATTACAATATGGCATGCAACGGATTAGAACAGTGGAAGGGAGGCATTAATTATAAGGAAGTGTAATTCGAAATAAAATAATTTCTTTGTCACTCTTTAAAAATGGTCTCTGAGTGGTAGTTTTTAACACAGCTTCTCCAAAACCTATGCTAAAATTCCTATGAAGACAGACAAAAAATAAAAGGAAACTTAAGAGTAAAGAGACTTGTTTCTGGGAAGATGGAGGAGGTATCTTTTCCCTTTTACTCTCACTGTGCACAGATATGTTTTGTATAGGATAGATATGAAGACATCTATAAGACTTGAGAGGAAGAAAATAAATGACTTGATTATATGTGAGAATTAGTGTTTCTCAGGGGAAAACATTTATTACAATGTTACTGCATCACCAATAGGATGTCCAATAGGACATTGCTTTCAGTTAACTCTGTTGTATGTCTGGTTTAGCATTTAGTCTGCCATCTTCGAAGAATGACCTTTCTGCTACTGACACATACTAGCTGCAAAGCAGTTCAAATCTGACTCAAGGTCAGCACCCAACATTTGAAGTAGAATGATGAAGCATTTTTATAAATTGTTCTCCAGTTTTGAGTTACTTCACACTTTTGATTTAGAGATTGCATTAAATAGTATATTTTAATAGAAGTATCATCATTTTAAAATATGTGCATGTGTTTTTATTTTCCTATGCCTTCTGCTGTGCTATATAATACAAAAAAATTACAAGGCTCAATTCTATATTTAAACTTTCTGATCATTTTCAGAAAGTCTTGCTTGAGTATAGAGAAACAATTAGGGTTATACCAATCAATGGAAATGTAAGTATACTTTAAGAATTATAGTTCTTGATGGAAAGTTCAAGATAACTCTAACTTCAGCTAATCAGAACACTTAAAAATATTGAGAAATAAAATGCATCTGATTGAACTGGAATCCTACTTCATTGACTGAGTGTGGAAGAGAAAGCAATCAATGCTAAGATCCTTACCACAGGCGTGGGAGTTGTTGAGTATTCTGTCTCCAACTTGGGAAATACATCTAATTAAGGGGAGTTTGCCTTAACGATTTGCCTTAGGATCACAATTAGTGGAGACCTCTAGGGACTGTGGTTTCTACTTAGGGTCTTCCAATTTGACTACACTGCTATCCAATATAGGAAATTAATGAAAGCTTCATGAAAAAGATGCATTGTCTGCTCTACTGAATCAGTTCCTTTTAAGACTATGTTTCCCTTCTTAAATATTTAAGTGTCTTCCTGCAGCTTAAAAGGGAAAGTTTCCAAATACTTCTGTGTATGTTTAAAGTGTGGCTTTTTCATTTTAAGTCATGACAGATGGCAGTTGTCTTTAATGGCCAATGTGAAGATGAATGATTGCCTAGAGGTTCTTTCTTTATTCAACAATTTTTTGACAGCCAGTGATGCAAACTGATTTTTCTTGTAAGAAGGATGCTCATCTAACTCATGTTTATAGTAGAAATGTGTATTATATCATAGTACTTTATAGATTTATAGCAGGGCAAAAACATTATGATAGGCAGCTTATAAAATGACTCACCCCTAATAAGCCCCACCGTCTGGTATTTACAGTTTTTAATCTCCTCTTCATGAGGGTAGACTGGGCCTACTGATACACTTTTACAAACAGAATCTGGCAAAGGTAAGAAAATGTTAATTTTAAGATTAATCTGTTAAAGACAGTGAATCCCATCTTGCCTGCTCTCTCTGGATCTTCTGATCTTGCTCACATAGTGAAACATGCTGCTGTGTCATGAACTGCCCTGTGATTCCATGGGGTTGCCCACTTGTGAAGGGACTGAGGGTGCCCTTCAGCTAATGACCAGTGAGGAGCTGAGGTTCTCTAACAGTCGGCAAGGAACTGATTCTTGCCAACAATCACAGGAGTGAGCTTTGAAATCAGATCTTTCCCTGGAGACCTGAGATGTCTCCAGCCCTTCTCAACAACTCAGTTGTAGCCTCTCAGACTCTTCATCTGAGAAAAAGGAACAAAAAAAATTGAGCCTGGATTTCTGACCCACAGAAATTGCAAGGAATAAATGTTGTTGTAAGCCATTTGGTTTTAGGGTAATTTGTTTTGCAGAAGTAGAAAACTAATGCAAACATGTGCGCCTATAATGTTTGGAAAAGATGACATTATCCCAGAGCATAACTAATAATGATGGGGAAATGTTATGACTGGTGTCGTGAAAACATCCTCAGAATCATTTGAATTCAAACAACTATACTAAATATTGCTGTTTTTATAGCTTGTGCAGCTATCATATAAACTAGTGTATGCAAGTATCATTCAAACATTTTGGTATTCAACAAAGAGCAACTTGTAATTATTTAATAATAGATTATATCTAATTCTTAATATTAAAGATATAAGCCTGTTGTCTGTAGTTTGTGCTGAAAGTATTTGCCCCGGTTGACTTTTTATTCAAATAGACTTTATTTTTTAGAGCAGTTTTAAGTTCACAGCAAAATTGAGTGGAAACTACAGAGATTTTCTGTATCTCCCCTGCCCGGCAGGTGCATAGCCTCCCTCATTATCAACATCCCTCACCAGAGTGGTACATTTATTACAATTGGTGAACCTGCATCAACATATCATTATTTCCCAAAGTCCATAGTTTATATGAGGGTTCACTTTTGGTGGTGTACATTCTTTGGGTTTGAAGAAGTGAATAATGAGATATATCTACCATTATAGTATCATTCAGAATACTTCTTTGACTTCCCTAGAATCTTCTGTGCTCCACCTGTTTATCCCATCTTCTCTCCAATCCCTGGCAACCATTGATACTTTTACTATCTCCATAGTTTTGCCTTTTCATATAGTATGTAGCCTTTTCAGACTAGCTTCTTTTACTTAGTAATATGCATTTAAATTTCTCATATATTTTCATGGCTTGATAATGTAGCTCTTTTTTAATGGTGAATAATATTCTATTGTCTTTGTGTATCACTGTTTATTTATCCATTCACCTACTGAAGGGCATCTGTCTCAAATTCATATAACTATTCCTACTCTCTTTTGATCAGTATTAGCATGGTATATCTTTCTGCATTCATTTACTTCTAAGCTAATAGTGTCTTTAAATTTAAAGTCAATTTCTTGTAGACAACACATTGGGTCTACAAGACAAATTGAGTCTTGTTTCTTGAATCACTCTGACAATCCTTGTCTTTTAATTGGTACATTTAGACCACTGACATTCAAAGTTATTATTGATATGGATGAATTAATATCCACCATATTCATTACTTTTCTATTTGCTGCTGCCCTCATTCTTTTTTTCTGCTTTTATCTTCCAATCCATTTCTGCTTTTTGTGGTTTTTAATTGAGTATTTTGTGTAAGTCCATTTCTCTCCTTTATTAGCATAGATGTTGTCATTGTCTTTTTTTTTTTTTTAATCTTTTTTCAGTGGTTGCCTTAGAGTTTTTAATATACTTATATACCTTTGCCACTAACCCAGATCCACTTGCAGTAACTGTATACTGCTTCATGGGTAGTGCAAGTACTTAATAATAACAGAGCAATCCTAATTTCTCCCACTTGTGTCATTGCTGCCATTCATTTTGCTGATGGATAAGCATACACAAGCATACATGCACAACCACATAAACATGCATAATTAAATACATTGTTGTAACTATTTTGAACAAACTTTTGTCTGTTAGATCTATTAAGAGTAATAAATATAAAAAGTTTATTTTATGCTTACTTATTCCTTCTCAGATGTTTTACTTTCTTCTTTTGTTTGTTTTTTATTATTTAGTTTTATTTTGTTTAAAGAGTAGTAAGTGAGGAGAACAATAAGCCAGAGTGAATCTGTTATTAGTGATAACTTGATTGAATAAATTGAGGGAAGCTAGATTTTGGTGATTTTGGTCAGTACATTCATCTCAGATATTTATTAAGGAATCATATATTAAAATTATGCAGAACCAATTTTCTGACTTTTATTATTTTCCTTTCTTTATGCAGAACCAAGTTTCTGACTTTTATCATTTTCCTTTTCTTACAATAACTTCTTAACATTTTGTGGAAGGCAAGTCCACTGATTATCTTAGTTTTGTTTGAGAGTCTTTATTTCTTTTTCACTTTTGATGAATATTTTTGCAGGGTACAGAATTCCAGGTGGATAGTTTTTTTTTTTTCTCAACACTTTAAATATTTCACTCCCCTTTCCTTGTTTTTGATGAACTTGAAAAGTTTGAGGAGTCCCAGTCAAGTATTTTATAGGAGTTCCCTCACTTAGTACTTGATTTTTTTTTCCTCTCAGGATTAGTTAAGGGTACTCTGTTTTGGGGAGGAAGACCACAGAGATCAGGTGCTATTTCATAACATTATACTGTATTAACCATGATCACAAGGCTGAGGCAGTCTTTGTTAACTTCCTCCACTCCAGATTACTCTTTTTCACTCCTTTTCATGCTATACTTTTTGGATGGATGTCACTGTGCATAGTTAAGAAACTATGTTCCATGCCCTAAAGGACAGAGTGTTTATGTAAATTATTTGGAATTCATTTGCACATGAGATATTTTAATTCTATATTTATTGAGTCAATCACTTAATTATATCAATATGGGCTTGTGGATATTTATTGTATACTGTGGTTTATAAAATAAGACTACTTTGATTCAATTGCTTAGTGTGTTCCAACGTGGCTTTAGGAGTTCTTTCATTGGCTCCTGTGTTTCATTTATTTACCCCATCATTGTTGATTTTCTTTAATTTATTTTTTGAGCACATCTTTATTTATCAGCACTACGAGATGCTCCAGGCTCATCTTGAGTATTTCCTGCCCCAATTCTAGAGTCAACCATTTCTCTCAGGGGCCCTATTTCCTTTTATTGAAGAATCGCATTAGAAACCAAACTCTGGACGTGAGATTTGGTCTTTGTTCCTGGGGCACCTTATTTCCAGGCCCTTTCAGCTTACAGGTAAAGAACTTGACAGGTGTGTGGATTAGCCCATGTATATATGCATAAATATTTCTGTATGTAACCATTGGTATATATATTAAGTTAAACTTGAGTTCATACTAATGCCTCCAACTCTAATTCATTACCACATGGATCTTCCTGACATTTTTCCCTTGCTTATATATTGCCTTCCACTCCAAGAGTGAGATACCTGGCTCCACCATTAGCCATCCCTTTCTTCTTTATTTTGTCCATCTCCACATACATATATAATGGTCTGAGAATTGTTAACATGTAACCCTTGGGAAAACTTTATCAGCTAGAGTACAGTGCTTATGGACAGTTCCCTTACCTTTAATTGTACAGATGTCAGTCATTTCTAAAGTTACTTAGGTCAGCACTTTTTATCCCTATACCCTTCAGTGAGGTACTTCCATACATTTGTAATACAGTTGATATTTTCTTACCAATTCCGCGTCCCCTCCTGGAATGTCCTGACTTTGAAATGACTTTCCTTTAAAGTCGTGCCTATTAAGAGTAACTTTTTGTGCTGTAAATTTCTGTGGCTTTGGATCAATACATAGGATCATGTATCCACCATTGCAATATCATACAGAAAATTTCACTGCCCTAAAACTTCTTTCGTGCTCATCTATTCAACTATTTCCCTTCTTCCTAAAACCAAGGCTAGCACTGATCTGTTGCTTTCTTTATAGTTTTGCTTTTTTACAAAATGTCATATACTGTCAATTCATGTTATTCATGATAGTTATGTTTGAAGAAGTCACTTTAGACACTAGATTAGTTAATACTGAACCATTGCTTCTAGGGGAAAAGCAAGATTAGGTTCTTGTGAGCCTCTGGTCAGAACATTTATGCCAATCTATTACATGTCACCTTATTTGATGTGTGTTTCAGTTTATAAAGATATGTTATTTATTATATATTACTGATTCATTAACATTGAACTCAGCACTGTAACTCAAGCATGAGTGAACTTTGTCTAATGTATTTTCTCTGTAAGACACATCACAGTCTTTTTGAACTTAGGAACACCAAACAGCACTTCAGTGTTACATTTGGCGTTCCTTTTCAATAGTTAAATCATGAATAAAAAAGCACAAAACTGCAGGAAAAAAGTGATACTGAATAGACTGCAGATAGGATACCTGTTTACATTTTGAGAGCTAAAATAAGAAAGTGGAATGTGGCCTTGTCCAGTGTCATCTGGGAACATGCATGTAAAGGGACTAAGCTTTTCTTTCAGCATTTAAGAATGTGTGTTCAGATAATCACAAAATCACTGCAAGTATTGATTATGGAGATACAAATAAATTTTATCAAGTAGACAAATTCATAAATAAGGAATCTTTGAATAAAAGACCAACTGTAATTGTAGTAATATAATAAGTAGTTTTTTCAGAGAGCTTTTTTTTTTTTAAATTATTGAATAATATTCCATTGTATGGAGGTACCACAGTTTGTTTATCCATATAATTTTCAAAAGACATTTTTGTTGTTTCTAGTTTTGGCAATTATATATAAAGCAACTGTAAGTATTTACACATAGGTTTTTGTGGGCACATAAGTTTTCACATCAGTTGGGTAAATTTCTAGGAGCATGATTGCTGGTTCATATGGTTAGACTGTTTAGCTTTGGAAGTGTGAGGGTTAAAATTTATTTGTCAACTTGGCTTGGCTACAGTGCCCAGCTGTTTGGTCAAACACTGTTGTTTGATGTGTTTTGAAGGTATTTGTTAGCTGTGATTAACATCTAATATCAGTTGACTTTTAGTAAAAAGAAATGAGCCTTGATAGTATGGGTGGGCCTCATTCAATCAGTTGAAGACCTTAAGGGCAAAATCTAAGGCTCCCTAGAGAAATAGGAATTCTGCCTCTAGACGTGAGCTAAGAATCTTTCCTGAGTTCTCAGCTTACTGGCCTTCCTGCAAAGCTTAGACATGCCATCCTTCACAATAGTGTGAACCAGTTTTGATGTAAATTTCATAATTTACACACACACACACACACACACACACACACACACACACACACACACGCCATACTGGTTCTGCTTTCTGGAGACCCCTGACTGATACATTAAGAAACTGTCAAACTATTTTCCAAAATGGCTGTACCATTTTACTTTCTTCGTAGAAAATCGATACTGCCAGTTTTTTTGAATTTTAGCAGTTCTTTTGGATGTGTAGTGGTACCTCATTGTTTTAATTTAAAACTCTCTAATGAAAAATTAATATTAGCATCTCTATGTGCTTTTTATCATCTGTACATCTCCTTTGATGAAGTATCTCCTGATCATTTGTCGGTTTTTAAATTGGGTAACTGGTGTTCTCAATGTTACTTTTTACCCAGGCTATGGTCTTTCTTTCAATTCACTTAGCAGTTTCTTCTCCAGGGCAGACTTAAAATTTTAATAGAGTCTAACAACATTTTTTCTTTTATTCCTATCACATTTTGTTTTTCTAGAACTGTTTATGTAAAGAACTATCCTGTCTTCATTTTGTCGCCTTTTTTTCCTTTGTCAAGGATCAATTGATTATACATGAGTCCACCTCAGAGCCTCTATTTTGTTTCATTGGTCTATGTGACAATTTATTTGTTGGTACCACTCTGTCTTAAAGCTGTTACTTTGTAGTAATTCTTAACACTGGGTTTCATAAGCCCTCCAACTTTGTTGTTCTATATTATTTTGGCTCTTCTAGAGCTTTTACCCTTACTTAAAAACTTTAAATTAGTTTGTCAATGTCTCCAATTGTATCTTTTATTACAATTTTGTTGATCCTCTAGATCAAGGTAGTAAAAATGTTTATCTTAAAATTTTTGAGTCTTCCAATCCATGAACATTGACTACCTGTCCATTCACTAGATCTGCTTTGAATTCCTCAATTGGAGTTTTTAGTTTTCTGCTTATTGATCTTGTATGCATTTGGTTAGACTTATACCTAAGTGATTTTTGGTGGTTATAAATTGTATTGTGTTTTTAATTTCAAATTTTAATTGTAAATTGCTGATATAAAAATTGGCTTTGTTATAAAAAATCCTGTAACTCTGCATCTTGCTATACTTGGTTAAGTTCCAGAGAGCTTTTTTCCACCCTATTCTTTTGTCAATAATCATATAATCTGTCAATAAAGACAATCTTAGTTCTTTTACTACATCTATATAACTTTTATTTCCTTTTCTTTCTTATTTCACTAGTTTGGACCTCTGGTATGATGTTAAACAGGGGTGTGAGAGAAGACATTCTTGCTTTATTCTAAATCTCAGGTGGAAAACAAGTGGTTTCTCAATATTAAATTTGATGATGACTTTAAGTTTTTTTTTAACTCTTTATTTTTAATTGAAGTATAGTTATTTACAATGTTGTGTTAGTTTCTGGTATACAGCATAATGATTTAGTTATATGTATGTATATATATATATTCCTTTTCATACACTTTTTCATTGTAGATTATTATAAGATATTGAATATAGTTCCCTGTGCTATACAGTAAGACCTTGTTTATCTGTTTTATATATAGTAGTTTATATATATATGCAAATCCTGAACCCCCAATTTATCCCTCCCAACCCCCTTTCCCCCCTGGTAAATATAAATTTGATTTTATGTCTTGTGAGTCTGCTTCTGTTTTATAAATAAGTTTATTTGTGTCATTTTTTTGATTCCACATATAAATAACATCATATGGTATTTTTATTTCTCTTTCTTGCTTTCTTCACTTAGAATGGTGATCTCCAGGTCCATCCATGTTGCTGTAAATGGCATTATTTTATTCTTTTTTATTGCTGAGTAGTATTCCATTGTATAAATATATCACAACTTCTTTATCCAGTCATCTGTGGGTGGACATTTAGGTTGCTTCTGTGTCTTGGCTATTGTAAATAGTGCTGCCATGAACATTGGGGTGCATGGCTCTAAGTTTTTTGTAGGTCCTCTTTATCAAATCAAGTAAGTGCCCCTGTATACTTAGAGTTATTAATCATGAATGGGTGTTGGATTTTGTCTTATGCATTTTCTGCATCAATTGAAGTAAATATGATTTTCCTTTTTGATTTTGTGAATTTGGTGGATTGCATTAATTGATTTTTTTATTCAAGTATATTTGATTTACAATTTTGTGTTAATTTCTGATGTACAGCATAGCAATTCAGTTAGTTATGTGTGTGTGTGTGTATATATATATATATAATATATATATTCTTTTTTGTATTCTTTTTTATTATACATTATTATACAAGCTCTTGAACATAGTTCCCTGTGCTATACAGTAGGGCCTTGTTGTTTACTTATTTTGTATGTAGTAGTTTGAATCTGTTAATCCCAAACTTCTAATTTATCCTACCTCACTAACTGATTTTTGAGTGCTGGACTAGCCTACATACCTGGAATAAAACTCATATGGTAGTGGTTTATAATAATTTTTATACATGGTTGGATTCAATTTTTGAGTATTTTGTTGATGATTTTTGCATCTATGTTCATGAGAGATACTGATCTATTATTTCATTTCTTGTATTTTTAAAATCTGGTTTTATTAGTAAAATAATGCTGGCCTCAAAGAATAACTATGAAGGATTTCCTCTGTCTCTATATTCTGGAATAGATTATGGAGAATTGGTAATTTTTTCCTTTAATGTTAGTTAGAATTTATTACTATAACCATATGGACTGATTCATGCTTGCTTCTTTCTTGTGGTTGATGCTTTCTTTTGAAGACTATTAATTTAATTAATGATTCCATTTTTTTGAGATATATATAAGCCTATTCAGATTATCTATTTCTCCTTGTATGAGTTTTGGGAGTTTGTGTCTTTCAAGAATTTGCCTATTTCATCTACCTTATCAATTTGTGGACATCAAGTTTTTCAGTTTATTTCTTTATTAGTTCTTAGTATCAGTGCAATTAGTAGTTATGAACTCTCTTTCATTTATTATATATGTAATTATATATATTATATACACACATATATCTATCTATATCTGCCTATCTGCCTATCTATCTATCTTATCTATCTATCTAAATTTGTGTCTTCCTTCTTCTATTAGTCTATTCAAATTGCTATAATAAAATGCTGCAGACGGGGTGACTTAATCAACAGAAATTTATTTTCTAGCAGTACTGGGTCTAGAATTCCAAGATCAGTGTTCCAGAAAGGTGGTTTTCTGTGAGATCTCTCTTCTTGGCTTGCGGATGGCTGCCTTCTTGCTGTATCCTCATGCTGCTTTTCTTCTGTCTACATGCAGAGAGAGATCTCTGGTGTTTCTTCCTCCTGTAAGGATACAAGCTTCCACTCTTATGACCTTATTTGACTTTCATTACCTTGTTAGTTGTAAGGATATAAAAGACATAAGGCCCTGTCTGTAAAAATAGTCACGCTGGGGACTGTGGCATCCACATATGAATTTGTGGGGGACAAAATTGGTCCCCATTTTTCCTGGTTAACCTGGCTAGAAATTTATCTATTTTATTAATCTTTCCAAAAAACCAGCTTTTTCTTCTGTTGATTTTCTCCATTAATTTTTTATTTTCAATTTCATAGATTTATGTTCTAGTTTTTGTTTTCTTTTACTTGCTTTAAACTTAATTTGCTCTTCTTACTATATAGTTTACTATTGAAGATTAGATTATTCATTTTTAGATCTTCTTTTAATATCTGCATTCAGTGCTGCAAATTTCTCTCTTAGCAGTGCCCTCAGTGTATTCTATGTTGTTTTACAGGTTGTATTTTCATTTAATTCGAAATACTTTTAAATTTTCTTAAGACTTGTTTTTTCTGGCATATTTTTAGAAATGTTTTTCTTTACTTCTAAATATGTCAGGATTTTCTAGCTATCTTTCTGTTATTGATTTCTAGGTTAATTCTGTTGTGACCTGATAATACATTTTGTATGACTTCTCTTCTTTTATATTAGTTGGTTTTATGACCCAGAATGCGATATATCTTGGTGAGTTCTCCATGTGATCTTGAAAATAATACATATTCTGCTGCTGTTGGATGAATTATTCTATAAGTGCCAATTAGATTACATTGATTGATGGTTCTGTCCAGGTCAACTATATTCTTACTTATTTTTCGTCTGCTTGAACTATCAATAACTGAAATAGAGATGTTGAAGTATGAACTGTAATAATGGATTTGTCCACTTTTCTTGCAGTTCTGTTGTTTTTCTCATGTATTTTGATGCTCTCTTGTTTTGGTGCATACACGATTACTGTCGTGTACCATTTTGGAGAATTGATTCTTTTTCCATTATATAATGATACTTTTTATCTCCCAAAATCCTCCTTGTCTGAAATTAATAGACTTATTCCTGGTGTCTTCTGATTAATGTTAGCATGGTTAACTTTTCCATCTCCCAGAGAGAGAGCGTGTGAAGACATAGCAAGAAGGTGCCCACCTACAAGCTAGAGAGAGAGACCTCAGAAGAATCCAACTCTGTGGACACCTTGATCTTGGACTTTTAGTCTCCAGAACTATGGGAAAATAAATTTCTGTTGTTTAAGCCGTCCAGTCTGTGGTTGTCAGACCTGGCAAACTAATTATACGTGATATTATCACTTCAAATATTATAGATCTCCAATGGATGTAAATTCAAATTAATAATAACATTTAATATTATGAGTAATATTTACCTCCATTTTAATGTCTTGCTTGCAACCTGTTATAACATTATTTTGTCCAACTGTAGAAGTTTTACATACTTTTATTTTTAATATATCACAGTATGAGTCATTTATCAAAGCCCAAGTAATTTTTTTAAGTAAGATATGGAATGTGTAACTTTTCCATATTGTTTTTCTAAATAGATCTTTCTGTTAACTTCTTAAACAAATTACGTCTTTTGTCTGAAAGCATTTGGAAGTTATGCTGAAGCTACCCTGGTTTTACAGTTAGTTTGTTGTTTGCTCGGTTTTTGCTGTAAGAATAATTATGTTTTTCTTCTGTCTTATAATTTCAAGACTGTGTTATAATTTATTCACAAGTGGGAATTTTTTTCTTATCAATCTACATATTATGGACTCTCTTCACTGCAGAAAAAATGTTGTATCACATGCTTGATCATAGACTGCAGGATCTGTTCCACATGCAGTGGTCTCTTTCCAAGAACAGGAATTGTTTCTGTATTTATATATTGTGTCTCTACCTGTGTCGTCTCTGTACTTCAGTTTCTCTCACATTGTCTTCTTTCCTTTATCCTTGTGATAATCCATGTGAGATTTTATCAAATTGGTTTACATGACTAATTTAGGCCCCTAGTGCCCTTTGTGAATCTAGTATTTGCTTAATCCTGTTTTTTGTGATAATTTAAAAAATTTTACTCATCTTCTTTTAATAACTTCTTGTTGCCTTCTTTATCCCCTTTTGTTTAAAAACAATCTGAATGCTACCTCTTACTAGTTTTTAAAATTTATCATTAGATTTTTCTCGAAATTATGGCATTTATTTTGATCCTCTAACCCCTATTCTCATTTTTGTTATGTTATATTTTACAAAGGTCCCTATGAATATTCTTTGTTTTTATAGATATTTGATTAAATGTAGTAAGATTCTATTTTGGGTCTGCTTAGACAGGCAATATTTTAAATTAGAAGACTCCTTAAAAAATGGGGAAGGAGGATTGACAAACCAGAATCTCTAAAACAAGGTCATTACATTCTGAAATAACTATTATTTATATCAAATGAGGAGGTATTCTAAGTATGACAGTTCTTTAGGTGGGAGAAGAAAGGAGATGTTGAAAGATGTAGCTGTCTAAATATTGGCAGGGCCATGGTTAGGAAGATGAAGGTATTTTTCTGGATGCAGTAAAGTGCAGATTTCATCTCAAAGTGCAAGAAACCTGTGTTGCAAAAAGATCTAATGCACACTGATTTAAATGGCTGAGGGAGTTAGTTCCCTACCAGAGGTGTTCAGACATAGCCAAAATGACCTATTGCCAAAGGGCTTATTGAAACAGATTCCTTAGTTTTGTGAATATTTGACTGGATGGTTTTCCCTACTAGGGCATTGTATGTGAAAGGCACAAAGAAACATTAAGCAAAACTTGATTTTATAATTTATATGGGCTTACAGTTTGAAAAGAAGCATTTAAAATTTTATTTTTTTATTTGAAAACCCACACTTCCAAAATGCTAGGATGTGATCCTTATGATACAGTTGATGAATGCAAATTGGATTCTAAAGTAATTATGCTTTCCAGTCCAGTAATCATAAACAGCTTTAACAACTTTCCTTTTGCTCTAGATCAAAGTAAACTATATTTAACTCAGTTATTTAAAAGTAAAAGGCACACATAAGGAATATATGTAAAGGAAAATAATGTCTTAAAATTGAAATTTTATTTATTAGAAGATATGCAGAGGCATATCATTTCACATGAGCAAAATATGTAGTTATTAGAATATTTATGAAAGTATTAACTATTTTTCCTTGTTTTTCCGTCATCACTTTCTGGTATGCGATTTTTAAATAGCAACCTGAATTTCTGTTTACCTGGTATGTTATCCCTCCTCTCTTTAAATTGTAATATTGCCATCAGTTTTCCAGGGTAAGAAGTCTAATGCTCATTTTATAATGACTGACTTAAAGTAAATCAAAATTATACTTATCAATGAACTGATCGTTAGCAAAGTAAACTTAAATTCTCTGTACTGTACTTTCTCCCAATTTAAAAAGCATTCACATAAGATATCTCATTTGAGGTCATCCTGTGAGGTATTAATTCTTGATCCCTCAGAATATTTTTCCTTTCAAGTCAGTACCACAAGTGGCTCTTTAGCTATTTTAATGAATGAAAAGAAGCTTCCCTCCTGCTCTACTTTCTACCTGTGTGTGATTTTTAAAATGATTTAGATGCTTTACTCACCCTAGCTGTGCCTGCATGCAAAGCAAACTACACACACAGTTTTCCACTGAAAACTACAAAACTTTGATTAAAATGAAGCTGGATCAACATTATTCACTTTTGTGGATAATTAAGGCTACATTTGAACATATGTGTGGTGTTTTCAGTTAGCTTTAAACATATGTATATTTGTGTCGATTTTAATTTCCTTTTATTTCTTAAATAGTGAGTTAAGTTTACAGTGGTCTTCCATATAAATGCAAACACAAAATGTAGTTCCATTTGATTTGATAGTTTTATATGTTTTCAAGGAAAACTATTAAAAGTGTTTTGTTAGTTATTAAAGGTATTTGGACACAAAGCCTTCAGATGGAGAAGATTGCAGATTTGATTATGCATTTATCCCATGGCCATATAGCCATGAGTCTCAGCGCTGCACCAGAGAAAATGCCAGCATCTGGAGCGTAGTAGACACTTAATATATATTTCTTTACGAATAAACCAAAATGAAGAAAATAACCCTCCGATCAACAAATTGAATGTCATAAATTCCGTATACTAATATTCTGCACTTTTTTTCCATAGGAAAGTCCCTCCAGTCCTCAATTACAGCTTATATACTATTAATGGAAAATTACCAAATTTAAATGATGTGTTAAGGTCCTCAGGAGTTTAGGAGGAGCACAGATTTTCAAGGGGCTATGTGGTGAAGTTTTCAAAAGGGAAGATGGTAGACACACAGCAACCCTGTGGAATAGAAGCTGATATGGTTGAAAGACATAGAAAGCCTCCAATATATAGTGTCTGATAATCATAAAAACTTGGCATAATTGGGAGGGATGAAGGGGCAGGGGGTTATTGTAGAGTTCTGTATATCTCTAGAACTCCAAATTAGTTCACTAGATAAAGGCTTGAATTTAACAAATAATGTTTATCAAGCTATATTAAAGTTCAATATACTATATTTCTGAATGTAGCAACATGACTAGCAAGGTGAAATACATCCTTAAAAACACTTTAAAATATTTGTGAATGATAGATACACTTCCCTTGCCTTTGAAATTTTCATGTGACAAATACCTCATTTTTCAACAATGCTGAGCACTTGAGATATTTGTCTCCTAAACAAATTTAGTTTTTGCTTCTATGCCACTGCACTTAATATCTTTGTATACAGACTTCAAATGAATATTAATTTTCACATTATTTTATATTAGCACTTTGATAAATGCTTCTTTCTTTTTGGACACCTTTACTGAGTATAATTTACATATCATAAAATTCACCCATGTTAATCATAAAAGTCAGTGATTTTAATAAATGTGTAGAGTTATGCACTCTTCACCCCAAACCAGCTGTAGGACATATCCACCACCCTCAACTTCCTCCATGCAGTTGGAGTCAATCACTGCTTCTATACCTGTCTCCAAGCAGTTCTAATCCTGGTGTGTGTGTGTGTGTGTGTGTGTACGCGCCACACTTTTTTTTCCTAGAAATTCTACATACATTAAATTATGTAGCATACAGTCTTCAGTGTCTGGCTTCTTTTTCTCATCATTCTGTTTTTTGAGATTCACTCATTTATTTGTGTGTACTGGTACCTAGTTCAAATTTACTTGTAGGTGCATATATACAGTCTATTTTGCTCATTTACCAGTTGAAACATATTTTGTTTGTTACAATTTTGAATTTATTACAAATTTGAATATGTTGCTCTGAGCATTCATGTACAAGTCTCTCTGTGTGAGAAATGTTTTCATTTCTCTTGGGTATGTTCCTGGGAGGAATTGCTAGGTCCTTTGGTAAGTGTATGTTTTTCTTTAAACACGCGCACACGCACGCACACACACACACACACAATTTTCTAAAGTTTCCGGACCATTTACATCCCCAGTAAAGCAATGCTTGAGAGGCCCTATTTTTCTATATTCTCTCTGATGCAGGGCAAAATCAGTTCTCTTTAATTTTAGCCATTTCAGTGGGCATGCAGTGGTATCACATTGTGGTTTTAATTTCTATTTCCCCAGTAACTAGTGCTGTTGAGCACCTTTTTATGTGCTTATGCATCTCCTTTGGTTATGTGTCTAAATTGTTTGCATATTTATTTTTTGGGTTGTTTATCTTATTGTTGAGTCGTAAGAATTCTTTATGTATTTTTAATACAAGTACTTTATGAGATTTATATTTTGAAAACATTGTCTCCCGTCTGTCTATTGCATTTTAATTTTTTAGCATTGTCTTTTTAAGGTCAAACAGTGTTAATTTGGACAAAGTGCAATTTATCAGGATTTCCCTTTTATGGTTCCAACTTTTGTTTCTATCTAAGAAAGTTCACCTAACCCCAAAACACACACACACACATTCTCCTATGTTTTGTTCCAGATATTTTATGATTTTAGTAGTTACATTTATGGCTGTGATCTCTGATGAGGTAATTATTGTGAATATAGTGTGGTGAGAGTTAAGGTTTTTTGTCATTTGTGTAACCAGTTGTTCTGTCACTACTTATTGAAAATGTTATACTTTCCGTATTGAATTTCCTTGACACCTTTGTGGAAAAATCAATTGACCATATGTCTTGGGTCAATATCTGACTCTGTACTATGTTCCATTTGTCTATATACCTAGACTTTCACTAATACCACACTGTCTTGATTACTCAGAGCCCCAAAGCTTTATAGTTAATTTTGAAATCATGTAATATAAGTTATTCAACTTTGTACTACTTTTTCAAAATTGTTTTTGTGACTGTGGATAAGATTTCCATATAAATAACAAAATCATCTTGTCACATTGTGAATAAAATCCAGCATTTTCACAGAGAATATTTTTAATTAACATATCAATTTAGAGAAAATCGCCGTCTTAATAAGACTGAGTATTCCAAATCATGAAAAGGGTATAATTGACCCCTTATTTAGATCTTTTTTACTTTTTCCTATCAATGTTTTACAATTTTTAGTATACATGCATTGCACATTTCCATTTTTGTAATTCATTTTTTTCTGTGACTTTTCTAAATTCACTTATTAATTCACTAGTTCTTTTGTAGAAATGTTACACCTGTGAGTAGACAGCTTTGCTTCCTCTTTTCCAACTGCGTGACTTTATTTTTTTCTTTGCTTATTTTTTTGACTAGAACATCCTCTCCAATGTTGCAGAGCAGTGTGACAGTGAATTTCCTTGCTTTGTTCCTGCTCTTAGCTTTCTAATGGTTGCCATAAAGTTTACACCACATATTTTTAACTTACCATAACTAATTTCGTGTTATGATTCACCCACATTGGTTAAAAATCAACTTTTCCCTATAACAGCTTCCGTTCCTTATCCTTTCCTTTCTGCTGACATGTGTGTGTACATTTTTTGCCTTAAACAGTCATACAGACTTTAAGAAATCAAGAGAAACATAAAATAGCATACATCAATATTTTATAATTGCCCTTATAGGTACCATTTCTAGTTCTATTCCTTTCTTTTTGTTCAGCTGAATTACAAATCTAGCTTCACTTTCTCTCAGTCTGAAGGGCTTTATTTACTATTTCTTATAGAGCAGGTCTTCTAAACGTAAGTTCTCTGTTTATTATGCTCTTAGGTCAAGAACTGTTTTTATTTTGCAGTCACTTTTGGAAGATAATTTTGCTGAATGTAGAATTCTTGGTTAACGTGTGCGTGTGTGTGCATGTGTGTGTGAGTGTCTGTCACTTTCAACTTGCCGTTCCACTACCTTCCGTTCTCTGCTGTTTCTGATGAGAAATTAGCCATTAACAAATTGCTATTTCCTGTCTGTGGGGTGAAATTTTTCTCTTGCTGCTTGGAAGATTTTCAATTTAATCTTGCCTCTCAGCCGTTTGATTAAGATGTGTCTACACCTAATTCTCCTTGCTTTGATCCTTCATGGATCTTACTGAGCTTACTAAATTTGTGAATTATAAGTTTTTATACAAATTTTGGAAGTTTTCAGCTATTATTGTTTTCCACTATATATTTTGGCTTTTCTTTCTCTTTTCTGAGGGAGTTACTCAAACGTTGGATTGCACAATATTGTTCCACACTTCTCCATGTCTCCATGCATTTTTCTTTCAACTTTTGATTCTCTCTGATTTTGTATTAACTAATTACTACCAATACATCTTCCAATTCAATGACTCTTTCTTCTGCCACCTCAAAAATGCCGCTTCATGCATGTGGTGAAGTTTTTGTTTTAATGCCTATGAGCTATTGTTGTATCATTCTTAGTATATTTCCATGAGTGTTAAAAATATTTTTCCTTCCATTATTTAAAAATATGTAAAAAGGTTGGTATAAAGTATCTGTGTGCTCAATTCAACAGGTGCCCACACTGAGTCAGTTTGTATTGAATTTTTTTTTCTTCCTGAGTATGAGTGATGCTTCAATAATTTTTTTTTTTTTTACTTTTTTAGTCATTTTTGGTTGAAAGCTATCTCTTGTAGATTATACTTTGTAGAGACTCTGCCTTCTGTTTTATTTTTAATGATGATTGGTTTTTCGTTTGTCTGGATTCAAATAGCAGAATGTCTCCCTTACCCTGTGTAAGTCACTAATGTCGCCATACTTTATTTTTTAAGCCTGGCTCCCTAAAGGTCTTCCCTTCCTTTTTTCTCTGCAATGCCATCAGCTACCTTGAGTCCATAAAGCTCTGCTGATGGAGCTGTATTTTGGTTGAGAAACATACTCCATGTTGGGCAAGCTCCGTAGTTTCTCTTAAATTTTCCTTCATGGAACTGTCTCAGGCCCTGTCATGTGGCAAGAAGACTTCAGTTCTTACCAATGAAGTAACAGCTCTTCCACAGTAAACACTTCTAAGTTTATGGTTAATTTTGTTTTAACAGTGTCTTGAAAAGTCTCTTTTGGACAATTAAATCCAGTTTTATATTTGTTTTTTTTCAGAGGAGAACTGTCCAACTATCTTTATGCTACAATTATAAGAAGTAGCTCTCTAAATAAAGTTTTTAATCAATATACTAAAGATATTTTGAAGAGAGTGGAATCATATTTTCATTTATAGATCTTGTGGGCGAAAGAAGGTATGCTGCTCACAGATGCGAAATAGTTTTGAATAAATACATTACTGTGATTTCCGTGCCTTAGTCTTTTTTTATGCACACTTTCATACCAAAAAGAACCTCTGTGATACTAATAATAGTATTTCAATTTGTCCTCTACAGAGAATTTCAAAATCACTTCATTCACACTGTGAAATCTTTGCTTCAGTAGTGCTCTCCTCAAATTATCTAAATACTTACTTTTTCTTTGAACTTGTGTTTGTGTTATTGTGGTATGATGTGATATCTCTACTTTTTCATAGTACTGTACCAAAAAATTCAAAAGATTCTTTCATTGTTTTGACAGAAGAAAGTGTTTTTAACCTGCAGTTTATCTAGAGAGATTCTTTGATTTGTTGGTCCTATGGTGCATGGTATATAAAAATTTTTCCTACTCTGTGTGTACCTCCAGAACATAAAAGTGACATGTAGATTAATTATTTCTTAAGTATTCTGAAGAAGTTTTCACAATTAATCACAGTATTTCACTGGCAACTTGAAAGTGTCAGGAAAATTTCCCTTACCTCTTCAATAAATCTCTTAGCTAACAGGTTTACTTACTTTTGTCATAGTATCAGTACATATGTTTAGTTGGTTTCCATCTTTGAATTAAATTTAATATGTTGCAAATTAATTTTGCCTTAATTCTGATAAGGAGTTACTTCCCTAAAATATTTTTTTGGAAACAGAATTATTAAAACCTTAAATTAAATACCTTTCTATCAGTGCTTTTTAAAAAAAATTATAAATTTCCAAGCATATTTGAAAGTATGTTTCAAGTAGGAAGACACAGTTCTAGTATTAAAATTAAAACTAACTGTGGTTCTCCCGTCAAGGGACCTTTCCAGTGAAATAATAACTTGTGTGGGTTGAGCCAGTGTTAGTCCATGAGAAATGGCTTCTCAGACGCCATGTTTCAGCTGTGATTAGATCACATCCCCAAGGAATTTGACTTTATTTTTCTTTTACCAATGTGAAGAGTAGAATAGTTCTAATCTCAGTAGAAATCTGTGAGACATTAAATATTAATCTTAGAGAACTAAAAGCAATCTGAGACCTCAGGGTTATCCAAAGATACAATCTCAGGGAAAATATTATGCTTTTGCTATTAAAAGATTTAGTTATTCAGATAACTTTGTATTTTAGTGTATTAACCTTATTTGGAGATTTAAACAATTTATAATTCAATTCAAGCTTAGAAATTCATTGAAAATAAGCTCTCTCCACCAAATCCATTTAAACAAGCAATCCAAATTTCCTATTTGGTTGATTCAGATCAACCAGAAGGCTAGTGGTTGGTCAGTTTTGAACAATGATGCCCACTTCTCAACTGATCACCAGACCTAGATGTAAATCAGCTTTCTAGAGATCTTTGTCTCCCTATCGAAGGAATCTCAAACTCATGGTATGAAATGCCTCCTTCCTGAACTGTTGATGCCTAAGCTGGCAAACCAATGACCCATTCTCCAGTTCCCACATGCAATTTATTTTCCTCATTGAATTCAGAATTATCTAACACACAAAGCTGAATTGTAACATCAGGCTGATCACAATTTTTGCATGTTGGGTGCTCTTTTGTGTCCCCCTTCTTTGATATTATTACTTTTATCTCTACATCCTGCCTTTGTCCTTTGGATACCAGAAAACATCTCCTGTTATTCAAGACCCAGTTCAGCTGTTACCTCATCTGAGATACTGTATTATTCATGCTCTTTAAGTTTTCAAGGAAGAGACATTCTCATGTTACTATCAACATTGTTACTTTATGGTAAGCTTACATGGAGGGTTCGGGGACATTCTTTGTTTATCTGTACAGTCACCCTAAATCTTGCTGCTTCCACATAAAAGTGTATGGTTAATGAATGGAATTATTAGCTTTTTTTATAATCATAAAACATTTTAGTATGTGTTTTTATGTATCAATTTCTGTAATTCCTACTCTAGATAAACCCAGGGTAGTTTATATGACCAAACAAAATTAGTATAGTACTTAATTTCTTAATTAACATATATATACTTGAGGGATGGGATGTTCATATTTCATTAATTCTCCAATACATATATGTCCTTATCAAGTAACTCTTTAACTTCTGCTTAAAGTTGGAGAAAGAGGGAGGGAAATATTAAAAATGTTATGCACAAAGACTATCAAAACAGAGTAACTGAGCCCTGAACTTATGTAGAATAAGGGTCCTAAACCTGATTTAACTGACTTGACTAATGTATTAGTTCGGGTTTGACCAGGGAAGTATACCAGGATGAATAATATGAAATATACGGTTTAGTATAGGGGTGGAATTACATAATTGTAGAAGCTGTTGAAGAATTCTAAGGAGACTTACACCACTGTCTGCTGGTGAGCCTGAAATTGCTGTAGGTCAAAACAGCTGACAGGCGGGATAAAACTTGCCCTGAAGGAGAAGGAAAGCAAAAGCAAATTGGAACCCAAAGGGACAAACTGAAGCAGGTTTATGTCTTTAACTACCTTCAACCTCCAAAATGCTAGTTTCTTCCAGAATTTACTGCCATCAGTCACAATTTAGCTGCACGTGTGCCAAGACCTGGAGCAACTGAAGTAGGAGGGTTGTTGGGAGCTGGGGTAGCAGCCTACCCAGCAGGGGGAGTCAATATATTGGCCACTTGTGTAAGCTCAAGTGAAGCTCAGAGCACCAAAAGGACCTTTCCGAAGTGATTCATGCTTCTTTTGCATCATCAGATTTGCAAAACTTTCTGTTGTGCCCTACCTCTAGTAGTTTGGGCACAGTTAAATTGTCAGAGTAAAACCTCCTTTTACTCTGGGTTCCTTTCTCTAGAACTTAGTTAAGACATAATCAGCTTATTGTATGTGGCATTTCTTATGGTTTCTTTTGTTTTAATTGTTTAACAAATATTTTGAAACAAATAGGGCTTTGAAGAACTGGCGTTTTTAGTGAAGTGTAGTCAGTTTACAATGTTGTGTCAGTTTCTGGTGTACAGCATAATAATTCAGTCATACATATACATGCATATATTGGAGAACTGATGTTTTTAAAAACAGATATTTAATTTGTGTTTGCATTTGTTATAAGACCTCTGTTAATCAGCTTATATCAGTAAGCTAGAAATAAAAGAGGATTCCAGTGTTTTCCTTATATATCAATTCTTGGGAGTCTTATTAGATCTAGATTTATTGAGAAGTTTAACTCTATAAAAATAAGTACCTGATCAAAATTACATATACATCTGGATAAATTACAGTATATCCAGAGTGTAATCAGTGTTTAGTGCCACTTTATTGTGGCATAAAGTCCATACTTATGTTTCCTAATGTCAAACAAAATAAAAACACTGTTGATAGTTACGTGGCCAAATAAAGAGAATTACAGTTGTTTTTAATAAACATGCTTTATTATTTAAGAATAGAACAAACTGAGTATAATCTGATAATGACTTCTAAAATTGCTAATATAAAATGTAATTTTGTGTGAAAAAAATACCCAGCTGTGCTGTCTTTTGTTCCTATTCTGGGAATCCTTTATTTTGTTATTATTTTAAGTGAATTACTGAGCTTTAACTGTTTAAGATTGACTTTGTTTTAAAATCATTACAAAATGAAATTAAATATCTCTCAATATTATACATTTTATTACAGCTTTTTATAATCAGAGAGATCAGTTAATTGGCATATTTATTTCTGCTTTGCTATAATAATTAAGGTAATTTTCATTTATTGAAACAGGACATTTTGTGGGAGTGTGTAATGTACTGATTATCCCACAAACTAAAATCAAAACTTTAATTCCTTCTGTAGCCTAGAGAAACAACAACAACAAAACTACATGTCTGTGTGCTGAAAAATACATCTTTCCTTAAGTTTGTTTGGTACAGGAAACTCACACTGGACACAAAGCAAAGACACTCAGACTTCCTTTGAGGATTCCAGTCCATACCCTCAAACCTCTGGACGCAAAAACAAAAGACTGTCCAGCCCCTGGGGTCCCTAGATTAGACATTCGGAAATTTTTTTTACTCCCTGATAGGCAGGGTCAACGCCCCTGCTCAGCCTGGAAGTAGTTTCAGAAGACAGACCATTGCCCCTTTGCAATCCCATAAGATTATGGGAGTAAAACCTTTGAGCGGAGAAAGAGACAGGAAGAGGGCAGGGCACAGCCATTCAAGGGATGCTACAGAAATTAACATCAAAATGGTGGAAGATTCAATCCCCAGTAGGCCTTGAGGCTCAAGATGGTGAGAGATTTAACTTCTAGTGGACTTTGAGCTTCATTATATGCTTATTGTAATATATTAGCATGGTGAATAACATGCCTACAGGAACCGTGACAGTCCCAAGGCTAGCCACAAAAAATCCAAGAGTGGGAAATGGCCAACTTCCTGGGAATTCCAGCGCCTTCCTCAGGCTAGTTAGACTGGTCCTTCCACTTATTTGCATATGAAGCTACCAAAGCCCATAAAAATGGGCAACACTGCCCCTCATGTCCAATCTCTCTCTCTTCATTTGGAGACGGCCCACACTCTGTCTATGGAGTGTGTACCTACTTTTAATCTGAGCACCCAACCCCCACACCTCCTGGCTTTCTCTTTCCTTTCAATGTATCTCTCTGAATAAATCTACCTTTACTCAAAAAAAAAAAAAAAAAAAAAAAACCCAAAAAACTAAAAGTTACTAAAAATTCAGATAAATTCTTTATGTAAATGAAGATAAACATCTCAATTTCATAATCAATGATTGTTCATGCATACATAAGCATATATGTATATACATATAGACTCACATGCATTACATATAACATACTTTTTTTTTTCCTAGAAAGCCAGCATAATAGAGTGGCTTGGTAGGTTACATGTTTCTTTTTTCTTTTTTTTTCAGTTTTATTTAGCTATAATTGACATACAGCACTGTATAAGTTTAACGTGGACAGCAAAATGATCTGACTTAACATATATTGCAAAATGATTACTATTTTTCGTTAACATTCATCACTTCATATAATTAACAGGAAAAAAAAAAAAGAAAAACACTTTTTTTCCCTGCAATGAGAATGTTTAAGATCTTGTCTCTTAGCAGTTTTCAAGTATACCATATAGCAGTATTAACTATAGTCATGTAGATTGCTTTTTTCAAACATGGCTAAAGTAGTATTTCCCATTATACATTCTGTTTTTACAATGCAATTTTGACAGTTGTCTCATTGTGAAGCGGAGGTTTTCTACTCTTGAGTCTGGATAGGTTTGTGAACATGACAGAAATGGTGCTCTGTGACTTCTAAAGCTGGGTCATCAAAGACAAAATAGTTTCTGTTTGATTCTATTGAGACACCTTTCATTGAAACTGAGTCACTGTGCTGTGTCGAAGTCCAAGTAGACTGTGGAAAGGTTCACATGGAGAGAAAATAAGACAGCCCCCTGCCCTAAATGTGCACACACAGTGGATCTCCTTGAGCTTCCAAGCTGTAGCCAGTATCAATTTTTCCAGCTATGTGACTGAGTCTTCTTGAAAGTGGATAACCCTGTCCTCTTTTAAGCTGTTGTCTTTAAGCTACCTCCTTTAAGGAGCTAGAAAGAAATAAACCAGCTTTGCACATACTCAGATATTTCAACAGAATAAATATGTTTTTGTTTTGTGTCATGAAATTAGATCATAAAAGGCAGTAGAGTTTCCACTGGGTTTACTTGCAACACTTACCTTTGAAGTCCTGAGCACCCCACGAGAAATCCAGGGCTACCATGGCTACCATGCTTTCAGGATGCTCGAGTCACATAGAAGGCTGTTTGTAGATGATTGACAGATTATCATCTTCTTGGTAGTCCCAGCTGATATCCCCAGTGATGATCACCATCAGTTGCCAAGCATATAAATAAAGAAGCTGCTAGATGAGTCTTGCCCCACTCTGGCCAGTCATCTCCAAGCCTCTCACTGAGTCCTTACATAACAAGTTGGAGAGAGAAATCACCTCACTGTGCTCATTCTGAATTGGTGTCTCACAGCATATGTGAGCATAATAAAATGGTTGTTCTAGCCATTAGCTTTTGGGGTAATGTTTTATAATATATAAACAGATAGCCATAATAGACTGTGGTACCAGTAATAGATGGTACCTTTACAAAATCTGAAATACGATGCAGTGCTATTGGTCTGGATCAGTGGGAAGAAGCTGAAAGGACACTGAGGAAGCCATTAGTACAAGCCTAAAGGATGTCAAAGACAGTGTCAGTGAAAGTATGAAGGACTGTGGTGAGGAGGCTGTGTGGGTTTAAAGGAAAGAGTGGAAAATGTTATTGGAAGCTGGAGGAAAGGAGACCCTTTTATGCTGAGGTAGAAAGTATAAAACTTACAACGATAGTAATGTAGAAAATAGAGGATATACTAAGAACCTGATGATCTAGCTAAGGAGATTTCCAGGCAAAGGTTTGAGTGTGCTGTCTATCATTTTTTAGCTGCCAAATATAAAATGAGAGAGGGGAAAATTTAGTGGAAATATAAATGATCCTAGACTTGCTCAGTTTGTAAATGAAACTGCTTCTCATTCCTAACCTCCCTGGAAGAAGAGTCATAAAGTAAGAAACAGCCATAGTTCATAGATTAACTCCTAGGCATCATCAGAAAAATGTCTCATGGTAAAGATGAAACTAAGGGTACAACTTTAAAACCATTTGTTAAGACCTCAAAATGACCTCATAGACCCTTTAACACACACAAAAGGCCTTCAGAGTATCTTAATGGTATGCTCTGTGGCCATCTCTGTCAGATAATAGGGTTTCTAAGAATCTTGAAAGGCTTATCACATGGTAGAATCAAAGGGAACCACTGGTGAAAGGTTTTTGTGGATGTTGCCTTAGTCTAATGAAGTATATTGAAAATTGATACCCCCCAAACCTAGATTTTTAAAAAAGAACTATCATTGTGTTGAAGGCAGGAGAGACTATATAAAATAAAGGAAGGCTTTCACACTCCTTTAAGGAATATAGACAGGAAACAGTCTGAGAAAACCACTCAGTGGCAAACACAGCTCATTTCTTATAGGAAAAGGAAGATGCCTCAGAAGGCAAAACCAAGATGTCACAGCACAGAGCCTAGGGCCATTGAGAACTCCAGGCATGTGGATTTAGCCCTAAACAATGAACTGTCCACATATGCCTGGCTGGATTCTGAAAATTTTATGGAACAGTAACAGTTCTGTGTCTCCTGTTTTTGAAAGGGAGTGTTTACATCAGCTGTTCTATGCCTGTCCTATCACTGTGTGCTGCCTATATGGGGAATATATAGTAATCTTTGGTTCAAAGGTCATTAGATTGAAAGAAATTGTTCCAGAGAGTTCTGCACAAAGTGTGGGACCTAAAGAGCCTCATCTATAGCTGAATCTGATTTACTTGAGGAGACCCTGAACTTCGCTGGACTGATGTTGTAATAGGAGAAGGCTGTAGGAGCTTTGGGGGGCAGACATTGCTATATTTTGTATCTGAGAAGGAATGGATTGTTTTAGTTAGAAAGCAGACAACAGATTGTATTTTCCAAAGATGGTCACAATAATATCTCCTCTACCATATACTCTTCTTATGATGTGATTTTGACCTCTCTCCCTCCCACTGAGAATTGAGGTCCCATACTCTTTTTTTTTGTTTTTAAATTAAGGCAGGCTTGTTACTATGGCAGCAATAATAAGACTATGGTACATCCAAGGATAGGTCATAAAAGGTAATGTGGCTTCCATCTGATTATCTTGGAACACTTGCTTTTATAGGCCTGAGCAACCATGAAATACATGTTGTGAAGAAATCAAGGCCACATGGAGAGACTGTGTAGGTGAACCCTCACCTTCTGCATCATTAAATTTAACTGATTTACATTTTTTATAATCAATATATTAAGATTTATGTCTCATGTTTTATATTCAATGCATTTTTTTCTCATTTTAAGAATTTTAAAAATTTCTTCTTTTGATTTGAAAATATTAAATATATTTTTAAGTTTGGTATTTGCTTGTAAGTTATTAAAACTCTGTCATGTGGGGCAATGAATAGCTTTATTATTGTAAAAAAAGCCTCTGTTTGGATTTCCTTGATGTTTTTTAATCATTGGTTTCTTTATCTTTCTCTTGAGTCAGACTAAACATTACTTTAAGGTTCTCTTTGGTCTCACACATCTCTTCATCTCACAATATTAATATCCTCTGCAGTTTTAGTCTACAGCAATAGAGATATAATTTCCTTTTCTTTTCCATTTTTATTCTTACTGTTTTTAAATGACAATAAGTTTTATTAAATTGTTCACTCACCCTTATTTTACATATTTAATTAAGCGTTTTCCTCTATTAATTTCAATTCAATAGCACATCCTCCAATAAGTATTTTTGTATGATAAAATTCCTGAGGTATCTTCAATTTCATCTTTATTTAATATGTCAGTTTAGTTTGCCAAAAAATAATAGTATCATACAGTTCTTCATCTTTTACACTTTGAAAGTACTATTCCATTGTCTTCTTGCCCTTAGTGTAAATCTAGTAATGATTTGACTAGAATTTTTTTTCATTGCTTTAGAAAATCTGTTTCAGTATTATGTGTCTGGTTGTGGCTTTTTAAAAGAGCTTGTCTTTATACTAGGAGACTTTTTAATATGAGGTATTTCATCTCTCTCTAATATTTGGATCTCTTCAATCTTTACTGCTTCAGATATTTCCTCTGCTCTGTATATATTTTAACTCCCTCTAGGACTCTTATTTTAGGGAGTCGAATGTCTATTTCTGTCCTATAGATACCTCAAGTTCCTATCTTTTCCATGCTTTTTATTCTTTTCTGATGATTTCTGGAAGGCTTTTTAAACTTAATGTTCCAGTTCAATAATATAGCACTTTTGGCTGTATTATTCAGTTATAAAATCCTTCTACTGAATACTTTATTTTTAATACAAGTATTATATTTTTATGAAAACTATTTCCATTTGGTGCTTCTTTATAATTTTCTCATCTTCCTTCACGTTACCAATAGTTTTTTTAATAGTTTTTCTTTCCTTTTTTTTCAAATATTTGAGTTTTCTATATATCAAAACTTTTTTATAACCCTTAGGGGATTATCAACAACCAGATCAGAAAATAGAATACAGAAATAGGGGCTGAAGCCCCAAACATTGCTTGTCCTAGTGAATTTAATAGCTGGGTTGAAAACAGTCAAGGACAGACAAGCAGCTGCTCTGAGATTGCCTATCTTCAGATTTTCCACCCCACCTCCCAAAAGGGAACTGCTCATCAGTTGGAAGGAGGGGGAAGGCAGCAGGGACTAAGGCCTCATGAGGCCCATTTGAGGCCCTCTCCTGAGCCAGACTCGCAGAATCCTGATGCTTCTCTTCATTAGGGTCAATTTTACTAGGCAATCCTAAGCACCAGTAAAATATATTTTCTTTTTTATTATGGAATAATTGACATACCTTATATTAGTTTCAGGTATACAACATAGTGACTTGATATTTGTGTGTATTGCAAAGTGATCACCACATTTTCTACCATCATCTCTATGTTAGGGTTAATTTGTGCTAAGCGATACTGAATGCCAGCAAAATGCATTTTCTGTTCACCTCACCCAGACTATTATTTAAGTATAAAGTTGTGCTTTGAAAAATAGCATACTTCAGCAGTTGCCAGTATGCTTTCTATTGGATTATTTCTTCTCTTTAAATTTAAAGAGCAATATGCAGAGAAAGGAGAAACTAAGAGAAAACTAAGCCCTGGTATCTCATGTCTGTTTTATGTTTCACTGTGGACTAATTCATTCCTTAATTATCCCAAGAGATCACTCTTCTTTTAATTTTAATATATATTTTTAACTCTGTCCACAAGTTTTTTGCTGCTCCTCCCTTCAAGAGGTGGAGAATAATCCCACATCCCTTTTTTGTGGGCTGCATTTAAAGACTTGCTTCTAACAGATAGAATTAACCAGAAGTAACCATGTATGCCTTTAGGGACTAGACTATGAAAGACACTGTAGCATTCTCCTCGCGCTCCTACTCTGTCTCTTCGTCTCTCTCTCTCTCTCCCTCTTAGTTTGTTCTCTGAGAGGGTGAGTTGCCAGGTGTGAGGATGCTTAAGCATTCTATAGAAGAGATCCTGTTAATAAGCTAATGCAATTGGGTTTAATTTCTCTATTTTTAGAATATCTGTTATTCTCATTGTCTTTGAATTAAGATGAATATTAAGAGCATTCTTGGTTTTGTAAGAAACCACAAAACTGTCTTCCAAAGTGGCTATACCATGTATGATTCCACCAGCAATTAATGAAGAATTCCTGTTGCTTCACACCTCACTGGCCATTTGGTGCTGTCAGTGTTTTGGATTTTGGCCATGTTAATAGATGGGTAGTAATATCTCATTGTTGTTTTAATTTGTGTTTGTCTAATGACAAAGCATGTTGAACATCTTTTCATATACTTATTTACCATCTATATATCTTCTTTGGTGAGTTGTCTGTTAAGATCTTTTGCCCATTTGTTAATTTTCTTATCGTTGAGCGTTAAAAGTTCTTTGTATGTTTTCTACACTAATCCTTTATCAGATATGTCTTTGTAGATATTTTCTTCCCATCTTTGGCTTAACTTTAAATTCTCTTGACAATGTCTTTGACAGATCAGATGCTTTTAATTTTAATGACATTCAGCTTATCAATGATTTCTTTCATGGATCATGCCTTACATCTTGTATCTAAAACATCATCTCTATATCCAAGTTTATCTAGATTTTCTTGTGTTATCTTCTTGCATTTTACATTTAGATGTATGGTGCATTTTGAACTAATTTATATGAAGAGTACAATGTCTGTGTCTTGACTCATTGTTTTGCATGTGGATGTCCAGTTATTCCAATACCATTTTTGCAAAGACTGTCTTTTCTCCATTTACTGACTTTGTCTATCATATTTTTTAAAAATCCATTTTGTTTAGGCATAACTTATATATCATGAATTTAATCAGTTTTTAGCATAAGATTAGATGCCCTTTGACAAATGATTTAGTGTGGAGCTACCACCGTAATCATAATGAAGATTATCTTCATCATTTGAAATAGTGCCCTGGGGCCTCTTTGTAGTTAATTCCATTCCCCCAGTCGCAGGCTGTGGCAAGCAGTAATTTGATTTCTGTCACTATAGATTTGTCTTTTTGCAAATTACATATATAAGGAAATATACATTAAATTATCTTCCTTGTATGTCTTTTCACTTAGAACAATTCTTTTGAGATTTATTTGAGTTGAGTGAATTGATTATAGTTTGGGGTTTTATGTATATATCTACTATAAACATTTGAAAACAGATCCTCATGTGAACATACATTCATTTTCTTAAACATACAATTACAGTGGGATTTCTGAGTCACACGATAAGTACACGTACAACTGTATGAGAAATGTTAATTACCTTTTTGCATTCTCACCAACAGTGTATGAGAGTTCCAGTGGCTCCTCATTCTCACCCACACTTGCTATGTTCAGACTCTTTAGTTTTTGCTGTTCTGCTGGGTGTGCACAAGTGTCTTATTGTGGCTTTAATTTGTATGTACCTAATGACTAATGGTGTTGGATGCCTTTTTAATGTACTTTGAATATTTGTTTTTGGTAAAGTGTCCAGTAAAATATTTTACCTATTTTTACTATTTGTTCATTTAATAAGAGTTATCATTATTGTTATTGAAGGGTTCTTTATATATTTTGAATAGAAACTCTTTATCAGATATATGATTTGCAAGTATTTTATCCCAGACTCAGAAGTGAATTTGTTTTTTCTTAATGGTTTATTGTGAAGAGGAGAAGTCAAATTTTTATGAAATCCAAATGTTATATCCTATAGTCCTTTACGTAGACCAAGGACTTTTTTTTTCTTCTCTGTTCTAGAAATTTTATAATTTGACCTCTTACATTCACTTCCATGTTCCATTTTGAATTAATTTTTGTCTATAGTGTGAGTTATGGGATGCAGTTCATTCTTTTAGATCTAGATGTCTAATGTTTTCAGAACTTTTTATTTTCCTTTTTTTTGGTAAAGACAACTTTTTCCTCTTTCATCATTTTTTGGTAAAGACTACACCTTATTTGTTGTGGAAGACAAATTGACCATATATGTCTCATTTGGACTCTATAATCTGTTCCCACTGATCCATGTAAGTCTCCTTACTCTAAAACTACAGTATAAATTACTTTAAACATGTGTATTATTTCTTAGCAATTTATATTACTGGTGTAGTAAAGCAAAACTCAAGAAAAAAAAAAACTGGATTCACATATACAATAAAGATCTGCAATGCTTATTTGGAAGTGTTTAGGGAAACTAGAGACTTTTTCCCCCAAATATAGAGGGGTATAAATAATCATTTAGCAGATTTTAATAAGTGAAAATATATGATCATGTAAGAACAAATTATTGGCTTGTTTGTATTGCCATTAATAGAGTTATAAAATGTAAAAATCTAGATATAATGACTGTAATGGTTCACTGTGAATGATTTATATTTGACATAAAGATCATTTTGATTTTATAGACTCTTCAAAATTTTAGCTATCCTTCTCAAAAATGATCTCTTATAAAGGTTATTAAAATATATGATGGCTATTATTTTTTCACTCCAATGAAATACAATGTCACAACATCACTAACATTAAACTTTTGTACTCAGATATTCCACTAAAATTCTCCATGTTTCTTTAAAGTCACGTCTCTATTTAACGTAAGTACAAAATTAAAGACTTGCTTCAGTGATTTCCATATTTATTTGTCTTACAAAACCCATAATTAACAGAAAGAGTAAAACAAAATGAGACACAATCTTGTTTGGTATGAATAATATTATATTGGGATTCAGAAATCTTAGATTTTTGGCCTTGTTTTCCCAATAACTACCCAATATTTTTTGTATATAAACTCTAGAGTCTTAGTTTTCTCACTGGTAAATGATAAAAACTGTACCCAATATATCTTGGTAAATTTTTGTTTCAAATAATCATCAGTACTTCAGTTACAGCTCATACAGAGAGATGAAAACAGGGCAACTCCTGCACTCATAGGAGAATGAAAGAACAAATTGAAAATTAATTACTTTTCTTGAACGTATAAGAGACTGAGATCATAGGATAAACAACTAACCTGAAATCTAAAGACTGATAAGCAGGGAGACACAGAACCTAAGTATCTGCCTAGTTGGCACAGATACCACCTACAACCATCTAAGCCAGTGAGAAGATAGAGCTGGAAATTTGTGATACATTGCTAAAGGCCAAATGGGAACCCACAGACAGAGGAGACTGTGCATCCTTTTGCAGGCTTTTCCTCCAGGAATATCCCAAAAAGCTCAAAGAACTATTTGGGAAACACATGAGAAAACTTCCCTCATGGTGCTAGTTAGGGGATGAGAGTAGCAGCCACTTTCAAATTTGGCCTGGAATCCATCTCTCTAACTTCTATTTCTTCTTTCATCTGGCAAGTTCCTTTTTTTGTTTCACTTTTTTAAAAAAACACTTGATTTTTGCGATAATTACATTTTAACAAGAAGTTGAAACGGTAAAGGATGGCACAGAGAGGTTCTGTGTATCTTTCATGTGGTTACCCTAAATGGTTATTATATCTTACTGCCTATAGTACCATACCCAAACTAGGAAATTGACATTGGTACAATGTGTATATGTAGACATACATCACTTTATAATGTGCAGAGTCATGTAACCCTCACCACAGGCTTGATAGAAAACTGTTCCATCCACAATGATCTCCAACCTTCCTCTTCAATATCCCTAGCCCTTGGAAAACCATTAGTTTGTTCTCCATCTCTATATCTGTGTCATTCCAGAATGTTATATAAATAGAATAGCATGCTATGTAATTTTCTGATATAAGATTTTTTTAACTCAACATAATGCTCTTGAGATCCATCCAAATTGTTGCATGTGTCAATAGTTTGTTCTTTTTTATTACTGTTTACTATTCCATGGTATGGATTTACCACATGTTTATTTAGCTATCTACTCATTGTGGAACATTTGGGTTATTTCTATTTGACTACTACACATAAAACTACTATGAAAAAATCACATACAGTTTTTTGTGTGGATGTAAGTTTTTGTATCTCTAGGAAAAATTCCCAGAAGTGTGATTGCTGAGTCATATGGTAAACGTATGTGCAATGTGTTCTTCCAGAGTGGCTGTACCATCTTACATTCCCACCAGCCGTATTTACAGAAAAAAATGGAAAGACAGTGGATTTGAGGTATATAAACCACTAACAAATTGACAAGAAAGAAGAAAACCAACTCCTGCAAAATAGAAAAATATATAAATGCCAAATCAGAGAAGAAAAAAGTGCAAGTGGCAATTAAACACCTGAAAAGATAATCAGCTTATTAGTAAACAGGGAATTAATTAACAGCTAATATATAGTAAGATACTAATTCATGATAACATGTTGGCAAGAAATTTAATATTCTCATGATAGTAAATATTGGAACTTTTTTTTTTTTTTTTTTTGCAGAATTGTCTTCAGGCATCACCACTTTGAGGAGCAATTTAGCACTATCTGGGTGAAGTCAAAGATGCAGCTATAGCACAATGCAGTAGAAGCATCACTGGGTATGTACCCGAGAGAACCTCTTACATACGTGCGTAAAGATTTAGTAGATGCTATTTATGCCTGGCTCATGTCCCTTGGCCTTCCTCAGTTCACCTACTGCTTCTATAAACAGCTACTGACCTGCTGCCAGAACTTATTCTTGTTTTAAGGGGTCTTCTTTTCTGATTGAGCCCTTTCTCTCAAAACAAATGGGACATAAATGATGGACATGGAAGCAATCATGAAGTGCCTGTGTGAACACTGCTCAGGGCAGCTCTCAACATAGGGGATGGGGAGGTAGTAGCTAAATGCTCCAGCCTCCTTGTAAAGTAATCCTGAGGCATGTTCCACACAATCCTCAGTGGAACTGCATCCCAGTTGCTCACGGTGGTATTCACCTTATTAAAACATACTTTATTGCCCATTCTCTCTTTCCTGTTTTCCTTTTCCTAATTCCTCATTTGTGGAGCCCAGGATACCCTCTGAAATAAATTGTCTGTATCCAAATTCTTGGCTCAATTGAATTTGGTAGGAGAGCACTCAAACTGGAACAAGAGTATAAGAATGTTTATTGCAGTATGGTTTGTAATAATGAAAAATTAGGAAAAATCTTGTTTCATACTATGGTAGCAAAATGAATCAAGAGTTTATTTTAACATTTAGAAGAATTAAGAGTTTGTATTAGCTTAATACTCCCTAAATTGGAAACATTAATTCTTAAATTTAATTTATATTATCACCTTATTTGGGATCAATACAAGGAATGTCAAAATTTGGTAAGACGGTAGAGCACACCTTCAAGTGACTAACAAGTAATGGGATTAAATGCTTGCTTGGAAATAAATACAGTTATCAAGTTCTGAGTGAGTGACCATGATGATGTCCATTCCCAGACAATTCCAACAAACCAAATAGAAAGTAGATACTATATTTCTTTGGTGAATCAACAATTCAGTTTTATTTTACTTTGTACTGGTCGCTCAGGCTGCCATAATGAAATGTCACAGACTGGGTAGCTTAAACAACAGAAGTTTATTATACCAGAGTTCTGGTGACTGAACATCCAAGATCAAGGTGCCAGGAGGGTTATCATCTGGTGAGTGCTCTCCCTTTGGGTTGCAGACAGCTGCCCTTTTGCTTTGTGTTTACTGCCCTCTTCTTTGTGCATGCTCTGATGGGGAGAGACCTAGAGGAGTGAGAGTGAGGGGGGTGGAGGCAGAAGCTTTCTGCTGATTCTTCTTTTGAGGACACTAATCCTATCAGGTCAGGGCTCTACCCTTAGGATCTTATTTAACCTTAATTACTTCCTTAGAGGCCCCATTTCCAAAGGCAATCACAATAGGGGTTAGGGCTTCAACACATGAATTTTAGAGGGCACAAACACTTAGTTCATAACATACATTCTACTCTCAAGATTTATTAAAATAAGTTACATGGAGCCCATCACTCACTGATTACTAAGAGGCTTTTAAAATTATATAAAAATAAATTATTTTTTATATAAATAAAATATATATATATATTAATTTTTTAATATATTTTAATTTAATATAATAATAAATTATTTTTAAATCTTGATTTTTAGCTTCTAAGAATTTATTACAAACTGTAATCATATAGAATATAAGATTTGGAACAAAACTTTGAGATTATCTACTATAACTACCTAATGAAAGTTATTCCTGTGTGTTCTTGGCAAGGTGCCAAAATCATACTCCCCTCCCCCTTTTTTCCCTAGACAAAGGAAGCAGTGAATCATATTTATTTGAATATTTCGGAAAAAAACTTATTAAATTGGCCCATAATATATATTCTTGTAATAGTCACACATTAGACCTAGATCTGACATCTCGAAAATGCTGAACCTACATGTTATCTGCTTCTATGTATCATATAATTCATCTCCTTTGTAACCTAGCCCCAGACCAACTCAAACACTGTGCCCAAATACTGTGATATGGATTTTGGCTGTCAACTAATAGGTATTTTTTTCCATGATATTCTCATAAAGATGGTTAACACAATATAGAAACCTTTTCTCATGTTATGTCATATCAGACATACTGCCGTTTCAAAATGGGGTTTGTTTGGTTGTTGTTCTGGTAAAAGAAAGAAGAGGCAGAAGAGAAAAGTCAAGTACATGAGTTTATTCTGCTCTTCTCTCCTTTGGGATACATTGTTGCTGCTATTATGAATAGCTGATATAGAGATAAGTCTGGAGGAAAAACTTAATATGGTATGTTAAGTAAAAATTTGGTGATTATCGCACTGAGCAGCTGTACAGAAGTTGCCATCATGATTGCTATTACTTTATTACTTTTAGAGATTGGATTCCTGTTGTAGTCAAGTGTAAGTTCTTCTAGATATTGATGTTATATGATCATGTCTGATTCTAAGATATTTCCTATTCCACAGGGGCGTAAAGACTAGAAACTACATATCCTGACCTTTCTTGACATTGGGGTTCAGTTATATTCAGCTGATGAGAGGCAATTTCATGAGACTGTGTAAGAGTAGAAGCCATTGTTCTCAGTGGTAGTGGAGGGTAAACGGGTGGGCTTTGCAGATGGCGTTTTGGGTTATGCTGTTGATAGTTACACACTGAGGTGTGGTAGGCACTGAAATCATGAATGACTTCTTGAGATTCCTTCACTTAGGAATTTCTTGAAAGTAGCCTTCCTGACCTTCATCCCTCCATCTCCCAACAATTGCATTGGACTCTAATTCTGTGTATTAAACCCTTTCAGATGTGGAATATTTACAAAAGTTTCAATTTTAGTAACTGAACCTTCACTATTCAGTAGTGTGTATTTGGCATTCCTTGATGCTGGTAGTAGATGCTTTTGTTTTATTGATGGTTTATATGGTTATGTGAGGCAAACTTCAGAATTTAAAGAAAAATTGGTTCTATTAAATTAACTATACGCCTCCTTCATACCCAAAGCTCCCATTGTTTTTCCTCATTGTTTCAAAAATGCTCTTTTAGAGATTTAAAAACTTGATACTAATGTATGATTAGTGTCTTTTGTAACGTCAAAAATTGAGGAAATGTGCACTAAAGCAAAATTAATATAATGCCATTATATTATGACAACAACTGTCTCCTTGGTCAAACTCTTGACTTGCTCCTTTGAGCCTGACTAGATCCATCCTTGGGCATGTCCCTAAGAGTCCAGGTTAGCAAGAATCTTGTTAAGTGAGAATTTGCCACCCTGGATATCTGATCAAATTCCTCATCTCCTACTATCCCTCAAGGGATAGCTGATCACCCTGACCTGCCTTTAGTAAGAATTGAGTTGGATCTCTTGAGCCAGAATCACCCCTCACCCCTGAGGTTTCCATCCATTGACCCCCTTCAAACTTCTCCTTGGATATAAATCCCTACTTCTTCATGTTGTATTTGGAAATGAGCCCAGTATTATACTGAGGTCTCTTTTTCTCTATTGTAATAGTTCGTGAGTAAAATCTGTGTCTTTCTGCTTTACCTACTGTCTGGCTCTGGGTGTTCCTTAATAATTTACTTTTATGTTATTTTATTTATTTAAAAATGTATTTATATTATAAAAGTCACAAATGAAATTTATCCAAAATTAGAATTAAAAAACACTGAGAAAATGAGGTAAAAATATCACCCTAGGCTTCTTATTCTTAGCAAAAGAAATACTAAGATAGGCTGGACCCTGGAAGATTCTTTGAGACCTGCAAATAAAATAGCAAATGTAAAGTTACACTGCGTCACTCCAGGAACTACAGAAGTTAGTGTTCTCATTCAACACTAGAAAAAAAATCACGATCTAGTGAATAGATTTGTGGTTACTTGTAAGTTGGAGGGCAAATAATAAATGACAACAAAGAAACCAGCTCTTGGTGCAATAACATTAAAAAGTTAAATGATTTTTTTAAAAATACATCACTGGAAAAAATTAACTTATTTTGAGATTTCACTTTATTCTTGTAGAATTGTTAACATTGCTGATTTTACCTAAATTATGGCAAGGATTAATTAGAAACCTAAAGCTCTGAAGGAAGTGGCTTAACTCTTTCCAGAATTTAGTAACCGCAAGTCCTCGAAAACTCCCAAGGGCAAGTTTCATATTTCTGGCCTCGTTTAAGACTGAAATCATTTTTAGGGGAGAAATTTTGAACAGCTTAGAGGAAGCATCCAAAATTTCAATTGCTTCTCTGAAACCTTGGAATCCTGCCTGTTAATAATCTCCATGCTCTTTGCTTAGAATTTACCCACAGAATCAACTGACAGGAAACAGCCCATCACCACCACCCCCCCAGGCAAGACTGTGCCAAAACACTCATCAGAAACCACAATGACAAAAATAGATCCTACTGACGACTGTGCAGTGACTTAAGAAATGGATGTACCGATTTAAGCTATCTTTATTCTTTTTTCATTGTTTTGATGGTAGTGGTAAAAAAAGAAAGGGAAAGATATATATAATAGCATCTGGGCAAACAGCTTGTGCACCAAGTCCAGCCCTATGTAATTTAAAATATTTGAGTTCTTGTAACATCCCTGAAAAGCGTGGCTTTCAATACAAACAGCATAGACATACAGTACAGAACGTCTAACTACAGTCATGCTGCTGGGTAGAGCTTGCAGCAACAGCAACAATAATAAAAGAAAATTCTCTTTGTACAGCTGAATGGCTGCACTAGAATTTTCAGTGTTCAGATGTAATTAGAAAACAGCTGTGAAGGAAAATCAATTGTTCCTGGTAGTCAATGGCTAATTTTCCACAATCAAAATAAAGAATGCAATATGACATGTTTGTAATGAGCAAGTAATTGTTTCTCTTTTGTTTATTGTTTCAACGTTTTTTCCCCTGTATTTGTGGGAGCTGTCATTTGCTTGCTTCAGGACAGCTTCTCCCAGTCTCTGCTTCTCCCATCCATATTTAAAAATGAGCAACTGCCAAGCAGGCTGCATAGTCCAGCTCAGTTTATTCAAGATTGTTTCACTTAGGATGGTGATTTGTGGACTAGCAAGGAAATGTTGTCCTTGCTTTTATGAATTCACAATAAAGCTTCCATAAATGGAATGATTATTAAACACTTGCATTTATTCATGGGATTTAATTTTGATTCATTCGCAAAGGTCTCATGTGTCAGAAAGATGCAGTTCTCAGAATTCATTGACCTGCTGCTCCAAGTGCCTCTGCATTGCAAAACAAAACTAAACTAAAACAACCACACGGCCCTTTTTTATATCTTTCTTCTATCATTAGCATAGACAGGAAGGGATTGCTGCAGCAGATGGATAGAAAAGTAAACCTCTGTGGTGCACGTTTAGAATGTAGATGGATGGGAAATGAACTTCAATGCTACAGTAGGCCAATGAGAGTAAAATTGTTTTATCATGCAAAAGAGTCTGGTTGAGAAACACCAGGAGGAATAACACTCCTATGCTGCTTTCAGCTGATAAAAAAAGAAAAAAAAATACATTATTTAATACTCTATATTGTTTCTTTTTTATGCTTGTATTTGTTCTGGAACATTCTTTGAAAGCTAATGTAGTGCCAGTGGAAGAGAGTGAAATGAATAGTAAATAAGGGTTGAAATGAATACTGAAAAAAGAGAGTGAAACAAAAGTAAATAGTAAATAAGTAAGTCTCAGTTGCTGTATAATCTTGGGACATGTCTTAATTTTAGTTTCCCTTCTATTTCTTTATAAGAGAAAGATGATAATAAATAAATGAATATGAGCTCTTTCTTTTCCTAATAATTATGACACAGAGTACACCAGTACATTAATTAATGGTTACAAAAGTTTAAAATTCTGAAGGAAGGGCATTCTTCAACCTTTCAAAAGTGCATGGATAGCAACCAATAGCCAAAAGTGATAGTTTCATGATATCCCTTTATGCATGTGATTGACAGATGTTTGAAATATGGTTGAAATTTTCTGAACATTTTGTCTTCAGAGAGCCTTCTCCAAAATCTGTGTGGTGTTGCTTTTATACCATTTTCTAGGCCCAAAAAGGACATTATGGGCCAAAGTAACAGATTATTAAAAAAAAAAAAAGGAGCTTTATCTTTTTAGGAAGCAGTCTAAATTATTGGCTGGGAACTAAAGTTTGAACACCACTGGTATAATTCAAATTATGTGGCTAATAAATATTTTACATTTTAAACTGAAGAACATTTTTCAATGGCTAAGGTACCATGTAACTTTCTAATAAAACTTTAGAGGGCACTATCCTCTGTGATTGTGTATCTCTCCACCTTTTATACTTCACTTGGGGAAAAATGCTGATAATTTAAAATCCAGATTCTCCAAATGAACCTCATATTTCCACCCTTCTTTACCTCTGATTTTCCTTACCCTCAGCACAGGATGCTCTCTTTTCCCACTTCCTTTTTTTTTTTTTTTTTTTTTGGTAAAGCACCACAGGCAATGTCAAGAGATGTTAGATTGATTTTAACTATATTTGATTTTAAGACTAGAATGTCGTATATACAATTTTAGATTTTGTGTGAGAAAGCCAATGGAAATTGGATTGAAAGACAAAATAATAGACGAGGGCTGACACTTGGCATCCCAAGACTATAGGAAGAAGCAGTGTGATTGAAAGCTATTAAAGTGGTAGAATTATATATGCATTATAGGACCAGATAGCCAATATAAGTGAAGGAGAAAGACAATAGACAAAAGGATGATGGAATTCTCTGCATTTTTTAAGATGGTAGCTATTAAATTATTATATATAGTATACATATTATATATCACATACTTTCTACATGTAACCAGAAGCCTGTCAGCTACCACCCTGGCCATATATCTGATAAAAATGTCTTCTAGTCTGGTCACAGATACAAGCATATGACTGAGGCTATGTCAGGTATTGTTTGTCTTTTAGAAATCTGAAAATTATGGGACAACACACAGAGGGTAAAAGCTATTAGAATTAAGTTAGAGTTACCTTATGACAGTTATGAAGGTTTCACGACGTCAGACTCCTCTGCTGCAATTTCCAAATCTTTACTTTTCCTTGCTCGTCTCAGAACTTGTTTCTTTAGCTCTTTCTTTGATTTTATGATCAACCCAAGAACATTTCTAAGACATTCTTATCACCTGACTCTCCCCATTATTTTATTCAGTTGGTTTGTGGTGTGTGACATTCAAATACATTGAAGTAATAAATAAACTGAAATAATACAAAATTTAATACCTGAGAGTGGGTCACAGATAACTGATCTTGAGTGAACAGCGTAGCTTTGGAATCTGTCAGCAGACCAAGAGGAGGCAATGAGGAATAAAACACCCCCTAGATGGTAGGTAATGTACTAGCCATAATTGACAGTGGTAAAATACCTAATCAAATCTTGATTTATAAATCCTCTGAGACTATCTTCCCACTAACAGAAGCTCTGTAGAAAAGGCAGCTGCTTCCATAAACCAATTTTCATAGGATATAAGCAATTACAGAACCATGGGGAGAAATAGTTACTTCAGATACTTTGGAATTTTAACATAAAAAATAATCCCAAATTTTGAAATTCTTCCATCAAATAATGGAATGAAAGTTAAGTTGGACTCTAAGCAGGACAAACACACACACATACACACACAATCAAGACAAAAAAACTGACTGTTTTGGCAATAAAAATAACGGACAAAATCCATATTCAGAGATTGAGTCTAAATATTCCTGAAATTTTGCAGAGGTTGAAGTGGTACACTACTCAGCCAGGCTTGCTATATAAAGTTAGGGTGTTGGCTAGGATACTCTAAGTCAACTACACCAGGGATATCTTGGAATATGCAGACAATTTAGAGAGACCCCTTAACCTCCAAATATCTTTATTCTCCAGCTGAATAAATTTCTATTTTATATTCTTTGCTTACAGAAGATGTGATTCTATGATAGAAGGAGATAATTATTCTCTGAAATTCCACATTCTGGACCACATCTCTCATTGATGCTTTCCTTGCTGGATTAATAAAATCTGCTTTCTACAAGGTCATAAAATAGCACACGTAACTGACTTAGAAAGAAGAGTTACATATATAAGTAATTACAGGAATTTGGTACAGAATGTCATCAAAAACCTTATGAGATTTTTCTCAGTGAGGGTGAATATAATTTTCAAACAAGTTGGACTTTTTTTTTTAAACATATGCACTTGGCAGATAATTATCTATTATTTGCTTGGGAAGCCATGTGGCTAAAACAAACTTGAAATGAATAATGATCTACCCTATGTTCCAATTTTAAAATTTAAACTCTCCATGTAGTATAGAGAATGCAGCATAATGACAATGGGAAATAAGGATGTTGAATTAATTCTATCTTCTACATAACTCACCTGGTCTAGCTCCAATCCCTGCGTCCATACCCCTATATTCTGCCTTCTCTTCTGTTACAGAAATTGAAGTATTTCTGACCCTACCTGAGGCCAAATCCTCTTCAAGTACTCTATATTCTCTCTAATCTATTCAAGGATGTTGATCCTGTAATTAACCTTTCTCACTCCATCATCAAGTTCTCCTGTCTACTAAATCATTTTTGTCATCTATAAACTTTTCCAGTCTTAAAAAAAATTAAAGATAAACCTCATTATGTACCCTTCCTGCAAATGATTCTCAGCTTTTTTTTTTAATGGCAAAATGATCAGAAGAATTGTCTTACTCACTTTTTCTGCTTCCTCTCCTCCCACTTTTTCTAGCATTCTCTCCAATTCAGATTTTATTTTCACCACTCAGCATGAACAACTCATGTTAAAATTACTGATGATATCTGTATTGCCAAATTTGAAATTCGCTTATCAGTACCCATACTGATAACTTAAAAGATACACCTGAAACGGGAACTTTTGTACCTCTTCTTGAAACACTTCATTCATGTGCTGTGTCTGACATCACTCTTTCTTGGTTCATCTTTCCTTCTAAACCTGCTTTGTTGGTTTTTCCTTATTTTATTGAATCTAAATTTGGGAATGCCTCAAACTCAATTCTTGACCATTCTCTTTCTCTACATTTATTCTCTAATTGATTTTGTCGAGTCCCATGATTTTAATACCATGCAGAAAATGATGACTGCCATTTTTATATCTCAATTACCAATTTTTCTCCTGAAATTTAGCTTCCAGTCAAATAATGTTTGCTTGGATGCCTAGTAAGTAGGCTTATTAATGTTATTATGTACAAAATCTATGTATTTCTTTTCCAGAATCTCTAAAATATTTCCCCAAGAGTTAATGTTCTCATTGTGATACAGTATTCCAATGTATAATTACACCACACTCGTATACCCATCTACTATTTGGCTTTATTCCAGGTTGTGTCTCTTACAAATAGTGCTAGCATGAATACTTTTTGAACATATTTGGAAAATATATATATGTTTTTATATTAGGTATATATATTATAGTGGAATTGGATGGAATGTATGAGATCAACTTTAGTAGGTTAAGAGCCAAAAGACATCTGAACTGGTGTACAAATATGCACACCCATCATCAGTGTATGAGGTCTTAACCTAAGGCACATTCTGACCAACACTTGGAACTTTATCTTTTTAATTTTGCTCTTATGGGTGGTGATTAGTAGTTTTTAGTTGTCATTTTATATAAATTTCTTTCATCACTATTGAATTTGGGCATCTTTATGTATGTTCATTGGCCATTTGGTACCCTTTATAAGTGCCTATTTCAGACTTTCGCACAAGTTCTATAGGAATGACTGTTATTTTATAAAGATTATTTAAATATTCTAGATATGAATCCTTATCAGAATTGTGTATTGCAGACATTTTCTCTCAGACTATGACTTGTCAGTCCTTAAATTTGTAAATATAGTCAAAGTTATATTTTTTCCTTTATTGTTATTGATTTTATGTCCTGTTTATCATATATTTTCTACCATAAAGGCAAAATATGATTCACCTATATTTTTGTCTAACAGCTTTACTGCTTCAACTTTTGTATTTAGATTTACAATCCATTTAGAACTAATTCTTTCTGTACAGTTTGAGAATAGAGGTGAATAGTCATTTCTTTTGATTGTTATCATACTGACTATAAGATCAATTTAAAAAGTGTGGAAGTATTAGCAAAATATAATAAGTCTTCAGATCCATGAACATTTACCAGTCCTTTTATTTGGGTCTTCTTTAATTTAGCTCAATATTTTGTAATTTCTGTATAGACGTCAGTTAATCTTTCGTTACATTTATTGCTAGATATTTAATGACTGACCAGCCCATTATAAGTTGACCCATTTTCAAATGTTAGTTTCTTTTTGTTTATTGCTGGTATTGATAATTCATGTAAATCAGCCTTCTGTCTAACAATTTGCTAAGTACGCCTATTTATACTAATAATTTGTAAATATTTAGTAATGTCTATACTTATGACCATGTCCTTTGTGGAAAATTAATTTTATTACTTCCTTCCCAAATTTTATACATTTTATTTATTTCAATTGCCTTGTTGTACTAACAAGGACTTGTACATTTATACCCAAAATTGGTGATAGGGAGTATCCTCTTGCATTTCTGACCTAAGGATAATGCTTAAAATTTTCATTATTAAGTATCATGTTTGAAATAAATAGATTTTCTGTTGCTACATTTAAACTGAATTTAAAAAAAAATTCTTCTACTGCCTGATTATTAAGAGTTTTAAAATGAATTCATTTTGAATTTCATCAAACCCTTTTTTGTGTAGCTATTCTGATGATAAAATGACTTTAAAGTTTATTTTTTGAGTACGAATTGCATTGATTGAATTTCACTTTTTATGCAACTCTTACATTCTTGGGATACAAGCAAATGGTATTTTCTTTTTTTATAGATAACTGGATTTGGTTTGCTAGTATTTATTTAAGATGTTTGCATTTATAGGAATATTTGTCTTTGAGTTTCTCTTTTTAATGGTTTTAATGATATTTGAGCAACAGATGTATCTGGTTTCAAACAATGACTTGGGAAGTGCTTTCTTCTTTTCTAATCTCAGAAGTTTATTTAGATTGCTGTTACTTCCACCTTTAAATATGGATGCGTTGTCCAATAAAACTAAGTGGTTTTGTGGACTTCATTCTGGGACATTTAAAAAATTTAATTTCTTTGATAAGTAATGCCTCTTCAGATTATTATTTTTTTTTGTTAATTATAAGAATCATGTTTTTCCAGGAAT